>NC_090936.1:598048784-598654618 GCF_040938575.1 Ambystoma mexicanum
ATTGATTGCAGCGATGCACCAACGTATGTACATAGGAATGTATGGACAATGGATGAATCCACAACGCACTTTAGCAGAGCTGGAACCCGTGAGCAGAAAGGCTTTTCCACAGTGGCGCAGTTAGAAATTGAAAAACGTAACTATGGAGGTGAATTGAAGAAAGGCTTGGCTGGCCCAAGACCAGGAAGTCAAGGCCATTCTGAGCCTGAATCCTGGAGCAAAAGTCACAGAACGTGTGAAAAGAACAAAACTCCTGTCTTAGGTGAGGAGCGAGAACATTGAAGACGTCAGAGGTTCATCATTTAATAGTATTTTAAATGCAGACAGACTCTAAAACATGGTCTCCAGTCACGTGGATGGATTTAAATAGACACTAGGATGAGCTGCATCGAAACAAAGAGACAGAGTATGCCTATACTCCCTCTTATTCTGCAGAGCAGAGAACATTTCCAAGGCCACTGTTCAAAGGGCTAATTGACTGGCGTACTGCAAGAGTGATGATAGATGGTAGGCTAATTGGTGGGAAGCTATGGTTATGACCAGCCCACCAGCACCTGGATGCCAGCCTGCATGCTGCTTGCATGTGTGGAATATTGCAGAGGGGTATGAGTGTGCCAACTAATTATAGAGGGCCATGTAATAGAGCCCTATAGTTTGTATAACCAATAGGACATCATGTATTTGATGATGTTCGTAGAAACCTGCACTAGAGGAGGGCTCAGTTGCCCCACCTGATGTTAGAGACCCAATCACCTTCCCTGACAAGTATGGAACCTATACCTAGATGTTCCCTGTAAGCCAATCACTTTTTCAAGTAGATTTTTGTAGTTTGCCACATAGGGTGACATCAATGATGACAAGTTTTTAATATATAAGCTACATTTTTTATGAAATGCGTTGAGTGAGAAGATTGAGCGAGTTTGTTGATGTTCGCTGTAACTCTCTGTTTTAGATCATTGATATTAAAACAGATGTATTTTACCAACTTCCTGAGTCAGTTTGATTTTTGATGTTTGAGTATATTCTACATTCCCATCTATCTCAAATTATTGCTACCTCATCTTAAAGGGTTTGTGTTGGATGCACGAGTTCAATCATATGCGCTACAAAGCCTTTCTGCTGGGTTTCAGTGAAGCACATGTCTGAATTACTTTATCAAATTCCACAGAGTCAGCCAGGTCTCTTTCAATACTTATGAAGGTTACATTTGAAAGTCTCTCTTTACCCATTGTTTACTGTAAGTGTCTTTTGATCAACTTCAACCTGCTAAAACTTTGTTCTGCAGCAGCACTACTTGCAGGCAAAGTGAGAAATTTTCTGTACAAATTAGAAGGGCTTGGGTAAACAGCCTGCATATCATTGGCTATCAATAAAGTCATCACATCATTTATTAACTGCTTGTTGTCAGGGAATATTTCCCCATACAGTGCACAAAAAGAAGAATACTCTTCCACAGCGGCGGGCACAGAGACATCACCAAAAAACGAATGAGCAAGGTCAGGTCAATCTCTGCTGAAGAGTAACCACTGCTACACCCTGAGTGGGTGACCCCTTGTGTGGGTGGTCACAGAATTCTCATGAAACTGTTCTTCTGCACAAAAGGGTTTTATTTTGAAGTGCAGTGGTGTAGTAATACACTGGTATTTTTAAAAAAAACATAGGACATTCACATTTGAGGACATACAGGTGTAGTACCTAAGTACGAATGATCAAGTAGTCAATATTTGAGACATCTACTTGTACAGTTTGTTCATTCTTTATAGGTTCCTTGGGAAGGAAGCTTAGAGAACTCAGTGGAATCATAAACAGGTGGGGGGCCCATAGAGTGTGGGCACAATCAAGAGTTGAACAACAACATATAAAACATGTAATATTGACTACTTGATCATTCATACTTAGGTACTACACTTTGTATGTCCTCAAATGTGAATGTCCTATGTTTTGTTTTTAAATACCAGTGTATTACTAAACCACTGCACTTCAAAATAAAACCCTTTGTGTTTTTGATGGCGATATCCTATTCCTTTGGCGTTATCAATCTGTTTCCTCTTTTGCATATTTGGGGGTCACTAAGTAGAATGTCTTCCCTCCAGGTCAATATTACCACATAATATGATTCAAAAGTTGTTTATATAACAAAGTCGAGATCTCGATTGTGAGCTTCAGCTAATTTTAGTAAATCAGTTCAAAGATGCATGACATCTATCTTCTGGGCTGTCTTGCTTGATCCAATCTATGTGCTACCCTGTCGGGGTAATCTCCCGGGGGCCGGCAGAGCCGTCCACGGACCGCCGGGCTGGGGAGGCCCCAACTCCTCCCACGTCCCAAAAGGAGTATGAGACACACACAAGGAGCAAGGCAACTACTGCTGTTTATTAGAGTAACGGCAGGGATACGATTAGTCCGTATTCATCTGGAGTTGCTCTTGTCGTTAGCAGGGCTTGCAGGCCCTTTTTACAACACTATAATGCGCTACTTGCGTCACCTGGGAAAATCATCACAAAACCTATCGCCACTTCGGGTTGGTTCCGCGAGTGGTAGGATTAATATAGATCCCCTATGGGAAGAAATGTTAGTGGATGAGGACGGTTCAGGTGGTACACTTGGGTTGTCCCTAACAGTTGTTACATTGGAATTGTTACAAGGGGAACTTTGGTGATTGGCTAAGAGTAATAGCGTCAGTGATGAGCCCCCCTGTATTCTGATTGGTTCTCCCGCGAGCCCCCAAGCCTGGGACCATCGTCGTTCCCAGCTCGCGGTGCACCTGACTTTAGCAACAATGTGCAACTATGTGTTTGTGTGGGCAATGGACAGGTCTGCTTACGGAATGGTGAACAGGTCTTTCCCATCGCTGTAGGTGTCCAACTTGCCGCTTCGTTGTTGCAGATTGTGTCCCAGACGTGGGACCCTGGCGGTTCTCTGTCTCATATGCTTGGCACCTTGTCAGTTTGGCTTAGTCACGTGTGGGGAGACCGTAGCTAGAGTAGAATTATGAGCATTAGATTTGTATTTTGTCTCTGAGGGCTTGGCACCTGTAGGTATAACCTTGGCGCTGGGCGCGCGGCATGCAGGTTGCAACATCGTGGCCTTGGCTGCGGGCTCTTGTTGGGGCTTGTTCTGCATGGTCAGCACTTGCATTTAGTTCTGAGAGGATTTTCGTTTGCGAGGCTCCTGCCTGGGGACTCTTGCTTGAGGCCTACTTGGGCCTACTCCATGGGTGGCAGTACATAATCCATACCGTGGGGAGTTGTGGGGTGACAGAGTGTCATACGCAGCATTAGATATACATGGTGACACCTTCATGGTGATAGGTAGCAAAAAGCATCGGCAAGCATATACACGAGCTCTTCAGGTGTCTTGCGTTTCTGCGGTGCTGTAGAAGGCCTATGTGAAAAATAACAATGATGCATTTCCGTGGGTATGTCAGTCCGCTATGTCATAGCACTGAGTATATTCTTCATGTTGGTGTGTGAGTGACCAGTGTGCTTGGTGGCATGCGTGTTCTTGTCTGTCGGCTATGTCATCATGGCATCTCTAACGATGTGTATACTTGTGGCTGTTGTTCTAGTCGAGCTGATCCATGTTGCAGGCGTCGGCTTGACCCGGGCGTACTAGTGGGCATATTCTTCGTATATGCATGTTTTTGAAGCAGGGTACTTTGCCATCTGTAAATAAGTGAACTCCTCTCATGGGGGGTGCCTGGGCCGTGATCCCTTAGGCCATGGTCTGGATGAAATCGTGGGGAGGGAGTTATCCCATTCTCCCACTTCAGTCCCCCCTCTGGTCAACTTGTCGACCACAAAATCATCCTTCTCCTTATCTCCTTTTACTCTCCATACTTTCGCTATTCCAGCCAGGTGTCCATAGTGGTTGACATGATCTTCAAATGACCAGTACATATAATCGCATCCACCACTGGGTTTACAATATACCCATCTTCCAACATAGCTCCTCGGGTTCCTCGGGTTCTCCACCTTCACAGATGGCGGGTCTAGGTGATTTTCAAGTATCTGTTTGCGCAACTTTGCTCTTTCTTGTATGATCATGTTCGTGTGCTTGTCGTTTTAGGCTGTTAGCAGGGCATGCATGCCGACCATTTCCATCATCTCATCCGTTGTACGTTCTTTTCTTGCCTTTCAAACCCTCATTCCAATTAACACAGCCATTCCTACTAATAAACAGCCAATTATCAATTTCAGTCCATCCGACAGCCATGAGGGCATCCATGACCATAACAAGGAGAACCAGCTGTCATCTTTCTTTACTCCTTTACCTTCTTCAACCATTTTCGAGTGCATCAGGGCAAGCTGTGATACTGATTCAGTAAGTGTTCCATTGTCTGCGTCATTAGCAGGGATAAATGTGCAACATGATTGTCCAATTTTTGCACAAACTCCTCCTTCCATTGCCATGAGGAGGTCTAGCACATATCTGTTTTGTAGGGCTACCATACGCACTGCCCTCAGTTCTTCTTTTATTGCATTAAATCCATTGACAGTGGAATTAATTGTCATCATTAGCTACCATCGGCTTATCTAGAGCCACTTTGCATTTGCATATGCCTGCAGTCCTGGGTGTATTATTGATGAAAAGAACATTGCTGCTCTGCTACATAGTCTGTGTTCTGGTGGAATGGCAGTGAGAGCTGTTTCCGATCTTCCCCACAGGTAGTTTCCCGTCAGTGGTTCTCCTTGTCTTCTCACTCTTGACAAAATGTTTGTGTTGTCGTTCTCGTCACTTTCTTTAAGCGTCACACCTCCTTTTGTCTCCTTCGTCCATCTTGGGGAAGTTGGCCATGTTGAGATGTTTCTGAGGCACAAGCAGAGACGGTACGTTGATGTGTACCATAGTGCATATGCCATTCCATGATGGAGGTAATGTGTGGTATGCTCTATCGCCGCAGGCCCAATAGTGGTCCATTAGAACTGCTGTGCCGGCACCCCCCTCTGGTAGCAATATTGTACTTTTACAGTTGTTGTTAGTCCCAACATCAACATCGCTGTTGTGTTGATAGCACAGTGTGGGTGCGGTTAGTGGTAGTATAGTTATTGGATCTTCATCTTTCGCCAGCCATGTTAATAGTGGGACACTTTTTACCCACTCCATCCAACACTTGTGGTTTGTTTCGTTTATTGAGGTCGCATTCTTGTTTGTTACCATATTGCTCCCCACTACTCCTTCTGTCCATCCTTCATTCGTGTATATCTTCCCATATATTACAATGAGAGCTCTTTCCCAGCAACCTTGTTTACCAGCAATTTCACTTGCATACCAATCACATGGCAGGTATTGTAACGTTACTTTCTTCGCCTCTCCTTTTTCAGGGCCATTCGTTACGTATCTGAACCCTAGAGTGTGTAGGCGTTAGCTGTTGTACATGTTAAGTGTTTTGACAAAGTTATTTTCATAAGGGTATGAGTCTCTTGTCTTCCATTGCAATGATACCACTGTCCCTTTAAATCGTCCTTTCGTTTGGAACAGCGCCATGTATATCAGGCATTCAACTGTCCTTGCCGGTACTTCAGTAGCTACAAACGTGCTTGACGCGCTCATGGCTTATGGGATCAGCGAGCACACATAGCGGTTGTCCTTAGTTGTCTGCTTACCAATTTTGGACATGTGCTGATACCACATGTTGTTCATGACGTGTGCTGAATCTGTGAAGTATGTGTCAATCCCATTATTATCTCCATATGTGCTGCGTTTAACCCTATTCCCATTACCTCTTGTGTCACTTGTACCACCTGACACCGTACCTGTTGCAGCTGTGGGAGGGGGTAGATTAGTTTTAGGTGCAGCCATAGTTCGAGAAGCATAGTATGTCTGCCAGACAGAGGCAGCAAGTAGACCAGTGATGACCAACAGTAATGAAGGCAGTACTATTTTTATTACATTTTATATATTTTTATTACAATAGCTAATATCACCAGCATTTTGCTCTTACCTTTGCTGCGGTCCTGCAGCTAATTCTTTGTGATGCTAAAAGTGCCCACCTGAAAATATCTAAAAGATATGCGTTAAGGTGTTAGTTGTTAAGCTCTCCCTATCAGGTAGTCGTTTAATGCCGAGGCGAAAAGCTGTTCCCACGCTAATCTCAGCGACCTATCTCTCAGAGCTGGTAAGTGCTCGCAGAGATGTGGGAATGATTGTTCTATGGCCAAAATGAAGATGTTGTAATATACATGTATCCTTCTCTTCTTTAAATATTTTGGTCTTTTTATAGCGTATACAAATTGGTGTGACAAAGCTTCAGGGGTGTTATCGTCTGTGGGTAGCATTTACCCCTCGGCAAAACGCAATGTTAGTTTCTTCACTTTTTTATACAGAAATACTTATGCGCAGTACCTGCATGTGCGAAACAAAAAAGAGAGAGAGAGAACATGCACGTGTCTACAAGTGTGGTGCAACATAACAATTTGTTAGGCAATGTCCTTTATTTGGGTAGTGGCAGGGGCGGGCTTGCTGGGGCAGGGTTTTGTTTGACCTGGGATCGCGTGTCCATGGTGTGGGCTGTGGGCGAATGTCCAAAGTTTTTATAGTCTGTGGTTGGGGAGGGGTTAGGGGCAGTGTCGCAAATATCTTTTGTAGCAGCTGCTGCTGTGTTGTCCTTTGTTGTGGTTGTTGGGGTGTTTGACCTGTCGTCAATGCAAGGGCGGGTCTGGTCTTTGTAGGGCTTGACGTCATGTAAGTGGTTCCACACTTTTTTATCACAGAGCTTTACAGCTCGAGGAGCTACTTCTTTAACCTGGTGGGGCCCAGTAAATCTGGGGCTGTTCCATCTGTGGTTGAAGTTGCGGAGGAGAATGTGGTCTCCTTCCGCAATAGTCCAGTTAGCTTGTTGTCCTTGCTCCTCGTCTGTTTCTTCTTGTCCAGTGGTTTTCGACCCGCCCCGCATGCGCTGGAGCTGTTGAGAGATAAAGGCGACACTAGTAATCAAGGAAGACACATATTGATATATTTCATCACCAAAAACATTTGCAGAGCTGTCATAGTCGGTCAAGGCCCTTGATGGTGGCGTTAGTGGGAGGCGCATCTGACGTCCAGTCACCACCTTGTGGGGTGTGAGGTGGTGATCTGACCCTGGCCTATTCCTTAACTCAAACAGAGCCAAGGGGAGGCAGTACAACCAGCTTTTCTTAGTTGTCTGTTGGATTTTTGCAATCTCTTCTTTCAGGAGGCCGTTCAGGCGTTAACAAACAACGTTAGCCTGCGGGTGATATGCGCATGCAAATTTGTGTTTGATGCCAAGTAGTGTAGTTATGTGTTCAAACATTTCGTTTGCAAAGTGCGGGCCATTGTCTGATCGCAGCACTTCGCAAATTCCCCACCTCGGGAAAGCTTCCCTCACTAGAAATTTTGTTGCTCTGAAGGCGTTTGCATGATAACAGGGCCCAGCCTCTACCCACCTCGAAAATGGGCATACCACTACAATCATGTATCTGTCCTTGACATACATTGATCATGTCAACATAGTCAATGTGCAGGTGCAGGAAGGGTCCTTCTGGCCGGGGTATAGTACTGTTACTCACCACTTCGAAATAGGCCAAAGATGCAGAGGAGTGACCTTGGAGATGATGGTGGTACAAGAATCGATATTCAGCCTTCCATCCCAGCTCCCCTGAGTACAAGACTCAGGCTTCCTCAAAGAGGGTCTCTCTCTCTCTGCTGTTTCATTTGGGACAGACAGAGGTGTCAATTGAATAAAAGAGCGGGGAGAACACACACCGCCAATACCAATGCTGCAAAGGAATACAAAGATATTAGACAGTGTTGAAGTTAAGGCAAATAAGCAGAACAGTTGAATTAAATGGGAAACCACCTAGATAGGTATTGGAGTGGAGCTTCCCTGGGGTGGATCTACAAGGAATATAACACAAAATGAGTGGGAATGGTCTAAAGAGCCTTTTAAAGTATCAGTCCCAATTTATATCTCAAATTGAAAACAACTAACCTGAATAAGGATATTTTGAGGAAAGGAATCCAGGAAACAGAAGAAAACGAAAGGAGAAAATAACAAACAGGAATGTTAGTATAGGGAAGTAGCCCCGGACGGCACGAGTGCCGGGTTGGTGCAGTTCAGCAGAGCGTTTATATGCACTTGAAGACAAATTCACAGGATAGTCACTCAATGTCCCAGAATCCAACAGGAGACAAATATCCAAACAAATCGTGGAGAGAAATAGTAGCAGAGATGGGATTTGCCAATTAAGTATGTACCTGAGCACACATGTATCCAGAGTAGGTGAAGAAAAGTTCCGTATGCAGAAGCAACCTGGAATGAAGTACCGCAAGAGACAGAAAGGAGCCGGATCCAGTAACGTTCCGAGTCAAAATACCAGACGAGCACGACAGGAATAAAGGAGGAGACAAGCCAATCCAATAATCAGGCAAGGGTCAAAACCAGGAATTCAGATGAGGAATCGTGTGGGAAGACACGAAGAAGTAACGGACGTAACCGCGTGTAGCTTGTAACGCTAATTAGCAGCAACAAGCCCCTTGAAAGACGGTGGTTTTATAGCCGTAAGGGGGCATGTCTTGCCATACGTGTTCCACGTACAAGACGTGTCAGCTGACCCGGAGTCCGTCGTAGTTTGTACATGCGCCATGGCAGCCTGTATCTGGTCCATAGAGGAGCTTGTAAAGAAATCGTATTCTGCAAGGAGGCCCGCGGGGAAGCCCGAAGTGTAACAAGTACCTTTTATCACTTGCAGCGTATGACCGGCTGTGAACTGTTGACATGTTAGGCATTTGCTGATGAAGTTTGCAACATGTGAATTTAACTTGGGACAGAACCAGGCCTCCTTTATTCGTGCTGCAATCACTTCCTTTCCTGTGTGTGCTGGATCGTGTAGCTGAGCAAGGGCTGTTTTCAATAGGGCCAGGGGCATCACTACCTTGCCTGTATTATTCTGGGGCCATAATGCATCTGTGGGGACATCGTGCACCCTCTTTTGACCCATAGCTCCTTCTCCACCATGGGTGCTGCTGCCTGTAATTCCATTATCTGTGTTTCAGGAATGTGAGTGTATCCCTCCTTCATTAGCATTTGTTTTGCTCCCGCTCTCCCTTTATATTCTTGTTTGTTTTTCTAGGAGTGACCACATCTCACCAAAGTATGCAGCATGTTTGGCATGTGGATCTGCTGTTTCATTTCCTTTTGAGATAGGGTCATCCACATTAGTGTGTGCTTGACACTTCACCAGGGCTATTTCCCTAGGGTCATTAATTACTTCAATCAGTTCAGCAAGTAGTAGGGCATGTTGTACTGGGGTACCATAAGCTCTCCTGAACCGCCTTCATTGCCATTTTATTAGTCCTGAGTGTACCGTTGATGGGACATATGCACTGTCTGTATATATTGTTACTCTTTTATCATAGCTCTCTTTTAGTGCCAATATTAGGGCCACTAGTTCTGCTGCTTGGGCCCGAGTAATGTTGTGGCAGCTGTACACATTTTACTGGGACATACATCCAATCCTCTGTCAGCCTAACCACTGCTGCTCCTGTCCTTCTAACCCCATCACTCTGGTCAATTGTTGAGGACCCATCAATGTACATTATCTCCCCCCCCTATAGGGCATTTTCCTCGACCTTTCTTGTGCTGAATCCAATTTCAATGGCCTGTGTGCAATCATGTGCGTAGTCACCATTTTCAACTACCTCCGCTATAAACCTGGCTGGGTTTACATTGCTGCACCTTACAATTGTTAATTCTGGTCTAGATAAAAGTATTTCGTAGCCTGATGCTCTCTGTGTGGTCAATGTTGATTTGGGCTTGTTCAATATTGCAAAGAGGGCCTGTTCCACAAATAGTGTGGTGGGGCACCCCATCGTTATGGATGATGATTTTTCCACCGCAAAGGCTGCGGCTGTCATGCCGCCGGTTTCTAGTCATCGGTGGGGGCTATGGAACCCCTGGCGCTGGCGGCGCCATTAGAATGTTCCGGGTTCTCTGTCCACTTCCGAGTTTCCCGCTCTAGTCTTTGCTCTGTCTTCCTGGCTTTCACTACTTAAGCTCCACCCACTTCCGGGTTCGGCGCGTTGCAACTTTGTTTATCTACTTCGTTGCTTGCTCCGTGTGTTTTTTCCTCTGTGCTTCTCGCTCTGCCCCTTGGCCCTCTGACGGCGTCCTTTAGCTCTCCCTTCTCTCCTGTTTCTACCTCGCGGCATCCCCTCGTCTTCCTTACCTTTTTTCCGCAGCGTTTCTTCGCCGTCCTGGTCCTCCTGTCTTCCCGCTTGCTCCCGTTTTTGTTTCTCTTCCCTTCCTGCTTGTACCTGTGGACGCTCCTGTTCCAACATTCGGATTGTTTCCATCATCCGTCTCTCCCGTCTCTCCCGGAACCTTTTGAAGGACTTGCTTCACCTTCGGTCTTCAGTCCAGGCATCCTCCATCTGTCACTGGGTCTGCAGGATTTCATCGCTTCACCTCCCGGACCTGGTGAACTGCCTTCCTACTCACAGAGGGTTTTTTTGAGCGTCTGCTTTTTTCCATCTTCTATTCGGTCCCTGCGGGAAGGAAGCCTCCTGCTTCCCTGCCTGGCAGGGAACCAGGGTGGCTTCCCACCGCGGACGGCCCTACCTCTTCTCAAAAAAGAAGAAGACCAGGAAGAAGTCTATCCGCCATTTAACTCCTTCTGAGGATTCAGGTGAGGAGGAAGGGGAGGAGGTTGTGGATATTACTGATACTCCTTCTAAGGCTGCTGAGTTTGACAGCGGCGGCCAAACTCTGTTTACAAGGGAAGTGACCTAACATTACAGGATCCAGGTGTCTGCTGTAAAATGCTACAGGCTTGTGTCCCATGCTTGTCTTTTGTGTCAGTACTGCCTTCATTACTGCTGAGTCGCAATGTGAGAAGATAAAAAATGGATGGTCATAGTTTGGAGTGACTAGTACTGGTGCTGTTGAGATGGCATGTTTTAATTTGTCAAATGCTTCTTTCATTTCTCTTGTCCACCCCAACCTTTTGTCCCCCTTCTGTGCCTCCCTGAGGGCCTCAAGCAGGGGTCCTATGTATGAGCTGTAATCAAAAACCCATGCCCTGAAGTAATTGCATAGGCCCAGAAACTGCTGCAGTTCTCTCACTGTCTGTGGTTGTGGGGTGTTCGTTATTGCTTGTGCCCTTTGTGGTGCAATGCTCTTTCCATTCTGTGAGATGAGCTGACCAATGTATAGTACCTGTTCTTCGCAGTACTGTAGCTTTTCCTTGTCTACCTTGTACCCCTTCTCAGCCAACACTGTGAGCAACTTAATAGAGTCTTTCCTACACCTTTCTTCTGTGGTGCTGCAAATAATGATGTCATCTACGTATTGCAGCACCGTGCTCTCCATCTCGATGTTTCCCAAATCCATTTGTATCACTCTGTTGAAGATGGATGGTGACTCACAATACCCTTGGGGCAACCTTGTGTGTTTCCATTTTGTGTTGCGGTATGTGCAGCTTGTCAGATGTTACACCATCCACTGGTCACCTTACCCGTGCAGCCACTAAGCCCTCCATCTCAGGTCTTGATCTGCCTTCACCTTCTAACCTCATGTCCTCAATCCCTCAAGCAGCACTGCAGCGGCTCTACAACAAGAACACACGAGGGCATCCAACGTGCTATGGTCATATTCACTCATTGCAACGCTGGCAACTGCCCTGGCGTCTTGGAGACAGTCGACAGAGACGTCGGCCCTTTTCTTTGCTTCATCTCGCCCCCACGAAGACCCGGCAGCGTTCTTGAAAACTTGGGTCATGTGACAAGGAAACGTGCTACATCATCAGTCACGTGATGGGGTCATGTGACACTCCTAGGCCCCTTTAAAACCGGAGAAGGAACGCTCATTCAGTGCTTCACAGCTGACCCAATCAGGCACTGTTCGGTGTCTTCCTGTCTCCACATCTTGATTCTGGACTACGGACTGTTCTTCTTGGATTCCTCTGTCAAACCCTTGAATACTGTTTTGCTCTGCTGTTTCAGGACCTTTGAACTGTGTTTTTGGATTCCTTTTGGATTACCCCCGGTTTCGACGAACATGGCTGGCTTTTGACCTTGGAACTCTTAACGGACTGTTGTCGGATTTCCTCTTCTGTTATCTTTTGGAATACCCTTTCCATACAGGTCTTGCAGTGCCTATTTCTACAACAATCTACGCCTACCAGCTGCCGCTTGCTACACTCTGCAACCACACGGAACACCTCCATTCTCACCTGTGCTCTTCCCGTCCCCAGACCCTTGGTAAGCCCCTTGACATTTGTTACCTCGCTATTCATTGTATTGTTTGCCATTGTACTGACCCATTGCTTGCTTTACAGCGGTCGAGGGGTCACCGGTGTTCCTGGTTCCTGCGTTCTTCGGCACTCAAAAAACCTGTGGCCTCAAGGATCACTCAGGAAGTTATTTGTATCTTTCTGAGTGGAACTTGTGGACAGAGGCCCCATTATCTTCACGACCATCAAGTCATAACATCAGATCCTGTGAGTCTGGGGGCAGAGGTATTGAGAAAAAAGCATTTTTGAGGTCAATCACGGTAAACCGTGATGCCTCTGCTGGGATCCCACATAGTATGGTAGCCGGGTTAGCTGCTATTGGGTACTCTGCCTCTACGATGTGGTTCAAGGGCCTTAGGTCCTGGATAAAACGCCAAGACCCTCCTTTCGCTTTGCGTACAGGGTACACAGCAGTATTGCAAGGTGATTCTGATGGTACAAGTATACCATTGTTTATTAGGGCGGTTATTGTTTCATATATGCCCTCATCTGCCTCTTTTGATAGTGGGCATTGTTTCACTCTTGGTAGCATTGCTCCTTTTTTCAGTTTTATTTTTACGCCACCAATGCTCTTGATGCAGCCAACGTCATATGGACTGGGGGTCCACAGTGATGCTGGTACAGCTGACATGTCTTCCTTGTAAAATGGCACTGGTGTAGGGGCAGGTGCCTCGAGTGCCATTGCCATTTTCTGTGCCACCTGCTTGTATGTTACCTTCAACCAAATGTTAATGCTCATCCCAAACACCATCTCTCCCTCTCCATTGTCATCTGAGAAGAGCTCCTCATCAGACACCTGTGTAAGCCTGCATCCCTCTGCCAGTGCTATTACAGCTCTCCAAGCTCTCCCCTCCCTGTCCTGGGCATGTACTGCGATGTAGTCAGCCATAATGCTCTCGAGGCTCACTGAAATAATTTTCCCCTCAATTTCACTTGCCGGTGTCTCTGGTCTGAATAGGTATGCTACTAGCCGCCTCCAAATTTTGCCCTCAATCCCAGGCAACCATGCAATTGCCATGTCTGTCCCATATTGGAAGATCTCTGCATCTACAGGCTCAGCCCGGGCCACTGTTTGGCCACAGTCAGCCTGCAGTATTTGTCGTGCTGTGAGCATGTTAATTCCTGCAAATTCTCCGTGAAGGATATGGTCACATTCAACCTGCTCATTATGTCCCTCCCAAGTATGTTTACTGGTGACTCCTTCAAGTACAGGAGTGGGAGAGACATGTTGTGATCTCCTATGGATAAAGAGATGTTATCAGTGAAGGGAACCAGCCCTCGAGCCCCAGAGAATCCTTGAATGTGCATGGCTTCATCTGACAGCTTAAATTTACCCTCCCTTATGCAGGACCTAGTGGCCCCAGTGTCAACTAGGAAGGAAAATGTTTTGTCACCTATCGCTACCTGTATGCGTGGTTCCTCCGCAGTATTAGGTGTTACTGATAGGATGGGACATATCAAAGACCTCTGCGGGCTGTCCTATTGTGGATATAGTGATTGACCGCTTCCTGTGTAAGGGTTGTGACCCAATATTATCACCTTCGCCAGCTGTGTCTGCTGTAGTGGTTCAGCAGTTGTTGATATTTCATTGTCCTGTATCTGTGTAAGCTGTTGTGCCGGTTGTACTTGATGTTGTTGCGTTGCTGTCACCTGTTGCTGTGGTGGTGTGTATGTTTGTACCTGCTGCTGTGGTTGTTGCAGTGGCGCTTGTTGTTGTGGTAGGCATTGTTGTATTCCTTGTTGTTGTAGGTAAGCTTGTTGTTCCCCCATAGGCCCTTGCTGCCCTTGTTCCCCCCAGGCTGTTGGTGTGGGCCTCACCCTGCAAGTGCGTGACATGTATCCCAACATCCCGCAAACCCAACATATTGGTAGTTCCCTAGCTTGCCAAGGGAAACTCCCCGTGTTGTCCTGGTACCCTTGCTGTCCGTTTGGGTAGTAGCCCCAGAACCCTCCCCCTTGCTGTTGTGCAGGTTGGCCATAGCCCCTCCCTCTTATCATGCCGCCCCTCCCTCTGTAGTTGTTATAGTATCCATTCCCCATTGGCATATATCCTCCCCCTGTGTTTGCTGAGTATTATGGGGGCGGGGGCATCTGCTGTGTTATAATTTGGGCTGGCTGCTGTAATTGTGCTACCTGTTGTTGTGTTGTGTCATGTGCAACCGTTACTTGTGTGGGGGTTGGTGTTACTACCGCGGGCGTTCTTATTAGTGCTCCTTCCATTGCATTTTTAGATAACTTTTTCTGTACCAATTTTGCCTCCTCTGCCTTTCTATCTTCTTCCTTTTGTTTCATCTTTTCCTGCCACATCCTGCAGTGGTGTACTATTGTTAGTTGTATTTCCGGCCAGGCCTTAGCTTCCATCCCCACTATTTTCTTCAGCCGCCTCTGTACTTGCTCCGGGAGCCCTTCTACTAATATATGGTAGAAATGTGCTAGTGTTTTATCCCATGGCTCCCGAGTTTCCAGGCGCCACTTCTCCTGAATCTCCTGGATGTAATCAACAGGATCTTCATTCTCACGCATCTTGTGTGACGTTATAGCTCCTATGTCTGACGTGTCTGGGTACTGGACCCTTACAGCCTGCCACAGCACATGTCTGCAGTTGGCAAATGGCGCTCCATCATGTGATGTGTCAGTTATAGTGACCCCTGGGAAGCCCGCCCTTTTCCAAATGTCATCTGCAGCATCCCCCAATATTGATATTAGGAGTCCCTTCACATCCCCTACTGCTAGTTTTTGCCCCGCAGTGTGTTTTTCCATTTCATGTATCCACTTCCCTGCTCCTCCACTTAGTGATGGGAGTCTGCATTTAATATTCTTTTTATCGACATGCTTCCAGGGGACATATTATGGTCTGGGCCCTCCCCTTTGCAGAAGTGGCATTAAATTGTACCCCCTTAGTCCCCCCCATGCCCTTGGGGTTATGTCTGTGTATTCATCCTCTTCCTCTGTGTCGGGTAATTCTTCAATCATATCAATATTACTGTTAATTGCTCTATATTCCTCTTCATTCTTCCTCCCTCTCCTGTTACCTTCTTCTCTCACTGTGGGCGTTCTTACCCGTTCTTCCTGTCTGCGTCCTGGGAGGTCCCTAAGTATGTCGACATATGGGGTATACTCAGGGGTTGGTGTCAGTGGGCGTGGTGCTAGAGGTCGTGTTGTTAGAGTGCGTGGCGTTTGTACCGGTGTTAATAGTTGTGACGCTCTCCTTGCTACCTCTTTTACCTTCTCTTCACCTTTCGTATCTTCTTCCCTCCTTTCGCACAACCAGGGTGACTCTTGGTTGGTGCGTGTAATGTACACTTTCTCTAAACTTTCCCCACTGCCATCTCCTCCACTCTTTCCTAAACATTCTTCCTCCTCGCTGCAAAATCCATCAGGAAAAGACAATCCCCACTCTGTGCGTTTTCCACCCACTGTCACCGTCCTTAGATCTATTAAGTCTGCTTCCTTGTGCTCTCCTCCTTTAACTGCTGCCCCTTGTGTTGACGTTGTAGCCAACTCCAAATCCTGGCATGTGTATGTTCTTACCCCGTGCTCCAATCTCCTATCTCCACTCTCCTCGTCCTTTTTTCCTATTATTTCACCACCTATTTCTGCTCTCTTCCTTTTTAGTTCTTCCAACACCTCTGCGCTTACCTTCGCTAATATCCTATCTTCCTCTTCCTTCCTTTCCCATTTGGCCCGTTTCCTTTTTAATATGCTCTCTATTACTTTACCTTCTTCATATTTCCGGGCGCTTTCAGATAGTATTTTCTTTTTCCACAATTCCATTTCCCTTTCTTTCTCTTCCTCCCTCCGTTTCATTTCTCGTTGCTCTGCTCGTGACACCCTCTCTGCTATTGCCTTCATCCGCTCTGCTTCCTTCTTCCTTTCTTCCATTCGTTCCTTCATCTCTCCTGCTCGTCCCTATTCTCCTTCCTCTCTTTCTTCCTTCCTCGTGTTTCTTGCTCGAACTGCCTGATCAGTGCACTTCGTGCGTCTCTTAACTCAGCCAACCTTTCCTCCAACATTTCTTCCTCTGCCTGCGACAGTTGACCTTCTCTTGTCTTACTCACCTCGGTCCCTGTCTGTGTGATACCCATTTCATCCTTTGCCATCCTCCTCACTACATCCTCTTCTTCCCCTGTTAATGTCCCTCAGTGCTTCAGGAGCACCTGTGCTGCTACCCATTCGTCTGGTCCTATGGTTGCGATGTGTTCCCCACTTTCCTTCCCTCCCTTCGTTCCTGCCTGTGTGGAGTTTACGTTCATCGTGCTCGTTACCTCCTCCCCCCTCTGGTAGCTATCTGTAGGGGCATATGGCGGAGGGCTGTATGCGGGGTTGGAGTACCCCTCAGCGGCTGTCAGTTGTTGTCTGGCGGCTTCTCTTAATTCCGTTACTGGGTACAACCCCCTTCTTCCTTTTTCACTACCTTCGCCAGAGCCATATCTTCTATCCCTTCCTTCTTCACCTTCTCTTCTGATACTGTACCCGATCCTTCTTTCTCCTTCTTGCTCTCCTCTGCGCATAGTGCGTTACTGCTCGCCGTGCCCATGCGCTCTCCGTTCTCCTCCTCTTTGCCTCCCTTTGTTTCTTTGCTCCCTTTCTCCTCTGCTGCCCCTTCCATAGTAAACATCCCCATTGCCCCTGGCTTGGCTCCCTGAAACACCTTCCATAGGTTAAACATCTCTATATGGTGAGCTAATTTCTTTCCCTTGTACGTGTTGTGTATATATGTCAATAGTGAGTTTTGTGTGTATGAGTCAAAACTGCCGTTATGCGGCTATGGTGTCAGTATTTTGTTGTTTGTTCCTTGTGTCCAGTCGATACTATACTTGATAATTTTCTCCTTGTATGGTGACAGTGACGTGCAAATGTGTTAGAGGGGTGTAGTTAAAGCGTTCCCCCTCACCCCAGACCCCGAACAGTAATATGTGGCCATGTTACAGATTTGTTTTCTCAATATCAACCTTCTTTACCTGGCCCCGTAAACTGGGTACTTCCGACCGTCCGCTGAAAGGTAATACAATTGCAAAATATACAGTTATTTTCCTTTATTATTTGTCCCCCTTGATGTCACCAGTATGGCCCCCCTATGGATGTGGCGCACGAAGCCCCCTGCAGCTGCGTGCCCTGTGTGGCATGCTTTTACAGCCGCCCAACCTTTCCTTCTTCCTCAAACCTCTCCCTCCCCTTTTCCAACCCCCTTGCTGAGCGTGAAGAGCGTTCTCTGTGCGCGGCCACCTCTCCCCTTTTCGCCCATCCCTTATCGTTTGTTTCCAGCGTTCTCCGTGTGCGGCCCTCTCACACCTCTTCTATCCCGCCCTTTCCCTTTTCCTATCCCCAGGCCACTCCTTGATCAACCTGAGATGGTCGCGGTGTCCTATACAAGCCCTGCGGGTGAGGTCACCACCTTCTGCAACTATTACCGGTAGGAAACCTTTATAAGATGAAAGAAGAGCGCACAATATGTTTTAACCCTTTTTGTCCCCTGTAAACCCCACAGCTGTCCTCTCGCTTCCACCGGAGCAAGATAACTCACAATAAACTCTTATAATCGGACTGAGCATGCTGCGTCACCTCGCATGTGATACGCCCCTCACCAGGGGAGCTTGACCAGCCAAATATCTTCCGTACTTGGAACCAAACTAGCTACCTCCTGCTGGGAAACTTCATCTACCTAACAAGCTTCAACACTCAATTAGTAGGGATTCTCATCTACTCATCGATCTATAACGCCAATTCATAGGAAAGCCACACCCCTTCCCTACAGGTGCCCGCGATCTGAACAAATCAGTGACTTCTGACAACCACACATGGTACCTTTCGGCTCCACCCAATACGATCCGTGACGCGGTAGGAGACGGCCCTCGTGCCTGTCCAGCTACCGCTCACTCGTCTATCGTCACTTATTTATAAAATCTTTTGTGGCACACTGTAAACACCTCCCTCCTCCCTTTTTCCAGTTCCTCCCCCCTCCCGCACATCATTACATTGCTTGTTGGGTGTGCCATACTCACCAACTCCTCTTGAGGCAGGGCCGCCCGACTGCGTGCACCCCTCTAAAGCAGCTCGCCACCTCCCCTCGTCTGGACCACGTCTGGACACTCGCAACCGCGGGCGGGATACTTCTCAAGTCGGCTCCCGAGGGCCAATATCCGGTTTGCGCTGTCCGGTCTTCTCGCAGTTCCGCGATGGTCCTGTAGTCCTCAAAAGGTGGCAACGGCAGAGGGGGTCTCCACGTTGCAAGAGGTCTTGGAGTGGTGCTCTCAGGGTAATAGACCTCAAACAGATCTCAGCAGTGCCTCCAACTTGTCGGGGTGATCTCCCGAGGGCCAGCAGAGCCGTCCACGGACCTCTGGGCTGGGGAGGCTCCAACTCCTCCCGCGTCCCAAAAGGAGTATGAGACACACACAAGGAGCAAGGCAACTACTGCTGTTTATTAGAGTAACGGCAGGGATACGCTCAGTCCGCATGCATCCAGAGTGGCTCTCGTTTTTAGCGGGGCTTGCAGGCCCTTTTTACAGCAGTATGGCACGCTACTTGCGTCACCTGGGAAAATCATCACAAAACCTATCGCCACTTCGGGTTGGTTCCCCGAGTGGTAGGGTTAGTATAGATCCCCTATGGGAAGAAATGTTAGTGGATGAGGACGGGTCAGGTGGTACACTTGGGTTGTCCCTAACAGTTGTTACATTGGAATTGTTACAAGGGGACCTTTGGTGATTGGCTAAGAGTAATAGCGTCAGTGATGAGCCCCCCTGTATTGCGATTGGTTCTCCTGCGAGCCCCCAAGCCTGGGACCATCGTCATTCCCAGCTCGCGGTGCACCTGACATTAGCAACAATGTGCAACTATGTGTTTGTGCGGACAATGGACAGGTCTGCTTACGGGCTAGTGAGCAGGTCTTTCCCATTGCTGTAGGTGTCCAACTTGCCGCTTCGTTGTTGCAGATTGTCACAGCTGTGGGACCCTGGCGGTTCTCTGTCTCGTATGCTTGGCACCTTGTCAGTTCAGCTTAGTCACGTGTGTGGAGACCGTAGCTGTAGTAGAATTATGAGCATTAGATTTCTATTTTGTCTCTGAGGGCTTGGCATCTGTAGGTATAAACTTGGCGCTGGGCGCGCGGCATGCAGGTTGCAACATTGTGGCCTTGGCTGCGGGCTCTCGTTGGGGCTCGTTCTGCATGGTCGGGCACTTGTATTTTGTTGTGAGAGGATTTTTGTTTGCGAGGCTCCTGCCTGGGGACTCTTGCTTGCGGCCTACTTGGGCCTAGTCCATGGGTGGCGGTACATAATCCATACCGTGGGGGTTGTAGGGTGACAGAGTGTTATACGCAGCATTAGATATACATGGTGGCATCTTCATGGTGATAGGTAGGAAAAAGCATCGGCAAGCATATACACAAGCTCTTCAGGCGTCTTGCGTTTCTGCAGTGCTGTAGAAGGCCTATGTGAAAAATAACAATGATGCATATCCGTGGGTATGTCAGTCCGCTACGTCATAGCACTGAGTATATTCTTCGTGTTGGTTGGTGTGTGAGTGACCAGTGTGCATGGTGGCACGTGTGTTCTTGTCTGTTGGCTATGTCGTCATGGCATCTCTAACGATGTGAATACTTGTGGCTGTTGTTCTAGTCGAGCTGATCCATGTTGCAGGTGTCGGCTTGACCCGGGCGTACTAGTGGGCATATTCTTCATATATGCATGTTTTTGAAGCAGGGTACTTTGTCATCTGGTAAATAAGTGAACTCCTCTCGTGGGGGGTGCCTGGGCCGTGATCCCCTAGGCCATGGTCTGGATGAGATCGGGGGGAGGGTGTTATCCCATTCTCCCACTTCAACCCATTTTCATTTCCAGGTGGCACCATGAAGATGCAAACAATTCATGGGACTACACAAGACTTATCTCTTGGTATTATGCAACTGACCTTTTAACAAAGGCCTGTACTACCCAAGTTGGTAGTGTGGCTGAGCAGCCAGGCTTATTTTAAGAGGGGTAATATGAGCTGTAGAGCTGTACAATGAAATCAGTAAATACAGGTATCCAAGTAAACACTTTCACACTTAAAGTTATATAGTACATATTTATTTATACACAAAGATATTTAAAGCATTCTTTAAAAAGCATTAATCCCAAGTTAGGATTCAATTCAAAAAGTGAACAATAAAGCAGTTGAGTAATTCATTCATATGTTACACATTTTCCAGCACCAAGGGGTGACGTCATTTGAGGTCAGTATAACACTTATTTTGTATCACCTTTGCAGTATTGAGTTATTAACCCCATTAGTGCCAAGGACGAGGTATCTTGTCCTTGGAATTCCCTCCCTGTTGCCAAGGACGAGATACCTCGACCTTTTCGGCACTTTGTTTTGTGTGATCCCTGCAAAGCAGGAATCACACAAAACTGTAATCCAACCCCTGGGCTATGTGAGGGGGAGGTCCCCCCTCACTGCCAGGGGGCTGGATTACCTTCAGTTTCATGCCAGCGCGCATTACGCACGTCGGCGTGAAACTGTAACGCTCACCTGGTATCCATGGGGACATCACTCAGCCTGTTCTGACCTCTTACGACCTCGAACCCTTCCCTGGATGCTATTCGACTGGAGACTGGGCCTGAAACACAGGATTGGTAGAGTATAACTACCTATTGTCTCTGTGTGCTTGAAACCCTTCTTCCCCGGGGTCCAACCCTTCCCTTTGATCCACAGCTCACCTTGTGTTCTTGTTCTGTCCTGCTTTCAGCGCAGGGCGCGTTGATTGATGCGGGCTCGTTGCTGCCTAGTTACTTCACTGGCAAGAGTCCGACAGGTAAGTATAATGAGTCTTTTGAACAGTTCTCTAACTTCTTTCCTTTCCTTCCTGATGATGATGGCCGGCGTCCGGGGATGGCGACGTGCTGCTGAGATGAGTAGCGCTGAAGGTGAGTGAGAGCGCGATGCACCCATTTTGTATTTGTATTGAATTGAGTTCTTTTTCTGTGTCTTTTAGGTGCCGCAACGTTTTCAGCGTGGATGCCGGTTATGAAGAACAAATGCGGTGGGTAAGCGCGATATGCAGCGCCTCTAGATGTTTCCACGCTAACCTGGAGTGTATTTTCCCTCTTGCAGATGGATGAGAAGTTCCGGAGACAGTTCCCCCAGAGTGGCTGGGATTCAGGTAACCGTTTGAAGCTTGCACAGTATTTAAAAATAAAGTAGATTTGCGGAATGCTTACTAATGCCTTTTTTCTGTTCTTTTCCCTTTTCCTTAGGAAGCGACGTGCCGGGATGGGAATGACACCGCCGAAGATGCCCGCAGAACAAAAGGAGTGATGAATGATGGGTAGAAGCGCCACAAGGTAAGGCTGTTCCTAACAGTGTTCTTGTTCTTGCAGGAGCTGAGCGCAGAAGAAAGATGCAGGCCTACTGGAGACTGATCCGAACACGGTGAGCGTCACGCTGCAGGTGCAGAAAATGCAAAGCATGTTTCTCAGCCTGGGTGTGGCTTAAATAGTCTCTGGGTATCCCAGGTGTCTCTGGGCTGAACCACACCCAAAAGACTAGACTGCACATGCAGTTCTGGGAACCGAAATATGTGGGGGCATCCATCTTGTCCCCATCAATGCACTACAAGTCCAATCCCCAATGTTATCCTATGGGAGTGAGTGAGTCTGGTGCCACAAGCGCCAAGTCTGACTCCAGGTGGGTCTTTGGAGGGATGGAGAAGCACTTGAGGGCCATGTAGGTGATTGTGGCCCGGCTCCAGCCTGACATCTTGGAGGGCTGGGGACATGGGGGGCAGGAATCATGACAGCAACTGAAAGTAATTTTGACTGCAGCAGCCATTTCGGGCTGCTCCGGTGAAAATAAAAGATGAGTGTTCACCTTTCTCCCCCTCAATCTCTGGCTGTATTTCAAGCCGGAGATCGAGCGAGGAGATTCTCCCCTTTCCAACGACACCCTGTGTGACAGCATTGCTGCTCGCAGAGCGCACGATGCATGGGCAGCAATGCCCACTAGAAACCAGGGAAACGGTTGTGATGTGGGGGGGGGCTGCTTACCGTAAGCAGCCCTCTCCCCCCCGGCCCCCAAAGCATGGGGGCACATATATAAAGACCCCTGGGGGTAGACAGGTGACCATCTGCCCCCCCCAGGGGTGGGGGCATAAAAACAAAACGGCAATAAGAAAACGTGATGGGAAGGGGGAGGTGGTTTCGGGGCCCTAGCCACCAGGGGTTTTTTCGGGCAAGGTGTCGTAGGAAAGGGGAGATTCTCCCCTTTCCAACAACACCCTGTGTGACAGCATTGCTGCCCGTGGATCGGACACAGAGCGCTCGATGCGTGGGCAGCAATTCCCACTAGAAACCAGGGATGTCTTTGAATGTGGGGGGGAGGTGGGGGCTGCTTACAGTAAGCAGCCCTCGCCCCCCAACCCCCAAAGCATGGGGGCACATGTGTACAACCCTGGGGGCAGATGGCTGATCATCTGCCCCCAGGGAAGGGGGCAAAAAAAATAAAAAATACAAAAAAACGGAAAGCAACGGGGGTGGGGGTGAGGGGGGCCTGGGACTTTTTGGCCTCCTGAAATGGTGGTGTTCCTTCCCCTCCCACACCAAGTGGAAAGGGGGGCCACCCCTTGTAGCCCTCCCTGGGGGCAGATTTATGCCCCCAGGCAGGAGTACATGAGGTGCCCCCCATCCAATTGGGGGTTTGGGGGAGGGCCACCAGGAATAAGTGTGCAGGCCCCTGAAAGGATGGGGCCTGCAGGTAAGGGGCCCCCCTGGGGGCAGATGACTGATCATCTGCCCCCAGGGTAGGGGGCAAAATAAAAAAAATTAAAACAAAAAAAAATAAAGAGAATTTTGGGTGGGAGTGGGGGGGCCACTAGCCACCAGGGATATATTTTACAGAAAAGGGGGTGGCCCTCCCCCCTCACCCAAAGGGGAAATGGGGGCACCCCTTGTAGCCCTCCCTGGGGGCAGATATCTGCTCCTAGGAAGGGGCATCTGACCTAAGGGAGGGCGGCATGAGATGCCCCCTCTAGTCTGCCCCCAGGGAGGGCTGAATGAGATGCCCCCCCTGCATTTGGTGTGGAGGGTAGAGAGTCACCCCCCATTACATTAGAAAATTACCTGGCGGTTTAGGGTGCCCCTCAGCCCACCCTAAAGTGTAGTGTACCATTTTCCATTTTTTTCTTTGTTTACGAAACTTGCCTTGGCACAGAGGGGCACATTGGTGTGCCAATCTGGCGCCAGGGTACTCAAACCTTACTGCCCCACCCACTGGGGGGCCTGTCCCACCAATTTTGGGGGCCCTCTCCCCCCCACCCAAATGGAGGGGGGTGTACCTCACGCAGCCGTTTGTAGGAGGCCCAGGGAGGCCTGCATGAGGTGCCCCCGCCACCCATTTGGGGTGTGGGGGGAGAGGGCCCCTAAAAATGGTGAGACAGGCCTCCCAGTGGGTGGGGCAGTAAGGTTTGGGCACCCCGGGGCCAGATTGGCACATCAATGTGCCTCTCTGCACCACGGGAAGCTGGGTTACCAAAGGAAAAAAGTGAAAATGGTGGAATGCTTTTTAGGGGGGGCTGTGGGGCACTCCAAAGGGTCAGGGAATTTTCTAATGGGATGGGGCAATGACCCCCTGCCCCCCAGCCACAATGGAGTGGGTGCCATGCCATGCAGCCCTCCCTGGGACCAGATATCTGCTCCTATGAACGGACACCTGAGCCCAGGGAGGAGTGCAGGACAGCCCCCCACCTTATCTGCCCCCGGGGAGGGCTACATGAGATGTGCCGCCCCTCCAATTGGGGTGGGGGTCGAGAGGTGCACCCCCCTTCACATTAGAAAATTCCACAGTGGTGTAGGGGGCCCCTGCGCCCTCGCTAAAGGGCAGCCTTGCATTTTTAATTATTTTCTTTGTTTACTAAACCTGCCTTGGAGCGGAGGGTCACATTGGTGTGCCAATCTGGCCCCAGGGTGCCCAACCTTAACTGCCTCACCCACTGGGGGGGCCTGTTCCACAATTTTTGGGGGTCCTCTCCCTCCCACCCCAAATGGAGGGGGTGTACCTCACGCAGCCGTTATTAGGAGGCCCAGGGAGGCCTGCATGAGGTGCCCCCGCCACCCATTTGGGGTGAGGGGGGAGAGGGCCCCCAAAAATGGTGGGACAGGCCCCCAGTGGGTGGGGCAGTAAGGTTTGGGCACCCCGGGGCCAGATTGGCACATCAATGTGCCTCTCTGCACCAAGGGGAGTTGGGTTACCAAAGGAAAAAAGTGAAAATGGTGGAACGCTTTTAGGGGGGCTGTGGGGCACCCCAAAGGGTCGGGGAATTTTCCAATGGGATGGGGCATTGACCCCCCCCCCACCCGCAATGGAGTGGGTGCCATGTCATGCAGCGCTCCCTGGGACTAGATATCTGCTCCTAGGAAGGGACGCCTGAGGCCAGGGAGGAGTGCAGGACAGCCCCCCCCCCTTATCTGCCCCCAGGGAGGGCTACATTTTGCTGGTGTGGCCGTAGGTAACACATGTTTTTTGCTTTGTTTACAGCTTTTTCTACCCAAGCAGCAGCAACGTTATGCGAGTACTGTTTTTTATTATTCTATGGTTAGGGCCCACTGTCAGTGGGGTGGGTGAGACTGGGGCTGGATTGTTGGTGGTGTGGGTGGGAATGGCCCGTCTGGGTAGATCACCTCCAACTGTCCTGGAGTTGCAGCTAGGCTGCATTACAGCTTCTCCCTTCGGGGAGGTATTGGCACACTGCCAAGACTCCTTGGTGGGGAGAAGCTGTAAAGCAGGGCAGCCAGGGCTCCAGCAAAGTCAGCAGTAATATCGAAGGATACTATACCCTTGGGGGATGGCAATGGTGTAACCAGGTTTCGGTGATTACTAGCATGTCAAGTTGTTGATCTACGATGAGGTCATGGATTTCTATGGCGTGTGCCCCGAGTGATCGTGTTGATAAGTGCACCTTTAATCTGAAGAGCGAGGTCCTGGGGTGGTGTAGTCTTTGGGTTGGAAGACTGAGTAGAGTTTTTTATCTTTGTGATTGATTTATTATATTTTTGGAGGAAACTTTGATTTGGCAGTTATTTGGCGTGGTTGCTGTTATGGTGGAGGTGATTGTGATTGCAGTGAGCCTGGGCGCTGGATGGTTAGATCTGGTTCTGGCTCAGAGTCTGTTAAGTCTGGTGATGCCCATGGAGGGTCTTGTTTTGTTGTTGGTCTTAGTGCCAAGGGGGAGTATGGTGAGGTTGTGGGTCAGGCTAGGGATGGTAAGTTCAGCTGGAGTGGTGGCATTGGTCCTCGAAATATTTTTGTGTACGGTTGTGGAGGGGAATGGAAGAAATGGGGTGGGGCGGGGTACTGGCGCTGGCATCCTAGCCTAGCTAGGCCATCATTAACCTTGATGAAGTGGCCTCCTGTGCAGGGCACAGAATGGGGCATTATGCAGAAAGGGAACATTATAGTAGTTAGAAAGGTTAACATTATGGGCTGGACAGGTGGATAGATAGTGGTGGTATGCACTAGAGAGCAGGCTTAGCAGCTAACAGTGTTTTTTTTTTTAATGTAATTGGACTGACCCAGCTAGAGAGTGTCAACATAAGGGGCAAGTCTCTTGTTTAGGCTGGTTCATGAGTAGCAGTAGAATAGGTCAACTTTCTCAATTAGGCTTACTGGAATTATAAGGGGTGGTAGGGTATAACTGTTTACAATTATGCTAATTTGAATCATGAATGGCAACAAGCTAAATCAACTTTCCCAATAAGCTAATTTGTGACATGAATGGTAACAAGCTAAATCAACTTTCACAATAAGCTAATTTAAGACATGAATGGCAACAGAGTATGTCAAGTTTCCCAATTAACTAGTTGGGTTGAGTGTGGCAGTTGGATATATCGACATTCTTAATTAGGCTAGTTCAGAAACTTATGAATCAGCAAAAATAGATCATTATTGCGAGTAGACTAACTATTGGCAACAAGTGAAACACACAAAGTCTTGTGTGTGGGTACAATGCCTGGTGTAGCAGAGCGCTGCACGCTGAGTCTGGAATGGTGAATGATGGTTGAGGTTTCCTTCGTGTGGGCGTAGCGAGAGAAATACTAAACAGCCCGTGGGAATTGTCTTTCGGCCATGATCGAGATGCAGTTAATTAGGATACTAAAGATAAGAGCTTACTTGCGGCGGGTCAGTTTTCACTGAAATGCTGCGATTCGCTCTACTCCGGTAGGTGGGGGTGATCCGGAGTTGCAGTTGGATGGGAGCCAGAGGGGTGGAGGCGGATCGAAAGTCGTATAGGTGATCGTGTTCGAGTGAGGTGGGCAGGATGTTGAGGTCGAGTGTCCTGCGCCGTGCTGCCGGTGCGGACAGGTGCAGACAGGTGCAGACAGGAAGGGGCCTTTGTCTGCATGGGCCTTAGGCAAGGTGGGCCGGCTTCCACCTCTGGCTTAACTCTCCGCCTATGGCTGCGTGTAAGAGTCGGTTGCTAGGCACCCAATATAAACATTGGCTGATCGTATGCAGCGGCGGCCATCTTAAGATCAGCTGTAAACGAGCGTCAGCTGCTCTTCATGGTACAGGGCAGGATAGATAAGTGCTGTGACTTGTGAGGCAATAAGAGACTTGCCAGGATGCCACAATAATATATTTACCAGCATTAGATATCAGAGGAACATCAGGGTTGCGAGAGGCATCGGCGGTGATTCTGTAATGTCAAGCTGCTCCTGCAGCAAGACGGCAACACGAACGGCTCAAAGCAGGACTCGGCTGCTGATGTTGCAGGGCTCCAGCCCTGGAAGGAAGTGAGGCTTAGGTGCAGACAGGAAGGGGCCTTTGTCTGCATGGGACTTAGGCGAGGTGTGCCAGCTTCCGCCTCTGGCTTACCTCTCTGCCTATGGCTCAGTGTAAGAGTTGGTTGTTAGGCAACCAATATAAACATTGGCCGATCGTATGCAGCGGCAGCCATCTTAAGATCAGCTGTAAATGCCTAGTTTTTCCTAAACTAAGGGCTTTTCCTAACTAACCAAACTAACTAAAGTGCTTGTCGGTTGTCAGTGAATCCAAAAGCAAGATCTATCCTCGGTCCAAAAACAAATATATGCTGACCCTACCACTATCAAAATAAATAAGGCACAGGAGAATGAATCTCTTCTCCTGTGTGCTTCTTTCTTTGCAAGTTCGGTTTACTGAAGTATTCGTAGGTAGTTCTTTGTAACTACTTTTAAGTCGTAAGCTTAACATATTGGACAGTTCCACTTCTTTCTTTCTCTTGATTTGTTCTCTTAGGACTTTCTTGGTTTGGTTTTCTCCTCTCCTACAGCTCTTGTGCCACTCTTGTTGTACAAACTTAAAGCTTTCTCTTGACTTAATGTCCAATCCTTTTCCTGATTGGGACAATCAATAATGTTCCAATTACAATTCTCACTCCTCTCATGCGTTTTCAAAACTTCCTCTTTACTGGCATGCGTATGAGTTCTACAGCAACGGTTTTCAGTCTTTTCCAATATTTGCTCTTTACTGGGACGAGAAGGAATCAGGTCTATGATTGGTTCTCTATTGGGACAAGTAGGAGTAGCCTAGCCAACTTTCTCACTCTTCTTCCACACTTGGTCCTCACTGGGACGTGTATGCACAGCCCATTCTTTACTTCCAGTGCCCACCCGCTCTCCCTGTTACCGTTCTAACCTGGGGATCACGTCACTGGGCCTGTGGGTCAGACAGAATTCTCTACTCTCATTTTCAGAAGCGAAAATGAGAGAAGAAAATGGCGTCTGTTTACTGCTTTCTCTTTTTTTCGGCACATTCCATGGTTCTCTCTGGTAAGTGGTCTCTGCATCGCTGGGGTACTCCCTTGCATACTTGGTCATGCCACCACTTCTTTTTCGGTTCCTACTGGGACATTGCTCGAGTCGTTCGCCTTGTCACAACTTGGGTTTCCCAGACTGCAACCCATTAAGTTGCATACGCCAACTTCCATCCAGCATCGGAAACCGTGCTTCCCCATTTCCTTCAGTTTCACTCAGACCGCTGATTTGTAACTCCCATCTTTGTCCTCCTCCTACTGCTCCTCCTAGTTTTCTGACGCTGCACTGGGACTGCCCCAGTATAGCATTAAAGGCCTTCTTCTTTGTTGTACCTGTACCCGATATTACTCCAGCGGTTTGCTTCACCTCAGTACTACATACGTAGTTCTTTTCAGGTTTTCTCAAAGATTTTGTACGACAATAACAAATATCAACTTGTCCTTCATGTTTTCTTCCAGGAGGTTTTTTTCAACACTGGGCTAGAAGAGGATTGGTTAGGGAGTTCCTCATCAGAACTGGAGTCCTTTTCCCCGAGGTGGGAGTCTCTCCCGGTGAGGTTCCACTTGTCTCTACCCCTAGGGAGGGTACCATGTACCAGGCTCCCCTCCCTAGCCTCAAAGTGAAAGGCTCCCCCCTTGGGAGAAGTGACTGAATCCTGCAATTTGTCACACTGGTTATGGGGGAAATCCTATTTTAGTTTTGTTATCCACCTGGACAATTATGTTCCAAGTCAGTGGGCGATTCCCTTCATGGTGGGAGATGGGTATCATTAATGCAGATCCTAGAGAAGCTCCATCATGATGAATGCTGGACCACATTGGAGAAGGCACTCAGGTATTGGCTTAAACACAGGCCAAGAAGAGGGGGTGGTCCCACAAAGCCGCAACTCCTGCATGCAAGTGTGGGAATCAATTCCAAAATGGTGCTATGAGCTTTTATCAGCTCAGACTGCAGAACCGCAGAGGGGACGAGGGTGGGGCCCAAACAGAGACAGAAAGCTCAAACAGTTAGCCAGTCCCCTTACAAGATCTACACACAGACGCCTACGACCTGTTAAGCGAAGGAAGACTTCTCCAAGAGCGAGTCAGGGTGTGGCAAGCACAGAATGGACTGCCCATGGAGAGGGATTAACAAACCCCAAGTCTCATATCAAAACTGCAAGCCATCGTCAACCAGTCACCATGCCAGTTGCATAGAGAGAAACACCTAAATACCCTTAGGCCAGGGGGAAGCTCGAATTCCAGGTCCCGTAAAAGAAAGGGGCTGTGCCAGTAGGCTCTGGGAGTTTGGAGAATGAGTTCATATGGAGATGGATGGCGAAGAGAGGAGAAGGACCAGTGAGGCTGGGGAGAGCCAGAGAAGGGGGAAGAGACAAAAGGCTGGTGAGAGCAGCAGGTTGGAGGAGAGTCCCAGGAGGTTGGGAAGAGAAAGAAACAGGAGGGTGGGGAAGTAAACTGGAAGGAGACTGGTGGAGAGATCCAGGATATGTGAGGGAGAGAGGTTGGACGTGGTGGTGTTGAATAATGGGGAGGAGGTTTGTTTATTTATAATGTGCTCCCAACCCGGGGGTAACTGGGCGCAATTTACAAGTATATTTAGTTTCTTAGTTACACAGATGGTATTACAATAGTGTGAATTACAAGAATGTCAGATTAACACAGAAAGGAGTGTACAATAATATACAATAAAAACAATTCAGGCTTACTTAAAGTCTAGGAAAGTGAGAATTGCAAAAAAAATATTAAACTACAATAATATACAATTCAGAGTTACTAAGAATCATCATAGTAAGGTGGTAGTTTAAAGCTATAAAGTGTAGGAACGGTTGTGGGAGTGTAGTGAGGGAACCTCTGGAGGGTGCCTATTCTGGTGAACCTTTGGAAGCGAGCCAGAGTTTGGTTTCTTTCCTGAATTTACAGAAAGACTGGGCAGCTGTTAAGGAAGTAGGTTCTGAGTTTCAGAGTTTCGGTGTTGAGCCACCATTACAGGGAAACTACTGCCCCCTGCTTTTTATATTGGTATCTGGGCACTTTTAGGCAGCCACAGTTTGTAGATCTGGTTAGTCGGGAGGTCTTATTTTTGGAAAATTCTCTCATTGATTGAGAACCAGTTGTTGTCTCGTCTGATCCCAGAAGTGTGTTGTCTTCTGGATCCCCAAGGCACATCGGAGTCATTATTCTGCAGGATCTGTCGTTTGCTAGTAATATATTTGCTAGCACCTAGGTATAATGCATTGCAGTAGTCAATTTTAGACAATGCTAATGCCCTGGCCAGCGTGATACAGCTTTTGGTGGAAAGGAAGGGTTTACACACGTGGATAAGCTTACATGTGTAAACTGAGGCTGTAACACTGACCCGTTTGCGCAGATTCAAAGATGAGTCTATGTAAAGGCCTAGGGTTTTTACCTCTTTATCCACCTTAATGTCGTTCCCATTGATATTAAAGGATAGGTATTGATCACTCATTTTTTTCTGATTGGTAGGTGTTGCTAGGAGTAGTAGCTCAGTCTTCTCATCATTCAGGCATAAGCCATGTGTGGGCATCCAGGTCTGAATGATAAGGTAGATTTTGTTGATGAGCGCCAAGTCTGTGTCAAAGTCACCTGTAAGAGGTATGAGGATCTGGGTGTCATCTGCGTAATTGGTGTAGGCGACACCCAGATCATCTAACAATGGTTTGATAAACGCATTGTACATAGAAGGTGATACGCAGGATCCCTGAGCGACTCCACAGGATATGGGAATGGGGTCCACTCTCAAGGATCTATTGCTAAGGAAGGATTCGATCCAGGCTGTTGCTTCTGCTGAAAAATGGGACGTAGATGAAAGGTGGTTACATAACACCTTGCGATCAACCAAATCAAAGGCGACTGACAAGTTCAGCAGAACCAAGAGGGCTGATTTTCCTTTCTCTTTCAGATCATCAATCTGAATCTTTAGATCAATCAAGGCTGTTTCAGTGCCATGTTAAGGTCTAAAGCCAGATTGACGGAGTCCAAGGAGCTTATTGTTTTCCAGATATAATTGTATTTGATTGTACGCTGCTTTGCCAATGATCTTTAGTAAAAAAGGGATTGTCTTGATGAGCCTAAAGTTGGTGGGGATGTTAAGGTCTAACAAGGTTTTTTTTTTTTTTTTAGGAGTGGGAGGACCAAGGAATTTTTTAGATTAGTGGGGACAGTGAAGGCAAGGAAGAAGGCATTCATTAGCTTGGTAATAAAGGGGGCAAGTTCACTTGCTGCTTCCTTTATGACAGATGCTGGGCATGAATCACCTTGACAATTGGAGGGTTTGAGAGAGGTTATATTATGATATATTATTATTATTATTAATATTTCCTCTAAAACTTGAGGAGAACCATCTCCGGTTCCGGAAGCACCTCAAGACCTTCCTCTTTTCTACTGCCTTCGTTCTCCCTACCCCCTGCTGATCGGTTCTCTCTTGGTACCGTGCACCTGGCCACCCTCTGTCCTCCGGGCCCAGGTACCTGCTCACCCTGCCACCCTCCTGCCCTGCCTCCGGGCCACCCTTTGCACTGGGGTCTGTATCTGTACCCATACAGCCCCCCTTTTTCTTCCTGCACTTATCAGACCTACCCTGTCTGCTGCCTTAAACATAGCACTTGCAAATTGCTGGCTGCACTAAAACTGTTTGTTGCCTTTATTATTTATTTATTTTTATCTATCTGTTTCTCCTCTGCTTCGCACTTTCCACTTCTCCCCCCTTCCATGCACTTTTCCCCTCCCCCATGCATGTTTTTTTCTCCCCTGTTCCCCTCCCTTGCCTTGTCGCACTCTGAAACACTTGTGTACGAGCACGATAGAAATAAAATATCAATATTATGCACTTCACGTGTAGACACTGCCTTGAAACTGAAGCGGTGAAGAGGTTTAGGTGAAGTGGGACTGTGTTTTGGTCGGTTGGCTTAAGGTGGGAGCTATTTTGATGGCTATTTTCTTTTGGAGCAGAGTGATTTTACTTGATAATGCGTTTTGAATTTTGGTGCACCATATTTTGTCCTTGGTACAGTTATCGGTTGGTGGGGTTAGGGATTAAAGTTCTCTTAGAATGGTAAAGAGTTCTCTTGTGTTTGAGCTTGCTTTCACAATCCTTTTGTTGAAGGTATCCCGTTTTGCTAATAGAATTTGTTCTTTGTAGTTAGCTGAGATTTTTTGGAGGACAGCTTTATTAGTGGTGGAAGGGTTGTTTTTCCAAGTTGCTTCACATTTCATGTATTTAGGTGTGCGATGGGTTTACTTTTGCACATTTTAATGATGCAATACCATCTAGTGCAGTGGCAATGGTTTTGTTATAGAGGCCCACTAGTTTGGCTGGATTGGAGGTGGCAGGTAAAGGATAAGAGTAGTGGTTGGAGAAAAGGTTTGAGATTATCCACAGTGATATTCTTTTTGTTTCTAGTCGGGATGGGTGGAGCAATAGGGTTCTCTCTTTTGGGAAGTGTATAATCTTGGAGACTGAATGAGAGTAGAAAGTGATCGGTCCAGTGTAGTGGTTCAATGGACATAATGTCAGTTACACAGTTAAGGTCAGCAACCCAGTCAAGGATCCTTCCTTTTTCGTGAGTGGGGAGGACGACTCTCTGGGTGAGACGTAGGTCAGCCCGGGAGCTGGCCAAAGCCATTGCAGATTGGTCAATGGGGTCATTAAAGCAGAGATTGAAGTCTCCTAGTATGAGGATTTGAGACAGTGGCTTAGTATTAGTGGAGAGGAGGGAGATGATTTCTTCTTCAAATGAGCCTTTAGGTCCAGGGGGCTTATACATCAGATGCATTGTTATGGTACGCGAATTGGAGAGAGGAAGTTTGACAGTCTGTAGTTCACAAAATTCAGTGACGGTATATGATGCCAACCTGAGACCCAATGAGGCTTTGGCGATTAAGACAATGGCGCCTCCTCTTGCAGATTCTCCATCTGATTTAAGGACTGTGTAGTTATCGAGCGTGGCAGTGAAGAGAGATGGGCCTGCTGCTGCATGTAACCAAGTCTCTAACTGCTAAGAAGTCCAGTTTTTTATCTAAGATTAGGTCGTCAATGTCAACTGCATGGGCCACCAATGATCTGGCATTGATCAATGCCCCATGGATAGCAGTGGAAGCATTATTCAGGACAGGGAGGTTCAGTGAGGCAGGCATCAGTCTGGTACTCTTAGGGGCTATGTGGGGTTTGGAAGGGAGTCTTATGGGACGTGATTGATGGTTATTTACAAGTAGAGGGCCAGGAAGGATTTGATATGACTTGCGTAGTCTTGAGCCAAGTCTAGGGTTTCTTAGTTTGGTAGGGCATGGGCTGTTGAGGATATGTGACATACGGTCAAAATGGGCCATGGGGCTGGTAGTTTGCCAGCCCTGGAGGTGGGCATTTTAGGGGTCACCAGGCATGTAATGGTTATTGGGTAGATTAAATGCTGCCAGTAGCGTGGGAGTACTGATGGGGATGATTTTGGCCATGGTCTTGAGTAGGTAGGAATGGAGTTGGTTTAATCTGGGTAGGGAGGATGAGTAGTGGGAGAAAGATGGGCTTAATGTAGCTTTCCATAGTGCAGTGTATAGGCAGGAAGGAGGATGGGAGGAAGGTAGTGGTAGTACTTCTGGTGGTTTTGAGGATATAGAGGAAGGTTGACAAAATGGGAGTGATAATTTTAGAAGCATACATAGTTGCTTACAACAAGGTAATTCAGTACCGTTTTCAAAACTGTAGTTGCATGTACTAGACTACTCAGTTCATGGCACGATTAGTGGGCACTAAAGTGAGTTTGCGGTAGCACGGACTTGTGCGACTAGCTTAATGGGGGTGGGCATTCTTGCATTCATTATGATGCAAGTAGGTTCTGGGAATGTTCTCATAATTACAGCTGATAATAGCATTCATGAGCATGGGCCTAGTAGGTAAAAATGCATATATCAATACAGGACATCATCAGGGCAAGGGCCTAGCAGGTGGGAGGTGTAAATACCAGTACAGGACTTCACAGTAGTTGTTAAATATTGGTAGAATGTTAAGAATCTAATAGGTGATCGGGCTACGATAGTGCAGCAAATGAGGTACAGAATATAGTGCAGTGTGGCTATGTGCACTATAAGGCGGCCAAGTGTTCAGCGGCAGGTCAAGTGCAGTCGATATGCGTACGTATGGACATTGTTTAATAGCTCAGCATAGAGATTGAAGGGCCGCAGGTAGGTAATTTGGTAGTGTGTTAGTGAAGCCGGGAGAAGTCAGAGGTCTAATCGTGTTAGGATTAGTCAGTGCGGCGTACCGGAGGCCGTGTGACTGAGATATGTAGGAGAGGCAAGTTCGACGGGTTGCTGATTCTTTGGTAGATTGGGGCACGGAGTCTGATGTACGGGTAGGGGAGTCAATGGGTTTTCCGTAGATTGCGGAAGGTGCAAGTATGAGGTTACAAGTTTGGTGTACAAGGGCACCGCAGGGTTGGTCTGGCTCACAGGAGCTAACGGGGCCGTTTTCTGGCCTTATTCCCTGGCCAGCGCTTCCGCCTGCCGGCGGATGTAACTCGTTATTGTAGCCTTAGTTGCTAGGCAACAAAGCATAAACAGCCTCGTTCTGGTGCCGCGTCGTGCCCGGCATTTTGAAATTAGGAGAGTTGGTGAAAATGCAATCGGAGGCAAAGCGCATCACACTGGGGGCTGGAAACGGATGTAAGGGGCAGGTAGGCTTCTGTGGGCAAACAGGGGGCACATATATCTTAACGGCCTCACCCTTAATCCGGTAAACACAGAATCTGGTGCATGGGAGGCTGCAGGCAGCAGCATTCATGCGGCAGGGTGGCCAACAACTTCAGGTAATGGTGGGCCTCCAGGAGAGGAGTGGTGGGGGCTCCTGCCCCCTCTACATCGAAATCACACAGCTTCTGTCTGGTGCAGGGGCAAACGGGGTCTTTTTCTGGCCTTATTCGTTGGGACGGCGCTTCCGCCGGCCAACAAGGTTGCACTTGTTAGAGTGGTTCCCAAGGAGGTGGTCATAAAAAGTGAGGGGGAGATGACCCGTGATACAAATTTGCCTGAGAAGTCAGTGATCAGGGAGGTGGTGATAAACAATAAGGAGGAGATTGAGGATAGAAGAAAGGGGGAGGGGAGTTAAGCGAGAGGTGAAGAAAATAAATAATAGGAGTTGGAGAGAGGGTGAGACAAAAAAGAAGGGAAAGATCAAATGGCAAATAGAGGAGATTCAGAGTAGAAGAAACAGGCTGAAATGATAGGAGAGAAGAAGGGTACACCCGACACTAAAAGAGTTAAGGTGGTACTGTGTAGAGAGCAATACCCTCAGTATAAATTGGGGAACCTGGCACAGTTGAAGAAACTAGCATAAGATGAAGTATTAATGAGATGCAGGTGAAGCAGTAGGCTAGTGGAAGAGGAGAGGGGGATGCATAAGAGATGGTCCTCTAGTTATGAGCTCATTTCGAGATGTTGGGAAGGAAGCTGTAGAACCAGAAAAAAAGCAGCTGTGATCGTCTAGGGAAATCCTTTGGCCACTCCTGGGTGGAGGCCGGTTTTCCTGTGGTTTTGGGCCTTGGATAAAAGTCAGCTCCCATGTAATGCTGAATACAGAACGAGCAAAATACTATATTTCAGACTGGAGTCCTAGGAGGACTCCCCTCCCAACCGTAGCTACACAAGAAACCTGCCATGGAAACTGCAGATATCAGAGAGTCAGACTTTGCCCAAAGACTGAGACTGGTGAAGAGAGACCCTGAGAAAATGTGAGCAGAATCTTAAGAGACTTTTTCAGAGTGGTTTGTGTTTTGACCAACCTGTAAATTTAATCCAAGTGTCTTTTTGTGTTAAGTTGCCAGGAGATACCAGGACCTGTATTTAGCAAGAACTGAAGAACATTTGCTTTGAACATGCGTCATGAAAGGTGACAAACCCAACTTTCAGATGAAACGGACACACAATGGCCAGCACATTGATGCAAAGTGAAGGGCTGCAAACCAGACCATCCCAGAATAATTGATCCACAATGATTGCTTGATCAAAACTTTGCAACAAAGGGATACCTCTTGCACTTTTTCTTTACTGTTTTTTGAAACCTCCATATCTTCTTGTCGGCCCTGTGTCTTATGTTACTGGTATTTATACTGCCCACCACTGCCATTTGCTTGGCCTCCAGGTGCTTGTGTGCCTGAAGAAGAGGGGAGTGGGTTAGGCTAGTGGGGAGAGAGTAAAAATACAAATAGATTTGCTATTGTGTTGTGTATAGTGTCCTCGTCCATCCACTCTATATACTCTCCAATGCGGGTCCAAAAGGGACAGAGCAGAGGGTGACAAAGAGATGCAGAGGGCATATACAGCAGATTATTGCAGGGTTCGAAATTAAAATTGGCTAAACAGGAGCTAAAATCAACGCCTGGGTATCCAGCATTAACTAGCGACCAGGAGCTACCACAGGGGAACGAGGAGCTAGTACATAGCAGTCTGCAAATGTAACTTCCACCTACGATGCAAACATTATTTTGTCCATTATTTACGACCCTTTATGCTTTGGATGTCATAACAATGTGTCTGAATGTTTACTTCCAAGATCGTCCTAAATACACAGGGTTGCATTCACATATGTGGGTTTGTTTGGCACCCCTAAGCTTTGGGTGCCAAAAGTAACTCCTGGTGACTGTTGGTGTCAAGCTAACCAGGCTCTTCTAGGATACAAGCAGGAGCTAAGTAGCTTCCAGCTCCCCATAATTTGGAACCCTGATTGTATACGGGTAACTTTCAACTATGGAGAGGATGATACCGAAAGGTTCCAACGTGAAATAGACAACAGAAGCTTTGCTCTCTTTGTCTATCAAATCCCCTTGGTGAAAAATATCCTGTAGTTGATAGCCACACATCTATAATTCTATTTAGTGACACTCGGGGACAACTGAGTGTTATAATGTAGTCAGCCAGAGCGCATAGCCCACTGTGACATTCTCCACTTGGTGACGGACAAGGCTGCTAAACTGTCATCTGTGAATAAAGTCACCCACATCATAAGTGTTTAATTTACTCTGTCCATCAATGTCAAATTTGTGTATTTGAAAGAATTGTGCAAAATTAACGTCCAACTGTAGATTGGAGGCCTAGAAGGAAATAAATACACACAGATCACTCCGCTGGAATTTTTCAAGGACTTTTTATTTTTATTCACAGTTTCACTTTTACCACCCGGCAGATAAACCTTTCCACTCCCCAGAGTGGAGCAGGGAGAGAAAACTTGGACAAGAAATAGAATAGAAGGTACAAGTTGGAAGGAAATGAGCATTTACGAGAAAGAGTGGAATGTTCTTTGATGTGTGCGTTTCTTCCCGTATTGGTCAACAGGGGCAAGAGTGGGATGTTGAAAAAAATGGAAGCATGAGAGAAGATGAGCGGAGCAATGGAGAAGTGCCAGAGATGCTGACAGTTAATAGGTGTAACTGGCAGTGAAGAGAGACTGAGCCTCCGCAGCGTCCGTTGTTCCGGAGGCCACATACTCGCCCTTGGAGGCCTGGCTGTTAATCTGTGAGGATAAAAAAAAGCAGCAATGAGAAAGAAAAGTGGTTTGCCTCTAAAGGAGGTAAATGTATCATGAACATACCCTCGCCACCCTCACCCACACCCACACCCCACTGACTGCCCAGGCCTCAGCCACCTCAGGCCCCACCTGTGCTCCACCCCAGATGCCAAAACTTTCCCCATGCTATAGTGCCCAAACCTCCCCTTTGGCTTCCAACTTGGTCTTTGCACTATTCCCCTCCTCCACCAATCCCGCCGTCGACCTCCACCTACGATGCCTCCACTGGCCTCCCCATCCCTCACCCTGCTGGTACCACTCCATCCCCCATTCCCACCTCTTCAACAATCCCCACCACGATCCAGGCGTCCCCATGCCATCCCACCAAATCTCTTGCATTCTCATCAATGCCGGGTCAGTCTCTAAAAACAAATTTAACATCTTTGACCTTATCTTGAACAAAAACACAGATATCCTTTTCATCACAGTGACTTGGTTTGCTAATGACTAAGAACCCATTGCACACGAGGCCGCACCCCCCCCCCCCGGCTACAACCTAACTGTTCAGAAGAGGCGGGAGACTAGCAATCCTACGCAAGCACCAATTTCCTCTGCTGATCAAAGACACCTCAGCCAGCACTACAGATTATGAATCCCTTCTTGTAAAATTCCAATTCTCACAGTTTCCTACACATTTATAGACCCCCTGGCTACAACAACAACTTTGCAGACATACTCAAGGACGCTCTGTCAACTACCTTCAACCTACATCCATCACTACCCATTCTAGGTTACTTCAATATCCGGTTTGACTCCCCCCCCCCCCCCCCTCAAAGCCCATGACCAGCTCTCTTACAGATAACCTAGAAGCCTTCAACCTGACAGCATATTTCGCTGCCCACCCGCACTGCAGGCCACACCCTGAATGCGGTCTTCAGTGCCACAAATATCATATCCACTCTGCCCCCATACCCCCTAACATGGACTGGTCACTCAGCAATCTTCTTCTACTTACTGTTTTCACCGCCGGCCCCCTCCCAAGACCGTGCCCAGCCACCACCAACCTCTGCACCTCTCACCCCTATCTGTAACAATGTCGTCATCACACCTGATCTAGACAACTCCCTCCTGAACTCACCCCAGCACTCTTTCCAGGCCCCCTCCATAAAACTCTTCAACCACTGGCTCTCCAGCGCCCTCACACTCTCACCCCAACAAAATGGACCTCTCAGAGATCAGGCCCCACACCCAGGTGGGTACACCACCCACCACACTTCTCTGAAAACCCTGAAGCACTGCATGTAACAGACATGGAGAACCAACCCAACCCCTCAAAACAAACCCAGCCCTGGTAAGACTAACAAGGGCCTACAGATGGAAATCATTAAAACCAAAAATGCATTATATGGGAACAGACTCTTGAACTCTTGCAACCCAAGCAAGAACTGCATAGAATTATACCTGAATTCAAATCGTCAGGTTGCTCAACTTCTCCTCCACCCAACTCCCAAAAACCTATGCGATGCATTATCAGAACATTTTAATAACATCGCTATCAACAGATTCTGCCATCATCTTTAAAATACAAATAATGCCCCACGCCCGTTGCCCGCCTACCTCCCATCCGCTGTCCCAACTCCTTCCCGATGCAAACATTTGCCACCTCAATCTCACACCAGGAGTTCCTCTCACTCCTAGCACAAAGCCATCCATCAGTTTCCCCGGAGGACCCTTGCCTGCCCACCCTCATCAAAAACATTCTAACTTCAATCTGCGCAGGCAGTATTGCATGCTCAATCCTTAACCAATCCTTCACATCACAAATCTTAGCAGTTTTAAAAACCTCCTACATCAAACCCTGCCTCAAGAAACCTACATGCAACCCACTCCTTCCACAGAACTACCGGTGCATTGCCAACACCTGGCACTTAAGCGCCTTATGAATAACATCATATATATCATACATGCTTCATGGCCAAACCCATGGACCTCACAGCATACAAGCAACTCAGTCACTTCACCGAAGCCAACAACCTCTTTCCCCCTGCCCAATCCAGCTTCAGACCCATCTAAGGAACTGAACTGAGTCCTCCCTAGTGTCCATTTGGGACGATCTAAAAAGAACAGCAGATGCGGAACGATACACTGTACTCATTATCCTTGACCTCTCTACTGACTTCGATACCATTGACCACACGATTCTCCTAGACAGGCTACGCTCTTTAGGAATCAATGACACTTGTATCTCCATCTCGAATCGCTCACAAATAAAGCTCCTCCACCCTTTCACCTCTGCACCCCGCCCAGTGCTGAAAGGGGTCCCAAAGAGAGCATCCCCATCTCACTTCCTCTTCAATATCTATCGGAAACCATTTCCGCTACTCATCCACTCCCACAATCTCACCTGCTACAACTATGCAGACGATACCCAGATCATCCTTAAAAATGGCAAAATCACCAGGCTCCACCCATCCAGCTCTGTCATCATGCCTCTCGGATATTGACCACAAGATGACGACCAACCACCTCATCCTCAACCCTGAGAAAACAAATCCTAGATTGTGGAAAAACCCTGCTCCTTCCTGAACTTATCCCCTGGCCTCACTCTCTAGGCTCCCCAGACGTTCATACTTAACCCCATCCCTCCTAGCCCTCTGCCCGAACCACCAACTCTATAACCGGTGTAATATAGTCACTAAGCAGCACCGATAAATCTGACACACCTTGGATGTGGCAACCTAAATACACAGGGACAGAATGCTCATTCAGACGGACAGTAGAGAAAGCAACAGCAGCAAGATCAGTTTGAACAGAGGGCAGCTACGATTCGCGCACTCAGCTGGATGTCCCTACCTAATCATCAAAGGGCTTAACCGAGCACACAGAACGCTAAACCCATAGTTCGCATTGGTGGTAGTGAGGAAACGCGCCAGTTCAAACGGGGCTACTGGGCACGGAGGACAGTTTAATAGCTGTTGGGATAGGAAAAGAGACACACTAAGAAGCAATTAAACTGTTCTTTCCGTCTGGGACGGGACCAATACTATTAGTCTACGCCATAGGTGGCAAGATTTATTTCCTGTTGCACTCAAAGAAAGGCAACAGCCAGGTCCTCCACAAAGGTAGCATGCCAACACCATCAAGATGCACTCAAACAACCAATCCATCTATCATCTTGAGAGACCTAAGAAAGCAACACAGAATGAAAATCTGTCCGAGACTAATGCATGTAGAACTCGCACCATGTCTGGACACATGCCACACGCACGGCTCCCCATCCATTTATGCTAGAATGCAGTTATGGCTATGCAAATCCTGTCTAGCAGCTCCCATAACTGTCCACGCTGAAACCCCTGACGTACATAAACACCTCTGTCATTTGTATACAGCGATAACCTACGTAAACAATTCGGTCTAGCTGGGAATCTCCTGTACTAGCACTCAATCCTAATCCACCAACAGCACTCACCCACATGCCCGACTGCGGTGCTGCTTACTGGGGCCCAGCCAACCCTCCTAAATCCTAGCCTGGCAGAATGCACACATGCACCTTAAGCTTAACTCCCATATATGGCATTGGTCCCCAGGGCATTCCAACCACAAAGCGCTTTGAGGCCATAAAAATGGGGAAAGGGCAATATATAAATGACTATTACAATAAAGCTCTTAAAATAAAACATTCTATGGCTCTCAAGATTCCCTCTCTCTGAGTTTTCAAAATCATGTAACATGATCTGTGTAACTGCACAAACTGTGGTCCGTCACCCTGCTCAGGGAAGTCCCCACTGTTACTAAACCAGGTGGGCAAACTTGCCTGGAAGTGATCCTGCACCGAGTAAAAAGCAATCTTTTACTTGATGTGCTTTAAGCTCGACAGCCCAGCCACACCTCGAGATGGTAATACCACACTATAAAATGAAGAGCCTGAGTATCTCCACCACACCCTGCAGGAGCTCCAGTGCCTTTCGGGAACATCGCCAAGTCCATATAGCATAAATGGCCTGATGCCACAGACAGCAGACCGGTTAATTGTCAGTGATTTCCAGTTTTACACAGCATTTATTACGGTCGATTATCCTGTTTCTAAGCGCTCCCAACAGCGGGTAAGCAAGGGAAGTGCACCACGAGGGCATAACGTAATATACCCAGGATTTCAAAATCTAGTCAGTCAATTCGGTCTGACACTAGAATTCTATTCTTCTGGTGCCCATGTCTTCAATGTCGCCACCTTTCCTCTCCTCAAGTTTGAGGGGAGTCACTGAGGAGGGATCCATACCTTGGCCCTCTTGATGAACGCCTCTTGAGAAGCCTTCACGTTCTCTGGTTTTCCCGCCCAGGCCGCGAGTGCTGAAGCTTGCAGAGCCCGCCCAAAGGAGAAGGTGAGCTTCCAGGGCCTGAGCAGTGGGGTGCGGTTGACGGCGTTGAGGTTCAGAGAAGCTTCTTCCTCACTCTGCCCTCCAGAGAGGAAGCAGATCCCTGAAATGTAAAGTGCCAGAGGTCAGCCGTGTTAGAGGAACAGCCATAGGAGGAAAGGGAAACAGAATGAGAAGCAAAGAGGATGTTAGGTTGGGGGGCATAAAAAGGGGGACGAGAAAGAAAGTGGGGTTAAGGTGAAGGAAAGAAAATGCCAGCCTTCATGCAGAGGAGGTTCTAAGAGCAGATGGAGATATAACCCAAAGAATGAGAGGGAAAAAGACAGGCAGAGCAAAGTATAAGCAACGATGCCACGAAAGTTACGAAATAAATGTCCAAGCCGAAGGCTGCAATAGCGCCTACACTGGGCAGCTGTAGGTGGGGACAGAGTAGATAAACCCAAAAAAGTGTGGGGGGCTGAGTCGAATAGTGGAGGCTTGGAAGAGAACAGATAGTGACAGGAGAACTTAAGGAGAGGCAGGAACAACGATGATTGATACATACAAAAGGACAAGTGCATGCTGTGAAAGGAGAAAATAGGGCGAGGTGAAATACTGGCTAGACTGAGGGAGGGTCAATGAGGAGACAGAGCGAGGCGGTGAGGTGAGAACGAGGGAAAAAATGTGATTTGAGAGACAAAGAAGAGACACTGTCAAACTGTGGCCGGGGTAGGGCATGTAGCAGCAGGGAGGTTGGAAAGAGAGCGAGAGAGAGAGAGAGGGGGGGGGGGCGGGCGTTGTGAAGGGATAAAGACAGAAAATAAGTAAAATTGAAATGGACTACAACAATAACAGTCACTAACCGATAGGTATCGTAAAGTCAGTGAAAGAGGGCAGTTGGAGAGAGGGCTGGCTCTACATGAAGAGGAAGAAACTATCCCAGGAGAACACAATATTTACCTGGCACCGCTGCAGGAACCGTGCGACTGAGAGCGGTCACTGTTGCCATGCCGACTTCCTCAGGAGTGTACCTCTTGGGGCAGGCCTGGCCAGCGGTCACCATGTTGGGTTTCAGCAGGGTCCCCTCCAGGTAGACGTGATGGTCATTGAGAGCTTTGTACACTGCGGCCAACACCTACATTGCAAGAACAAGAGAAAACCCAATGAGAGGCGCGGGCAACATGGACTCGGACATTGCTCCAGGATGTGGCTACCTACCAAAGAAGGATTTCAGCTTAAACTCAATCGAAGGAATGATAACTCATCTTGCCAAAAACCGTGGGGTGGGAGCCGTCAACCATCAATAAATATTGGGGGTGGTGCAACAAGAGGAGGTCGTTTGATTTAGCCATTGGTAGGAGAGCATAGTCTCAACTATCACTGAAAACCATTGTGGGACAAAGCCTGGGAACATCAAAGAAAAGGTGCACAGCGTGTCCTTGGTTTACTATCAAAAACAATACTAATGCCTGACATTGTAATTTCTAAGCAGTCTGCAAACAATTACTGGCTTACACTAGTAGCACAGTTACAGTTACAGGGAAGGAAAATGTCTCAACCAAGTGTGCCTTCAATCACTTGATTTTTATCTGTTCCTTACACTGAAGTTCTGTTAAAAATAAGCATGACAAACCACCATTTTTGACATGTGTAGAGGTATTATGTAGCCATTTACCGGGTGCTTCTATGATATGCCCAGGTAATCAGGGATAGCATTAAAATATCAAAACCCTTTACTGCGAACGTGAAAATTGAAGGTTTTTTGGTTGAACATTTGCACTTTTTTGCATAAATATAGATGGTAAGTGGGGTAGGGGTATTCATTGGGAATGGGGGATGTAGGGAGGTCTGCGGGGGGCTTCTCCTGCATTTATTTGTGCAGAAACGTGCAAAATAACGAGAAACAAAAGTCAGGATTTGGGGTATTGGCAGTAAAGGATAAGCTATGTTCACACAGATTCAGTAATCACACCATTTCTAGCTGCTGCTATCTTATGGCAATTTAGTACCATTATGGCAGTGCCTGGCAAAATGGCTACACCATGCCTAAAGAAAAGCCAACATTTGTGGCTTTGCCAATGCTTGTCTGATGTCCTGCTGTAGTAGCCCATATGGCTCCGAGGGCAGGGATGCTTTTAAGGCCCTTCCTTATGGTACCAGGGGGACTTTGTCACCCTGCTATTATGTTGTGGGTTAGCCTGGTCACAGGCTAGGATTTCATTTTGTTTAGGATGTGGTCAACATTTGGTGTCTTTATACCCCAATCCACCTATATGGTGGCCACTGGGGTTATAATACATGTTTGTAAGACATGTACTCTGCCATGTTACCTTTGGTCATTCCTTTGCCTGTCTACCCACTATGCAGGCTTCAAATGGCCTTTGTGAGTAGAAAGTCCTACCATTACAGTAACTACTAGTGGTTACATTGTTTTGACTTGTTGCTAAAGGTGAACTGGAGCCTGCTCAGGCCTGGTACTGTTATTCTAATTTTGCTCCTTATTGATTGCTTCCCTATATGTTGTTAGCCCTTTCCTCCCTCCTTTTTGGGACTTATATAGGCCTACTCACCAGTTAGGCTAGTCTCTAGAGTTGTATGCCCTGGAGTGAAGGAGCAACAGCAATGCCTTATCCATTTACTTTTTTTACCTTGACTTTAAATCATTAAATGAATGTATTTTACAGTACATTATGGTTAGTGTATTTTATTGCGTTTGTGTCTGGCAGGAATTGTACTTTAGTACCAGTCCACCCCACCTCCGTTAAGAGTGAAGGCCGACTCGCTGCCCTGCTAAATTAACAATTTAGAGACTTTTTGTCCAACTTTGTGTACACCTGGTTTCCCACTAAGAATAGGCGTCTTCACAGGGCAGTGGCAATAGCTCCCCGACAGAGGCATTGGGGATCATTACGAGATTGCGGTTAGTACCGGCGGCTTACCGGCAATCTCGACTTACTGTTTCCACCACCCGATATTCCGGTATTACTGGGATATTACGGGCGGGTGAGTAACGGTAAATCCCCATTCGCATGGACTCCATAGGATGGGAACCAATGAAGCAACATCACTGTTAACAGTGAAGTATCGCCCGGTAGGGGCCTGAACTACTGGCTGTTACTGGCACCTTTTTCCAGACCGGCATACTAGTTATGAAGCACATTGTTTTAAGAAAAAAAGCATTAAGAAAAGAGTTCTGGCAAGCCAAACAGCAGGCAAATTATTCCAGCAGAAAATCAGCTTTGGGTCTATGAAGGAGTGTGAGTGACAGAAGGACAAACCCTTCCATTCACATTTCCAACGGCTGACCTCCTGCCTTTGCTGAACTAGTCAGCTTTCCTGCAGCCATCAAACCTCCCAGTTCCCTGCCCACAACCAATGACAGTGCGGGTGGGTCCGCTTACAGGTAGGAGGGCTCGTCTGTCTGCAGGTCATCGCCCTCTGCACATGGCCAAACGCTCTAGGCATGTCCCTTAGGATTATGGTCTGTGGTCAGAGGATAGAGTAGCTTGGTATTTCAGAACTGGAAAGTCAAAGGAAATGTACCCAAGAAGCATTCAACCATAACCTGCGTTATTTAAGATGCACAAGATAAAAACTGATTTTTCCACAATTAACCGCATGAGAACTGTAACCATAATATGTACTTTTCATTACAACAACTACGATAATGCACTGTGCTGATGTACTGGAAGACGGAGAACAGCTACTGGGGTACTGGATGTCCTGTCACAGAAATAGGCACTTGTAACACATTAGTCGAAATGCACACTGCTACTCCACTGGAAGCCTTGGAACAGGAATCTGCACTTTTTAGCCTTTCTGGGAGATTGATGCTGGATAGCATGCAATGGAAACTACATTTCCCACAACAGACTGTACATGTCCACTGTATGGCCTGAAGCCCAAATGTGAATCCTTCAGCATCACTGAGAAACACCACCGGCACTTTTATGAAACATCTCACAGTAAAGATCAGTGGTGTTTGCAGCATGCATTGAAGAGATTTGGGCCATGTAATGTTGTGCATAGAGGTAGGTGGAAGGTTCTGGCACATGTACTGCTTCAGGGGGATGTCTGCGCTTTCACTTCGATGCCTTCCACTTGCATTCTTCTCACAGCTGCCCGCACTCAATTTCTGAAATCAGTGCAAATACCCCACAACCTCAACTTACACCCCCCACCCCCTTGCAGGACTACAGTAAGAATGTTTATTCCAGAATAGATCTGTGAGCGTGTGAACATCTACACACCCAGGGGATCTGCTAGGAACATGTGGAAGATTGGTGTGAGATTTGCTCGGAACGTTTGAGCGAACATTCTGGAGAGTTTCAAGGACGTCAGAGGGATTTCGGGAAATTACACTTGGAAGGCCCGTCCATGAAATTTGGAGAGAACATGAAGTAGATACATTTACTGAGAGCAAGGGAGCAAGAGAGCAAGAGAGCCTCGTTACAAGCCCAATGCATTTCATCTTCACAAGCAAACAATAATTGAGTGCCATTGAGTTTAGTGACTTGTTATTTACAGAACAGCAAAATGTCAATGTGTACAGGGATCCTTCGTGAGGTTTAGGAAATGTAATGTTGTGAGGGTTCTTCAGATGCCATCCTGCTCTCTGGGAATGGAACCACCAGAGTACAGACTAACCTCTGACGACCCATCCGAGTTGAGGGAAAATCCGCCCAAGGAAGAAAATCCCTCTGGAGATGTTGCAGAAGAAATGGCTTCACCAGGAAGAGAGGAACCACTTAGCAGGGCATGCAATTGCTGGCTGGTACGTAGTGCGGCTGCGGCAACAATAAGAATAGGGGGAAGACCAGGAGATATCCAAGGAATCAGGTAGGGAAAAAAGTGAGGGGAAGACTACAAGGAGTCCAGGAAGTAGCAGAGCAGAGAGGGAACAGGATTGAGAGACAAGCAAAGTCTGTAGCGGAAACAGCAATGTTAAGACACGCCGAGGAGAACGTACCGGAAGCTAAATAGGACGATGAGCACAAGAAGAACTAGACCACAACTCCTGTTGCGTCTAGAACGTGATGTGCTCTATGGAGATGGTGTCAACCGTACAAATGGAGACAGCTGCGATACAGCCGCCAATGATTCCACAGGGAATCGATCCCTGACAACGTCACCATCAATGGAACCTATATAGGAGAGGGAAACCCTGGCAGATTAGCCATTACTAACAACCAGAGTGGGAAGAGGAGGACATTTAGGTATCAATGAAAACCTGATGGGGAATGGCAAAAAGAAGGTAATCCCAGGCATCCACATTACTGAAAATGAGTAGTGGGAGGCCTAAGGATTACAGAGAAGACATACGCAACTCAGCCATCACTGGAAAATGACTAGAGGATAACTCACTCAACACCACTTAACTAGTGGTTATGGTGAAAGAGGAGCATATTCTAGACATCAGTGGGGAAGGGCTTAACATACCCACGTATGAATACCAAAGGGTGAGAGAGAAAGTAGGACTTCAAAGATCCAACCCACTGCTGAAAACAAAAGACTACAGGCTTAAGCATTGGATGAAATTAGGAATTTAAGGTAGAGAAGGAACCACGGATCACATTATTGATAACAAACCAGAGAAATTAAGGAAATTAAGGAATAGAAATCCAATCACAGATTCAACATCACTGACAGCCTTGAAATCGGCATACATCAAGCCACTGCTTAAAGACCCATCGGGAAAAACGGAAGACCTAACCAACTATTGACTAATCTTAAACATCCCATAACCGGCGAAGCTACTAGAAAGCTACATCTACGAACAAATCCTGGAACATGTAGAAAATAACCAGCTACTAGACTAGGCACAAGTAGGTTTCAAACCCCTGAGAGGAATGAAAACAGCATTAATATAGATATGGGACGATCTAAAAAGCAACGTACATTCCCACATCAAATCGGCACTAATATTACTCGATCTATCAGCAGCCTTCAACACAGTCCTCCACAAAACACTGATCAAAAGACTTGAAGATATTGGAATCAAAAACAGCACTCCTTTGGCTAAAATCCTTCATGACGGAAAGAACTTGGCTTGTCATTCTCATCACAAAACTTGCAACATCTACATGCCCCCCTATTAAACTAATGCCACGACCTCACCTGCTACAACTCGGCAGATGACACCCAAATCAAAAAAATTAACACCAGCGGATAACAAAACCTAACCTTTACCAACTGCCTCACAGATAAACCATTCGATGAGCATCAACAGCCTTTAACTCAATCTGGACAAAGGAGAAATCATGATTGCGCCCAATGACCAGTCGAACCATCACCCCATTTCATGGCCTAGCGAATTGGGAAACTCACCAGAACCATCCTAAGTGGTCAAATATCATAGAATATTAATGGACAATGAACTAACACTAGAACCTCAAGTCAACGCAGTAGTTAAATTCTTATTCCACTTACACAGTCAGGAGGTTACTCCCCTTTTTCACCTTGCCACACAGAATTCTCACCGTCACCCCTGTCGTCATGCCAAGAATAGACTACGCCAACAGCATCTAATCTCGGGATGCCAGAATACCTTATGAAAAAACTGCAACGAATACAGAACGCAGCAGCAAGTCTATTCCTCAGACTCACTAAGACAGAGCACATCACACCAGCACTGAGAAAACTGCATTGGCTACCCTGTCAACCAATAAAACCAAATTTAAAACAAAAACGAATTTTCTTCATAACAGAGCAATCCATTTCCAAGGAGCTGAATACATACAGGGCAAAATCTCCATCTCCAAACCTACACGAACATTAAGGTCCAGGAACGACATTTACCTCGAACCGAAACAATACACAAAACACACATTCGGGGGAATCAGCATTCTCCTGTGTAGCAGTGGGACTTTGGAACTCGCTCCCAAAGGAAATATGAATAACAGATCACCTAAAATTCAGAAAACTTAAAAACATGGCTCTTTAACAGAGGCGTAACCAGGATTGTCCAACAAGTGGGGCCTGAAGCTAATGTAGCTGGACCCACCGCAGTGGCATTAACATCTGTAAATGCCCATGCAGCGCTGCCGAGTGGGTATTTACAGATTTTGAGTGGGTCTTGCCCGCTCAGGCCCTACCCTGACTATGCCTCTACTCTTTAACTCTCCAAGCTAAAGAGGAAACACCAGCAAAGGAAAACCACCAGCACAACAGAATAGAAACCCCGAAACAGGACCACCCAAAGAAATAAAGCATGCGACTGAAAAACACCATAGATTAAAACTAACCTGCAGAAAGAAAGACTCAGGCGACCGCCGACTAACCCTCCTAAAAACTCTCCAATACCCTGCATACCCACCCTCCAAAACTGAAAAGACCGGACACATACCTCTACCACATAAAACAAAAACCACTGGAAACTATACTGATGCTCCACAACACCCAGCAGGTCTCCAAACCAAACACACGTACATCACCCCTATACAACCTCATACCAAACACACCAACTAAAAACAAACCAGCATACAGTGACCGTTTTTCCCGAACTGAAGCTACCAACAGCACATCAAGGCTCTCTTGCACCTTTCCCTCTGTATCCCACTGACTAACCGCTCCCAACCCACTTCCTTTTCAGATCCGCCAGAGAGCTCGGAGGCCATGAACATGACAGTGCTGCACAGTACAAATCCCAATCGCATAACAATACTAGAAGACAGACCATAAAGTAGCATCCAAAACTGAAAGGGACATGGAGAAAGAGGGGGCAATAGTGGTGGCCTAATGAAATGAAGGAGAAGCTGGTAACAAGGAGAAACACCTTACCTTCTCTGTAGCATACTGGCAGCGCTGAAGGTCATGGGTCCCGTCCGGCAAAATTTCAGGTTCTACGATTGGAACCAATCCATTCTATGGGGAGAAATCAAAGTGATCGTGAGCCACCATGGGGAGAAGGGCAAGGTTGCTGTTGCATCCAGTAGATATGGGGCAAAAGAGACTTTTGGAGGACAGAGACAGAGAATGGATGGAACATAAATACAAAGAAAGAAGTACATGCAAGACAGAGGAGTTACTTGGGTATGTGGACAAGTGGATACAGAAGCACATTAGAATGACTCATTTCTCAGTGGAAGCCATCACAAATTGACAAGCTCATTCAAAATATCATAAACATGTTTGCAAATAGAGAAAAGAAATATATGAGGCAGAATAAATGGGGTTTTTAGAGAAGGGAAGAATCAGTAACCCATGTAACCTGTGTAACACATTCTCTTCCGTGGAGAACCAGGTTGCCAGAGTTCAATTCCGGCCTCCTAAATTGAGTGAACTGTGTGATCTTGGTGAAATCACTTCACCTCCTTGTATCTCAATTCCATTCACTGAGAAAATTGAATGGTCCTAGAAATCAGTCTTAAACACCATACAAAGTAAACCATCCAAAGGCTAAACCACTATACAAAGTAAAACTGGACAGCAAGGAGGCAGAGAGTTGGGGCGCATCTGCACCCCCTTGCTGCCCCCATCTCAGACATAGGCTTGTCTCTTTCGAGTAACGCACACTGTTTTACGCTGCAAGGGCTCTTCCCCACTCCCACAAGAGGACTGCCTATTTTTTCATTTTTATTTCGTGTTTCTAGGTTGACCTTTTCCCTGTGCTTGTTTGCTTACTGTGCCTGTTTTTCCACTGCACTGTGTACGCAAGCCACTTTTATTTTTTTCTCCCTGTGTACTTTGATACGTCTTCTGCTGCATTACTGCTAGCTCCGCGTTTGGAAGGTCTGCCCAACCTCGGCCGGAGTGTGCTGATCTACGGATTTTCAGCAATGCCCCAGTATCAGCAACGCACTTTGGCCCCTGCTGGCTGATTGGCCCAATCTTCTGCTCGGGTGAAATAACGCTCCGAATATTAGATTTCATCTTTGCTGCGTGTGTCCATTCCTTGCGATTCACCACATATAAACATTAAAAGGAAGGTAAACAAAAACTTGAATGCCGAGGTGCTGAACTCATTCAATTCCTAATGGGGAAACAACATAATTGAAATTGTTGCTCTTATATGCTGCATACATATTAATGGAGGTCCTAAATTAAGAAAGAAACCGACTACAAAAAAGATCGATTTAGCAAGACTGCTTTGTGACCACATGGAGCAGTCTTTCTAAAACAAACTGTCACTGCCCTGCTGCACGAGAGTGCGCGCAGCGGCGGACAGGCACTCCAGGACCCGAAAGCGGCTTCAAGGAAGAGGAGGTAAGTTTGTGTGTTAGGCGTTTGTGTTGGATTGGGGCTAGAGGGATGGGGGGGTCTTGGGTGGGGAGTGGGGTTGCGGGGGCAGAGGGAGGAGGGTTCAGGGGATGACCCCCTCCGATTTTAGGTTCATCCCGCCAGAGGGAGTGGGGGTTGGAAATGTGGTTTTTCACTTTTTTATAGGTCGCTTAAAATCAGCCTAAAAGAATCGATCTTTTAGTTAGGCGACCTATGAATATCACATAGAACCATCCAAACCTGTCCTCCCTGCCTACCACATTCTCTCCTGGTATCTTTCTGAGGTTGCTTTATCAAGCAAGTACATCATCCATTGCGCTATATAGGTCCGGTCAGTGATAGTTCTATGCAGTCTTCTCAGAGCTAGTAGCTTAATAGAAGTTGTAAATGTGCTCCTCATTTAATAAAAAGGTCTTCACCAAGTTTGCCTTCAGCTGCTTGATATATAGGCAATATGTGCATCCTCACAACTGTTCCTTGCACTGAAGTCCTGTTAAAAACAAGTATTGGCAAAGCCAGTAGTTTGGGCTTGTGTATAGGTATTAGATAGGCATTTGCCAGTGTGGCGGGTTAGAAGAAGAACACAGACTGATTTGCCATATCACTGTAGTGGTTTATTAAAAGAAAAGGGAAAACTAACTTCCTATATTACAGGTGTTCTCTATCTACTAAACAAAGGTGCTCGTCAGTCATCAGTGAAAGGCCCAAATCAGATTCAGTCCACTGTCTAAAACTAATCTACCCTACCACTATTAGAACTAAGACACAGGAGAATTACACCCTTCTCCTGTATGGTGGGTTTTCCTCAAGATCAGTTCAATATCGGATTTTTAAGTAGCTTCTTAGCAACCACTTTCATCCAATCATGCAGTGAGTTCAGAAACTGGATTCTTCCAGGTTTCAATCGTATCCTTCACTGGCAAGCTCTTTTTTAATTCTCTTCTCCTTTCAATACCTTATCTTGACTGGGACGAGTATGTACGTTCCAGTAACGATTCTCACTCTCTTCAGGTATTTTCAATACTTTATCTTGCCTGGGAAGAGTTTGAGCATTCTAAAAATGAATCTCACTCGCTTCAGTTTGACAAAGTTCCTGTTTCGGATTCCCGTCTCCCGTTTTCCGCGTTACCTTTATTCTGTGGAGATAACATCACCAGGGTCAACAGACTGATTTTCTCCTCGTGTCAGAATGGCTTCTTGCCTCTTCAGGACTGTCAAAACCCGCTTCTGTGCTCGCTTTACTCTGCAAAACCTCTGCAAATGTGGCATTGGTGTTGTTCATAGACCTACCGGTCGACCACATGCGGCTAGCGGTCATGTCACCACTTTTCCTTCGCTTTGATTCAGGATGCTCTTGGTGCGCCCTCCCTTCACCTCGATGTTCTGCACTTCTTCCATTTCCCAACATGTTAGGTTGGCGGCTTCACTCAGCTCTCTTTATTGCGCAGGACGCGGAGCTTCCCGAATTCCTTCAGCAGATCTTGGCCAGCTGATTTCCAACTCCTGGACTCTCTCATATCCCAGGGCACTGTCTTTCAGTTTTATGACTTCTTCATGGGGCTTCCACGGTACCTTACCGAAGTCCTTTTCTTTTGGACTCATACTCGGTATGTTTCCAATGTTCTTCTTCGTCACAGTTTCCTTTCAAAGACACCAATGATGCATTGACCCCAATGATGCATTGGTTGACAATAACAAATGTTGATCTGTTTTTCATGTCTTTCTTCATATGATGAACATTCTCTCTGGAAGATTAAGGGGTACTTTTGGGTGCCACTGCCTTAGGAGTTACAAGGACTCATAAGGCAGAGGATAAAAACAGAGCTATACTCTCATCTCGGATTGAAATTAATCCTGTCTGGAAGACCCCAGGAAAACCATCAAAAAGTACACAGGGGAGTCACATGTGGTAAAATTGGGCTTTCCGCCCAACACCCTTGCACTCATCATTTTCTAGCAGTTGCCATTTTATTGCCAAAGAGTGCCATTATGGCAGTCCCTTGCAAATGCTTGTCCGGTTCCAACACAAAAACGAAAACGAATGGCTTTTTATATCCGGGGAACGGAAAACAAAAGAGCCACTATTACTGCAACATTGCCAGTACTCTCCTGCAACTGATCTATTACTCGCCCTTCAACAAGTTTGCCGTTATCATTTTGTTAAAGGTTCAAACAAGTCTTCTAATTAACACACAGGCATGCGAGAGCCAATGCGCAGAGCAGTTCAGACCGATTGAGAGGGAAGGAAGTTCCCATTGGCTGCTGTGTTTGGAAGCACCACCCTTTGCCCCTTGCCCACCAACCGACGCTCACCTGCTGACAGATGCTGGCGTAACGCGCCAGAACGTTTGCATTTTCCTGGATGGCCAGCTGCGAGGGGCAGGTATCAGAGATCTTCAGCACGCAACGCCACTTGGCAAAGTCAGCGCCGTCCTTCTTGTACTGCGCACAGCGTTCCGCCAACCCATCAAGGCCTTTGAGCGACGAGACACAGAGCAAATATGGGAGAGAGTTAGGTTTGGCATTAATAACTCATACAGATCTTTTCACTCCAATACATATTGTTTTTAATCACAGGCAAATGCCAAACTATGGGTATTCTCAGAACCATGTTCTAAAATAAGGATGAAGGTGTAGGAGAAGCATTCGCTCTGAGGATTATATCAAGTGAGGTGGGGGATATTTTACTATTCCTTGAGAAGCTTCCCCCGTGCCAACCCCGTTAGTATGCCCAGAAAAGTGGCCTATATTCGGATAGAATCAGGAAAGAAGCCTTGCGCGCGGCACACATGTTTTGGGAGTTAACCTCACCAACTAAAAGTTCACTAGTTGTATTAAAAGTTAGACATTTAGTACAGAGTTGCATTTAGGTTGATCTCAATGCAACCATCCATTGGAATTTTGCTGCAGCTTTAATATTCCAGCGGGTGAAAAGTGTCACTCACCACAGTCCCTGGCAGGAAGTGCTGCACGGACGATCCCTAATCCTGGTCTTCACTCATTTTCCTCACTTTAAAAGATTTTACCAGCCTTCCTGCGTTTCTTTAGCTCACATTGAGTGAGCAGTGATTAGAACTAAGACCAGCTAGAGTTTTCTCACAAAACTAAAATCAGAGTTTGAGGGAAGACTAGCCCACTATCAAGGGTCAATGACACCCTAAATACACCAGCTATTTGAATTGCCCCCTTTCAAAATGATGATGTAATGAGGTGGCTCACTGGAGGCATGAAGAGTGCCAAAGGGACTCCCCAAGATGGTGTTGACATTACGCAAGGGTGGAATCAATATAAAGAAGCAAGCAATAACGGACTAGAGAGCTCACATTGCGGAACCCAGCAGAACGCAAGTCCTGCTCAGGAGATTCAAACCGGGAGGACCAGAGATGTGGAGAAGCTGGTCCTCCAGGCGGAGGCTGCCAAGAATGGGAAACCACTACAACGTCCCAGGAGCTGGCTGAGAGCCAACTCACCAAAAGGAAGAAGCAATTGAGGTGGCGGTGCGACTGCAGAAAGGTGGACTGTGGGGTCTGGAAACAGTGCAGAGACCGCCTGCCGTCAAGCCGCGCAGGTGTCAAATCGCAGAGGAAGGAACTTGCGACCCCGATAGAGAACAAGGTACCGGGAACGATGGGAGGGGTCCGGGAGGCCAAACCAGGATGGCACAGCTCTATACAGACAAAGGACTAACAGAAAGAAACCAATGTGAGGGTAAGAATAGTGGTGCAAAGGAGAGGGGAAAATGTGGAGGAGGTGGCACTGTGACAAATTGACTTCTTCCCTGCAGGAGTACACGGGTAAGTAGAGGCTGGTGTGAGGCTCCTCCTGTTGTGAATGGGTGTGCCATTTGATTCATGTTCCCAGGACAGCTGCCCCTGGAGAGGCTGTCTCTATGGTTAGGGTGTTCACTGCCCTCACAAAAGTAACAAAGAGGGGCAACCCCCAAGGTGACAGTCTTGCTAGTAGGACCAAGAACAGTCCATCTGGAGAATACGCATAACCCGTCCATACCTGAACTGGGCTCACGGGGCCGACACATGTTTGATATTAACCTGATGTGGCTTGGATAATTATTTAGAGATGCAGGCTACCATACCCTAAACTGAGGTATGGCTTATATTTACAATTTAACAACCAACCAGGACAGCACTCTCATAGTTATGTCGTTTTTGGAACAGGGGTGCACATTAAATGCAGCCGCTGCAGCTATCAAGAGGACACTTGTGACCTGGACTTGCTCAGTACTAGAGGGGAGCAGGCGCTGCAGATCAGGGTAATGATGCAGCATGGAATAGGCACATGCCATGCGTTTGGCATGGAGTTTATGAAGAAGGGATCAGATTAGCAGACTACGCTTTCTGAGAAGGAATTACCTGCATACTTTTATTAACTCAATACAAATCAAAAAAGCTAGGGCTTCTACACCTTGCCCTCTTGGCATGTGGTCATTCCTCACAGGCACCAAACAGAGGGATGTACAGAAGGAACAGAAAATGCAGCGGCCATCTAAAGAAGAGGCGTAGACAGGGTAGGCCCTGAGCGGGCAAGGTGCACCCAATATCTGTAAATGCCCACTCAGGAATACTGTGTGGGCATTCACGGGTGTTAATATCACTGTGGTAGGCCCGACTTCATTGGCTTCAGGCCCAACATGTTAGACAATTCTAGCTACGCCTCTGATCTGAAGGCAGAATGATTACAAGAACTATCTGAGCATAAGAACAATAATGAGTAAAAAATAAAAGGAGAGAACCTTCGAAGTGTGAAAACTCAGATCCAGAATGAAGTAAGCCTGATCATTCTAAGGCGTTAAGGAGGACAAGAAGAAAGGGGGGGGGAGAACAGAAGGGAAAACAGTTTCAGGGAGTTGTGTTGTGGTGTCGATAGGTCCTGCAAAGTGAGGATGTAAAAACTGAACAGGGTTTAGCTGTGATACTTCCCACTATATGGTTGGGATAGAGGCACAGAGGCACCCCAGCCAAGGTTCTGAAATGGTAGTAGTGGATGAGCAACCAAGGCTGGGACTCAATGGGGGTGATGCAGGCTGGTTCTTAGGTACAGTGAATCTCCAAGCCCCCAAAAAGGAATGTCTACACATTAGATTATGTGTTAGCCAAGTTGTTTTATTAAATAGATTGGGTCAAAGTTTCCCGAGTATTCATTTGAATATATTTATCTAAACCTAAACAGCCATGAAATCCTGATCAGCAAACAAGGTGACGGAGGGCATGAGCAAATAGTACCCAATTTCCCTCCAACAGGATGAAAGCAGCCCACCTGCCTCATTTCAATTCAATCTTGCGTAACATCGTGTTCAGCCTCCTACAGGAATCTAGCCTCCCTCCTCTACTTTTCATCTCCTCTTCAGCTATATGGCTTGTTTCGTTTTTTAAAGATGATCAACAAGTAATTAATGGGCTGCTACAACTGCAGATGACTGCAATAACACCTTTAAACATGAATTGTATTCAACAAAGCACCAACCGGACCTGGCCAAATACTTAACTCTGATAAACTGGATGACCAAAAACAGACTAACACACAATCGGAACAAATCAGAACCAATGGGTCTGCTCAGCCAAGACCCAACACTCCTTTATTTACTCTTGGCTGAAAGAGATTGGAATCTGCAGTTAGACTAACAAGAGGGTAAAAAGCTGTAGGATTACGATGGATAACTCCTTTTCGATGGGACCACAAGCACTGGCCGGGAACTTGTTCCCCCCGCAACCCCCACCCAACATCTATTTGATCAATCATGACTTATATGTTGTTCCCACGCAGTGCCCTTGCATGCATCATGCTGGCGTTATCCAAATACTCATAGGCCTTCCTGATTACCTTCTGAACCATGTGATGAATCTGGCGATGTCATCATTCCTTCCAGAGAAAGTCTCTCCTCATGTGGCAAGGGAAAGGCAGAAGCTACCTGATCCGAACCCCCGGGGTGGCTATCTGAGGGAAGACCACATTGAGGGAGACGACCCTTGTGGGGGTGGAAGGACGTAGCCAGATGAGACATGGGATCCCCCTTCATCTTTGACTGTCCCTACCACATGCTCCAACAACAATCCTGCCTCCCTTTTAAAACTACTTATATATTTAATTCGGGAATTAGTGAACCCTATATAGAGAACGGGAGAAAAAGGTACCCATCCACCCCTGAGAAGCATAAACTAATGATTTGTGAAACTACTAAACTATACTCATGTGATGTCCTCTCCTCCAAGTTTACCAGTCATAGTTCTGCTATGAAGGCTCAACTTAACCAAATAGCCAACTATAATTCCCCCCCCCTCCCCGACATTACTGAGACGAGGAAGGGGGATGTAGTAAGGAAGAAAACTAGAAGCGGGAAGCCAACGGCATGTTCTAGATTTTGGAGAAGATTAATAGGTCCTGGGAGATTCAAAAGCGGCACACCTGAACCCAGAAATAGACTTGCATTTCCTGACGCTGGTTGGGGCACGAGAGGAAGGCATACTGCAGGCCAGAGCGGAGGGGCTGCTGAGAGCGTTGCCCAGAGAAGTCAGGCAGGAGGTTTACAGTGCTAATGCCATAGGCCACAGGAGCTGGCAAGCAAAGGGAGAAACCAGACGGGAACCGAAGAGCTGTCGGGATTCACTCTCACCCAGCGAGCAGGCTGCAGTACAAATCGTGGAATGCGAAGGATGCCAAAGCCACCAACAAGGACTGGAAAGCCCAGAGAAAGGGTATGGGACACTGGGGAGCTTCAGGGTGGATGCCACATACTGTTAACATGTGAAGGAGACCTAAATAAGAAAGTTGTGACATTAAGTATTGCTGAGAAAGAAAGGGTCGTTGACCCAATGTGTGAATGTTTTAAGTAATTGGATCCGAAAGAAATCAGTTAATGGAGAAACTGTAAATCTGAAATTTAGAAGCAAATACTGAATCACCTGAAAAAGCCCTGCTAGGGGAATAAACAAGCACTGGAGGAAAAGAGGAAAGTCATCTACATACTGTTGTTGAACTGTTGTGTTAATTGTAAAAGGCCCTGGCAGGAGAGTAAACCAGGCACTGAAATAAAGGGGAGAAACCATACCCCTTTGGAGTGTGTTAAACTGTTGTGTCAAGTATAAAAAGCCCTGGCCAGAGAGTGAACCAGGCACTGGAAGAAAAGGGGAAAATCATATTCCTTTTGGAGTGTGAACTGAATATAAAAAGGTCCTGGCAGGAGAGTATAGCAGGCACCGTAGAGAAAAGTGAGTATCCATACCCCTTTGGAGTGTGTTAAGAAGATGTAAGGCCTTGTAGGGAATTACCGGCGCCAGACTTGCCAGAATTACTGGGGCATTACAGCCCCGGTGGTCCCGTAATTCCGGCACCGGCATTCCGTTACTCCCCATTCCCGTGGAGTCAGGAATGGGGGCCACGAAAACACCTGCACCATGCAGTAATGGTGCCGTTGTTTCCACATCCATCTGCGGCCGGTGGCGTTACACCGGCCAGGTCAGACCTGGCGGGTGTAACACCACACGGCCAGAGAACTCGTAGGTAGCCGGTCTGGAAAACAGTGCTGGTACGGTTTTACCAGCACCGTTAAATCCAGACCGGCTAACTTGTAATGAGGACTATAGTGTCTTGAACTGTGGAAGTCTCAATGGGAAGAACCATACTCCTTTGAAGTGTGAACATCTTTGAACTGTATAATTGGAAGAGAATCTCAAGGGAAGAGTCATCCCCCTTCAGACTGTGGAATATGTTTAAATAACATTGAAGGAAACCAAAGAAATCTTGGGGAAGGGAGGACCACTTTTACATGGAGCTTTGTTGATTTTCTTTTTCTGCACTTTAAGAACTTTGTGTTTGAAACCTTTGAAAGAAGCTGAAAGTGTTCAGCTGAAAGACATTCACACTGTCATATTATATTGCGTTTACTGTGCGAGGATCAGCTTACCATTTTGGACTCAGGGCGGTAAACTCATTTTGTTTGGAAGTTCAGAGACATACATAGAGTTAGGGATAGGTAGGATTTCCCCAATTCCCTATTTTCTTTTATTAATAAAAGTTTATAACCAATCCCATAATGCCACGGTGTCCGAGTGTTACTCTTGATCCCTCACAACCACCTCCAGAGAGTACAAAATACTACAGTAAGACTCCTTCTGTAACTGTAAAGAAGTGAACACACCCCCCTAACCCTTCTGGCCCAGCACCGTTTTCCTGTGAAATGCGAGGTTCAATTCAAAACACACTGCATTGCCCATCAGGTCTACAGCAAAGTACTAGAAGTAATTGTGGAGAGTTTCCCCCTATGTTCTGGGCAAGACGCTACAATGAAGCCGGGCTGCCTTAGAGATGGTTCTCTAGTAGTAAAAGAAACCTATAAAGAGAGACCACTTTCACCGGGTTTTTATAGCACCTTTTATCGTTTCCTTAATACATTATAATGTAACCACATATTACAACATTCCGGATAATGAAGCTAGGCTTCAGCATGCCAATTTATTTGTGTACATTTGCAGCATGTCCAAACATGAAAACTTCAAACAAACAAATACTTAATCTCACCAAATTATCCACCAATATTAGACTCCCAATCTATGGTGGTCGTCAACGAATGATCCTATGAGGCCCCTCAATGTATTATGCCATCACGAGATGGCCACTAGCCTCTGGAACACCACCCCCAGACAAATGTACATAGAGGAGGACCATGTTACTTTTGGAAACTGTTGAAATCCTGTCTCATTTTCAATCCATAAGAAAGAATATAGGACAAGGGAAAGCACACATGAAGCCGATACATCTACAGAATACTCGGCACACCCTAGCAGCATTTATCAACTCGGTGACCTCTAATACTGGATAACAGACATAACGGCAGACATCTCACCCATATCAGTTGGAAATCAAATTTTCCCTCTGGCTCTGAATGAGAAGCAACCTAAGATATCAAACAAATAAGCATGAATGCCGTTTTGCACTCCTTATTCGACTGGTTGATCAACAATACACACCACAACGGCTAGGACACCATCCCTCAACATGGAAGTGAACCTCTCTGCACTGACCAACATGAACCAAAGTCCTTCCCAGCTGTCAGTTAAATTATCAAGCACTAGTATCTGTAAACAAGATTAAATCAGCAGGAAAACATTGGTACTGCTTATTCAAAAGGTTGGGGGGAACAAGATGCGGCACTGCGCGCCTTGATGATACCAAACTTGGACATCCCACAAACTGGTCATTTGCCATGAACCGGACACTCTACCCGACTTTCATCAAAAGCAAACCCATCCAGATCCTAAATAAAGGACAGACAATCACTGTTCAACTGATGGATCAACAATGCACAGCACACACTGGACCATATGGAAAGCAAATGCAACAATTCACAGTAACTGCAAGGATGCAGTGAGGAACCTGTGAGCTACTGAACTTCCTTTCCACCTTAGAATGTATACATCGAACAGCTAAGACATAACCCTGCAGTGGCTTGCCTGCTTACATAGCACGCCGCAACATTCTCACTGCTCATATCTGTTCTAATATTCCACTAGGTTACCTCCACACACCTACCGATTCTCATAGGGCGAACCCAGTTACCACACAGCAAAGCATAAGACCTAAGGCCCATATGGCGACACAAACTGCACATATCCTTCTCAACAGGACTAGAATCCCACGCCACTCAGAAAAGCAGGAATGTAGGAATCTTCAGGCATCACTTGAGAATTCACACCTTGCCGTGCCCTCTGATCCCACTAACCCTCACGCACCCCCTCTCTTGCAGAACTAAGCACTAAGAGGCCCCCAAAATGGCAGAAGATGCCTTATACAGGATCCAGTTTACATTAGCTAAAGAAAGTGCATTTTCCTTATGAGGAAAATGCACTTGAATGAGCTCCTGTTACAAGACTATTCCACTTCCAAGCACTCATTTTTAAATGGATATTCCATTTTGACTACCTCAGCTCATAAAAAATATTCCACTTCCACTGACTAGTGTGGTGGGAACATGTCACTTGAAGAGTTCCCCATAATATTCTATGTAGAAGAGTTCCCATAATAGGAATATGCCACGTATAACATTTTGATGTAATATAGAAATGTTATTCTTCTAAGCATTTCTTATTATATTTCACTTCAAAGAGCCTTTGTCACAGGGACATTGCACTCCAAAGAGCTCTTCTTATATTTTACTTTTAAGATCTTATTTTAAATATTCTACTTTGAAGAACCCTGTGAAACAAACTATTCAATGTCTATTACAGTTCTAAGAGCTCCTCCAGTAATTCTGTTAAACCAGACCATATTATTGAAATCTTCCATTTTGAAGATCTGTTCCTAGCGTTCCACCTTTAAGAGTTGCAGGAATACTGCACTTCCAAACAGTCCTTTTCAAAGAATATTCTACTTTGAATTGTTCATGTTATGGGAATACCAAACCTCTAAATGTATTGGCTAATATTCCACTTCTAAATTCTCCTTTCATATGAATATTCCATATCTAAGTGATCATTTGTGTAAGAGCTCCCAATATAGGATTACAAGCACTTTTCCGAATGTATGTTTCAGGAACCTTTTCATTCCCTTCCTTTTTCAGAGACCATGTTCTCAGAATGAATTGGGGAAACTTCTCACCTTGTGTTGTCGTCTCACCATCAGTCCCAGCCAGAGCTGCTGTGCCTTTATCCACCTGTGAAGGAGTAGAAACAAATATAATCATATAATTGAAATCAGTGTACAACGTGTGTTCTAAAATAACTGGTAGCTTTTAGAACTGCACCAGGGAATGGTGTAGAATTGCCGGTGTTACCCCCAAATTGTTCAAATAAAAATGGTCATATAGACCATTTGACCTAATTCGGGTAATTTGATTTAACTGAAAGCCAGCATACTGAATATGAGGAGCACAGGTTGCGGGGTTGTCCCCCGCGGCCCATGTTCGCTATTATGGGTTTCAGGGGTGTTCCCCGCTTCCTTGACAATGGAAGCGGGGGGACTCCAAAAAAATAAAGAACGCGAGCAAAAAAAGAAAAGGGGACCCTGCAGCCTCAGATCCGACCCACATTAGAGGGACGGAACTGATGCTGCAGGGGTATGGGTGAAAGCGGCTGCGGCGGCCAGTGAAAAGGTAATTAAGGGGGTTTGATTTAGGGGTAAAATCAGGGTTGTTTTGCTGAAATAAAAACAGAATCGTGGCAAAATCTACTACGGTCAATTCCGCCACGATTCTTTTGACTTTGGTAAATCAACCCAAATCTAAATTGCTAGCTGTGGGAGTGGGATCACACAGTCTCTAATACTCCCAGCTCTCCTTAAGACAGGGGCTGAATGGTAGATTCTTGATTTTGGGGAATGTCGATTTTTGCTCTGCAAGTCCAATTAGGAGCTCATTTTAGGGAGCACCTAATGCCTGTATGACAGAATGTGCATCATCTACAATAAAAGCACACACCACAAACTTAATTATCTTAAGGCCCTGTGTGGGATATTTTCCGCTTACGGGGAGTGTTGATGCAGTGTGCCAATGCTCACCTTGATCCCAACAACGATGCCCTTCTCTTTGATCACTTCTGGAAACAACTTGCCACTGGTGGATTTCTGGTACAAGGTCTCATGGAAGAGGATGACTCCGCCAATGCTCTTATTGATGGATGGGTCCACAGAGAACAGGAGGTCGCGAAAGAAGCGCCGGTGCTCCTCAGTGTTCTCCACATTGATCTTCTTCAGCCTGCTTCCCATGGTCCCTGGAAAGACAGGCCAGGTCAGTCTCGAGAATCTCCCAATCGGAGTTATCGCCTTGTGCATGTGGCATTCTCTATGCACACACCACTGCATCATGCCCCACACCTCCACTGACGGAAGTGTGCCCAACACACACACGCACAAATCTCTAACAATGTGACTCAGCCTTGACACCCGTCCACACACACTCTGCCAACAATCGAGCCAAACCTTGCACAATGTTCCCTGACACACTCTTCCACCAACCTGACTCAGCCCTGCCATAGATGGATCCCCCTCTTTTTTTTGTGTCCTTCGAATAAGTATCCAAATTCCAGCCATTGAGGCCGTCAAGATGTCTGATCACCGATAGTCTCTCTGTACTCCCTCACAGACTACCTATACTCATCCAGACTACACATGTCCACCCATTGACGCTGTATATTCAACCATAGTCTGGAGTCACCAGACTCATTCTTCATAATCAGACTAACTTCTCACCCACATACTCCTAATCACACACAAAACAGAACCACTCCCCACAGACCATACAGATTTACCCGCACACTACATTGGCTTCACACAGATTCTAGATGCTCACCCACAGACTCATCAGCTGCCAGGATGCCCCTTCCATCAGCCACAATACGCTGGGCAATGCCAGAGAGCTCCTTCTTCTGCTCCACAGTGAGTGCTGGAAATTGGTGAGTCATGATGGCTGATCTGGGGGCAGAGAGAAAGACCATGCATTAATTTTTGGGACAAAAGTAAGCTGTGTCTTTAGACAGTCCATGCTGGATAGTTTCAATATAAATTATATCGATTAAATTGAAAGAAAAAAGGGTTCAAAGTGCTAAATTGTCAAACTAGCACCCATGTAGGAGCTATACATTTCACCAGAAAGCGGCACACTTCAACTTAGAGCACACTTCAGTGTATGGGGTTCTTTTTCCTAACTGTGGGTCTCCAAAACTTTTTGCTGGGTTCCATGGTTTTTCAACTTTAACCTTGTGGTCAGAGACACTTCTATTGAGGTTCCCCTGCCACTGCAAAGTTTTTTTTAGATGTGCTGCCGTATGAGCCCTATGGCTAGTGCAGAAGGGGTGCTTTTAGGCACCCCATTTTGATCCTCTGGTGATTCGGTCACCCTGAAAGTATGTTGGTGAGCAGGATGGTGGCAGCTGTACTTTTGTTTTGGCTACACAACAGTTATATTCCCTTTTACCTCATTGCTAGTCAGATTGTTCTATTTGGGTACCAAGGCTTTTCTCCAAGTTGTACACCCTTGCGTTTTGTTTTGTGGCCTTCCTTGGTCTATAAGGATTATGAGGAACGGCCAAAATTGCCATTTTGATGACATAAGTGCTTTCATAGGCCAACAAATCATCATCCGATTGTGTCTAAACAGGTTTGTACTGGGTGTAGGCGCTCCAGACTTCCCAATCCACAAATGTGGGGTATGCCTGAGTGTTTGGAAGTTTGGCTGGCTGCCAAAACCTGAATGCTGCACGCTGGTTGGTGGTATTCAGTGGGATACCCTGTGCAATCCACAATTTCGTTCATATACTCAACCTGGAGATAGCTGACATGGGATGCTGCTGAGGATCCTGGTTTGTGTGTGATGGGTTGGCATCAGTAAGGGTTTCACAGCCCAGGCTTTTTTTGTTTCTTTTATTAAAATAAAATGGTGCAAGTAATTCTGTTTCTGAAAGGGTGGTCTGCTAATCAGATCCTGCGTTCATAAGTGCTCCACGCCAACATGATAGTGTGCACATGTGCCTAGCTGTAACCAGCCTCCTGACATCTACGTTGCCAGCTCTGCAGTGGCACAGGGCAAGTTTAAAAAGGCCATATGTGCATCCCTTACAGCTGCTTTAAGACCAGGTTACTGCAGGCAGCGATGGAATTTTAACCATCTGCACTTCTGCTCTAAATCCATTCAAATTTGTGTGTAATCTAGACAGTACAGGGGCATGTAAATATAAAAATTTGCCACGCCTGCTTTAGAATCACACAATTATACAGACACAGCAATTTGATATCCCAAAGAGACCGCTGTGTGAGCAGGAACAGCTATGATGGGACTAATGTAAATTGGTGCCTGGTGTGACCAGATACACAGAGTCGGGGTATTGATCCTGTCAAGGACGGAGTGGGGGGGCAGCGACCCTTCTCGACCTGAGGTAGTGGGGCTCACCATAACAAAATGAAGGAAGTTGTTGGGGGGCACAAGTCCCTGAAAACACACGAGGTGCCATGAATGTCACCACTGGTACCGTTCTTTATCACCAAATGCTGCAAAGTACATGTTTCTGGCCAGTGTTCTCTCTTTTCCATTTCAGAACTCAAACTTCCACAATACACCAGGGCACAACTGGGGAAAACAGGAGACACCTAACTCCTGACCTAACAACCCCAGGGAAATGGGGGCAGACGCAATAGAAAACAGCTGATAGTGAGGAGAGACCCCAGGGGACAGGAGACACACACACACCCTTCCCAAACCGAATTGTCAACAAAACTCCACAACAACTAAGGAAAGCCACGGGGATAACGAGCAGCCGGAGCTCCTGGCTGCTACCACACCAGTGGCCGTTTCCTAAAAAGTGCTGGAAAGGCGGAGGGGCTTGGATGATTTTTTTAAGCCTCTCACCTATGTAAAATGGACGCAGGGAGAAGACTGGCACAGATTGCTTCCAAGAGTCAGGTGAGCACTGTTGCCAATAGAAGCGGGAGGGGAAGACAGAACCAGCAAGACCACGGTATAAACGAGACAAAGAACCAGAGTGTGTTACAAGGATGAGGTCAGGAGGTGGTCTGAAGTTGGACCAACAGACCAGGCAGAGGATGGACGGGGGAGCAGAGTGCTTTAGAGTCAGTGGCAGAATTTGAGTGAAGACCAGTTATTTGAGAGAGTGGTACCAGTTGTGTGTGTGTGTGTCGTGTAGTGTGACAGGGGCTCTGTAAAAGGTGAGGGAGAGAGAAAGCAAGATACAGAGGAGGGAGTGGAAAGAGTGCAAGGAGGTAGCAGGAGTAGAGGTGAGGGTGAAGTGAATCAGGAGGAGGGGTGAAGGTAGTGGTGAGAGAAGCCGAGTGAGTGTGGTAAGCATGGATGGAGAAGAAGGGTGTAGTGATTGGCAAGCAGAGAGTAGTAACAGTGGAGTGAGGAAAGAGTAGTAGTAGTTTGGCGTGAGAAGAGTTGCAGTAGTGTGGAGAGGGGTTGAGAAATAGTAGTAGGGATTGGGCAGGGGAGAGAGTAAAAGGGAATTTGATTGGATGGTGGAGGTAGAGAGAGGAACATCAGAGGGATTGAGAAAGGCGTGTCAGTGAGAGTGAGGAGATAAGGGAGAGCAATAGAGAAACATAGGGGAAAGGGCACAGAAGGATAAGACCAAGTAGGGTACCGAGTATTTGGAAGGCACAAACCCTTACGTTAGATCTCATTGGGGAAATTGGAGCATGGATAACCTGGATTGTTCCCTCAGGAAGCTAGACAGATACAGCGTTTGCCTTTATGCCACCATAACCAGCCAGGCAGGACCTTAGACAGTAGGGATTACCCAATCTCTAGACATCATCCCGGGGTTGAGGGGTGCTTGGTCTAGGAAGGGAATGGCCTGCACTAGATGAGAGAGAAAGAGGGGCAGGCCTTAGCAAAACCCCTTTCCAGCCCGGAGCATTCCATTGACCAGAACAACTGGTCTGAAAATGGATCCATCAGTCTGTCCTAATACTGGAAATCCAATTGTATTTTAAGCAACCAGTATGCTTGTATTTGAGCAATCTGTACTTCTTAAAATGCTTAGAGAAATAAAAACCCTTGAATCTTCCTGGAGACTCTGAAAATGATTAGGGTCATCATTGACCATAGGTTTGACTGTTTTCACTAAAGCCATGTGCAACAATTGCCAGTGCACAGGAACATCTACAGGGGCTCCCCTGGGAATCATGCTTCAAAGATGGGACTGGCATAACAAAAGCCTCCCTCAGACCAGTTTGCTGATCACGGGAGACACTTCGATGTCAGCAGGCATGGGAAGGAAGTGGGGTTAAAGTAGGTAGAGAGGGAAGGTCAGCCTGGAGAGGCCTCCCACCAACTTGGTTTGTGTGAGAGGTCTCTTGCTTTTACCTGTCCCCTGAATTTCCTGCAGGCAATGGACTCTGGGTGTGATGTCATAAATGCAAAGAGCACTTGTTACAGCAACAGGAATTGGAAGCCTTACAGCAGGCTTGCTTTGGACCAATCCCAGTGGCATGTTTCCTTTACAAGTAGAGTGCCACCCTCTCATGTTGGTACTTGTTTAAATAACAGTGTCTAGTGTTGGGTTTTATGGCTTCCCTTAGTATTGCCATACATCTTGCTGGAAGTTGCAAATGTCCGAACTCTATAACTTCAGGAGCCAAGCTGCCAAGTTCAATGTCTGTGGGCATTGTCTGTGTTGCTCCGTTAGTACATTGTGCACTACCTGAGGTTTTAGGAGTGGTTGAATTTCCATGCTTTAAAAAAGGTGGAAATACCATATTTGTCTTGCCCACATTTGCGCAACCAACATTAGAGTAAACACTTCCAGAAGTAGCTCCTGTACCACCTTGCTGAACAGAGGCATTGAGTGGGGGTGGGCAAAAGTTGAGTGTGCATGAATCTGTTTCTTCTGTGAGCGCACGCATTTTTCAGAAACCTTGTCGGAAATGGGTGACCAGCCTACCACCACGTTCTGCCAACTAGTGAGAATAGGCCATCTTGTTGGCGTATGCTCAAAATGCTGTAAATAAATAATAATGGAAACAATATGCAGATTACGTCTAACTACACACACGAGCAATAAAGTTGATATATCTTGGAAATTGAATTATCATGACGTAAAAAAGCACTGTGCGTCACTCCCCCATGCAGACATGTCAACCCTCCCGATTTAGGCGAGAGACTCCCGATTTTGAACTGAAAAATATTGCCATTTTTCACGTTCTCCCGCCTAAAATAATTCTAGCCCCAATGTATGCCTATGGGGAAATTAATGTCTCCCGAATTCTCCCGTGAAATCTCCCTCCTATGTGCCTCAGAATGTTGGCATGTATGCATATGAAGGAGCCGGCTCCCGGCTTCCATCCACACAGCTCCATGGATATGTTTCAATCGCTGATACCAGCCGAGCAGGATCAGGGGGAGGAGGTCTGCAATTCTTGCTGCCTTGTCCGAAGGAAGGCGTTCAGGTAAAAATGCTGGCGAAAGAGGTCTGCATAAAGTGCTATATGTCTCCCATCGCCTACTTTAGGAAATTCATCTAATTTCCCGAGAAAAACCTCTGCGCAGTCAAATAATTTTCTTTCACAAAGTATCTCGTCTTCCAGAAAGCAGTACCCGAGTTTTCCTTCCCTAAGATTTTACTAGGTGCTTTGGTAGTTATACTACAGTTCCCACAATTCAGTGTCTGTGGGCTCCTCATCTCCCAGTCTTTACTGGATACATTTGTACTGAAGTAAGTGTCTGACCGCGCCTTCACTCCCGATCTTTATTGGCCATTTTGGTACTTGAAGTATGATTCCTAGCCTTCAGTGCCTGAGCTTTCTTTCACTTACATCCTTTATTCACCAGTTTGGCACTATGACTAAACTCATTTCCCTAAATGCAGTGTAAGGCCTCATCCCCTTGTGTAAGGCCCACTCACCCCCTTGTGCAAGGCCCACACATCCCCTTGTACAGCCAGCGTCTCTTCCATGTGTGCGTGTCCTCATTCCTCCCTCGGGTTTCTCTATGGAATCCCCATAATCCGTGGCTTTTCTGGCTTCTCACAGCACACTGCTCTCTCCAGATGCCAGTCATGTCTCCCCAGCTCTTGCAGGACCTTTTCAGAGATGTCATGCCAGCATCCCCAGGCTCTCCTCCATTCTCTGCTGACTTCCGACCACTGCCTTCAGGCCTCGGTACCCCTCCAACGTTCAGGGTTCTCTGGTACAGTCTGCAATCTGTGCCCAGCCCAGCCAAAGTCAGAACCCCTCCTCCTCACAGCATTCTCTGTGCCATCTCTGCCAGCCTTCAGCAGCTACTGCCTCTGTGTTACCTCTAAATGTTCTCCTCAGCTTCTCCCCCTGTGCGCGTCACACCCCTTCTTAAAGCGTTCAGGTCTTTTGGCTCTTCCTTACTACCATCATTCTATTGCTATGATCCAGGGAGCGAAGGTTCGAAAACCCTAGGTCGTGATCTTGGATTTCTTTGCCATTTTACTCGGGAGTGGTTTAGTCGGGGTGTTGTCATGGTTTATCAAGGATCATTGGTTGTGTTTCTCCTTCCACCACAGTCTGCATTCAACCGATGATTCCCCTCTTACTAATATGTGCTCCGCTTGATGGAAGCACGTGTCCCTGTGGCTGGTGAGAACTGCTAATTTAGGTTTAGTGAGGTCCATTGAAGTGTGTTGCCGTGCAAGTGGTTTGGCGAGGGAGCAAACTGATCACATAGCAGGTCGCACCTACCAAAAGCATGTGAGATGATGCTATGCACTTTTCCACTCCCCGTTAGTTTTAACAACTGAATGGGTAACCAATACTTTCATACTGATGTCAGTTTCCTGACCAGACCTTGAGCAGGAAGCACTGTGACCAGAAGCATGGGCTGCTGCATGGTCAATTACCGACGCCAGAAACGAGCAGCAGTGTCTGGGCTGCAAAGTGCAGGAAACGGCCGTGACTAGCACTTTTGCATTAGAAAGGGCAGTTGCTAGTGCACAGTCAGCTCCTGGGGCAGGCCGCCTGCAGTGCTAGCACTATAATCTATGTCGACGGAGGGAGGAGGGTTGAAGATTTGAGCGGAAGGACTGGAAGTCTGTGTTATACCTTTAAGAGACAGCCAGAGACCCAAATCACATTTATTTGATTGTTTAAAGCGTGGACATGGCTCGAGAGCAGCAGAGTGCTGTACAGAGTGTGGGAAGCCAGCATGGAGGGGGGAAGAAGTGCTCTACAGTAGGATAAAGAGTAGGCAGCTCCTTGTATTAATGCGCTGCCTTGCCCTAGAACATCACCGACGATGAGCCATAAGGGATCTGCTACCCGCTCTCTTCGCTGTTTCGGCTACCGATTGCCACGATCTCCGGCACAGGCGAGTGAACGTTCCACCACGCGATACAGCCAGCATGCGTTCAGAAAAGCCAAATCTGCACACTGCTGTGGACTGATGCCCGACCAATCAACCTCAGTATAAAAAGGCAATGCTGCCTACAAATCATTCACAACACAGAGAAAGTGCTTTGCAACTGGCAGCCATGGATGACACCGGTGCAAATCCTGCCTGGGCTGGTGCACTGCCCACATTCACCTCAAGGGCTGCTGCCCTACAAAAAATACACTCCCTTTTAATCTTCAGACCCAACAAGACCGAGGCCCCAGGTATGTTGAATAGCTGGAAAAGTTCCAAGACTTTATTACAGCTTATTTGTTTTATTACTTTTATTGCCCACCAGACCCGAGGGTATCAGGGCGCATTGCATAAGACAACTTGCTTGGTTACAGATAAGTACATTTACATAATACAAATAATACGATACAGAATAAGGTGATGTTACATAGTCAGGATACAAATAAGATACTATATAACTTTTTAGTAACACATTGTCATATACAAGGGTGTAGCAGGAAGGGAGTCACAGGCAGCATTACTTGTCAGAATCTTTGAACCAACTTATGAGGTTCTGCCGGAATTGTGGGTAATATTGATCTACTCGCAGGGGAGGGTGTAAGGAGTTCCACAGCTGTGCGGGATGATAAAACGACAGTTTCCAGACATGTTCATCAAACTAGTAGTGAAAGAGGTTAAAGCTATGATCAGGCCCTTTCTACCAAAGACAGAACATCCTACGACACCATCTGTGCAGCCCCCAACTCGAAGTTATTTATGCAGCCCAATTGGGACAAGAGATACACCTTCAAATGATGCAACCAATTACCACACGAAACAATTGACAAATTCATCTCTAGACTCCAAAAGAAAGTTACATTCTGCCAATTTGCAAATTTACTCAGATGAAGAAGCCATCCGATTACACATCATAGAAGGGTGCACCTCCTCTACATTCCGCAAACACTTACTTGGGAAACCGTGTGGGATGTTTTTACCCATGCATCCGAGCCCTACCTCAAAAACTGTGCAGTACTGGCATTGAAAACATCATGATGGCCAGAGATTCCCAGAAAATGCCCAGGGAAGTGCATGAAGAATAGGCTGCCACGCATTTTGCCGATGTTATGGGCACAGAAGGGCACTGCCTAAAACCACCATTGGACTACCCACACAGTAGCCTGAAACCATTGGGAATGGCAATGCTGATTGCCAAAAGCAACCTAGAATTGTGGGGAATTCATTTTCTTAAATCCCAAAAATGGGTGCATTACCAGTACTCAGCACTATCCAAAAGCCGGCATTTTAAAACAACACCAGATTTTACTTTTTGTATAAAACTGAATAAATGAACCCAAAGCAGGCCAAAGAAAGACTTACTGAGAGGTGGATCCAATGTAAAGTTATATTCTGAAGTGACTTGAAGGTTTATAACAAGACTGGCTGAGCTGTGGATTTCAGCAGTTTAAGTAAATTTGGACTGAAAGACACTAAAAATCTAAATGTTTAAAAGAAATGAGTGACCTACTTTGAGTGTTACATAGGTTGCAATTGTTTAAATGTCATAGTTTTAAACTTAGAATCAGCATTCTAGCTGCATATGTAAAAATTGTTAGTTTTATTTGAATGCAGAAAACTAGGTAACTAAAAGTGACATTAGCTGGGGCCTGGCTTAAGGAACTGAATTCTGCCCACCAGCTACCCCCGACAGGAGTTGAGACTTGCACAACAGCTGTGTTCCCAGGCCTAGCTGCCTTTTGCTGTTCCCACCAAAAAGGGATATGACACTTCTCTGATTGAATTACCAAGGGACTGCTAGAGACTAAACATAGGACCCAGGCAGAGGGTTTATAGGGGGGAGGCCATAAATGGCTTCCTCTTGAACAATGGGCCTTCCAGGACGCAGGCAGATGCTTTATTGGGGGGACCGTAAAACAGCTTCCTCTTGGCAGAAGCTGTGAGGGGCAGGGTCTCTGAGATTGGCAGAACTGGAAAAACCAGAAATTCAACCTTGTGCTGGGGGGAAACCACACCCCTTTGGGGCCAGAACATAACTCTAAAAAGATGGATCATTCATAGAGCGGACTTGTGAAAATTTTATAAATGATACCATAATTCTTGTGATTTTCTGCCCACATTTTAAGAGGTTTTTAGAACCGGTGGTATGATCTGGAGGCAAGCTAGCAGTTAAGAGGGTATTACTTAAAATGTATGCATGTTAAAAATCTGACACTTCATCAATTAATGTCCATACTCCTTGCGCACATGTGTGTAAATTTGGGTTAATGTCCGATATTGCAAAACCAGTTAAAAAGTGCAAAATGTTGCCATTTCTCAATGCAAGCTCTCAGGAAGAGCAGATTTGGATAGGGTATACCTCCTGTGATATGTGATGGGTGCATGTAATTTTAAACAAATGTGTACCTGTGCAAATATGTCTTTTTGATCAAATATAGATTGTGTGCAATTTGACAGGGGAGTGTCCTTTCTGAAAGCCATTAAATGACATCATTCTGACACACAATCCTTCTCTCTAGTGAGAACGCAAAGAATTCTCCAACCTATCAGAACTCTGAAGGGGTTGGGCCTAGAAAGCTAGCCTCTCCACCCACTTTCAAAACACATAAAAGCAGACAGTCAGGACAGATAGGGACATTCAATTCCATTTGCTGCAACGCGCTCTGCCGGACCACACAACATCCAGAAGATACTAGATTCAACACTTAGACTTTAAAACTCCAAAGAACTTGATTCAGAACTCAAAGCAAGGGCCTAAACCCACAAACTGAGAACTCTTCTCAGCGGGCCTCAGCATCCAGCAAACCTAACAGCGATAGCAGCATCCAGGAGCCGTGCAGATCAGCACTGGGTCCAGAGAAAGCTGTGCAGAAAGATCCAGAAGCAGTGCTGTACCCAGAGAAAGCAGAGCAGTATCCAGAACCAGAGGCAGAGCAGAGCTGACCCAGACCGCTGTTCGCAGAACCAGAGAGCTGACCCAGACCGCTGTGCGCAGAGACCATCCATGGCGAGTGAAGAAAACCTGACCAGATCCGTGGCGAGGCCCATTCTATTTCTAAATATATTGTGAGTACCTAGCAGAACTGTGCAGAACCAATCTCTTAGTTAAAATAATATAATTCAATCTATTTTAATCTAACCAGAACTGTCTCCTGTCACCTGTCATTTGCAAAGCTGTCACCTGTCATTTCTAGCTGCTAGCTGTAACTTGTCACTTTGAACTTTTAAAATTTGAAATCTGAAAAACGACCTTTACCATATCGCTCATATCTCCGTGACCGTTCGTCTTAGAGACTTGCAGTAACTTTCCTCTGAAAGCTGGGAATCTTGGCTTTTCAACCTAGAACCGCATTCCTACTCCCTATACTTTTGCCGCAATCGCGAAAAACGCACTCACGAATTTGCCGCGATTTGCAAATTTCTCCACGTGTGAAAACAGCAGCTTCCTTGCTTTCATTTGCCAAAAATTTGTTTAACCTGCCAATCATTCCTAGAACATTGCTAAAGTAAGCCTGAACTAATTTAAACCAACTAATCCTCAACCTGAACCTCCAGAGGGAATTAAAATCATTTTAGCACATTTTCCAATATATTGCTATCACATTTTAAAGCATTTTGAGCCTGTGTAAAACTCATATCTATTCTCCTCTAAGCTTGCTGGGAAACTGGAACTCTGTGTTACATTGTGATTGTATACCTGAACTGTGTGCTCTTCCTTCCATCTCCTTACATTGTATAGGGGGGGAATTGCCACAAAGGGAAAGTGATTACCTTGTCTTTTGTGAAACCATATCAGTTTATCTTCTATACTGCATTTCATTCATTCAACCTTGCATTTCCTTGAACCCTATAAAGCATTCTCTACCACATTATTCTTCTGTCCCTATTTACCAGTGTGCTACCTTATCCATTGCATGTCAACTCCTTAGTGATTATAAAGAAGTGTGCTAGTGCCAGATTCTCTGTTGTTAATCTTTATCATATCAGATTAAGTGTGATATTCAATTATTAATTTATTATAAAGTGTGATATATATATATAGTTTAAATTCTCAAATAAACCTTTTAACTTGCAAAACAGAACTACTTCTTGGCTCAGTGGGGTCAGGGGGATTCCAAGAGAGGGGTGTTATATAGGGGTAGTCATCCAGAACGCATGAACTGGACATAAAGATATATCAATAAGGGTTTCCATTCAGTATCCCAGACTAGGCATTGACTTAGCTGTAGTGTTGAATTGAATCCTCTTACAAATGTTACCTTTAGATGAAATCACTGACCTGGCACATATGTACACGAGAGTGGGCATACGAGCACCCACGATGGACGCACCAAAGAAACAACTAACAATAGCGGCTTTACAAACCAGCAGACACATGACGAGGCAACCTCATGCAACACAATCAGCCGCCAACGAGAATCAGAACTGAACACGTTACAGAGGTGGGTTTACCGTTCCACACAAAGGCATATCGCCAGCGCTAGGCCAACAATGTGACGAATGTGGCAGAGACAACCATCATCAATCCATCTGTCGGGACGGAAAACCGTTCCCACCGAAGAGACAAATGAAACATGCAATGCCAAGACCACCAAAAATGCAATGCAGAGACAGTGGAGCGCAATCTGTGCGATGGAAGATACCCAGGACAACAATGGTCAGGAACAAGATTCTACTTCAACACAGATCACAGACACATTTGTATCTAGTGGATGAAGCAGGATAAGATGAAAACAGCCCAAAAGTAACGTTAACAATTGGTGTAGACACACAAAACATCATCGACACAGACGCTACCATCAACATAATGGAAGAACAAGACTTCTGAAACGTCAGTCACAGATGTCAGCTGTCACCATCCATAGCAACAATGTTTCAATGGGTGTAAATTGACCTTTGCCATCCATAGGCAAACTTGAATGCTCTCTTACACAGACGCAAAAGGCACTATTGCCACCATACACATCTTGAGGAGCTCAAACAAGGAAGAGGTTGGTTTACACAGTTTTCAGACAGCCATAGCACTTGATCTGATTGACCTGAACTACCACATTGCAGAAGAAATGAAATGCCTCCCTAAACATGACAGATACATGAATACACCTGGTGCCATGTCACCATCCAAGGAATCCAATACGGGATTTGAGCATTCTTGGTAGGGTTTCTTACGAGAATGAATTTCAGTATTTGTCGGGTTGAGCTTCAGGTAGGCAGTTGGAATCTAGGCCTTCGATGATGGACAGACTTTGCTTAAATCGATGGATGTTGCTGATGCAATTGATCTTTAGGTAAAGCTCTGTGCCATCTACGTATTAGTATCTGATATCAGTGTTGTTGAGAAGTTCCACCAAAGATTTCATATAGAGGTTGAATATGACAAGAGACAGGATGTATCCTTATGGAACTCTGCAGGCTACTGGGTGTGTTAGGATCTGTTGGGGCCATCAGGTTGAGTTGGTCTGTTTGAGAGCAACGTTGCAAATCACTGCATGTTTGTTCATGTTAAAGCCCACACACGTGTGGAGGATGTTGAGGAGGGTTTCATGGCCAACAGTATTGAAGGCAGCAGAGAGTTTGAGTAGGCAGGTGTCATCTTTGTCCAGGAAGTTTAGAGCACTGGACAACTTGGATAGCAGATGTTTCTGTGTTGCATCGTGGCCAGAATCTAGATTGTTTGTTCTGTAGGAAATGTTCTTCAGTTGTACAAAATTGAGTTTTCAATGGGTGGACATGGAAAGGAGTACTGCGATGTTCCAATTCCCCTGTTATGGCAGGTTTTTCATCCATCGCGGCAGGCGGCTCCTGGATGTTCTTGGTATCCTTGCATTGCCCTCGGGTGACGTGGTGTCCCCTACACCATCCTAGGTTGAGGTCTTCCGCACAGGTATCTGATGCAACTTTTCCTCTTGGTGTGGTAGCTAAGTGATGAGACTTGGTGCAGAATGGTGCAATTGTGGAATTGGTAATATATGCATCCTTCCACTCACGCAGTCTTTGGTAGTAGTAGTCACGGTTCCCAGTTTCTTCATTACACCACAAAACAACTTATGTTCATCCTCGTATTTGGCATATGTCAGAATATTGCCTTGGAAGTATGGTATCTCTTCCAATTTTCCATCACCCTGTGATATGCTGCAGAGGTGGATGAAAAACCAAGTGGCATACGTTTATAGCAGTAGGCACCCACGGGGGTCGCAACTGATGTGAGTGACCTCGACTTTAGATGAAACACTCCCCGATAGGTGGACGATAGATGTAATTTAATGCAAATGGTCTTGTATAGCACCCTTCTGTCACGATTGGTGGCCCCACTGCGCTTCCAGAGTTCAAAGCCATGGCATTGCCCATAGTAGTTAACACTTAGCTAATCTTAGCTAATTTTTAGAGACACTCCCCAAACCGCTTTGTTCAGATCTCTTAACTCCATACACATTCTCATTTGATCATGAACTTGGTGCCAGGAGCCCTTTTATTGCCGTTGGGATGTACATACATATTGAAGAAGGATGAGTAATTAGATACTTAAAACACCTGTACGCTCTATTGCCGGTTCATGGTCATATTGTCCTATATTAGGTGAATAATAATGCATGCATTAAGTGGTAAATAATTAGATATCAACATATCTGCCCACTTTACTTCCAATTCATTTTTATATATTTATCAGTTAAGCGGAAGTTCAAGTTTCACACGAAAGATCCAACGCAATCCCTCACCTTCACACCAGTCATGTCACCCCCCTTTACTTCTATCAGGTCACCCCTTCACTACTCCCTTCCCTTCAGCGCGCCCTTTCCTCAGCACTTCACTTGCTCCTCCCTTTCCCCTATCCCCTCACCGCTCCCTTCATTAACCCGGCGCACGGCAGTGCGCTTGGCAAAGGCTTGGGGTCCTGGGCACCAGCCAAGCTTCTCAGGGCTCAGAATGTGATGTGCCTGCAGAAAAACCCACTTGGATTGCGGATTGCTTTGAGGGAGAATATCTCAGCGTGGCAGGGTGCACAGATAAGGACTCAAAACCCTCAGCATGATCATGCCTACTCAGACAGAACCGAAGACTTTGCCTCCAGATGAAATCCAAAAGCCCAGTCTCCTACATACTGCATAATCTCATGCATAACCCGCATGGATTTAATGCACCCACTATAGTTACTGCATAGGTCTTGATGCTTCCCACGTGCATCCTGGCATTTAATGTACCGTTATACAAGTACTGCACATGTCTCTGGTGCAGATTTGCCAAATGTGCACGCGATGGAAAGGCTTGCAGAGGCCTCGGCGCATGTGGACTCCTTCAGCTCCAATGAGTCGAGCCATTTTTCGTGTGTGTTCGGATTAAGGTCTTGCACTAGCACCCTGTCGTGAATGGGACATCGTCAGCCAGATGTGTGCGCAATGCAGCGACATAGTTTGATAGGGTTTCCCTTTGCATTTGGTATGCAATGATTACCAAATGTGGAAATATGCAAATGTGACTGGTCTGCTGGGTGTTATGGATGGGGGGGGCGGGAGGAGCTTTCTGAACATCTGGATCCGTTCTTCTTTCCAACTTCAGAGATATCCTAAATACCTAACAAACTTCATTTAATATGTTTAAAATAAAGTACATCCGCAAGATCAATGTGTTAACCTGTAGCATTTTCAACATGTCGGTTTTGTTTGTAAGGTACACTCTAACCTAAGGAAACTCCCAAGACGTTATTTAGAATCCTACTCTTCATTTTGCATTAGCTAAGGATTACGGCTCGTTCTAAAATAGGGATCGTATGCAACATAGATTAGCAAACATGGCTGCAGCGCATACTAAAGCGACGCGATAACGTGACGTCAGCACCGTGCTTCCGTTTAACCTAACACATGGCATCACAACGATGTCAATATGCGAGGGCATTGCGGGCCGCTGCTAGGAAGAAATTACAGATTCTGATAGTTAGTAATACCTGCTTCAAGGTAACGGATCACGTTAAAAAAAAAACATTGTAAGTAACTCCGATCACTCAACAATTGAAGAATTTCGGACACATAAGAGTGTTTTGAGCACAAACTTGTGTTGGTTGTTTTTATGTTTTGGGTTCAGAACAATCAGTTCACAAAATGACCAAACATGATGGAGTGACTAACAAGTTATTTATACAATTGTCTATCAATTCTTGTAAAAATTCATGAACGGGAGAGAAGCACGATTCCAACAATAATTCTTAGCGGCACTTGAACGAACGGATAGTATTTATTTCACACATTACCATGTGTCTCGTCATTCTCATTTGCAGTTCCCCCAACACAAGAAATGTTCAACTAATCCATCATTGGGCGATAAAGTCAAACTCTTAGATGGCGTGTACGTTTCAATCAAAAAGTCAGTATATAAGCTAACTGAAGGTAGTGAATATACACAATTGGAACGAAGAATCCATTTTTGGATCTTTCCTATACATACATATAAAGCGACCGAAAAAGCTGTAAATCCAGGCGTGGCTTATATAACACTAACGCTGGTTTTTGGGTCTCCCTTTTCTCTTATGGAATGACACTTTACAACAGACATTTCCAATTCTTAATGTGTTGATATGATGTTTATAATGCAGTATATCTTGGGGGAACCACTTCGGTCAGGTTCTAGGAGCTGCATACGAGTTGCTTAAATATGGATGCATAATGTATCAGAGGCTAAAGAAGTGGCAAACAGGAGAAGACTTGCACAGCTTTGTGAATCTCAAGGTCCAGAGGAAGCGTCTATAAGGAGCGAAACACAGGTTGGCCTTATAAGAGACATGCTCAGTGAAAACTATGACTACATAGAAATAATATTCCAGTATAAGATGTACCAGGTATTCATGTGGAGCAATTCTTTATAAAACGCATAAACTCAACAAGGAGCTGTTGATTTTTAAAGAAACAAGTTCAGTAACCAGAAAAAAATAGATTTCACCAATTAAAAATAACAGGATAAGTCCAACTTTCACATTACTTTAGTACTTACGTTTGAGCACATTCTGAAAGCATTAGAATCAGTTTGGTCTGACAAACATGCATGCTTTATAATGTACCGTTTGTCATGCAATGTTTACCAAATGTACATATGATGTGCATGTTAAGTATTGCAGTGCCCTCAACTGTAAACAGTTGGTCTAGGGATGCATAAATACACATGCTTTCTACTCAAACTTTAGTGCAGCTTCCCATATTAAAATGCCAAGTTCTGCGCCAAACTGGGCCCAGCCGTTTCTGAAAGATCCACTCTTGATGCTAGTCCTAAAACAAGAAGTCTTCACCCTGTCCTGTGGTCTCTGTCTGAGCTTGATCTAGCCACCTGTGGTAGCCACGAACCTACAGTCTGTGAGCTTTCAGCAACAAAGCCTACGTTGAACCATGTTGACACTACAAATCCGGTCATGTGGTGTTGGTGGTTTCACAAGTCAGAGTCTGGAGGTCGATAAAGCGTATATATCTTTAAGTGCCTATCCCATTGACTTGCATGGAGCATAAAGTCCTATCCAAAAAATTAGCTACCTTACCAGGTCAATCGACAGTGGAATCCGCGTCAGGAGTCCTCCCTACTGTTGCGTAGTTCCTTGGAACTGTTCGTCTACATTCTCCACAGCTGGAGAACTGACTGGGAACTTTCTATAGAAACCTGTATGTTAAGATCACCTGCCTCTAACAGACTTGAAGTCGAGTAATAGTAGGATTGGAATTCCAAAGAATTCTTCATGTGTGATAGAGTATGATGGCCATTTTGAGGCTTGTGGAAGAATCTCCAACCACGCCTTCCCCTCCTTTAGGTATTCCATTATGCGTATCCCCATTTCTAGCCGTGCCAAAAGGTTCTGTCCGAAAATGTCCAAAGGCAAATGTAGTCATGGGACAAAGTACCCAGCAAAAAGTGGTCTTAAAAACTGTAGCCATTCAATACAATCAATGCAAAGTGTGAAAATGTTGCCAGTAATAAGGTCACCAAAAACCTATTTTTAAATACATAAAGATACAAGGCTTAGCTCCAACAATGGCCCAAACCTCCAATAAACCTTCCACAATCACCCTAACTGTTCCTAAACCCTCCCCGGAGTCTAATTACTACCATGAACTCTTACAGACACGAACCCTTCAGTGCACTAAAGCATATTATTTGAACAGAACTCCAATCCCATCACCAGTTTGCCAAAAATGACATAGCCCTTGCCCTAACCCAACCCCTTGCTCTAATCCGAACCTTAGCCACACGGTAACTGCAACTCTAACACTTTGCTCTAACCACTGGGTTTATTCCAACCCCCATCATACTCCAACATCACCGGCCCTCCCCAACTTCCCTATCCCTTTCTTTAACACTTACCCACACCATTACTCTTATTAGACCTAATATTACCATAGTCCCCCCACCCTAACACTTACTGTGACAGTTAATCTACCTAAAGACGAACCAAACCCCGACACCACCAGCCCTGCAGCACCTACCCTGATGCCAACTCTTGCCCTAATTCTAACCAAAATCTTTACTCCAACCCTAAACCCTATTCTTATCCTAACCGCTATCCTAACCCTAAACCAGGCAATCAGAAGCCCACAAAACTCTCCTTAACCCCATGAAACACCCTTGCAGCACTAAATGTTTGGCTACTTTCCAGATACATTTTCTGACTATTTTTTGCTTGGCAACTTTTTCACTGCCGAGGTATTTTCACCACGACTTTTTCACTGACAGAATTTTTTTCAACGAATACCCGTCAAAAACTAAAGTGGTGTGTAACCCATTTCCAAGTGTGGCTACATATAGGTTTGGCTGTGATTTTACTTACCCCATGTCTTGAACTTTATGCAAACCTGCGTTTCATAAATAGTATATTTGTGCACTCTCCTGTCCAAACGCCTGTTACTTACCAGGTTTTGCAACCATTAATTGTACTTCACACCAAGCCTGCCTCCTTCTGAGGCCAAGCCTGACTGCCAGTCACTTTACCACGTTGACTTCGGTCAAGACTTAGTGTCCCCTTTGTTGCACCTCTAAGTTGGCTTCTGAGAACCCCTCCCCATAGTCACTTCTGAAAACCCTTTTAAGAATGATCTATAGGGTCACTGTGTACTTTATCCTGTCTTTCTGTAAGCAACAACCCTGGTAACGGTTTAGGATTATAATTCAGTATTTCTGTTCCTCCTAACAGTGTTGGATGAGTGTTAGCAGAAGTCCTTCCTGTGGTGTGATGGATGACCACTGGTTACAAACAACTACTGCAGAGTAATAGCTGGACGGGTTAGTTCTCCTTCTGCCTTTAGTGAACAGGGTTAGTTAGAATTGGCTGGTGAGCGCTACTTGTAGTTTTAAAGAGCCTGGTGTGTGATTTGCATGGACTACTAGTCTGGAGCTAGTTTGGACTCCAGGACAGCTGGGGCTAAATCGATCCCCCCCCCCCCCCCCCGGGAAACCATCTTGAATGGTGCTGCCCTGGTGGACACTTTTGGACATCGTGGATCCGTGTCGAGTAATGAGCAAAGCATGCGAGTTTGGTGTCAAAAATAGGCCAGAGCACAACCGGTTGCACAGCTTGGTTTAAGGCTTTGAGCACACAGCTACTTCGTATTTTGGGGCTTAGCATGTTTGGGGGAGAATACCACGTCCAACAAAGTTCACTCCTAGTCCTATCGCGACAGTAGGACTGCAGCAATTCTGTGTAAAAAGCGTTAGAGGCTGGGGTCTCCGATGATGGCACAGGCGCTACTTTTAGTCCGTGTGGTGGACATTGGATAAATAAATTCAGCGCACACGTCTAGTGACAGTCGTCACGCTCCCCTGCGTCACAGCGCTGACACGTGACTGTCAGTTCCGCACGTCTCCTCCGCTTTACAACAGAATTCGTGAGATTGCAAAAATGCTGACGCGCCGCCTATTCTTCTGCACGTTTGAACAATCCAGTCTGACCGGTTATCTCCTGCCTGCTGAAGCCACAATGTGTTTATGTGGTGGGCCTGGTCACTGGGTCATGGGGGAGGGTCAGACCTTTGATCTCATGTGTCAGACCATTCAACCCTCCGCCCGAATGACCTTAGCTTGGACTCGTGAGGAGCCCTCTTTAACCAGTTCAGACTGGTTCCTTTGGTGCTCTGACAAAACGAATGTCTGGCAGACAGAGCCAGCACGCCCTCACTCGGTCTTCCTCGAAGGACACGGAAAGGGTTTGGGGGAGGGAAAAGTATCGCCCTTTTCCTCTCCCCTCCCCTATTTGTGTTCGATCACACCCACTGTTGCATAGCACCCCTCCTGTTGTAATGGGTCACGTAGCAGTAGCCACGCTCGTCAGTCGAAGCCATCTTCACTCTGGTGTCGTTTCTCTTGGGTGCCCCTGCTGGGACAGCACCGCATGGAGTAGGCCAAGAGACGGGGCCCTCCACGAGGTTGGCGCCCCATGCTGGGCAACGCCACCCTCACAGGTACCCAGCCACGTGGCTGACTGATGCAACCACGGCCTGGGTGCCCCCAGAGCCGGGGCTGCCGTGAGCTAGATGCCCCTGGCCACGTGGGTCGCTCCAGTGATCATGGAGCGAGTGGGGTGATCCCCACTATTGTTTGCGGCGTGACCGTCGCCCCGAAGGGCTGTCGAGTGCTCCTGACATGTGGATGGGGCCTGCCCGGTTGTCCAGGTCAGGCCCCCAACACCCACTAATAGAGGACATTTTTAATTCAAACGTGAGTTGCAGGAAGGGGACTACTTCCGTTTGCACTTTCCATCCGTGCAATTTTTAAGCTTTCAACTACGTAGTGTAAAAGGAGTCGAACAAGGGCAAACTCACCTTTACTACCTCAGTGGAAAAGCTGTTGAATGTCTCCTCCAATTAACGACAGCAGGAGGTATTTATAATGGAATCCTATGGAACCTACCTGCATTTACCAGGTGGTAGTTTCAAGCAGATTCCACAGGAATCTATGGATTTCAGCCAGCATGAAAATACATGCTGGTGGAAAACTTGGCGGATCAGGCAGCACTGGAAAAGCCAGCGGACATGTTAAGTCTGAACGGCTCCCAAACTCTGAAATTTTTCAAGGCGGCTTTACAGCTTAAATGTACAGAGTGCTTAAATTCTCTTCATGAGGCAATATAATTTAGTTGTTGATCGGATTCCCAGGTATTACATCAATAGTTTGATCATTTGCAGCAAGACTAACAGTCTGCGCTGTTCAATTCTGGAGCCTTCTGTATGTATGAAATGGCTCCCTTTCTGTTTTCCTCATACATAAATAACTTAAAAAACGCACTCCCTCTCTGGATTTAATAGTGAATGGCACTAAATCTGGGATTGTTAGTTTCAGCCCCAAGAAAACCTCTAAAAAGGCGCTTCATTTATTCTGCAGAGTCAAGTGGAAAGATACCAGAGAAAGATTTGTTTCTCCAAACTAGTGGTGACTTTCTCAAAATTCCTGACAGGCTTTGAACATAGAAGTACAACTGCCAGAAAGAGGATTCAAATTGTGGGCGCTGTTGATACATTAGCGAAAATCTTTTAAACTTGATTAATTTCAGATGCTTATGAACATCTATGAGTCAAGACAATAAGGACATATGGAGCAGAGCGCTTGGGTAACGAAGACCCTTCAAACTACAGACTATTGAAAACAATTTAATTCATAGGTTATAGAGCCTTCCTAACATTGCCCTGGAGGTTAAAATATATATTGCACTGGGCATCGCACCCCTTGCCCAGTCATGGTTCAGGATTAGTGGGAGCGAAAAGTAGATCCTGGGTTTCTAGCAGGAGTGTTGCTAGGTCTGAAAAAGATCTGGGGCTATGCTAATTTTGGGACTGTCAGGACTGGGGGCTAGCTAGCCTTTTTGGTTGTAAAACCTGAGCTTCTATCCAGGGCTACAACCAAAAGACCGAGGGCTATAGCCCCCTTAGCCCCCTCCCCCGCAGCAACGCCTCTGGTTTCTGGCATCACCCAGTGAGCAGGAGTTACTTCTTTGGAATAAGGTGTGTGTACGTTAGGGTGGCCAACTGTCCCGTATTTTGCGGGATTTACCCGTAATTGGGCACTCTGTCGCGCAGTTTGCCGGCACTGCCGGACGCGGGTTGTCCCAGAGCAAGTCGAGAGTCACAATTAGGCATGCTGGGGGCTGGGGCCGCCCACTGCAGGGCGGGCAGGTCACAGCTAATTGCTGTGCAGCCATCCCTGTTTTACAGACTAGCTGCCACTTGCCAGCCACTGTTATTTTGATTCACGGGAAATGTATGTATATAACCCCCTCCACGCTCCGAGTGGGGCGGGGGTCATATACATACTTTTTCCGCAAATCGTAATGACAGTGACTGGCAAGTGGCAGCTAAATCTGTGAATAAAAGTCCTATTCTAATTGCCCCCGCAGCTGCTGCTGACGTGACCGGCCTGCTGTGCAGTCACGTCGGCAGCTGCGGGGGCAATGCATTGGTTCTGCCCGTGCCCGGTGCTCTGCGGTAGTGCACAGAAGGGGGAGGGCCAAACGTGGACGCTGTGACGTCATCACCGCTTTGTGTCCGGCAAAAGCATCTAAAAAAGTTGGCCACCCTAGTATACGTAGCATGCTGCAAATCTAACTTCCACAGAAGATATGAGCTATAACTTTAGTTCCATTTTGTTTGACCGATTGTGGCTTAAATGCAGAGGCGTAGGGACCGAGCAGTCATGGCCCACACAAAATCTGTAAATGCCCACTCAGCAGCACTGTGTGGGCATTTACAGATGTTAATGCCACTGCAGTGGGCACAATTACATTATTTTAGGCCCTTATATAGTAAGAATATACTGTTTCAAAGCGCCCAGAGGGTAGGGAGGGTAAATTACAACACAATATTAAGAGCCAAGAGGAAGAGGGACGAAACTACTATGCCTTGTGAGTATTCAGAACGTGCAAGTGCAGAAAGGAAAAGGGAAGAGGGGTTAAGCGCTGGGGAGTCCAAGCTCTTGGGAGAGCCATGGTGGTAGTGCTAAGAATGTTGAGTGCTACACGGCCAGAGCCGTGGGAGGTGTAAGCAGGGCTTTAAGTGGGCCGGGGCCTGCCGGGGCTGAGCCCCGGCAGGCTCCGAAATTTCGTTTTGAGGCAGGGCCCTGCCGGGGCCCACTAATCTCCCCGGGCAGCCCCGGCCACTACACGAAAGGGCATTTTTTTCTACAGCCTGAAGCTCTCGCTCGTGTGCGAGAGCTTCAGGCTTCAGAAAAAAATGCCTTTCAGCTATAATGGTGGCGCCGCACCTGCGAGGCATCCCTTTAATCAAGGGATGCACGTGGGCCGGCGCCACCATTATGGAGAAACGTGAGGCCGCTGGAAGCAGAGGCCTTGCTTTCTAAATACTGAAGCTCCCACGGATTCGCGGGAGTTTCAGTCTTTAGGAAAAAGGCCTCTGCTTCCAGTGGCCTCACCCTTTCAGTCTTAATGGTGACGCTGCCCCTCCCCAGCTGGCGAGGGGCAGCACCACCATTAAGGCTGAATAGGCGAGGCGCTGTCCCCTGCCAGGCAAGCCTACACAAAATAAATGCAGAGATCAGCACCCTCTCCCCCATAGGGGAGAGGGTGCTAATCTCTACAAAAGGCTGCCTGGCAGGGGTGCCAGTAGCCCATTGAGCTGGGGCTCGTCAAGGGGGCGTGGCCTAACGGCCCGTCAAGACCCCGTTGTTAGGCCACGCCCCCTCGATGGGCCCCGGCTCGATTTGTAGTGCCACTTAAGGCACTGGGTGTAAGTGTGAGTCTCCAGACTGGAGGGTGTGCAGATGCAAAGTGCTGTGGATAGACAGGAGCTGGGAGTGATTGGTGAGGGAGGTCACGGCCCCGAAGATGCATAACGGCCAAGGACAGCGATTCAACAACTGTGGGACTAGCAGGAGAGAAGGTGGGAAGAAGGAGGAAAGTCTTAAGGAGCTTCCGGAACTTTAGACGGTCCTGCTCAATGCGCATGGGGTGGCTATTCCAAAGGAGGGTGCCCGCAGAGGAAAATGAGCGACCTCCTGTCCTTTTTTTTAGCAAAACACTTTACGCACAAAGAGTTGGGGCCAGAGGAGCAAAGAGGTCTAGTGGGAGAGTATTTAGTGATACAGAGCTGAAGATCGTGTGGTCTCTGGGCCCAGACAGCCCTGTTGACGATGCAGAGGGACTTGAATTTCATACGTGCAGCAACCGGGAGCCAGTGAAGAGCTCCAGGACCCACTTGTTTGACTATCCTGGCTACGCCTCTGCAATAAATGTCTGCAAAATGTGCCGTAAACAAATTCCCAAACAGACCGGATGTCGCCTCGGTATGTTGCATGGCACTACACGCGAGCCAAAAGTAGCTCCTGGTAAATGTTGGAGTCAAGCTCACTAGGCTCCTCCAGGTTACAAGAAGGTGCTAAGTAGCTCCAATACCCCCCACCCCCTGCAGTTTCAAACCCACTGCACCACCAACTTGAGTCTCAATTCATATTTGTAACTTCGTTTTCATTTCAGTCAATCGAACCGAACTCCCATTTATTGATAAGCATTCACAATATCAATTTGTGTACATGTAATCACCACGGGTAGTGCATTTCTTTTCTTACTACGGGTGAATGGTGCACCTTTCGGTGAATTGATGGTTCAAGGTGCCATACTTTTCAAATGCCATCATGGAACATTGTAAAGAGTCTGCAACCTGTGGCTCCCCAGATGATTCAAGCTACAATTCCCATGATATCGGGCTATTGACTATGCTGGTTAGGGATGATGGGAGTTGTAGTGCAAAACATGTGGAGAGCCAATGTTTGCGGTTCCACGTTGCAGACCAATTGCTATTCCGTCAATTAATATGGTCTTATCTGCGTTGAGCAGTACCTTAGTCTAGGTATTCAATATTTTTGGCAGCAACACCATAGCACATTAAAGCACCTGAGAAAAATCTGACAGATATAGTTAAAATTGCAGTTGTGCAATTACGCATCCTTGTTTTAAACCATTTCAGTATTTATCTTAAGACTTATCATGCATGGCCCGATTCATAGAGCGGTTTCCAATGGGATTGCACCACTATAAGACGCTTTTGCTAATCAGACCCCTAATGTACACAATGCACCCCAGCCCAAGTCTGGGTGTGTAACGCTGTCAGCAGGTGTAGCAGATCTTAGCAATAGCCATTCGTTAATGCACGTTCCGCGCCTCCCGTCACAGGCCTGTAAACTCAAGTGCTTCTGTCCCGTTTTCCATCTAAGGATTGTGTTGAACACATCCCCGTCGCTTAACATGAAAGCTATGTACAGGTCTGTGCTCAGGCTATTTTGAGGAGCTGTGATTGGTCCGCAGAGACCTTGCATGCAAATCCTGTGAGTGTAAAAAAGAAACTGGAACAATTGAAAGAGCGAGAGCCCGTAAACTGCATAAGAGCATGTCTGTACTTGATAATCCATTGGGATCTCTACCTGCATATAGGACCGAATTCCTGAGGCCAAAACCTTGTGTTAACTGGGGGCTAAAGGCTAGATCAGCCATGGGTTCCAGTGTGTTTGCCATTGTGACGTATGCAAAGCGGACATTTTGCAAACAAGGAAGCCTATTTTAGTAGAATGCCCGGCGTCAATAGTACAAAGAACGAGTTTATTTTCACAGTCTCGGGCTATTGGATATGTATGATGTGCTTCTTAGCATTACTGGGGGGTGGCGGGGTCGCTACTGTCACAGTTGCTTGTATTCACAGTGGTTACCCCATGCAGGAACTTAAGTGGTGAAATAATTCCACTGTATTGCTTATATTTTGTAATTGCCTTGTTCACAGCTTTGAAAGGCTGTCGCATACACACGCACTTCCTGCACCCCCAGAAGTCTGTACCGGAAGTCCTCCGAACTAAAGCCTGTGCACTGGGTGCAGTGCTCCCGTTTGTCAAGTGACGCCTCTTCTGAGCACTGGTAAAGCAAGACAGGAAAGCAGGACGAGTTGAATCACTTTCACAAGGGAAGGCAGGCCCTGCTTTCCCGCTCGGAAGCAGGGCTTTCATCTTCCCCGCTCTTGACCCACCTTCCAAAACCGTCACATTCCGGTCCTTTATTAATGTTAATGATTAAGGCATTTATGTAGCACCCGTCACCAACGGAGTTGGTCTCCAGGCGCTCAGGTGGATCTGTAACAAAAGTGTGGGTGGGGGGAGGAGGGGGTGGGCTTAGGTTAGTTGGGAGAGGAAGAGTGGTCTGCTGTTGGCGGCATCAGTTCGGTTTTCACTGTGCGCTGTGCTTTGGTGTAAGTGTTGGATCGGAGCAGACCTTGTGTGCGGTTGATGCAGTTCATGTGTTTGTTGTAGTGTGCTGAAGTCTGTGCGGTTTGCTGGGCGAGAGATGGTGGTGTGGTTTCCTGGGCAAGTTAAGTAAGCAGAGGTTTGAGGGTGGTTTAGTGGTTGTATGCCCTGGTTCTTCCCAATCTTGTTTAGTTTAGGTGGCGTACCTGTGGGTATTCTTGGGGTTTCATGTCATTTCATCGCCATCGCGGGATGTTTTTTCGCTGGGTTTTTTACCGCTGATTTTTTTTTTACGAAAAAACAATCACATTTTTATTTTTGGGTGGGTTCCCCCCATTTCCTTTAAATGTTTAATATATTCCCTAACACCCAAACCCAATTTATATATTTTTCTAACTCCCCCCCCAAAAAAACAATGTTTTTTCTGCAAAAAAATGGTGGTAAAAAACCCTGCAAAAAATGTTTCCGATGAAAGGACGTTGTACCATTCTTGGTTATCTATCCGTTAGGTTTAGGTGTGGCAGTGTTCCTGGTTGTGTCCTCTGGATCTTGGGTTGGAGGATGGCTATGTCTGACCTTCTTGTGGTGTTGGAGCTGTGCTTTGTCAAATGTACAGTTCTTGGCTTTAGCTCCATTCATTGGCTTGCCCCCCACCTTACCTGCCCGAAACTATCTTCTGCTACTCTCCTTCCCAACAGCTCCCCTCCCCCAGAGAAGTGACCTTCACAGCTGGACGCCATAAGCATCGCCCCCAGCACTTGATAGCGCACTCCAGATGGGACCTCCGGGACTGTACATACGACTTGGCTTCGAGAACCGGGCAATATGTTCCTGATGTGGCCTGCAGACAAGGACACAAAACTCCAAATGAGTGTGTGTATTTTTTCATTCTGCATTTGATGCTCGAAGGAAGAAACCGGGTAGCGCAGGGGCTCACATTGGAGTCTGGCAAATCTAGCTTTACACCATCTCTTTGCTATCAGCAGTGTATTTAAAACGGGAAGCAATGAGTGGTAGATGGCTGTGGACATTGCAGTGGGTGGGACTTGAGTAACTGGGAGCTGCTATTGTCCTTAGCATACGACGTGTGAAAGTTGGGTGATTTTACACGGGGGAGTGTATATAACAAGCTGCATGCCGTGAGAAGCAATGTCGACAAGCAGGTGACCTCACCAGACCTTTCACTGTGTTCACTAGGTTATGATAGGTTCGCATTATTTGCACTGGAGCTTATAGGCCCCCATTCAGGAAGGAAAAAATAAGGCTACAGCCATACTTTTTGCAATGACGAATTATATATAGTCATGGTAGCTATGTTATCTGTGTACTGTTCTAATGTTCACTATAAAATAGATAATTATGTGAGGTCTTTACATATAAAAAGTAACACAGGTGTGCCCGTCAGAGCTGGGACAATCTGTGGTGAAGTTGAATTACAAACTGTGCTCAAATGCTCCCTACACCACATTAAGTGTATGATCCTGGGCAAATCGTCCAATCTCACTGTGCATTTTCTGTCAAAATTGGGAGTTAATAAAAATATTTCTGTTTGCAAGGCACACTATTGCAAGCAAAGTCTCACTCGTGGATTGGTATGGTTTGGCATTAACGGGCACATGCTTTCTTTGCTGCAAACTATTCAACATACAAGGAAACCTTTGCTGTTTTCAGTAGTGTGGTGGCCCTGGAGTCCCACAGTCCCAGCGGCTGATGAGAAGTTTCAGGAAATTAGTACTAAGAAGAACACATTTAGAATCTTAATTGGCTCTTGTTCTACTTTCAGCTGAGAGCAAAATGATTGAAAAGCAGATAATACTTGAACTACAGATGCGGCTTACAGAAAATGACGACATTCTCCATAAGTGGCATCCAAGAACGAGAACACCAGTGGCCTTCGGAACTTGACCAAATAGACGAGGCTTCCTGGGAAGTGGCCACACGCCAGTGCCCTCCACAAGACTACAGAGTTGGCCTCCAGAACTAGATACCACTGCAGGTTCGGCCTCTGGGACGGGACCCACTGCTACAAACGGAGCCTCTGGGACTGGCATTGTTTCCAGGTGTGTTGCCCAGTGCTCGGCACAATGCTCCCAAGTGTGGCCTCCAGAATGTGACACCCGCACACAGTACCCATATACTTGCTAACGGCACTTATCAAAACAGCAGTTGCTCACCTCCCCCCGACCTCCTCCGCTAACGTGTCCCAGCCCTCCTCTTTCAGATCCAAAAGAGCGCCTGGAGTCCGTGCAAATTTCAGAGGCGCGCTGCATAAATCGCAGAAGCAAAACAGAACACTTTAAGCTAGACAGCCTGAATTGGACACAATTAGAAACATAGCTCCCTTTTAAACCTCTCTACATGGCATCCTTTAGGGGGTGGGCTGGGGAAGGGTGTTTGCCCCTTCGCCAACTTTTGTGGCACACCAATGTGTCCCACCCATTTGGCACGGGCCCCTTTCATTTACAGGTCAAGTCCCCCCCCCCCAACATTTTCAGCAAAGTTACTCCACTGCCTCCCCATATATCAAAGGTTTCTCTGACAGTCCCCAATGTTGCGTCATGGCGATGGTGGCCGCACCAGTATGTGGCAAAAAAAAAAAAAAAAAGAACCTTTCCCCTGAGCCCAGACATGCCAACGACAATTCAGTGAGATTCTTTGCTTTTGGTCGCAATCTTCATGCAAATCATGCAGTATTTACAGTTCTATAATGAAGTCGAGTGTGGTCCTCTTTCCGAACAGCATACACTCAGCACTGAAGTTCCCCCGTGAGCGCCCAGATCGAGGACACTAGAAAGCTAAGTCCCCCTGGCAGTGTCAGCCCCCCAGCCCCCATTCGCCTCTGGGGGTATCATCAATACTGAAATCCCATCCAATCCATGGCCTCTCTGCCGAGGTTGCCATCCCTGGCAGTGCTTTTCATCGAGGTGGCAGGCTAACCCAGAGATCGCAGCCATCCCCCACACATTGTTCGAGAGAGGTAGCCTGGTGGGTTGAGCGACTACTGCGGACATGTGGATCTTTCCTACATTAGCCGTGCGGGTCAGGCACGGGACGCGCGGCAGCGTTTGCAATGCAGGATGATATGAAGTGCACTTACGGGCGACGGCCTGATTCCTCGGCTGCGGACTGCTTCCGGTCTTGCTGTCTTTGCTCCTGCAGGCGAAACAGGCCGGATCTTCCACCTCATCAGATTTTATAAAGTTTCCCAGGTTGTCCGGTGTGGCCCACCCCCTCCTGCTCGCAGGGGGAGTGTCCGGGAGGGCGGTGGTAAGGTCTTCCCCAGTGATTGGCTGCCTATTAACCCCGCGCACCCACCCACCGATCCTCTCTGTACAAGGGGTGGATTGTGAAAACATCAGGAACTCAGGCACTTTGGCCCAAGAAGAGGGGGGAGGGAATGGGAGGGGCCTGATACCGATACGTCCCCATCATTAACCAAAAGTTAAAGTAACTTTAAACACGTGCTTCCGTTTGGCTAACACGAGCCTAACCGCTCTTGGGCGTTAAAGATTCACGTATGTCCTTCCGTACAGCTGCATTTATCTCACCTGCAAATTTGCCACTCCTTGATATATGGCGTGTGCGTGCCCCAGGCTTTGCCTCGCGCGCGGACTGCGGACTCTGGAAGAGAAAGTAATGGGTACAAATAACACAGACAGCTGCTGGCGCGCAACCCGAGGAATGCGCAAAAACACACACTACAACGTGACACAAATTCCAAACCACATTTGGTTTAGGCAGACTTTCGATGCCTCAGGGGCCAAGTGTGTGCCACTCTTGAGATTAGTAATGTAAATTAGTCTTGCATGGCGCACTGTAGAGATATCGCGAGAGCCCGCGCTCTCGCAAGATCTCGCGGCAGACCCAAGCTCCGCCCCCGCGCGCTTCGCGCGCACTACGGGACGAGCGGAGGACGCGATAAGGTGCGTCCTGCCGAGCTCCTGTTACGGGGCCCGCTCCTCATTAATCTTGGACACGGACTTTAAGGCCACATCCTCTCAGCCATCCTAGGCCCGTTGGCCCTGTTATCGCGGCACGCGTGTTGCGTGCATTCTGCATGAAACCTATGGGAGAATAAATGCAACGTTACAAGCCCAGAGACTCCTGTCTTCATTATAAGCATTTTACTACATAAATTGGAGACGAGGATCACCACCAGAACTCACAGAGGAGCATGCAAGGAGCAACGCCACCGCCACACTTTCTCCAAACTCCAGGTAGGCCTGCCATCCCATGGCCACAATGGCAGCCCCTATTCACGACATATGTGGAGGCCCTAGGTGGGGCAGGGTTCTCAGCGGCAAGGCGCAGGGCCATGCTACTAAATGCCCTGGGAGTGGAAGGACAAAGACTATTCGAGAGTCTCACCCCGATACCGGTGACTGGCGACAATGACAATGTTTTCAAGGAGGCGGTCAGGAGAATCATAAAAAAGGTTTGCCAGTAAAGAGAACACAGTGCTCCACAGGATACGGTTTTACACGCGAAGGCAAGAAATGTCGGAACCAGTTGACGATTACGTCACCAAGCTGAGGGAGTTAGCAGCGCTGTGTAATTTTGGCAACAATGCGGAGAGCCTCATATGCGACATGTTGGTCGTCCACACTAACAGTCTGAAAGACCAAGATAAGTTTATTGTTGAAAAAGAACTGCAGTTGGAGAAAGCGATTGAGATCGCCAGAGCAGTCGAGGAAACGGCGGGAAGACGAAAGGAGCTTACTGGGGCCCAGAGTTCTGCAGAAATACAAGCAGTGGGTTTCCATGCAAACAAAGAAATGCCGGCAACCGACACGAGAGAAGGGAGAGGGAACAGGAAAGAACCCCTAAAGTGTCACAGGTGCACCAGCACGAAACACCTGGCGTTTGACAGGGAGTGCCCAGCCAGAGACAAGGAGTGCTCCATTTGTAAACGCATTGGCCATTTCTCTATTGTGTGTCGGTGGAGGAACAAGAAAGTCTCCAGCCTTAATGCAGATCGCAATATGGAGAAAGAATCATCCTCAGAAGATGAAGGAAGACCCACAGTCATCATGGTGAACAGCACAAGAGCAAGGAGAGAGAAACCTCACTGCATGATCAAGATCGATGGCATGGAAACAAGGGTCATGGCAAATTCAGGTTCGGATCTAACGATCATTCCCCTTCGCACGTATAAGGACATGGTGGGAAAAGAAAAGGTGCAAGTGCTTATGACGAAGCACAAACCCACGGTGTTTGGAGGGGCGTCAGTCGAACTGTTAGGATACATCAAAGCCAAAGTAGAATTCAAAGGAAGGGAAACCACAACCAGGGTCTATTTCAGTCACAAAGGCCCATCAGTGCTAGGGTGGGACGACCAAGACAAGCTGAAAATCAGACTGGATCCCAGCACCCAAGATCAAGTCCTGTCGGTCAGGGTGACGAGCGGACCTGTCGTTAAAAGCGACTACCCAACACTTTTCTCGGAGGAGCCGGGGCACGTCAAGGGTTTTCTGCACAAATTAGTGCTCAAAAGGAATGCGGTCCCTGTAAAGTACCGAGTGAGGCCAGTACCAGCCACGGCAAGGGACATCCTTAGAAGTCAGTTGGAAAAGATGAAAATGGAGGGTGTCATAGAAGAAATCGAAGCATCTGAATGGCTGAGCCCCGTCGTGCTTATAAAGAAACCCCAATCACAGGAACTCAGAGTATGCATAGATCTACGCAGTTTAAACTTGGAAGTCATCACAGATAACTACCCTCTTCCAAGCATAAATGAACTCATTCTGTTAATGAAAGAAGTCAGAATATTTTCAAAACTGGACATGAGGAATGCATACCACCAAATACAGCTACATGAAGAGTCGAAACCCCTCATGGCATTCATCACTCCATTTGGCACATACCAATTCACTAAAATGCCATTCGGGTTGTCATCAGCAGCGTCGGCTTTCCAACGCATGATGGATGTCTTGCTAAAGAAAGTTAAAAACGTGGTGTACTTCCAGGATGACATCCTCGTGTATGCGGAGGATGAACAAACGCACAACGCCACGTTAAGAATTGTCCTAAACAAGCTACAAGAAGCAGGGGTGCGGTTACGATATGAAAAATGCCTGTTCAGAGTGAAAGAAGTTAAATACTTAGGGTATAAGATTTCAGAAAAAGGTATCAGTCCCAAACAGAATCTCATGCAAGCAATCATTAAAGCACCGGAACCAAACAGCAAAGAGGAAGTAAGGTCATTTCTGGGGCTGGCTGAGTACTATGCGAAGTTCATACCGAAGTTTCCCGAGACCACGGCACCCCTTCGCGATGTACTCAAGAAGGGCTCAGAATTTGTATGGCAAGAACCCCAAAAGACGGCGATGGTGAATATAAAACAGCATATCGTAGATGCACCATGCCCCATGCCTGCAACCTTTTAATCCGGCGTGGGTAACAGTCGTCACCACCGACGCCAGTGCTTATGGACTGGGAGCAGTGCTAACACAAAAGAAAGGTGACACTGAACATGTTGTGGCCTTTGCATCGAAGGTATTATCGGAGGCGGAACAGAACTATTCCACCATTGAAAAAGAAATGTTGGCCTGCGCATGGGCGGTGGAACATTTCAGGACGTATGTATGGGGCACCAAATTCAAGTTGGTGACTGATCATAAGCCCCTTATCCATATGCTCAGCCCGGGAGGCACAAAAGTATCCACACCCAGATTGGCACGCATTGCAGCCAAGCTGCAAGAGTACACGTTTGAGATCCAGCATATCTCAGGCTGGAAAAATTCACAAGCTGACTGCATGTCGAGACTGCCGGAGGGTAAGGATAAAGCCACCACGTTCCTTCAGGGAGAATGCATAGTTGCATCCATCATGGACTTGAGAGCGCCAGATTACCTGAAACTCAGTGAGAGACACTGGGAAGAGGAAGATGGGAAAGACCCCACCATGGCCATGATTCGCAAATGGACCAAGGAAGGTTGGCCAAGTGAAAAGGCGTTGCCCGAGGGCATGAGACCCTACTGGAAGGTGTCGGACGAACTATCTGAAACGGAGGGGATAATTATGAAGTCAGATCAGATTATTCTTACCACAGGAATGAGAAGTATCATCCTATGTAGAGCCCACGCAGGCCACTTGGGAAACACCATGACCCGTCGCAGAGTGAGAGAGGCCTACTGGTGGCCATCCATGGACCAGGAAATTCGATCCATGATAGAACGTTGCCATGAATGTCTCAACAGCGACAAGAGACTTAAGGTCCGCCAAGCACCCCTAATACCCACGGAAATTCCAGAAGCCGTGTGGTCAAAGGTTGGCATTGACTTCATAGGACCTTTGGAAGCAATGGCACCTGAACACCGGTACGGTATAGTACTGGTTGATTACCTATCCAAGTGGGTGGAAGCCGCGTTCATCCCGAACATAACCACGGCAACCGTTATAGAAGTACTTACAGAAATTTTTCAGAGGGAAGGCCTCCCCAAGGAAGTAGTCACCGACAACGGGGTGCAACTAGTCTCAAAAGACATGGAGGAATTCTTAAAAAGGAATCACATAAAACAAAAGAAAGCGGCCCTATATCACCCCCCAAGCCAATGGGCTTGTAGAGAGTGCCAACAGGTTCATAAAAGGCGCCATCCAATTGGCAACGGCTTCGGGCATGGACTCGCTCAAAACCACCAAGGAGGCCATAGCGGCCCACAGACTCACACCAAATGGGATCACCCAAATATCCCCGTTCAAAATGTTGAGAGGGAGAAGTGCGGCATCCACGCTGATTCCACCATGTTTGTCGAAAATACGAGAGGATGAAGCGGTGGACATGGCAGAAGTAGTCTGGAGAATCGAAAGCGATAAGACACGCATGAAATCATGGAGTGATCGGAGAAGAAGAACCAAGCATACGTCCGACATAGGAAAAGGAGACTTGGTCAAAATCCAGTTACCGAAGAAAGATCAGGTCACAGGGTCTCGGTTTAGCCGACCCATCAAAGTGATTCACAAAGGAGCAAATCATGTTCGCACGGAAGACGGGCGAGTGTGGAATCTTGAAAGAGTGGCACTATACCAGAAGACTCGAGGTAGAGCGAAGACCCCGGAGAGATCACAAACGGAAACCGAAAGAGACTACGGAGCAGGTGAAGAAAGAGAACCAGAAGGAGACGACAGAGAGAGGGTGGAAACCGAGGTCGAACCGGAAGCACTGGGTGCAGATCCCGATCAGGAGCCACAGGAGAACTGCACTAGAACTGATGATCGGCCCAGAAGAGTACACAGAAGACCAGTGAGATACAATGACTATGTTTTACAGTGATTTCGCTGTGCATTGAAAAAGGGAGATGTGTAGAGATATCGCGAGAGCCCGCGCTCTCGTGAGATCTCGCGGCGGACCCAAGCTCCACCCCCGCGCGCTTCGCGCGCACTACGGGACGAGCGGAGGACGCAATAAGGTGCGTCCTGCCGAGCCCTCCTGTTACGGGGCCCGCTCCTCATTAATCTTGGACACGGACTTTAAGGCCACATCCTCTCAGCCATCCTAGGCCCGTTGGCCCTGTTATCGCGGCACACGTGTTGCGTGCATTCTGCATGAAACCTATGAGAGAATAAATGCAACGTTACAAGCCCAGAGACTCCTGTCTTCATTATAAGCATTTTACTACACGCACCTCTGCCATTTTTGCATCCCGGTAGCCTGTGTGTGGCAGGGCAGTTTGTAGTCCATTTGGTGCCCAGGGCGATACACTGGAATGTCACCCCCGTTCCCCCCACCCATGGGCGTAATTTTAGGGGGGACAGGGGTGTTTGTCCCCCCCAACTTTCATGGCACACGATTGTGTCCCCATTCATTTGAATGGGGCATTCTTTTTTCAGATGACATGTCCCCCCCAACATTTTCAGCAATGTTACTCCACTGCCCCCACCCCAACACCACCCCCTCAACCCACTCTGCATGAGCGCCTCTAGCGAAAGACAGTAAATCCCTGTTCTACTAAACAAAAAAGGTTTTGTTACTATAAAAGCAGCTGCACATTTCGTGCCACTTTTATCAGGAAGCCTGCTGGTGAGTGTGACTTTCTAGGCCTCTGATTCTATCTCCCCCGCCAGGCCAGAGGCCCCCCCCAGACCCGTGTGCAGCCCCATCATCCCCACTCCCCTGTTCGCCTCCCTTTCGTGTTTCCCTCCGCTAAGCCCGCCTTCCAGCCCGCCCCGCTCCCTGATTGGTACCCCATTTAGGTCATTACCGACTCTCCCATGGCAGCCCTCCTGCCCATGCAGCCCTGCGGCTAAGGGCCCTAAGGCCAAGGGCGGCTCCAACAGAGGTGGCTCCAAGAAGTGTCAGCCAGTGTCTGCAGGGGAAGCAGTGGCCGGCCGTCAACCATCATCTACAAGGACCAGTAAGGTAGGTGTGGCCTGGATCAGGAGTAGAGCAACTACTCTACCCCAGACTCCGAGCCACTTACCAAACCCAAAGTAAAGAAGATGATTGCATTGTATGTTTAGATTGCATGGTTAGGCTGTTAGGCAGAAACCTGTGCAGTTCCCTTAGGGACCACTGAGTTTAAGACTACAGGAGTTAGCAGTAAACCCAATTGGTAGCAGTCTGCACCATCCAGATTTACCTGGTAGCTGTGGCTGATCAGTCAGACTTCTCTCAAGAAGAGTTAGGCAGTATACAGAGCATACACAATAGGGCTAAAAATACAGTAGAACAAGCAAACACTGACCAGAGCTTTGGTATTAAAAGTATATAATTATTTATTTAAAACACACTTATGAAAATACACTGGCACTAATATATCAAGCAAGTCCAAACACAGTCACTATAAGTATATACACCTCCCGAGTTATTTATTCGACAAGTCTAGGTTAAGAAACCACTTATTAGCAAAACAGAGGTGAGTGCGTAACCGTAGATGGCACTCCAATATTTCGTTAAAAAGGGAGAGAAAAGGCAGAGTATGGAAATAACACAGTGCCAACTCTTAAGAAACCACAGCAAGTCAAGAAAGGCAGGGTCTACTGTAGAGCCAAAATTCATAGGCCAGGCCCACTCTTGGAGAGAGCAAGGCGGAATGTGCCCAAGATCACACAGTGGAAATGCACTCATTGCAGAAAATGTCAAAAGAGGTTGGATCAGTTCAGAAAGATAAAGTTAGAAGGTTTGGAGGCCAACCCTGTTGGAAAGTCAAGGATTTACGGGACACCTTGGACAGTCCGTTGCAAGGGAGGCCAGGCGGGACACCGTACCTGAAAGGGTGAGAAAGCTCCAGCAGGGGCAGTTGTTCCTGGCAGCAGGTGCAAGTCATGGCTTCGACCAGAGGAAGAGATGATCTCGACGAGGAAGAAAGCTGGAGGTTGTGGCACTGCCAGGGAAGAAACCAGCCGCGGGGTTCCCTATTAAAAAGTACGACCCTTTTATTTGCGGTCAGTGGTGAAGCGTGGCTATCCGAACGCCGGGGGTGCTTGGCACGGGCGATTCGACCACGAGACGTCCTGGAAAGCGAAAAAGACGAACTGGTTGGTCCCACCAGCTCAAAGGGAAGAAGACTCTCCTGGAAGAAGATCTCCTCTGTCGTCGGGGAAGTGGTGAGTTCTTTACAGCAGGGCTCCACCGGTGGTGTCGTCGTTGTAGATGGCTCAGCTTCTCCCCCCTTCGGATTCTTTAGGTCCTGTGGCGACTTCTGAAGTTCCAGTCCCCAAAGCACTGCTTTTATGCAGAAAACCCCCCATTCAACAGCCTAGCTGTCACTCAAACATGCTAAGTGGTGAGCCGGGCGGCTCACCACTGGGCCAATCACACAAGAGTGCGACTTGAGTTGCCAAGGCAACTCAGTCCAAGGTGCCTAACCCCCCCTCCCACACACCCTGTAGACCCCAGACAGAGTGGCACCATTTGGAGGGCTTCTGTGCAGAAGCCTGCCAAAAAGTGGAACAAAGGTCTCAACTTGGGTTAGAGTTTCAGAGGCGAACACAAACGCCATTTTAAAACCGAGCCCTGGCAAAAAGACCCAACCGGGGAATAAATATTAAATAAATAATCCAGCGGTATCTTTAACATTGCACCAAAAAGTGGTGCGTTTAAAATCAATGGGAAAATCCCATAAGAAATATTCTGGTGGAATATTTTGCATGGTATACACTGCCACCAGCCAGAAACTGGACAAGGGGGGACTGGACAGTGCCCCCTTGGAAAACAGACCCAGGGGCAATCGAATTACCCCTACCAGTAATTCTACAATATGATGGTTTGTACTGGTTCTGTTCACAATTTGAGACTAGTAAAGCCAATGGTGACTTTACATGCCCTGAGAGACAGTAGTCAGTCCCAGGGTATGGAGTCTATGTTTGGGGGTCACTATGACACCCCTGTGTTACTGCACTGAGGGTGCTGTGTAACACATACCAAAACACATGAATCCCTATAGAGTAAAAGACCCCATAGCCCATAAAACACATTCAAAGGACATTCTCAAATCATGCCTAAGAGTGGGAAAAAAAGAGTCTCACTCTTAGCAGGAGAAAAAAAAAAAAAATCCAGCAAAGCTGCTGGGGGACTCACTAGGTTTGGGAAATTAGCCTTAACAGAGAATTCTCCCTAACATAGGCCTCTCAAATTTAGCAGGGGTTCCGTCTCCAAATTGCATTGTATGTTGTTTAGATTGCACTGATAGGCCTCTCTCCCACTATACAGGTCTCTCAAACAACCTAACTGCGCTTAGTTCAGTATTCTATCAATCCCGGAAACCCACCACAACCTAACACAATTAAGTCCCATTCCAGCAGACCGTCAACACCCTAATCCCCCCCCCCCGACAGTGCACCCTTAGGAAACACACGCTACCCGCCAACAGAAAAGCAACACTGAGCCAGAGAACACCCCAGCACATCCAGAGAAGGAAAAACTGAGGTCACTGCGACAGCACAACACAGCATAGAGGACCAACTACCTTGCTACGCCTTCACTTTAAACTGGAAAATGGCCCAACCCAGAAAAGGACACAGAGAAAGAGAACAAGATCGTGCAACAAGAGACGCAAACACACAACACCGACAGAACCCACAAGAAGCAGCCCCATTGGAAGGAAACACACCTAACACAGCCATAACCGGAACAAAATCTATAAGAGAAAAATCCTTATACCCCACACCTTACCTCGCAACAACCACGGTACACCGACACCCCAACACGGAAACCTCGAAACATGCAAAGAATTTCCTGAAACACGCGGGAAAAAGATGGGAGCACTCAACAAGAGAGTGGGAAGGCTCAGACCCCATTTCCCCTTACATCACAGGAACAGAGAGGCAACGTCGATTTCCACCACATCCCGCACAATACAGCGAAGCACCGACAACCGGCAATGCTACCTCCCACCCAACAATCGGACTCAATGAAGAAACCACTGCTGATCTTCATCCGAGCAGCATCACAGCAGAAACACCACGACTAATCAGCCCTGTTATCAACTTATTGGACCGCTTCAATGAAGAAGCAGCCGCCGCCGTTCTTCATCCTACCAACATCAACGCGGAAACACCATGAACAGACAATTACAAACTTGAACAACAAATAACCTCAAACAAAATCTCACTTGGAGAATCCACTGTAATCTAATAAACGCAAGGTCAATGTCCAAACACTCAACTGAAATATAAAACCTCCTGTCAGAAGGAGGCATAGACATCCTATTTGTGACTGAAACATGGCTAGACGACAACTACAAGATCACCCTCAACAACTGCCTGCCTGAAGACTTCAAATGCATCCAAACAAACAGAAAATCTAGAAGAGGGCGGGGACTAGCGATCATCCACAAGGAACAACTGCCCATCAAAATGGAAGATCCACAAAACATCGAGAAATGTGAATCCTTAATACTACGACTTTCAGTAAACCCCAAAACTAACCTGAAATTCATTCTAATATACAGACCACCAGCCTACGATGCGACTTTCATAGACGCTTTCACGGAAGCAATCACCATCCTAGCCATCAAATACAATCATCTGATCATCCTTGGAGATTTCAACATCTGGTTCGACGAAGAAACCACAACCACACAAAAATCCTTAACCGCCCAACTAGCAGCCATGAACCTTCAACTAGTCAAAGGAGCAACCCACTCAGCAGGGCACACACTTGACGCAATCTTCGCCAACAAGGATCTCATGACAACGGCACCCCCAATTCAAATACTTTGGAGCGACCACCTCATCATTCCATTCATAATCACAATGGCCGCTCTAACAAAAAAGCAACAAGAAAAACGACCCACCATGATGAAAAGAAATTGGAGAATCAAAAAACTCCAACCTAACCGAGCTCCTAGAACTCAGCAAACCACAATAGACCTAGACAAAAAAGTTGCCCTACTTCATACCTGGATCGCAACAACCCTAGACGACATCGCCAAAGAAAAGCCCTTCACCTCATCACGTAAGAAAACTGCAGCAAAATAGTTCACCCCACTACTCAATGCCATGAAAAGAAAAAAAACGAAAACTAGAATCTGAATGGAGGACCAACAACACCACCGCAAACAAATTGAAATTCCTACGACAGATCCGCTCATATAAAAAGAAAATACAAAAAGCAAAGAGGAAACATTACGACAACCAAATCTTCAGAGCACCAACCGCTCAAAAAGAACTATTTAAAATCATAAACGAAATAAAAAACCCACTGGGCTGCAACAACACACCAATTCCATCAATGAAACTCTGCGAGGACCTCGGAGACCACTTCAAAAACAAAATAACCTCCATCCAACACACCGTACAAAACAGACCAAGCGATCACAGCTCAAACCCCACCGACACCGACGAGGAACACGCAAACAAGCTATGAAACTTCCCAGAAATATCAGTTGAGGCTTTCGTCAAACTGGTAAACCAAAGCAACAAATCAGGCTCTCCTGAAGACCCATGCACCCCAGACATATACAAAACAATTCTCAAACAAGGAACCCCCATGGAATACCACAGGAACCTCCTCAACCTCTCAATCTCAACAGGTAAAATACCACAGGCCTTCAAATCAGCCTACATCAAGCCGCTACTCAAAGACACAACAGGAAACGTAGAGGACCTATCCAACTACAGACCTATCTGCAACTTACCCTACATAGCCAAACTGCTAGAAACGTACATCTACCAAATAACCCAAGAATTCATAGAAGTGCATTGCCTACTAGACCAGGCACAAGTTGGTTTCAGACCTATGAGAGGAACAGAATCAGCTCGCCTCTCAATAAGGGACGACCTAAAAACAAACGCAGACTCGGACAACAGTACCGCCCTGATTCTCCTTGATCTGTCTGCAGCTTTCGACACGGTCAACCACGCCATCCTCATAAAGAGATTAGAAGGACTAGGGATAACAGACACTGCCCTACTATGGATCAAATCCTTCCTAACAAACAGAACAGAAACAGTATGGATGAAACCTTTTAAATCCAAACCCAGAGATTCCACGTGCGGAGTACCACAAGGATCATCCTTCTCCCCGCTTCTATTCAAGATCTACATGTACCTATTAATCAAACTCATCAAAAAACACGGCCTCACATGCTACAACTACGCCGACGATACTCAAATAATCTTCAACATACAAGATACCCGAGAAGAAAACACCACACTAGAGAATTGCCTTTGTGACATATTCAACTGGATGAACCTCAACCAACTCAAAATCAACCCAGGCAAAACAGAGATAATGATTGTTTCAAAAAAAAGGAGGAGTTATCAACTACATCCCATGGCCAAGAGAGCTCGGCACCACACCAGAACCATCATCAACTGTAAAAACCCTAGGGGTCCTGATAGATAACAACCTCACTCTAGAGCCACAAGTAAACTCGGTAATCAAGAAATGTTTCTTCCTCCTGCGAGCAGCAAAAAGGATCCTACCGTTCCTGTCGTTCTCCAACAAAACACTTATCAGCATCGCTCTGATCATGTCCAGAGTAGACTATGCCAATAGCCTATACCTGGGCATGCCAGAACGACTTCTAAAACAATTGCAACGCATACAAAATGCAGCAGCCAGACTCCTCAAGCTACCCAGAAGAGAACACAACATACCCCACTAAAAATACTACACTGGCTACCACTAAAACAGCAAATAAAGTTCAAGTCCATGTGCATCAGGTACAGAGCAATACACTAACAAGGCGCAGAATTCCTAAGCGACAAACTACGCCTACATCAACCGACAAGAACACTAAGATCAAGCACCGACATACGCCTGAAACCAAAACCATAAAACAGAAAAACTTGGAGGATCCTCTTTCTCTCACCAGGCACCCAAAACCTGGAACGACCTACCTAAGAATATACGGAACACAACAAACCACCTAGCATTCAGGAAACTCCCCAAATCATGGCTCTCCACAGCATAACCACAACAGAGACGCACTAGAATGCGCAGACATTAAAACAACGATGAAAATAACTCCAACCTCGGCCACTCTCAAATTGGAAAAATACTCAAACCAAAGAACCAACCACACGACAGAGCATAAGAAATTATGGAAAATAGCCACAAAAGTAAGGCTCCAGAGACTGATCACATACTTAGACCCAGACGAAAGCCCTCAAGTGACTCACCCACTGGTACGTACCGGACGGACCATATCCAGACTGGCAGACGCATTTAGATAGAATTGTGAATGTTGGCATGTCCACGCTTGGATGGAGTTGTGAATGTTGGACTGCGTCGCATCTGGATGGGACCTTGAATGTTGGCATGCCCGCACCCACGCGAGACCTGAAGACTAGCACAGGCCACACTTGGACATTGGCCTGCGTTGCGTCTGGATAGGATTAATTGAAGGATAGCATGCCCGCGCCTAGATGAAACTTGAATGTTGGCATGTGCCACACTGGAGTTGTGAGCACCGGCCTGCGTAGCATCCGGATTAGGTTGCGAGTGTTGGCATGCCCACACCTAGCCAGATTTCTGGACACTGGCCTGCGCCGCATCTAGATGGGACTGTGGGTGTAGGCATGCCCACGCCTGAATGGAGTTCTGGGCGCTGGTCTGCACCGCATCTGGATGAGATTGTGAGGGCCAGCAAATGCCACACTTAGACAAAACTGTGAATGCTAGCATGCTAAAGGTCATGTAACCCACTAACCAATATAAGCTCAAACTCTGCATACTTATCTCACTCAAAAAATTCACACAACCATCTCTCGCACAACAAGCCGCATGCACTTCACAACACTGCAACAACACATAAGCCGGAGCAACAGCACACGCGGACTGACACCGATCCAATACCTGCACCAAAGCTCAGCAACCGGTGTACACCGAGTTGAAGCTGCCAACAGAACACCACTCCTCTCACTATCCTACTCCCTCTTCACCCCACTAACCAATCCCCCCCCCTTACTTACAGATCCGCCAGAGCGCCTGGGGACCAATTCCATTGGTGACGGTGCGCGGTACAAATACCTTTAACATTTAACATTTAAAATTAAAAGTAAAACCCCATGGACGTGCAACTTAGGCCTAAAACTGAAACAATGTACATGTTGCACACACGTACATGTCACAGGCGCAGTCCACAAGGCCCTGCAGGGATCTGTAGGTTACAGATTTTGAATCAACCGGGCAGGAGATGTGAATGCTACAAACTTCCAGTCAACAGGGCACGGCACGAAAATATAGACCACCAGCGGCGCCACGAAATCTAAATTTTGGGATTGGTGAGGGGGTGGGATAAACCCTGCGAGTGTTAGAAGCGCTAACTTCAGAGACAGTGCGGGAGGGCCAAACCTATTTGTGTGGGAGCAGCCAACATCTTTACATATACCAATGAGAATATTCCAGTGCAGCACCAATGTTACAAGCAGTTAACTCTATCATTTAAGTCTGAAACACCCGACTTAAGGACTGCTGTGAGCATGAGCAGTCTCCTATCCCCTCTCCATCATTCCATTCACTCCCCTGGCATGCAAGTACTAACCCCACATTACGATTTGATTTCAATGGCCCAAATTTGTGTGCATCTGAATGCAGGTGCTAATAGTGAAATGCTTTACGTTAGTAATTGCTCCGCCTTTCTTAACAGTGAAGCCCAGGCAGCATGTGTCCTGTTCTGTCCGGCTCTGTAGGTCGGCCAGGTCGAGTCAACATAGCACATTTTCTGAGACAGGGTGGGGGTCAGTGGCGTAGCACAAAATGTGAGGGCCTCCCTCCCTGCCCCCAGATCAGCAACAAATCACAAGTCGCTCTACACTCTGGGCCAGCCTAGATTGCCACGCTTGCACAATATGTTCAAAAGTGCTGCTGCAGGGGTACACCACACACTGCACTAAGAGAAACATATGAATGTGTTTTAATGCATTATGCAGCACACTTTGAGAAAAATTGGCTGAAAGGGCAGAGCGTTTGCAATTGTTTTGTAGGGTAACACCAATCCAAAAATCCAATACATGCAAGTCACCAAAAACGCACACAAACATTAATGCTTTAATTAATATAATGCTTTTCCATTAAAAATGCCATGCAACAATGAAAACATGTCCAACTGGCTGCTCAATGTAGACCAGTCTAGACACATAATAGCATATTACAGTAAAGCATACAAGGCCACATTTAGACATACCTAGACTGGTTGCACGAAAATGCCAGTCGAAGCAATAACACTTATCATGGTTATTTCATCACAGATGCCCAGAAAAAGATACAATGCTGCAGTAAGAAACGGCTAGAATGACAGCACCCAAATGCCAGACTAGCAAGGTAATTACATTTTGCAGGACTGCTTCATCGGAGATGCCCAGTTAAAAAAGTCAAGCCAAACTAAGTAATGACTACACTGGCTGCACCAAACCGTCGTTCTAGCCACTAATACCACATATCATGCCTGCTTAGCCTGGGCATGGATGACCATTATGATTTATTGCACACTTTCCGCCACCCCAACACTTCCCCTCTCCCTCCCACCCCCTGCCCCAACCCCCAAAATCAGCCTTTCCGCCCAGAATTACCTCCACATCCTTTTCCTTGTCCCAGTGCTTACATAAATGAGTCTCCTTGCCTCATAGGTAAGTACTGGGATGAGGAAGGGTGGGACTAGGAGTAATGAGGTTTACAGGTAACTAAGCCCAGCATTACCTCCATGTCCCTCTACCTCATCTCAGTACCTGTGTATGAGTCAAAGTGCCTCATACACAAGTACAGGGATGAGGAAGAATAGCACTAGAACTAATGAGGATTACCAATAAGTAGCCAAGGGATTAAACACAAGTAATGGTGCAACACCATTGAGCTGACTGGGCTGCAGCACACCCCCTCAACCCCTGTTGAAATTCTGGGCTATGTTGGCTCGACCTGGCTGACCTATAGAGCTGTTGCTGGACAGAACAGGACACAGATGTTAAACACCTGGGATTTGCTGTAACAAAGGCCGACCAATTACTAACGTAAAGAATTTCACTGTTAGTACCTGTGTATGAGGGTACCAGACCCCCTCCCACCCTCAAACTGAGCACAGATAACATGATAGGTCGATCAATGGTTTCAGTATTGCAAAGAAATCAGAATTATAGTGCTTTTTGAAGATAAAAAGTGCATATGGGGCGACATATTTGTTGGGGTTAGGATGACCAAGGAAGTGAAGGGTGTCTCAGGTATTACACACACATCATGAATATGTAAAAATATATTGCAGGAAACTGGCTAGAAAATGAGTTATGCTAAAAAATAAATTGACTCACCGTTTGGTAGCACGGCTGAACAGGCTGAGATAGATTCTAAAATGGATACCAAATACAAAATGGCATTGTGAGACCAGGTGCACAAAGCCCTTACTCATGCAGATATCAGATATTCTTTGGCAGCAGTTCACTGTAGATAAGCACTTCTGGGATGGTATATTTAGACATTTTGGTACGGAAAGCAGACATAATTGATAGCAAAATCAGATAAAGGCATGGCAAAGCTACCAATTACACAGAACAACTGCTTACTTGGCAACACTTAAAATGAGCTCATGGGGCAAAGTGCCTCATACAGAAGTACTGGGACGAGGAAGAATAGGGTCAGAAGTAATTAAGATTATCAATAAATAATCAATGCATTAAACACAAGCAGTGGTGCCACACCAGTGAGCTGACTGGGCTTCAGCCCTCTTCCACCACTCCTCGAAAGATTGTGCTATCTTGCCTCAAATGACACAGATGTTAAACGGCGCCTGCGTTTTGCTGTTAACAAAGGCCTGGCAATTAATAACGTTAAGCATTTCACTGTCAGTACCTGCATTCAAATGTATATTTATTTAGGCAATTGACATTGCAATGTGGGTTTAGTACTTGTATGCCAGGGGAGTGATTAAAAGGGTAGTGAGGGGACAGGAGACCACTCATTCTCATAGCATTCCAAGAGTGGGAGCTTTCAGACTTAAGGAGAGAGTTATTGCTTGTATAATTGATGCTGCACTAGACTAGTCTCATTAGAATGCATACAGAAGTTAGATGGCCCCATACAAATAAGTTTGCACCTCCCCCACAACCTGTGAAGTTAGCGCCTCTCCCAACATTTGAAGGGGAAGCCCTCCCTCTCTCCCCCAGGAATTTAAGTTTTGTTGCACCCCTGAACACAAGCACACATACCATTCACCATACACACACACTTAAGTGTGCACCCTTTCACCATACAGGCACAACCCCCATACATTTAAGTGTGCACAATTTCACCATACAAGCACACACAGGCAGCCACCCATACATCATGCACATTACATTATATACACACACACTCACATGCATGCACACACATTTAAAGAAAATATATTTTCTTACCTTTAATCCATTGGTCCAGGGAACAAGGCTTTTAGCTCCCTGCAGCAGCCAGGAATGCTTGTTCCTGTCATCTGCAGAGGATACTGGGGCAGGGGAGCCCTATTACTTAAAAAAGAAATTGTTTATTTTTGAAGTCACTCTCACTTCGTAAAGAAATGATTTCCTTTAAAGGACCGAACTGCAACGGCAATAATTTCTTTATGAAGGCAACGGGACTTCAAAAAGAAACTATTTCTTTTTGAAGTCGTAGGGGTCCCCACCTCATGGAGGACTCCGGCCTGGAGGCTTCCATGTCATGAGGTGCGGGGAGACCTCAGACTTCAAAAAGAAGTAATTTCTTTTTGAAGTCACTTTGCCTACATAAAGACATTATTCTGTTCTGATTTACCAGAAAAAGTTATTTATGAAGGCAGAGTGATTTAAAAAAGAAACAATTTCTTTTTTAGTAAAAAAAAGTTTTTGTCTGAGGGGGCCCCCTGGTCAGGGGGCCCCCCTGCAACGCAGGTGCTCCCACTACACTAGTGCACACACGCACACTAAACCAACCATACATTCAAGTGTGCACCCTTTAACCATAAACTCACAGAGGCACATCCAGGCAGCCACCCATACATCATACACTCACTCATTCATGCACATTATAACAAGTACATATATACAAACACACTCACATGCACACAAACACATTTAAAGAAAATACATTTTCTTACCTTTAATCCGTTGGTCTAGGGACGAGGCCTTCAGCTCTCTGCAGCCGCTAGGAACGCTTGTTCCCATCATCTGCAGAGGATATTGAGGCCTTCATGTCATGGGGTGAAGGGGAGTCCTATTACTTCAAAAAGAAATGGTTTCTGAAGTCACTCTTATTTCATAAAGACATTATTTCTGGTAGAGGACCGAACCGCAACGGAAATAATTTCTTAATGAAGGCAGAGTGACTTCAAAAAGAAACTATTTCTTTTTTAAGTCCTAGAGCTCCACCCACCCCATGACATGGAGACCTCCATCCTGGAGGTTTCCATGTCATGGGGTGGAGGCAGCCATCGGACTTAAACAATAGTCACTATTTATGAAGGTGTGTGACTTCAAAAATAAATTTTGAGGGCCCCCCCCACCAGCACATGCCCCTGCTATCCCAGTGGGCGGGGTTGGGGTTTGGGTGGAGGCTGAATCCTGGTCAGCTCAATGGTGTTACGCCACCATAGGCCACACCATTTCACCTTTGAAAGACAGTCTCACATGCAACACATCACTTAAAACAACTTCAAGGTTACTGATCGTACTGGCCTATAGGGCAACGTCCGATCCAAAAACAGAAAAAAGGCTAGTGTGGGTCAGTTCCTTTGGCACTCGTGGGCCAGTTTGTCAAGTTACTTCACCATGCAGCTTGTAGTTTTGAACAGGGCTACTGAATAAATATTCTTTAAAATGCACAATTTCGAATCACATTTGATCAACCCCGCCCCCTTGGGTACTACTCTGTCACAAAAGTAATGAATTGCCATTTTCATCTGTGGGCCACTTTTGCATTGGTGCCTGAGACAATTCTATGGCATAAGCTATAACTTCAGGCTGTAGAAAAAAGGTCTTGGCGTCTAGCAGCCTTTCCATGTCTTCCTTAATTGTGGCGATGACTCCCACCAGGTATCTCTGAAATGCAGGGATCATAACCCTCAACCCCAGGTGAGAGGGTAATGTGAGGGGCAGAAATGAGAGGCGGACACAAAGTTGTAATGTTTTCAACATTTGACATCTTTATTAAAATAAAGGGGTTGGATAAAGACCTTTCTGTCCCTATTTTAAAGAGTCTCCCTACCTAGGAAACTAAAACTAAATAACAGTCTGTGGGCCTCATTACGACCCTGGCGGAAAGTAACTGACATCACCGCCATAGCGCAAACAGCGTTTCCGCCACTGCACGATGGAGCAAAGTGCGGCTGATTCCGACCCATCGGGCACGAGCATTACGCTGTAACGCTCACCTGATTCTCGCAGAGGCGCCGGTCTTGACTGGGCGACTACCGTATCTTCAAAGGTGATGTGCAGCACCCGGTTGGCTCTTTGGGCTGGACCTCTGTGCCCTGTATGCCTGACGTGCAGAGTAAGATGTCTGCAGATAGAAAATACGGGGTTAATGAACTGGGGTTATTGGGGTGTCCCTATCTCTTTCCTCTTCTCCTCTCCTGTAGACCCCCACAGGTTAACGCTCTCACCTTAGGTAAGTGAATGCCGAGCTCTCCATCTGCCTCGGGGCAGGGTGCTGTAACCAGTTTCTTCACCGGATAGGTAGCGCAGGCCTCTTGACTTCAGAGGACTGCTGTCCGTCGTTTACTGCACGAACGGTAAGTGCCGAGTAACTCAAATGTCTTTAAAGTCTTTAATAATGATGTCTCTTGTTTTGCAGGGTTCCGGCGATGGCGGATGACGGGCTGAAGTGCCTTGAAGATGTAGCCCGTGTGATGAATAGAAGCGCCTGGAAGCACGTAAGTAAGCGCTTGTTGCCAGCTTCACAATGCGCTCTAACTGTCTTTTTATTTTGCAGGTACAAGTTCAGAGCGGCTGCAGGGTGCCGGGATGCCCACTGGATTAGATGTGGAAAGGAGTAATGGCACGTGAGTATTAAAGTTCCCCAATGTCTTTAAACGCACCTTGTTTTGTCTTTCAGATGCGGGATGCAGCGCCGACGGCCTCCGGAGCGTGCGAAGAGTTGGTAAGCTTTTGTCTTTCAAATGCCGGAATGCAGTGTGAAGACCTCCGGAGCGCACGAAGAGTAGGTAAGCCTTTGCCTTTCAGATGCCGGAATGCTAACCTGTTCTTTCTTGTCTTTATAGGTGTTGCTGAAGACTGGATTCAGGATGGTAAGCCTTTTTCCTTAGGCCCAGGATCAGATGCAGAAGACACGATGAGCGTTCTGCTGCAGAGGATGCAGAATAACGCAAAGCAAGATTCATCCACCGGGTGTGGTTTAAATAGCCTCCTGTAGTGCTTAGGTGTCTCCTTCCACAGCCACGCCTAAGTAAGAAAAGAGTTCCTGGTAAGAAAAGAGTTCCTGCCTTCCAGAAGAGTTCCAGTGTTCAGAATCTAGGGAGTGGCTCCAGCCCCACCCAACAGGAATGGTAGTTCCAAACAGAAGAGGATCAGAGGCTCAACTGGCAGGCAAGTAAGCAGCATGGTCTGCTGCAGGTAAGTCCACCCAAGCATTATGAGCCCGGCGCTTCCAGCGCTGGGACTGGGCATATTTATGAGCCTGGTGCCACTGGCGCCAGGACTGGGTCCAAAAGGTCCCCATTGGGACTGGTTGGCACTCGGAACCTGGGTTATGGATCTGCTTCCAAGGGAGTTGGGAAAACCCTGACCTTTTGGAAGCAGAGATCATGACATACGCCATGGCGGAAGTGCAAAGTCCGCGACGTCGGAAATGACCCCAAAACGCCCCTTACCGCCGTCGTACGCCGCCCTAGGTGCAATTCCGCCACCCATCTCAGCGGTCACCGTAATGACCGGCCAGCGCAAACTACGGTCACCGTAAATATACGGAAACGGAAGTAAAAACATGGGGCCGGAACGGGAAACAGCACGGCGTACACCCATAAAATCCGAATCCCAACACAACCATTGCAAAACCGACCCTGAGACACATCCCAACCCGTTAGCCACCCCATTCAAAAAAATAAATATGGGAAAAGTTGCTAAAAAAGCGTGCGATCGCAAGCGGCAGGTCCACTTCTCCCATGAGCAACTCACCGTGCTCACAGAGACCCTCCAGGAGAATGCTGCCGTCGTCTTCTCGACGCAAATGACCAGGACGGCACTTGCGAACAAGAAGGCCATATGGGCCCTGGTGGCACAGCGGGTAAGTGCGGTGGGGACCGCACCCCGCAACCCACAGCAATGCAGAAAGCGATGGGACGACCTACGGATACGCGTCCGGAGCATACTCTCTGCCAACCGGAACCTTGCCACAGCTACCGGGGGAGGATCGGAATCACCCATCAAGTTGACCCCCTGGGAAGAAATCTGTGCCTCCACCATTGGAATGGAGAGCATAGAGGGAGTCGGAGGGATGGAGAAAGGAGTGCAGACATCCGAAGAATCAGGTAGGTGTCCCAAATAAAACTATGCTAAATCCACAATTACCAACCATGTGAAGTACCATGTGTCCCCATAGTGCAATAGAAACACATGACCAGGAGAACGACCACATACATTGCCATGACAGCGCCCTTTAAAAGTCAGAATAAATACATAAATAATTAAAAATCCCCAAAACACACTCCACATGTGCAGCATGCACACCCTAACTGCAGACTGCAAAATAACTGCATCCCCAATCCACACAAAAATGAGACCACCACCAAGGCCCTGACCCAAATCACCCCCAGGTACCACCCCAATGCATGTGATACATTGCCATTACAATTACCACAGACTCATAAATAACGCTCGCCCTCCTTTACTCCACCACAGGGTCCGATTCAAACGACGAGCATCAGGACACCCCTACCAGCACACCTGCAAAGAGGGCCAAGACCAACGGCCAAAGACCCTCCACCTCAGCTGCACGGATCAAGACACGGCAGCAGCACAAATCGAGTGGCAGCACACTGGAGGGGACTCCAACAGGCACCCCAGCAGCCAGCATGTCCACAACAGCAGCACCACAGGTCCCCCCAATGGATGCCACAGAAGGCACTGCTTCTGGTGGCAGCAGCACCCTAGGTGACACTGCATACATGCCAGCATGCTCCGACACAGAAAACGGTGCTGTCGAAGTAGGACCCATCCATGACCTGTCTCAATCCCCCTGTTTGTATCATCCCGTACACCATGAGGAAACCACGCAGGGGCACCCACAAGACGACGACTGGCAAACCCCCACAAGGCCTGTGGCAAGGCAACATGAGGCGTCCAGCCCCTCTGTGACACCACCGCAAATGGGCATGGCCCAGCAGAGGCAACAGTCCCTCGAGCAGATGATTGTGCAACAGCAGCAACTGGCCACGCTCCTCAAGGAGCATGCTGCTGAATGTGAGGGTTCTAAGGCAGCCATTGAAACATCTACTGAGACACTTAGGGCAGAAATGGAGCGAAGTACCGAGAGCCTGAGGGGACAAATGGAGAGAAGTACCGAGAGCCTGAGGGGACAAATGGAGAGAGGTACCGAGAGCCTGAGGGGACAAATGGAGAGAAGCACCGAGAGCCTGAGGGGGGAACTGCATGCGACCTCCAAAGACGTATGTGGTGAACTTGCCGCTGTGCGCCGTGTGCTCACTGAGCTCTCACAAACCCTTAGGGACATGCATGGACGTGAGCAGGCAGAGACATCATCCGTTGCAAGTTCCGTCCAGGGCAGCCCCCAACGTAGATCTGGGAGGAACCGGCGCTCCACAGGCAGGGGTGCCCCTGATACCCGGAGAGGGGGCTTGCAATAGCGTCTGCCCACTGACAATGAGCGTCTTTGGACACTGGTGTTCGGGGGGGAGGTAGGAGGGTGGAGGGGGTGTGTTGTGCTTCATTGGGTGGCGGGTCGATTGGGTGTGTAATGTCATTTCACATCTGCAATACAATTCTACATATTCATCCAATGAGATGTGTGGACATTGATCTCTGTGTACGAGGCCTATCTTGGCGTACAGTCCACATTGTGCATGTTCCAGACACACACAGTGCCACAAGTCCCGTGTCCATGTAACAGCCACCAGGCGTGAGTGCTAGAAGCATGCATCTATGATATTCTGACGTAATTCACGGGCCTCCTGTGCCTCGCGGACCCCTTGAGGTGCTGCCACATCCCCACCCTCATCATGACCATCTTCAGGTGCTTGCAGTTCTGCGTCGGGGGGCATGGCCACATTCCTACGTACGCACATGTTGTGTAGCATGACACATGCCATGACCATCTTCGCAACCTTCTCATGGCGGTACAGGAGTGCCCCGCCAGACCTGCTGAAGCAGCGGAAACGAGCCTTCAGTAGGCCGAATGCCTGTTCTATGACCACACGGGTACGTGAGTGGGCATGGTTATAGTCCTCCTCATGCTGGTCCTGTGGGTTCCGGATTGGTGTAAGGAGCCATCTCTTCAGTGGATACCCGGCATCACCTGTATGTGGACAACAAAGGATGTTTGTGGAATGTCATTGCTACGTACGCATCCCCCCCCCTTCCTGCCAGGTCATTCACGCATCACCTACCCCACATACTCATGCATTAAATGAGACTCACCGAGTAGCCAGGATCGGTGCCCTGCGTGTCGCTCCATGTAGCGTGGTATTGTAGAGTTCCGCAAGACCATAGAATCATGGGTTGATCCTGGAAATCGGGCACAACAATGTGTAAAGATCCTGTTGGAGTCACACACCATTTGTACATTGATAGAATGATATTGTTTCCGGTTGCAACTGTACCGACGTTCACCGACGGGCGGGGAGTCCCATTAGTGATTGAGGCCAGTTACCATTTTCACACACAGCCGCACTACATAGATGTATTTGTGAATACAAGCGTTCACAGATGCCTTTTCGACGTGATGTTGCAAATTAGGAATTCGAAGGACAGCGCTTTCGGTTTTCAACTAGCGGCGTGGAGACGCCCACAGGTCTGACTGGAAATATAACATTCTATTGTTGAATGTCCTTGGGACAGGGCCCATGACGGGAATGCAATGAGTGATATGATTTGAATGGGATGCGCTATAGCGTAGTGGACGATAAGGCAGGACGTTCCCAAATACATGTAACTTCACTACACAAGGGATCCGGGCAGGAGCACAGTGGATTTTGAAGACTGCATTACGCACAGACTCAATGGAAATTTCGAATGTTATGTGAGTAAATATTCAGGCGTTTTCATACCGGGAGGAGGGAATGATGAATGGATGCATGGACAGATGATTTAATTGGGAGTCTGCCATGTACATGCCTATTTGGAATCTATCCCCTTCCCCTGCTCTATGTGATGCAAGGCTGCCATAGTGGGATCATCGTCTGTCTGCCCTTGTTGAACCCTCCCTGTCTCGACGCGCCTTCAATCACTTGTGTCTATGCACGTTGATAATCCCATCTGATGGATCCTGTTCTGACAGGCGCATGCACACAGACACTCGTTTGTAATAGTGTATTCACCTCGATTTATGTCGTTATGATTCGCAAGTGACTTTTTGGGTGCAATTGATCCTTATGAGTGGGCTAGCATGCATATGGTTGTAGGTTTGGTGTGTTGAATGAAGTGAGTAATACATATGAAGTTCGGATGCCCATACTATTATTTTTTTCATTTGGGTGATAGGTATCTCCTCCCCTTCTGCCGCTGCCATCTGTACGCCACTCCTGCAGATGGCTTCTACAGTCGACACCTGCAGCTTCGAGTTAATCAGTGGAGCACCATTACGATCTTATGGGACGATCGCCAATGGGCCACATGCCCTTACGCAGTACTAGTGGCTAGGAGCAGCATACCTACCTTCCAGCTGGACTAGTGCCTACTTCATGGGACGGCCCTGCGGTCCTAGGCGCTTCCATGTTGCCTTTTTGGACGTTGATGTAGCCCCTGTGTACCATGAAGGTACAGGGCGTCACACAAGGGGAAGCTGGTCATTTATTGCGGATGCAGCCCACAGTAATGATGATCATTTGGGAGTTTATGTTCAAATGGCTGTATGGGCTTGGTGATTTTGATGTGCATTAAATTTATATTCAGATATTAACCGTGTAGCGTTATTCTTTGCTAGTAATGTGGCATATTCCGATTTGTGGCGCGATGTATTGTGAGGTGATCTGCATTGGGTTCCGGCTTCTGGGTACAGTTGTGTGGTACGTGCTTATGCTGATGGTTGGTTTGACTACTGGCAGGTGTACAGGGCTGGTGCAGTCTCCCTCAGGTTACTGCTTTGGATGTTGATTTACACTGGTGGCAGGCGATGGGGGACTGTTGTTGTTTTGTCTCATGGGATTTTCAGTTCATTTTGGTGTACTTGCACCTTCAGATGCCTGTGCTGCATCAGTACGGCAATGGTGTCTTGCCAAATGTGGATGGCCACTCACAGGGCACTTGGGGCCCCTGCATGCATTTGTTCGTTGGCATGCATGGGTGACTTGTACATTTCACTGGTTGCATGGTGTGTCTACATTGCGCCTACGAGGAGTTGTGCAATGTGGCCAGGGAGTGGAGTACAGGCACTCAGTGGGGCCATTTACGGTTGGTTCGCGATGCCGTAGTTCTCGCCATGGCGGAATGGTACTTTCCGCCATGCTTGATGGCGTTAAGTGAATGTCCGCTGGGGTCAGCATTCGCGTACCGTTGCGCCATGGCGGATATTGCGGTTTTGCAAGGCGCGCGTGCGCGTACTTGGTGCAGTTAGCGTTGGCGTTCACTACGGTGTCGCTAATGGCATCGTACTTTACGGTGACGGGTCATGATCGCAACGGGCGGTATTCGATGGCGGTATTGCATTTCCGCCATCGTTTTTCGTATTCCGCCAGGGTCGTAATGAGGGCCTGTGTATCGTCATCAAAATTATGTAAACTGTCTTTGGGCCCCATTCCGGGTTTGGAGTTAACCATGGAGTAATTAGCTCCATGGTTGCCCCCGAAACCGTCCCAAATCCGGCATGGTGAATGGAGTAATTACCGGTCCATTCCAGGGTTGGAGGGACCGGTAATTCCCCATTCACCTTTTGCCCTTCCCCATTCCCATTCTGCCCCTTAGGGCTCATTGGGAATGGGGAAGGAGGTAATTACGGCACCGTAAATTACGGTAGCGTAATTACCTCCGAAGTACCTTTGCGGGTCCCGTACTTTACTCCTGCTAAAAGCAGGAGGTAAGGAAGGACCCACAAAGGGACCTCGGAATACAGAGGTAAGGGATTACCGGCATCGGCACCCTTACCGGTGCCGGTAATTCCTTACTTCCAACCTCGGAATGACCCCCTTTGTGTCCAAAATATGTCTGATCCTCACACTAGAAATGAACAACTGAAAAGTGCAAGGAAAAATATCTCTGATCTAGGTTCAGCAGAAAGTGTTCACGTGTAAAGCAAATAGATTGATCCAACAAAATATTCTCCTCTAAAGAAGGGTCCTTGGATCCAGAGGGTGTTTCCCTTCCCCTGGATTATTTCAGGAAGGAGGGCAAATGTGTCTTTTCCAAACAATGCTTCCTTAAGGCGGGTAGGGATGTCTCTTCCATTCAACAACTTCCTCAAAAAGTGTCTTTTAATTAACTACTTCAAGGATGGCACAAGTGTCTCTTTAACACAACAATTTCTTAAGGACAACTTCCTGGTGTACTCTCCGGCCAGGAATCCCCTTCTAGTTTTTGTTGATCCCCTCGTATACTCTCCTGCCAGGTATCTTCCCACCAAAGGCTCACTGCCTGGTATATTTCATTTACCAGGACTTCTTTCAATGTTTTCTCTGTCTTTCAGTATAACACAGTTGTATTCCTGCACTGTCTATAATTCATTGTCTTTAGATACTACATGTTTCAACTTTCCCCATATCGACATCTCATATACAGAGACCTGTTTAAGTTCTGTTTAACTTCTTCGTCATTATTCATTTGCTTGTGGTAATACGTGCTCCAACTTTCCCCGTATTGACAGCAAATGCATGAGGATTTGTGCAAATTCTGTCTTTCCATTTCACTTGGTCAATATTGAAACAGAGTTTTTATTGTTCATGTGCCTGTCTGTATGCTCCAGGGTCCCCACCACCACTGGCCAGACTCACCTGTGTCTGATAGTGTTTCCCACCCGCAGCATGTGGCTGCAACAAAGTCTTCACTCAGGGATAGCGTCTCTCGCTTTGCAGACCCTCTTTCAGCTTTTCAGCTGGCTCTGCATTCACTCACCGGTTACGATGCTGTTTGGCACGACCGCGTCCTCAACAGATTTGCTGCCGCACATTCCTCAGCTTTAGATATACCAGAGGACCGGGATTCACACTACACATTCACGGTTCCGAGCAGCCAAGACCCAACAAACCCTAGCCCAGTATACACACAGAGGACTAAGCCAAGGACAAGTTAGTACTGACCTTTAGTTTCCATAACAGAGGAAATAGGAAAATCTCCACTAATCACAGCTCCTGAGCCTCTGTCAGGGGCTTTTTTTTGGGTGCTCCGTCTTAAGTTAGGGCTTACCCACAAGCTTACACGATTGGGTGGTAGTGCCTATAGCCGACACCCATATAAGTTAGCTGACTGGCCCTCATGTCAGGTGGCTTTGCATGAGCCTTCCCCAAAAACTATTACGTTTTTGCAGGGCCACAGAATTACCATTGGCCCTTGCACTTTTCCATCCACCCCTGGATTTGTGTACCCGGATTGGCTCGAGCCGGTGTCCTCAGGCATGGGACCCAGGTCTGCTTTCAGCGCTCCGTTTACCTACTTAAAAGGGATGGGGAAGACTGTGTGCTTCAGTGGGAACCGCTCCTCTTCCCACTGTAGCTAAATGGCCATTGTTCGGCTCGGTCGGATCATGCGAGTGAAGACCACAAAATTGAGCTTTTCTGTCTGCAATTAGTGAGGATTTATTCTGTTATTTTGCCTTGTCTCTGGGGTCAGGAAGGTTCTACTCATCTCTGACCTTGACTGCATGCACCAGTCCTGGACAGGGTGCTGCAAAATATTTTTACCTTCATCCCATATTCTGAGGCCTGTGGCTTCCTGTAATTCTACTATAGTTATGCTCTGTATCTCCATATGTCTATATTGTATTATTTTCCTCTTGGGTTAGTGGTACTTGGTCCTTCCGCCTGGAACCAAAACCATATGTCAAGAAAAAACTAGGGGGCTCCTCTTTCACCCACCTGGCTGTGAAAACCTGGAAGAACCTCCTGAAAGAAATAAGAAACACCAAGGACCACCTAAAATTGAGAAAACCTCTAAAAACCTGGCTCTTCAACACCTTGGAACCAAACTGAAACAACTAAACAATCTAACAGGAAACACATAGAACAGATTGACAGAATATATGATGGCACAGACAACACCCATAACTGACTAAGGAAACTTCTACAACAACAAAGAGATAACGCTAGGTGGAATAGAACACAAGCAACAACCCCATGAGGACAGATTTAGCATACATGCCCAACACTACCTACAACCTTACCCACTCCATGCACATTACCAAGTGCCACACTTGGATAGAGATTTGAATGTTGGCAAATGGCACATTTAGACAGAATTGGGAAGGTTTTTCCGCCCCGGACCCAGACAGAGTTGTGAACGATAGCAAGGACAACATTTGGATGGAATCGTGAACATTAGCCTGCGCCGGACCCAGACAGAATTGCAAAAGATAGAAAGTACCTAATGTGAACATTAGCTTGCGTCCCATCTAGATGGGATTGCAAGGGTTAGCAATATCACTCTTTGATGGAGCTGTGAATGTTGGCAAGTGCCACCCTTGGACAGAGTTGTGAACATTGGCCTGCGTCACATCTAGACAGGAGTGTGAATGTCGGCCAGTACCACATCTATACAGAGTAGCGAATACTAGCCACTGCCACATCTAGACTGCATTAAGAATACTACCACTACCATATTTAGATAGAACTGTGAATACAACTTGATTTGCATCTAGATAGGTTTGAAGGAGGGCTAGTGCCACATCTGGATATAACAGTGAATATTTGCATGGGTCATATAGACAGGATTGTGAATGCTAGCCAGTGCAGGATCAAGATAGAAATGCAGAGATAATCACACACCTCATCTAGAAAGAACGTAGAAATTCATCACACATCACTTCTAGATAGCAAGGCCAATAACCAACCCACTAACAATTTCCCCCTCTGCATAGACCTCTCAAACTAACCAAACACAACCCTAAAACGCCACAAACATCACTAAACTGCAACAACAAAACAAACCACACATAGCTCTGCAAAAACAGCACACAATGGATACTGAAAGGAAAGCACCCCCAAGCTCAGTGAACGGTGTTAACTGAACTGAAGCTGCCAACAGCACATCACTGCTCTCTTACACTTATCCCACTCATTTCCACTAACTTCTCCCCCCCCCCACCACATCCCTTTTCATATCCACCAGAGCACCAGGGGACCACTCTGGTGGGGAAAGTGCGTGGTACAAATATCCTTTAACATGAACATTCCTTATATAATCCTGTAGTTCCACATGGTTAGTTGCAATAGCGGCTGCAAGATTGCTCTGCATCTCTTGCTTTTCTTGCATTTGTGCATTTTGCTAGTGAAAAGGAAAGGTTTCTGACAGTATGTATATGTATCTGTCCTTTATCTACAGAACTGTGTAAGTACGTTCTTCATGTGTGCACGAGTGTGTCCATGTAGCTCTGTGCAGAGATGCAAGTTTGCTTTGAGGCCAACGTTACTATGTCATGGTGTCTCTAATAATGTCAGCACAGCTGGATATTTATCATTAGTCGATCAGGTCTAGTGAGGCACCTGCATCCAAGAAGACGTCAGCTGGATAAGGTTTGAATGGTTGTCTGAGAAAACATCTGTTTGCATATGTAGATGTTACTGGCCCTCCTGAAGGCTGACCAAACAGTGACTGGCATCTTGCATTTCTTGCTCTTCGGACTGTCATGCTTATGTGGGCAAGGAGGGGCATTCCAGGGACCCTCTCTTCAGTCCCCCCTCTGGTCGACTTGTCGACCATTCTACCAAACCAATTCACTGTTGATTTTGGTAGCCATAACTTTGTGAGTCCTCCAAGATGTCCATAGTAATTTGCATGGTCATCGAAACTCCATGTCATGTAACTGCAATCTCCTTCTGGGTTACACCATACACATTTTGCCCGGTACCTCTTGTCCACGGGATCATCGAATGTTATCATCTCAGGCGGGAATAATGGGCACTCTTATCTGTGTCCATATTTTATCTCTCTCTTTTTCTATCTTATCTTCTTCACCATTTGTATATATCTACTGGTACTTTCATCCCTATTGTTTTGTGTGTCGTTTTGCAGCATTGCATGATGGAGAGCTTAAATCACACAGTGCTACTAGTACCAATATTAGTGCTCCTAGTAATACTTTTAGTCCATCTTCCATCCATGTTGGTATCCATGAGAATATATATGACAGCCAGTATTTATCTTTTCCTGTTCCTTTGGCTTCTTCATCCATCTTGGCATGCATTTTTTTTGACAATCTTGTAACTGCTTCTGTGAGTGTGCCATTTCCTTCATCATTTGCAGGGCTGAATGTACAGCAAGAAGACCTGATCTTGGCGCACACGGCTCCTTCCATTGCCCTGAGAAGGTCTAGAACATATCTGTTCTGGAGAGCCATCAACCTTACTGCTCAGAGCTCTTTTATTACATTGAAGCCATTTATAGTTGAGTTTATGGTCTTCATCAGCTCCCATCTTGTAATCTGGAGCCATTTTGCATTTGTGTATGTCTGTACAGCTGGAACTACTGACGTGAAGAACATATCTGTCCTACTGAACAATCGACGTTCAGGCGGTACGTCATCCAGAGAGGTTTCCGATGCTGATGAGAAGAAGTTCCCTCTTTACACTGTACTCACTTCTACTGACCTCTTCCTTCTTCTCACATTATCCATCTCAGGGAGTCTTCTGTTTTGATGTTCATTTGTGGTACTATTGATGTGTACCAACAAACATACTCCTCCCCAGTTTGGTGGCAGCTTCTGATACACCTTAGATCCGCACGCTCAATAATGATCCATTAATACTGGCATCCCAACCTTCATGCTTGGATGCTTTTCTGTGTACTTGCGCTCTTTGCTTTTCTCCAACCTTAACTGCACCATCATTCTGCAAACACAATGCTGCTTTCTTCTGTGGTATTATGGACAGTGGTCCAGCTTCATTATCCACCCATGTCAGTAACTTTGCACTTGCAGCCCATTCTTTCAGGCATTTATCATTTTCTGCTTGTATGGTGTTTACTGAAACTTGTTGGAGCATATGTGCTTTGCTTCCTACTACCCCCCCCCTTCCATCCTTCAGCTGTGTACACTTGGCCATATACAAGCATCTGTGGTTGTTCCCAACATCCTGTTTCTCCCCCCATTTCCTTGGTTCCCTTCTTAGGACATGGCAATTCTTTCAGTGTTATTGTTTCTCCTTTCTGTGGGTTGTCAGCTATGTATTGTATAGCCTGGTCTTGTTTCCAATAATCGTCCATCAGGTCAAGTGTTCTTATATAACTATCTTCTTAGGGGACGGTTGCCTTGGACACCCATCGCAATGTTGCTGTTCTCCCTTGGAATCTTCCTCGGGTTGTAAATATGGACAGGTACATAAAGGCATTATGCTCTTTCTGCTGGTATTTCAGCTGCTACAAATGTTCTGGAGGCACACATGGCACAGGGGATTAGGGATCAGACATAGCATCTCTCCCTTGTTTGCGACATTCGCCAAAAGAGAAGGAGAAAAATATCACATGAAAATAAGATACAGGAAACAGTAAGCATTCTTTTAATAATGCCCCCCATGCCCCATCACTGACGCCTACTTGGATTCCTGTGTAGTCTTGAAAATGTTTGTTGCTTGCCTGAAATGTGCCAAAAAAGGCTTTATTGTATTAGTATTTGATTAATTCAAGCACTGGGAAATTGTTGGGTCATTGCAAGAAGGAATAGTTGTTCCCAAACTGTGTATTCTAGGATAATAAAGTACTGCAAGCACAGACAGGTTACCTATCTCTAGGTGTGGGCATACGTGGACCAGATAAACTATAAAAACATGAAAAACACAAATTAGGATGGTGCCTTCTTGAGCTATTGGATCTCCTAACAAATTGGAGTAATTTTCCCTGGAAGGTCTCGGGATGAGGAAAAAGGAGGAAGCATTCAACAATGCAATAATGGATACAGTCCATGTGCTGAAAGAAAAATAATAAAACAGACAGTGTGCCCTCACTCTGGACGTGTAGTAAGTCCTTTCCCTATCTCTCTTGCTCTGGAGAGTGTAATCATAGGTTGGCCTCTGCTGGTTTGTGATGCTTCGAGGCAATTGTTTTGTTCTTCTGCTTGTGGATCATTGGCCCATTTCATTGTTGGTGCTAGGAGAGGCCATCGCTTTGCAGGGCTTGATGACCACCAGGTAGTTCCAAGTCTTCATCCCTTCTAGTTTTACTGCTCAATCAGTCACCTGCTCCACCGTGTAAGGTCTGGTAAAGCGTGGCTTATAACACAGTCTTGTAAAGTCCCTTAGCAAAACCTGATCCCCGGATACAGTTGTGGTTGCTTCAAAAGGTCCTTATTTGCTTCAGGGTCACTGTTTTCTCCTCTTGCGTCAGGGCTCTCCTGTTGTCCCTGCAGTTGGCGAGAAATAAAAGAGGCACTAGTCATCAAGGAAGCGATGTACTCATACATTTCCTGACCCAATACATCAGAAATCTTTTTCTGCATCTTTTAGAGTCCTACTGGGAGGAGCCAGGGGAAGTCTCATGCACCGTCCTATCACCACCTTATGTGGGGTTAAATGGTGGTCAGACCCTGGTTTATTACGTAATGCGAATTATGCTAATGGAAGACAGTGCATGCAGCCAACTTTTAATAAGTGTCTTTTTAATTTTGGTGATGCCTTCTTTGAACAGCCTATTGAGGCTCTCGCACACCCAGTTTGCTTGGGGTGATAGATCCAAGATAATGTGTTGTATTCCCAACAAGGTTGTTATGTCTTGGAACATCTCACTGGCGAAGCGAGGACCATTGTCAGACCGCAGGACCTCACACACGCCCCATCATGGGAAGATTACTCAAACCAGGAATTTTGCTGCTCTATGGGCATCAGAATGGGAACAGGGACCGGCTTCAATCCATTGGGGAAACGGGCACACAACCACCATCATGTATCAATATCCCTGGCATACTTGGAGCAATGCAACATAGTCAATGTGCAGGTGCTGGAATAGACCCATTGGGCGAGGTATGGCTCCTCTTACTACCCTTACTTAAGACTTGCTGTAAATGGTTTATAGACTAGATAATTAGTCATGAATTCTGCTACCTGTTCCGCCAAAATATGGGTCAGATGGTACAATTGTGCCATTGCAGTGTGCAATAATGAGAAGGGTATTACCACTTTTCCTGTGTTATTTTGCTGCCACAAGACGTCTGTCGGAGACATTGTAAATCCCCTCTTTACCCATAACTCCCTTTCTTCCCTGGGTGCAGATCCCTGCAATTCCATAATCTGTGTCAATGGTAATGTGTTATATCCTTCCTTTAGTATAATGGTTAGCACAAATATTGTGTGCTGGTGAGGAAGCATCCATTTCTAAAATGTCCCCAAAATAGGCGGCATGTTTTGCTTCTGTGCCCGCTGCCTCGTTGGCCCGAGAGATGAGGTCCCAACTTTGTGTGGGCCTGGCACTTCTCCACTGCCATGCGCAATGGGTAGAGTGCCTCTGTCAGTCTGCCCAACAGGAGTACGTGCTGCACGTGTGACCCATTAGCATGTCTGAAGCCCCTGAGTCAACGCGACAGCCCAGAATGCACTGTGGCTGCCATGTAGGCTGAATCTGAATAGACTGTTACTTCCTTGCCTTTGCTGTGCTCTAGTGCCAATATTAAAGCTACTAATTCTGCTGCTTGTGCTGATAAATGTGATGGTAGACGTGCGCTTGTCACCACCTCACTTGTCCCGTCCTCTTTTAATCGCACTACTGCTGTCCCAGTATGTCTTTCCCCAGTTGTTTGGTCAATTGTTGATGACCTGTCAATATAAAGCACATTTCCCACCTCAATGTGTTCTCCTGTACCTTAGGGATGTCGCTGAATTGCTCCATGTTGGCTGTGCAGTTGTGCACATAGTCGACCTCCCCTACGGATTCAGCGATGAAAGTCGCCAAGTTGACAAGTCGGCATCTCACTATCTTGAGAGCTGGGTTTGACAGTAACACCTCATACCCTGAAGCTCTCCGTGTTGTTACTGTACTTATGGACCTTCCCAGTATTTCGAAGAGAGCGTGCTCCACAAACAGTGGTACTGCATCCTATGGTGATACTCACCGATTTGTTTACTGCGAATGTGGCAACAGCCAACGCCTATTCGCATGCGTATTGTCCTCTCATTACTGGGTCTAATTTCCCACTGTAATATGCTAGAGGTTTGTGCCCCATGCTTGTCTTTTGTGTCAGTACTGCAGTAATAACCACTCCAGTGGAGCGCGAGAATAAGAATTCACTTTGATAGTCTAGGATCCCTAACACTGGAGATGTGCATGTTTCTTCTTTCAGCTGGTCAAATGCCTCAGTCATTTCTTTTGTGCATTTTATTGTAGCCTCCCCTCTTTGTGCTTCCTTTAGTGCACTCAGTAAGGGCCTAGTTTAAGTGCTGTAGTCAAATACCCATGCTCTGTAATAATTACATAGTCCTAGAAATGGCTGCATTTGTCTTATGGTTGTGTTCTTTTCTGTCTTGCGTATTGCCTCTGCTCTTTCTGGTGTCACTTTTCGCCCCTGGCTTGTGATATCAGTTATCCACTATACAACACTTCTATCTCGCAATATTGCAATTTAGCCTGGTCTACCTTGTACCCTTTTTCTTCTAGTACAGTGAACATATGCACAGAGTCATCCCTACACTGTGTCCAAGTCTTGCTGCAAATCAATATGTCGTCTACGTACTGTATAACAAAGTTCTCTAATTTTACATTTCCCCAAGTCCATTTGAAGGACCCAGTTTGATATTTTTTTTATATTTAATTTCTATCACGCTCGTACACAAGTGTTTCAACAAGTGTTGAATATGGAATGTGATTTGCAGTACCCTTGAGAAAATCTTGTATGTTTCCATTTCTTATTTCCATATAGAAATCAAGTTAAGTCCTGTGAGTCTGGGTTTATTGGTATAGAGAAGAAAGCATTCTTCAAATCTATGACAATGCAGTAGGTAGCTTCTGTTGGAATGCTACACAAAATTGTTGCTGTGTTCGGAACTAAAGGAAACTCTGCCTCGACAATGTGGTCCAGAGGGCGCAAGTCCTGTATAAAACACCATGACCCCACGTTGCCTTTTTGACAGGGTACACCGCCGTGTTGCACAGTGTTTCTGATGGTATTAAGATGCTTTGCTTCACTATTGCTGCAATAGTCTCATAAATACCCTTCTCTGCCTCCCTGGATAGGGGATATTTCCCTAGCTCGTGGAAAAAGGGCTCCTGGCTTCAGTTCTATTTTCACTGCTCCGATCCCTTTCAGAAGTCCCACATCAACGGGACTTGTGGTCCATAAAATGCTGGGGACCTATGCCAAGTCTTCCTCGAGAAATGTCGGCGGTGCTCGTAGCATCATTGCCATTCTCTGTGGTACCTCTGTGTAATGTATTTTTGCTAATTTCAAACACTACCTTGTGATTTCATTGATTGTCTTTGAACAGTTCTTCACCTGTAACTGTAGTCAATCTGTACCCTTCTGCCACAGTGATCATTGATTGCCATGCTCGTCCTGGGTCACCTGTCCCATGTACTGCTGTCCAGTCATCCCCCACTATGATTGTCCGTCCTTCCTTCCTTCCTTCCTTCCTTCCTTCCTTCCTTCCTTCCTTCCTTCCTTCCTTCCTTCCTTCCTTCCTTCCTTCCTTCCTTCCTTCCGCAATTCTAGCCTGAACATATACTCATTTGGAAGGCGCCACATTGTTCCCCTAATCTCTGGGTGCCATGCTATTATTATTTCAGTCCCATATCAAAATAGTTCCTCATCTGCTGGCACCCCCCCTGTACATTGCGTCCACAATAAGCTTGAATAATTTTCCCTCACGTGTAGAAGGTGTATCCTAGGTGTGGAACACACTATCCCCTTGTCAGTGAATGAGAAGGTCATGTTAAGTTTGCTCATGATGTCTCTCTCCATTAGGTTTACCGCCATCGGTCAGGGAAAAAAAAAAAAAGGGTAAAGCTAGGTCGTGCTCTCCTACAGAAAGTGCAATATCGTCTTTAAATGGAACCAATGTTGTCACCCCAGAGAATCCCCGAGCATTCATGGCATCGCCTGACATTCTATACTTCCCTTCTCGGATGCAGGATCTAGTTGCCCCCGTGTCTAGAGAAAGGAGAACGTTTGTCTCCTATCGTCACCCTTATGCGTGGTTCCTCCGCCGTGTTGGGTGTAATCGATAGGATAGAACACATCAGGTCTTTCTGTGGGCTGTCCTATTGAGGATATAATGACATTCCATTTCCTGGGAATGGGTCGATCCCCCCCAGTACAGTAACCCCCCCCCTAGTTTCCTAATGGGAGTCGTTGCCATGGAGTCCGTGCGTGCCACTGTCCTGTAGTTTGGCTGTGCTGTGTATGATGTTTGTGTATTATTCTGCATCTGCCGTATCTGTGGTGCCTGGGACGTCAGTGGGTAATGCTGCACTGGCAACTGCATTTGTGGCATCCGAGTCAAGGGCTGGTGTGTCCGGGGGTATGCGTTTGGTGCCTGTCCTTGCTGTTGTGTCTGGTCCTGGCCATACAACCAATTCTCTTCCCCTGGATATGCTGGCTGGTATTGCATTCCCACATTCTATGGTATCCCCCCCATGCTCTTACATACCCTAGAGATATGTCCTATCTGTCCATACACCCAGCACTGGGGTGGTTCTTTTATTTGCCTCTGATAACCTCCAGAGAACTCTTCTGGACACTGCTGCATTGGGTGCCCATATCTGCAGTACCCTCCCAAAAATCACCCTTGGCTTTGTTGCATTTGATGCCCATACCCGCATACCCTTGGTGGCCCCCCTCTTCATCGGAACCCATGCTGCGCATCCCTCTGCCCCATGAACCCTCCTCCCACGGGCAGTGGTGGGTACTGTTTCTGTGGTGTGCCTTGTCCTCCCATGCAGGTTAACACTGCCCCTTCACCTCCTCCTGCTTCCTTTCCTCACGCTTTTTCCTTGTGCTTTCCTGCATTAACCTTCAGTAATGTTCTATTATAAGGTGTATTTCTGACGACGGTTTTGCCTCCACCCCCCCACTTCTTTAGTTGCCTTTGTACCTGCACTGGTAACCCTTGGCATAATATATGATAGAATAATGCCACAGTGTTGACCCACGGTTCACGCATTTCAAGGTGCCATAACTCTTGAATAGCCTGAATATATTGTAGGCGGTCTTCGTCTTCCCCCATTCTGCATTCCATAATGGCACTAACAGCTGACGAGTCTGGGTACTGTGCCCTTGGAGCTTGCCAATTTTCTGCTTGGCAGTTGTCAAACGCTGAACCATTGTGGGCCATGTTCTGGGTGGTTACTCCTGGGTACCCAGACCTTTTCCACACGCCATCGGCAGCCTCTCCAAGGGTCACCACTAGTAAACCTTTTATGGCCCCCATTGCTAGCCTGCTGCTCCATCCTACAATTCATTGCCTTTGAATCTTAGGTATTTTGAGTGCAGCCGAGTACTCCTTCCAGCATTTGTAACCAGCGCTATTACAGTTAACCACGAGGGTTAACATATTCCAAGATGGCCACCGCCCAATTCTGAATCTCTTTTGCTGCCTCCAATCTGTCCCTGGTTGTGGATTGGCTGCCCTGCAGCATATCCACCAATCGGGGTCGCCGGCAGGCGAACGCCGGCCCACTGTGAAGGCACAGGAGGAAGGCTAACTCCTGTCCGAGCCTGTCTGAGTGCTGGAAATGCGGGTGCTCCCCAATGCCCCTACCTACAACGTAGCTCCCTGCCTCCTTCAGCACACTGGGAGCAAGTTCTCCGTTAAGCCGCCACCCCCGCCGTGTGCCAGCACCGCAACTATGGTAAAACCATCAACCCCACGGCACTTCAACGCGGCCCCGCACTCTGCTCATAATGTCCCTCCTTACCATGGCTGTAGTCTGATTACTTCATGGAATAAACTTCAGAACATATAACTCTATGCTCTCCACACTAAGCAGTATTTCTAGCAACTGTGTTGTCACTTTGATGCCTCATACCTTGTCTTGCAGCACTGGCTTCACACGCTGTTCTGCTCGACCCTGAGGCATCGGTGCACTATTCTCGAAGATCAACAAATAATTTTTTTTTTATTATATGCTCTAAACGCACTGCTCTACATGCTCATCAATGAGTAACGCTTCCCTGCGCGCGTATGGTATTACCCAAATTGTTCGTTTACAATTGTTCGAATGAACAATTGACCGAATTTAAAGGGTCACAATTGACCTTTTCACAATTGACCATATATATATATATATATATATATATATATATATATATATATATATATATGGGTTTTGGCGTTAGGTGGGGGGTTGTGGGGGGTTTCCCCCCACATATATGTTACAATTGACCTTCACAATTCGGTCAATTGTGAAAAGGTCAATTGTAATTCGAACAGTTGTAAAACGAACAATTCGTATACAACCGCTCGTATACCTATACTGCTGCATTATACGGTTGAATGATACTGCTTTGCACGGTGTCAACACCTCCCGTCCTATTTGGCCTGTTGTGTATTACCTCATCTCGAGACCCACTGACTACCGTTATTGTATTTTACCGCATTGCTCGTTAGCTAACATTACTTGGCCTTGTGTTTCACCCCACTCTACTGCTACCATCACTGTATTTCTCGCAATGCTCACTGGCTAACATTATCGATGTATACCTCCCACTCGCTTCTCAGAGCAAAATAAGCATCCGTGCTTCCCATGCTCACCCCTACGAGTCACGGCTCCCCAGGCACGATTGGTCAACATCATTACAACATGCTGCCACGCCTTGCCGGTTAACATCTGTGAAACATTGCTATGCTCGCTGGCTAACACTCCAACATTTGCGAATCATACCGATTTGATCACATTTTTGATTCATGTTGCTCAATAGTTTCACACTATATGCTATCCCACACACTGCCTGTGTGCAACAAAGTACCTGTGTTAGCTTGTGCAATTCAACTGCCTTAGTGTTATCCAAGTGTCATTCATAGCACTAGATCTATACCGTGGCTGTACTGTGCATATCAACTGCCTCAATGTTACCCAAGTGTCATTCACAGTACTGGATCTATACTGGGGCTGTACCGAATTGTGGCTATTCTATTACCAACTCAATACCTTCCCGCCTACTTCTAGCTCCCATCACCTTGTCTAGTATCGTACCCATCATCTATGGCTGCTTTAAGGGGAGTGATGTTCACAATGGCAACTATTCTCCCACTATTTCATGCCATAACACCCACCTACTTCCTACCTGCCCCGTTGCCTCAAGATCCTCCAGCCTCTAGATACCATGCTCTCACCTATAGAATGGGTTACCCGTTTCACCACCCCTCCAAATCCGCTGACTCCATGCCCTACCCACTTGAGAAACACTAAACCAGGTTCTCGCTTCTGCTTTAAGTCCAAATCCTGATGGACACCTGCTCCATACAATCGTAGCGAGTCCAACATAGTGCTTCCCCCTGCAACTATTGGCCTACATAGGGAGGTTAATCCCATCACGTCTCGCGATACCCCTCAAGGAGACCCCATTACCACCAGCCCCACCTTCAAGGGAGCTCTGATCAATGCACACTCCTTAGTGGCACACGCCCCCGATATTGCTGACCTAATCACAACCAACCATCTGGACTTCATTGCGGTTACAGAAACCTGGCTACACCTGGCTGCAGGCCCCCCTCTATCTCTTGCCACTCCGGAGAATTACACTATTATCCGTGCAGACAGAAATAGAGGGAAAGGAGGCGGAGTGGTCTTCATAGCGAAATCCCATTAGAACCTCCGAGAAGTCCCCAGTCCAGGACGACCATCAGCTGAACTCTTATCAGTCAAACTCTCACTCTCCAACACCCGCATCATACTACTCCATCTCATTTAATCGAACCCCAGGTGCCATCTCTTCCTTTGAGGAAGGCATCTCCCACCTTCTACTATCAAATACCAAACCAAGTACCCAAATTAGTTTATTGGGCGACCTTAACTTAGGTCTTCATGACCCAAACAATGCTAATGCCTCCTTGCTCGACGATACCATCACACAATTAGGATTCACTCAACGCATCAACGAGCCCACCCACACCAGAGGCAGGACTCTGGATTGGTTGGCTGACACAAACTGTGACATCTCTTTACTTAACATCACAGCCTGTGCATGGACAGACCATCACTGTATTATCTTTACCATACCCAAAGATACGCACCACAGCATACCTACTACCTCTGCACCACAAGTGCTGTCCAGGAACAAACGCAACATTACACTGGAAAATCTGAGAACACTTCTTCAGCCAATCACCAACCTTCAGCCCAATGCCATCACAGACCCAGCCTCCCGGGTTGACCTCTATAATGTCAACTTGGAACAAGCCCTAAACCAGATTGTACCACTAAAACTGAGAAAGACTAAACCAACTGCCCATCTAAATAAATGGTTCACTGCTGAACTAAAAGCGCTACGTAATATTAAAAGAACGTCGGAAGCAAGCTGGAGAAAAGCTCCTTCCTCCCCCACCAAGGAAAAATTCTCCATCGCAGCTGCCACATACAAACCTGCCATTACTAACACAAAAAAGGAGATACTCATATACCAGAATTCAGAATGCTACATCTGGTACGAAAGAACTTTTCTCTATCCTAAGACAACTAAAATCCCCGGCACTGCCCATGGATGACTGCATCAAGGACAAAGCTTGGTGCGACAACATCCAGCAAGCCTTATCAGACAAAATAGCTCTCCTGCAAGCCAAGAGAGAGTCTAAAAAAGCTAGCCTTGCTCCTAAAGCCCACCTATGCAATGTGCCTAGCTCTCTTCAGCCATCATGTCCCCCTTTCTACTTCTCCCCAGTCACCAGGGATGAAGTAGTAAATACAATTGCAAGTCTCAAACCTTCCAATCGTCAAGGTGACTCTGCCCAGCGTCAGTTATCAAGGATGGTGCCAAAGATCTAGCACCCTGTATTACCAACTTGATTAATTCCTCCGTTAAGAACTCCTCAGACCCTAATAACCTTAAAGAAGCCTGGGTCACGTCGCTACTCAAAAAACCCAACCTAGACCCAAACATCCCGACTAACTATAGACCTATCACGACTGTCCCTTTTCTCCTGAAGATTCTAGATAGAGTAGCACATCTCCAAATACAACAATCTTTGGAAGACAACCGCATAGGTCTGCGACAATCTGGCTTTAGTCCTGGGCATGGGACTGAAACAGCCCTCCTGGACCAAAAAATCAAAATGGACGAAGCGAAAGACAAAGGCAAGCTGGCCATCTTCATCCTGTTGGATTGGTCTGCAGCCTTCGATTTGGTCAATCACCAAATCCTAATAAAAACCTGACCTCGGCTGCAGCATTCTCCCCAAATGCCTCCAATTGGATACAATCCCTCCTTTCCAATAGAACGACCAGGGTCTTTGTACCTTCTGTTGCGGCTGACCCAGTCCCTATCCAATGTGGAGTGTGTTTCTCCCACGCTTTACAATATCTTTACTAAGCTCATTTTTGACCATCTTGACGACCTGGGTGTCACATATACGAATTACACAGACAACACCCAGGTCCTCATCACGCTCTCCGGCGGCTATGAAAAAGATACTGTAAAACTAAATGAAATGTACCTTGAAATCCAGGCTTGAAAGGCTACCCACAGGCTTTGTTTAAACAACGACAAGACTGAACTGTTGATTGTCCGTTCCCAGGCCCGTCTCAACAAGCTTGACCCCCGGTACCAGTCATTCACTATTGATGGCAATAACATGAAAGTGGCCAAAGAAGTCAAAACCTTGAGTCTATCTGGACTCCACTCTTTCGCTCAAAAATCAAATAAATTCTACAGTTTCCACCACAGCCTACACTAATAAACTCATCAATGCTTGCAAACCCTTTCTGTCCACTAACAGCTGCCTCACTGTAGCAAGAGCACCAATTCTGTCCAAACTGGGTTACTGTAATACATTATTTCTCGGCTCCACTAATCCCAACCTAAACATACTCCAAGTTCTCCAGAACAATGCCCTTAGATGTGCCTTCAACCTATCACATACCACCCATATCTCCACCATCAGCAATGATGCTCGATGGCTTCCAATTCGTGATAAAATTAAACTACGCACCCTTGTCATTACTCACAAATGCCTATCCCTGTCAGCTCCCCAATACATATCTGACAAATTCTCAAGACAGTGCTCCACCAGATTTACCAGGGCCCCATATTTACACCTACTGAACATCCCCAAATTTAACCTGAAAACACATGGTGGAGCGAGCTTCCCTCTGCTAGCATCAAAGTGCTGGAACTCGCTCCCCATCAACATTAGAGCTGAATCCTCCTTTTGGTCTTTTAGAGCTAAGGTGAAGGATTTTCTCTTCACCCAGCAATGATAAAACATTGCATCGCAGTCTCACCATCTCTATAGCCAATTTAAATGGTTTGCCTGCCTCACTTAATGTATAATGTTTAATGCATCTGTAATACCTGTGTTGACATCCTGCTTTGACCGTTATGTAACCTGGTCTTCATACTGTATCTATACTCTTCGCATTGTATCAATATTGTACTCTCTTTTCTTTTATTGTACGTGCAACCTGTTTTATGTTCTAAGTTAAAAGCGCCCAGATACTTTAGGGTTAGGTTGTGCTATACAAATAATAAACTAAACGTCTGCCCTGCTGTCATCCTTTCCATTTCATATATCCATTTCCCTGCAACTGCGGTCAACGAGGTTAGCCTACACCTCAAATTTTCCTTGTCAAGATATTTCCATGGTATGTATTGAGGTTGCTCACCTCCCTTTTCCAGTAACGGGAACTGTGTCAGCCAATCCTCCCTATCCAATCTCATGGTGTCTTCGGTGGCAGTGAATGCCCTTGCCATTTATCCCCTTCATCGTGCCAGAAGGTCTCGAAGTCTCTGCACATACAGGGTTATGTCATCTGTGCTGCACGATGTAGCCCTGGACCGTTGTTTCTCGTCCTTGTTGCTCCGCAATCCCCTGTATCTTTGTCTGCTCCCCATGTGGAGTTACGATCAGTGTCTCCCAAGTCACTGCCCAAATCCTCATGGACGCTCAGTCTCCTCAGTAGCACGCTTCCCTTTGGTTCCACTTCTATGTCAATCAAGTTGTCGCAGTCCCTCCTCACGGAGGACTCTGTGTTGGTTTTGTCTGGCAGCGTAGCTGGCCTATCATATTTCTTGCCCCGATCTTGCTCGGCTTGCCTATCCCTTCCCACGTTGTCATCAAAAGGGGTAGATCCCATCTTAGTCTTAAGTCTCTCACTTCACGCTCCTCCTCCTTGCGTATGCGCTCCCTTATGAGCTGCTCTATTTGCCATTTCCCCCTTTCCCTCCTTACCAAAACTTGCTTTTCCTTCTCGTCTTTCTCCATTTTCCTCTCTCTCCTCAAGCTCTCTCTTTCTCCTCATCTCTCACTGCTCCTGCTCCATCTCTTCTGCATTTTGCTTTTCTCTTCACACTCTCTCACGGTCCTCCTTTTCTTGTCTCTCCACCTTTTCATTATCTCACACCACTCTCATCTTTCACTGTTCTCCTTGCAACCAGCTACCTCCTTACCCCTCTGGTTTCTCCTGCTGCCTTCTGGTCTAATTTCAGGAGCATTTGTCCTCCTACCCACTCGTTCGATGCTATATTCTCCAGGCCCTCCCTTGCGCTTGTCTGGGTCTCGCTGTGCACCCCTTTTCCAATCACCTGCTGGCGTGACCCCTTTCTGCCCCTCCTCGGTGCATTGTGGAGGTGCGAATGTTGGATTTGTGTACCCCTCTGCTGCTCTCAATTCTCGTATAGGGTATATGAGAATACCCTATACGAAGCAGCCCCTTCGTTCCCATGTTCAGGAGGAGGTGGGGAAGCAGGGGCCGAGTGCTTTTCGCCCAGGGCCTCCTGTTGGCTCAGCATCCATAGACATCTCGCCACATCCCCTCCGTCTTCCAGAAACATTTTCTAGAGCTCAAATATTGCCATACGATTACTCAACTTTTCCCCCCTTATAAACCTCTTGTAAATGTGTGTGTAATGGTTTCCTCACATATTTGGAGAAGCTTGGCCACGGCTTAGTCAATTTACCTTCTATGCTTTTCGTCCATTCCGCGCTACATTTACAAATCTTGTCCTTATATTGTGAAAGGGCCTTCCATAGGTGCTTTAGCGGTGTGTCCCCCACACCTTTGCCACAATACATTGCGGTTTAATACTTACTTTACTTCAAGTCAAGGCTTTCAACACTTCCGTTGTTATTCAGATATAAAAATACAGTTTATCTTGTTTTTCTTCAACTTTAGATACCAGTTCTTTACAAAATATCACAAGCCTCTCTGGCTCCCAACCAACTTCTCAGGCGTGCTCCGTGCACCACCCTTCTGCAACTCTTTGCCTCCTGAGGCACACCCACCAATCTCAAGCATATGCCTTCCACGCACCTCAACAGCTTACTCCGTTAATTTTTGATTGCCAAAACCGAATTCTGCACCTTCTTGTGCCATCCTAGCCCTATACACAGACCTCATTGGTGACTTCACCTCTTCAGTAAGTAAGGGAATGATAGAAATCACTAACAGAGCACACAACAATATTGTCCCACTACACAGATATTTTCAAAAACCAAACCAACATATACCCATAGTCGTCGCCCTGCCTCCTAACAGAGCATATCAATATTTCAAATGCTCAATCTGTACCTACAGCGTCGCCTTGTAGATAAAATGCTTCTGTGAGACTTAACCAGAAGAACACCTTCCCCTGTTTGAGCTAACCTCTGTTGCTAAACCCTGTACACGGGGATACCATCATCCATGACCCAAGCTAAAATGCCCAATCCACAGGAAATCCAATATTTACATAACTTCTGTTATCCGTACCCTTAAGTCAATAATCTAGGCTAACCGCCTGAACCTTTTACCACAAGATTGATGTTCCCTAAGCACGAACAAATGAAATCTACTACTGCTCCTTTCTCCACTATACTTCACAATACTTCAATGATACTCAACAATGCTCATCACCATCCCACACCCAATATTTCTTTACCACCCCCCTCAATTGCTGTGTGGCTGAGTCAATACTTCACTCTGTGATCCACTGACACTGCTCGGTCACTGGTTTAGTTTAGTTTATTATTTGTAATGCGCACCAGACCCAGGGGCATCAGGGCGCAGGATACAAGGATATGTTCAGCTTGGTTACATGGGTACATGAAATGCATGGGCAACAATAGGTACATGAAATACATTGGCATATATACAATGTGGTTACATGAAAACATGAAATGCATAGGCAGCAATGGGTAAATGAGATACATCGGCATATATACAATGTAAATTACATGAGCAAATAGAATTAAAGTGATCAAAGTACATCAGAGAGGGTGTCCCAAAGGACTAACACATGATAAGCAAATCAATATGCAGAAGGGTATACGTGATGGGAGTATAGGATGTCAAGAGAATGATTATCAAACGATTATTTATCGTTTTCTTTTAGCCAGTTAGTTAGATTTTGTCTGAATTTAGAGAAGGACTGAGGTTCTCGAATACCAGGAGGTAGGGAGTTCCACAATTTCGCAGCCTTAACTGGGAAGCTGTGTCCTCTGATAGTGGAGAGTTTGAATCGTGGCACTTGGAGGTAGCTGTTCTGGTCAGTCTGAAAGAGGTTTTTCTGCAGATTCTGTCAGTAAGGTATGGCGGTGCTCTATTATTAAGGCACTTGTATGTGAGTGAGGCAATTTTAAGTTGGATTTTATCAAAGGTGGATAGCCATTTGTATTTTCTTCTAGTGGAGGAAATATGTTCACTTCTGTTGATCTTAAGTGCTGCTCTCAGGTCATTGTTCTGGAGAACATGTATTTTATGGATAATCTGTTTGTTCGCACCAATGTATAGCGCGTTACAGTAATCCAATTTGGAAAGTATGAGAGCTCTAGCGAGAGTAAGGCAACTGTCAGTGGAGAGGAATTGTTTACTAGCTCTGCACGTATAAGCGGTAGCAGAGGCTAGGGAGTTTTTGGTGAATTTCAGGGTGGCATCTAGATAGAAGCCTAAGGTCTTCACTTCCTTTGCTACTTTTATGTTATTTTCCATCAATAGTGAAATTGGGATAATCTGGGCTGGGTTTGGATAGGTGGGTCGAAGTGCCTAAGATAATAAGATGTTTTGTCATCGTTCAGGCGTAATCCATGGATGGCCATCCACGCCTGAACAATGCTATAAATTCTATTCACCATAGCCAAATCCACGGCGTATTCTCCAGTAAGAGGTAGGAGGATTTGGGTATCGTCTGCATAGTTCGTGTAGGCGATACCCAAATGGTCCATTTCGTCTAAGAGGGACTTAGTGAATACATTGTAGAGTGTTGGTGACACAAGATCCCTGTGGTACACCGCAGGTTATAGGGATAGGGTCTGCTGAGGTCAATGGTGAGAAGACTTTCATGGTCCTGTTGCTCAAGAATGACTCGAGCCAGGTTATAGCCTCCTATTGTTCTCCCCAAAACTGCCACACCGCCCTTCTGGTCTGCTGGGCTCCTCATGGATCACAGGAAGGATATTTCCCAAGACGGCTCCTGGCGGCTTCTGCATGCACCGCAGGGTGCCTCACAGCCCTCCAGGCACTCCAACAGAAGAGGCGGCTCTATGCCGAATGGGCATAGTGAACCATCCTCTGCTACCAATTGTTTAGGTTATACCAGAGGACAGGGGTTAACACTACACTTTCACCGTTTGGAGCCCCGAAGGCTCAACAAACCCTGCCCCGGTGTACAGACGGAGGACTCAGCCAACGGCAAGTTAGAACTTATTTTCCATAATAGACAGGGATCATACACGAAATAGGAAAATCTCCAACTATCACAGCTCCTGAGCCTGTGTCCAGGGATTTTGTTGGGGTGTGTGATCATAGGTTTGGGCTCTTCCCCAAAAAACCTACGAGCTTACATGATTGGGTGGAAGTACCTACAGCCGACACCCATAGAAGTTAGCTGACTGGCCCTTTCATCAGGTGGCTTTGTCTGTGCCTTCCCCAAAAACGATCTATTACATTGTTGCAGGGTCACAGGATTACCACTGGCCCTTGCCCTTTGCCAACCACCCCTGTATTTGTGTTTGCCGATTGGCTGGAGTGGGTATCCTCAGTCCTGGGACCCAGCTCTGTTCTCAGCACTCTGTGTACCTGCTCAAGGTGATGAGAAAGACTATGTGTCCCCATTGTGTGTCCCCATTGTTGCTACTGGTATAACCATTTTGCCTTAGAGTGCGCCTGCAGGTCGCAACGTTGTAAAACACATGCATCAGTTTGTGTGTTTCACTGGGAACCTCTCCTCTTTCCACTGTGGCTAAATGCCCATTGTTTGTCTTGGCCGGATCACGTGGATAAAGTCTGCAAAATTGAGTTTTTCTGTCTGAAATTAGTGAGGATTTATTCTGTTATTTTGCAGGTGGCTCCTGGTCTCTGGAGTTTAGGAATATTCTGCTCACCTCTGACCTTGGCTGTGAGCACCAGCCCTGGACAGTGTGCTGCAAAATCTATTTTACTTCATCCCATATTCTGAGGCCTGTGGCTTCATGTAATACTATACTTATACTATGATTTCTAAATGTCTATATTGTATTATTTTCCTCATGGGTTAGTCGTACGTGGTCCTTCTAGGTTCCCAATACGATCCTGTAGTTCCATATGGTTAGGCGCAATAAACTGCTGCAAGCTTGCCCTGCATCTCTTGCTTTTCTAGCATTTCTGCCTTTTACTAGTGCAAAGGAAAAGTTTCTGACAGTATATATATATATATATATATGTATATATATGTTCTTTATCTACAGAACTGTGCAAGCACGTTCTTTGTGTGTGTCAGTGTAACCTCATGCAGGGATGCAAGTTTGCTTTGTGGCTAATGTTACTATGCCGTGGTGTCTCGAATGACGTCAGCACAGCTGGATATTGATCATTAGTCGATCAGGTCCAGTGAGGCACATGCATCCATGATCAGGAAGATGTCAGCTGGATAAGGTTTGAATGGTTGTCTGAGAGAATATCTGTTTGCATATGTAGAGGTCACTGGTCCTCCTGGGGGGCTGGGCAAACAGGGACTGGCATCTTGCATTTCTGGCTCTTCAAGCGGTCATGCATATGGGGGTCAAAGGGACAGTCCAGGTACCCTCTCTTCAAAACCATTAGGAATTCAGGGATTATGAGGTCTTCTTCTCTGGAAGGGGAAGAATACCGTCTCTCCTGATGGGTTCACCACCTTTCCCTGATAGCCACCTCCGTCCATGTGATCCTTCCTCATGATACCACCCCAGGGTCAGGATCAGGTAGCGACTGCTGTCCCTTCGCCACATGAGAGATTTCGGGCTGAGGAATCAGCGAGTGGTACTTGCCTATGCCGCCTGCCACCAGTTACACTACACACCTTTAGGTCATCCCCACTAGAAGAGCCCCCACCACCTCGATATGCAATGCCACTTAATGCACTGGTGATGGGGGATGTGATCACGTTAAACAGGAGTGGGCTGTGCAGTGGGTTCTGAGCAGCTTCTCCAAAGTTATTGAGACTGGGATTGTGCTATGAGGCAAAACAATCAGCTGTCTGTCTGTAGGGTGGGGGGGGAGTGCAAGGTTGTTGGTAGTTTGAAGGGTGACATGATTAGTTGGGGAGGCGTGTGAGGAACCTGAAGTCATCCTCACTTCTACTCCCCTGGATCCTCTCCGATAGCCAGGGAAAGGCCATCGCTCTTGGATCCTGACCCTGGGGATGGATGGTGTGCAGTCATAATGTCGACATCAATAATGTCGACAGTCAAAATGTCGACAAATTAATGTCGAAAAACAATAATGTCGACAAACAAAAATGTCGACATTATTCGATATTTTTTCGACATTAATTTAGTGTATGCATAAATAAATAAATATATATATATATGATGTGTTGAGTATGAGGGGTGGTTGGGGGGGGTGTGGGGGGGTGGCAGGGGGGTGTTGGGTGAGGGGGGGTTGGGGGGGGACCCCCCCATAGTAAATACAATTTTTATTTATTTAATTATTGAATAAATAAATAAATAAATAAATAATTGGTATGTGTTGAGTATGAGGGGTGAAAGGGTGGTTGGGGGGGTGTGGGGGGGCGGCAGGGGGGTGTTGGGTGAGGGGGGGTTGGGGGGGGACCCCCCCATAGTAAATACAATTTTTATTTATTTAATTATTGAATAAATAAATAAATAAATAAATAAATAATTGGTATGTGTTGAGTATGAGGGGTGAAAGGGTGGTTGGGGGGTGTGGGGGGGGGTGGCAGGGGGGTGTTGGGTGAGGTGTTGATAGTTTTAAGGGTTTATAGTCATAATGTCAAAAAAAAAAAGTCGACATTTTTTTTTCGAAAAAATGACTTTTTACATTATAAGTATAGGATGTCGACATTATTATTTTCGACATTTTTTTTTCGACATTTTTGTCTGTCGACATTTTTTTTTCGACATTATGACTATAAACCGGGATGGATATGTGATAGAGAATCACCTGGGTGCAGGGAATCTGGGGAATGGGGAGAGGATGTCTTTGAGTGAGACATGGTATCCCCCTTTCCCTTATGAACCCTACCGTCATAGGCTTTTGTCAGTCTTTACCTCTTTCTTGCGCAAAAATGTCCCACAGCCATTTCACTTTAAGACTAGGATGAGGAGGCGGCAACTGGGAGTTATGCACACTTCCATTCATTTGCACCACTTTGGTACGGAGACGAGGAAGAGGGTTGTGGAGGAGTAGCATTGTAATAGCCAGGCATGTCAATCTAATAGGCTTAACTATGGACAGGCAACTGAAGTGACGGATTTACACCTGCAGCCATTTAACAAGCCCATGGTGCACAATACACATCTGAGAAAGCAGAAGAGAAACTGGTCTGGAGAGAAGGACGTGGCTGGCAGAAGCCGAGCAGGCTGGAGAGCTGACTGCAGGAGGGCAAAAGAGACACTGGGACCAGAGCGGGCCATGAGAGGGTCAAGAAGCCTGCAATCCTCCTTGTCCTGTGTCCACTGCTGGAGCTGTGAGACACTGAAGTCGCTGCAGGCCGCCAGTAGCTTCCGTGAAAGAAGAGCAGAGCTACGCGGAGGAATCGAGGACGGCGAGCAGTGCTTATTGTGGCTCCTGTTAAACACAAGCAGAATGAAAGGAAGCCGGAAAGGGGAAACAAGACACCCGGAGTAGCTGCAGCACACCGATGAGTGTAAAGAAGGGAGCACTCATACCGGGGCACTTCAGGGGTTGGAAGCAGGCATATTTGAATGCCAAACAAACTGAAAACTATTACAGTTACTTTGGAAGACCAAATGGAGGGTGTTTGAATGCTGAACAAGCTGCTAAGTGTTATCAGCACTTTTAAGAGTGCAAAAAGTATTACTGAATATCGAACTAAAGAAAAGACAGGATGAGCATATGAATAAAGTGAAAAGCAAGTGATGAGCACTTATGAATAATGTGAAAGCAAGGTGGTGGAAAAGGGTGAACACCACGAAGCGAGTTGGGTGAAATACATGTTGTGGCAAAGCCAAGAGATTGCCAAGGAGAATCAAAATGAGTGTTGACCAATGACCCAGGTTCAGGGAGAAAAAACCTGTGTTGGCAAAAAGCTTGAATAATACAGAAGCATAACAAAGTGCCAAGGCTTATCGGTTGCATGAATTGTAATGGGTGGCCCGTGTGGTCTGACAACTACGCCTAGACAGTGACCTCTGCTTGAAAAGAGCCAAGGAAAGCAAAGATAATGAAGCTGCATTTTATAACAGTTGCATAAGTAAAAGAGAGCAATTGAACTATTGAAAAGCCTGTATGATTAAGAAGATGAACTGCAACTGTTTTATTTTAAAGCCAAGAGATTTGAACTGAAGCTGCAACAGCTGAGTTTTTGAGGAAGGGGACCACAAGACTTTGTGAACTGTGTTGAACTCTTCGGGAAGGGAAACCCTAGGCCTTTTTTAACCTTTTTGAACTTGGGGAAGGGTAAGCTGAAATTACACCAGGAGCTGGAAGAAGCTGGGAACTTTATTTGGAACACTGTTTTTGTTGCGGACATCCCTACATATTGTAGATATTTACTTGTGAGGGCAAGCATAGGTTTTGGACACAGACAGAGTTGAAACTGACAAAGACTATCCTTAGTTTTTGTTGGGAAGGGAAATCCCACCTTAGCATAGGGCAAGTTAGGCCTTACTCCATCCTTGACATATCATGAAATGAACGGGGGGAGGGTTATGGAAACGGTAGTGTTTTGTTAAAGTAGACTGGGTGTTCGGGAAAGAATAATTAGGACGTGGAGAAGAACAATTGGGGGTATTCGGGTAGGAAATGTGATAGGTGTGGTTTTCAAGTGCAACAGTGTTTGGGCTCCTAGTGGATTTACCAGATATGGTAGAGAGGGGTTGTTGGTTTCGGATAAAAGGTTCTTTGGGTGGAAGGGAGATAAATGTGGAACAGCCTATAAAAGCTTCAGGAACTTCGTCCCCCTCAGCTGCTTCCTCGGTATAATACCGCGTCTCACCTGGGGTATTTCCCTGTGCACGAACCCGGGTTCCCCTATTCAGGTGATCCTCCTTCACTCGTCCGCCTCCAGGGTTGGAATCTGAAAGCGACAGTCTCTTCCTGGCCACCTGAACAAGGGATTATCTGGGTCTGCTTGGGATAATACCCTCAGGTTTCTCACAAGAGCCATGTATGGCTGCACATATACAGGAAACAACTTCAAAGAACCGTCGGAAGATGCGTACAAGCCTGAGACCGAGGTGAGCAAAAGGGAGTGTGAGTGAGGGGTCAGAAATGTAAGGCGGACAACTTTGTGAAGATTTTCAAAAGATGCCATTTTATTAACTCAAAAGGTTGGATAAACGACTCACTATCCCTACCCTGGCAAGGATTTCCCTACTTAAAATAATCAGAAGGAAACACTCTAACCAAAGGTTTCTATCCCTCACACTTATACATATGACAACTCAATAAGGCAATATGTGGCAAAGCAAATTATAACAGGTTCACAATCAGATATGTGTCTCTCCTTATAATCTGGATGGATTCCCCTTCCCCAGATTAGAGCAGGATTCTGTTTAACAGTTCAAAAAGAAAAAAGGAAATCCTGTCTTGAAATACAATTCCAATTCAATTCCCAGAGTTCCAGTTTGACAAAAGTTCCAACACAGTTCTGTTTGGTTCAACTTGACTTTAACAAATAGTGTACCAGTGTTTGTCCCTCTTTCCACATGGGACAAATAACTCTTATTGTGAGAATATTTCTGCAACAGTTCATAAACACTTGTTTCAGCATTTGTATATAATTCTGCACCACTTCACACAACTTGCTTCAGTAATGTCAGGATGATTTATCAACAACTCAAAAGAAATACCTTTAGTTTACTTTAGATTTTTAACCACACCACAGTACTTCAGTAACTTCCACCTGGTCGACTCTCCTGCCAGGCCGACTACCACAAAGTTCTCTGCTCTGGTGTACTCTCCTGCCGGAACAGAGAAAAGTACTGCAACGCCTTCTACTCCCCTATCAGTGCAAAATAAACAGCTAGCTGCAAGTACCTCTGTGGTAAAGGTTAACCTTCAACAAATTAGTAATGCCTCTTGCTTCACAACATCAAGTTCAAATTGTCTTCGGGGACAAGAACCACACTGGTGCTGTGTGCTACACCTTTCCCGATTGCCACACACAATGTAGGTTATGCACCACTCCCTCTGAATTCCTTCTATCAGAAGGGCAGCCTTCATGCCACTCTTGTTTCCCCACTTCTGCTTTGGTCCAATGCTGACTATGATGCTTTCCCTCTCTCTCTTACACCTTTGCGGCTTTGGTTATGTGGTCTTAAGCCAATTACTCTTCTGAGCCTCTTTATATTTGGGCAATGGGTTTTACAACCATCGAGACTCTCATTTGCCCCTTCTTGACTTTTGGCAATAGTTGTTCTCTTTCAATTGCCTTGTTAGAATTCTCTTTCGTCTTTAGTAATGGTTGTTTGACTTAGTTTCTTGCCCTAGTGCCCCCGCCTATTGGTCTCTTATCAAACCCAGATACATAAATCACACCCTTATGGTCTGGTAATTATGTTCTTATTATTCCACTCGCTCTTTTTACAGTCAGCTTGCTTCACAAAATAATGTTTATTCTGCTTTAGTTCAGTTTGGCATTCAAAATCATGTTTCCATTTGAATTTGACTTTGCTGGAATTATTTCTAAGTTTTAGGTACCCAGACTTGGCAAGCGAGCGGTTACGGAGCGCTCCAGGGTCACAATCTCTTAGTGAACTCACTGGGTCTGGCGTGTGCGTCCGTTCGCCTCGCTGCCTCCTAGTCCTCTATTGCTGCTTTTCCTCACACTCTGGAATCCACTTCCCGGCTTCCTGTGACTAGCGCCAGTCACGAAAGGAGTTCTCCTTGCTCCTGCGGCCCACCGGTGCTCGTCTGACATTGAAACCCTGACTGACAGGGAAAGGTTTTCAAATTCTGCACTCTCTGCTGCGCGACCTCTGCTGATATGGTCCTCGGGGGGAAAAGCCATCAACTCCAACGCTTCCCACTGCGCCACCTCTGAATTCACGGTCTGGAACAGCAAAGACCCTCTCAGGTCCGCCATCCACTCGATGCACCAAAATGGTCCCAGCGTCTCTGCTCTGCTTCGGCTGCCACGTGGAGGTATTACAACGACCCCACCTTCTACTACTGCTCGCCCTTCTGGCCTGCATCTCAGAGGGCTTTTTATGCCTCTTACTCTCCCTTACATGTGGGTCATTACCACCAATAGGCTGCACTTTGCAGTCTTGGGCCTCTGCAACCCTCTTCCTCATCCCCGTACTTGGGAATTGTGGGACTTGAGACCATAACATGAAAATCAGTTTTTCTAACCGGAATAATAATTCCACTTTTATCTCTTTATTTAATTATATTCCTCAGGGGGATATCGTAAGAATTTAAGGCAGGCATTACTGCAGCAACTGAAAATGCTCAATTTTATTTTTTATTTGTACCCCTTTTCACTGCATATATATTGGGGAGACACCCGCATTCCCACCTACTGCCTCCTACATTCATGATATACTTTACCCATCACCCCACATATATATATGGAGTGAAATCGGAATGTTCAAAAATATACATTTTCGGTTGTCGCAGTAAAAAAAAATGCACAGTAATGTATGATCCCCTTTGTTATTATTGCCACAACAAACCCTTGTGGTTATCACACCTGTACTATCTATTTTGGACTCGGCCAACAGCCTCTACATGGATCTGCTGGATTATCTTCTGGGCTGCCTACAAAGAGCACAAAACACATCAGACACCTGCTAGACACTGAAGAGATGGGGGAGCCCCCCAACCCTGAAGAGATGGGGGAGCCCCCCCACCCCCCTCCCCCCCGGCAGTCTGAACCCTGCACCCTTTTTTTGTCAAATGCAAGATCCAATTCGAAACAACCTGCATTGCCCACCGAGCTGTTCGTAGTAATTCTAAAGGAGTATTCCCATTAGGTCCTGGGCAAGATGCCAAGCCAGTGAGGCAGCCTTGGTGACAGTCAAACGGTACAACAGGAAAGGACAAGAAGGGGCCTCGTATGCTGTTATGTCAACTAAACCCTGAACGACCATGCCCAGACAGCTTTGAATAGAGGGAGACCGCCTGACCTTCAATGCACTGCTGAAAGCTTCGCTCTTTACCAGGCTATGGGAAGTAAGAATGCCATTATGTAAGCTGCGAAGGACTGAAATTTCAGACACACCCATCCCTGTGACAAGCGATCTGGGGGCATCAAACAAACACTGCCACATACAGTGGGTGACATACCACAGCCTGGACAGTCCACATTCAGGACATGAACCAGCTGTCCCACCCGCTTCCAGTGAACTCAGGAGCTTCAAATACCCAAAGGTAAAGCATGCCTTGTGGTACTTCTTATTAAACTGGGCCAGCAACAGCACACACCAGCATGTGCCCAGGGTGACACCCCTCAACTTACTATGGACAATTCAACAAGAACACTCACCATGAACCAAATACCTCGCGTGATACCAATGAAAACAACCTTCACATACCCAAAAGTTGAGAATATTTTTTCTCTCTCTCTCTCTCTCTCTCTCTCTCTCTCTCAGAGGCAACATCACACACCAAGAATCTAGAACAGTGGTCTTCGAACCTGTTTATGCCGAGTCCCACCTTGAGTAAAAATATTGTTTCTGGGCCCCCACAAGCCATAAATGCTTATATTTGCATTTATAAACACAGACTGTTTGATGCGGCTAATTCAGATGGACAGGCAACTACAAAGACCAGCATGCACCTTAGAAAATAGTTTTCCATAATGCTCATAAAACAGGACCTAATGCAACACATGACACCTTACACCAGAAGGGTATCCCTGCTTATATTTTTATAATGAAAACAGCCATGAAATCCTGTTTTAAAGGACTTTGCGCACACCCCTCCCCCACCCCCTTTGAGTATCATATTCGGTGCCAGCCCCACAGTTTGAAGAGCACTGTCTAGAAGAACATCCCACAACTTGGGCATCCCACCAGCAGCATGAGCCGGAAACAGAAGGTTCTTTCGATGCCCGGTAATAAACATATGGACTGCTTGACACTGCTAATTCAGATGGACAGGCAACTACACAGACCAGCATGCACCTTGGAAAACATCCCTCAACCAGACATTATAGCCACAGGATAGGCACCAGCTTATTTACGTGACAACAGCATGCTAATTCCCAATCACTCAAAATAAAATTAAAACATCATAATAAAAAATAAATAAGCTAATTGTTTACATAATGCTTATAAACAGGACCTAACGCAGCACGTCACCTTACACAAGAAGAGTATCCCTGTATTCGGGCACCTTGTAAAATGGCTCCAAATCCCCCGAGATCAAGTAAGCATTACCTTTCTGGGACCCCTTACTCACACTGAAGAGATACTTCTTTGCTACAATTTAATACAGGAGTCGGCCCAAAGAAGGCTTAGGCAAATCAAGTGCAACAAGTAACTCATGCAGCCACATAAGCAGTGCTTTAAATGGGCAGGTACTTGCCGGTCCCGAGCACCTGCACGTCTTTTATTTACAAGGCATAGTACTGGCACTCCTCAGCAGGAAGCCAATGTTTTTAATGGCGTAGTACCGGTACTTCTCAACTGTAAGCCGGTCCTCTGATATAGTGAGTACCTGCACTTCTGAGTTTCCATTTAAGGCACTGCACATAAGCAAGGGAATACCTCCTCGGTATAGTTGATCATGGCAACCTCAGGGACGCACGGGTAAGCCCAGGTTCTACTGACCCATGCGTTGACCCAAGGAACCGGGGGCTCCATGGACAGGGCATCTAAGGACCAACCTTCCCCCCACCCATGAACCTCGTCACCACTCTCCCTCTTGTCACCGTACACCCCATGCATCAGCCCGAAAGCACGCGCCTCACAATGGCCTGTCTGATCATATAGCGCACTAGCACACTTAGCACTCTTCATTTGGACTCGCATCCCACCCATAACCTGGGCATTTGTCCATTAGCTATGCCATTTCTATAAAACATTTCACATTTGCAAGCCCCTTTCTTTTCCCCTCCAGTAAGGTGCTTCATGAGACATTTCTCTTGTTTTGGCATAACAAGGCCGCAGATTTATTTTTACATATACACAACCACTGCAAACAGGTATTAAAAATAGTTCCAAAAAGTGTGGCGACTGCTCCTCGTCCTGCCTCCCCCTTTACCTCCATGTCCATTGCAGGCACAACTCCCCCAAGGCCTTCGAGTCTGAGAACCGCCTGCCCTTGCAGGTCTTTGCGGACTGGGGGAGCGCAAACGAAATCCTCCGACATTGACGGGCGCCTGGTTGCTGGAAGAGCTGCAAGTGCTCGTGTGCCGGGCGCCCGTCGCTTATGTAGCCTGAGCTCCTCCCTCTTCTTTTGTTGCCCTTCGTGGGCTTTTGGCACCCTTTCCTTCTTTGTCTCCTTTGCCGCCCTCTCCCCTGCCCCTGAGGGGGGAGGGACGAGAGAGCGGAAGGAGGAAGGCCCCTGCCCCGGTTATCGGGGTGCCCCCTCCATTCCCTCCGGTCCCCGTTGTCACCTTCAGAGCATCCATGGGTGGACAGGGAAGCAAAAGTGGCCCCATGTCACACATTTTCAGCAACCCCAACCCTTTTCCTATGGGAACATTTGAAAATACCACACAAAAGAGGCCCAGGGTGCAGAGGCCCACCAGGAAATCTCCAGAGTTCCCTATGGGCCAGCCCACCCCGGAGAGCATCCCCGACCTACCGTGTTGGCACAGCTAATCTCGTTAGTTTGCAGCCGAGCATAACACCTGGAGCAGTGGAGTAACCCAATGATTGGGGGGGGGGGGGGGGGGGGCGGAAGACACCTGCAGGCAAAGTTACGTTTTTACCAACCAACTATAGGCACAGCAGAGTGAGTTAGTGGAGGTTTCCACCTTGACATTTAGTTGCATGCCTGCATTTAGAATGCTCATTTTACAAACAGATATTAAGAGAACAAAAAATAACGTTATTAAACGACAAGTGGCACTTGTGTTGTGACTCCCTTTCAATTAAACAGCTGGTTTCTCACACTCGAGCAAAGTCAGAAATGACTAGTGAATACACTCTGCTTCCTGAGGCTGCAGACCACGCACCAAATGAGCCACGACTCAAAAGTGAGCTTAGCTTCTGCGAGTCAAATAGCACAGGGGGTTAGTTGAGGCTCAGGTCCTCCCCAACCTGTGCCATCACAGGTTCAATGGCCAACTCAGTCACTGATCCCTCCGAGATCCATTTGCTGAGTAGCGCCCAAATAGTTACAGCTTTTATTAAAGTGCTTAATAGCACCAGGAATCCACCGCGAAGCACTACATAAAATAGCAACACTTCCCTCTATCTGGGGTGGGGTCCTCTGCGCCCTCATTAGGACATCCGTTTAATGGACATATGCACATTGCTGGATTCAAGGAGCCCACCCGGGCTGGTACCTTTGTACACTCTTGGCAGGGCTTTGCCATTGGGCCCACGCCCTCACATCTGACCAGGTTTAGGAATGGTAATTGCGGGGCCCCTTGTCAGGTGACAGGAGATTGCATTGTCCAAGGCGGCTCTACAATCCACCTTTGCGTTTAGGTGTGTGCCTGTGGGTGCTCATTTGAAGGTGTTTATTAGCAATACAATTTAAAGTGCCCCTAAAACAGAGGCGGGGAGTCCTTGAAATGTTCAACCAAGATTAACGTTTAGTCAGTAGTCCTACACAAACATGACGCCCTTCTGGGCACAGCTGTGGCCCTCCTTTTGAAACGCTCTCACCGTTTGTGAAACTCATGTTTTACGTGTTGTCAATCGTTTGCTGCCTTTAATAATACATCTTAGTCTGTTTCTTAGCTCGTCTAATATTTATAAAGAAAGAAGAGGGCTGAGAGGAAATGTGACACAGGGTCAGATTCTCAAAAACAACCCTGCATTAAAAAAAAAATATATATATATATATTTAAAAAAAAGTCTATACATGTATGAGGGACAGAAGTGGGACAGCAGCCGTTCCACTTAAAGCAAGATGGCGGCAGGGTCCCTGTCATGGACTGCTTGCCACTGCGCCTTTTCCATTAAGGGCAGGAGACGGAGTTTCATTTCTGTGCATCTGCATTCGGAATATGCAATGTAGTGCGCAGGAATGCCCCCTTACTTGCATACATGGGCAAAGGGGTAGAAACGGGTTTCTGAGGGTGCACTTCCGTGGCATGCACATTCCGATACCCCTTGAGAAAAGGGCACACCTTTTTGGCGCATGAGAGGCGCTTCGCATCGCATCACATCACATGCTCGAAAAATGTTATGGGAAGCTGACCCAAAGAGTGTGCGCAGGATCAGAGTCGATCAACAAAGAAGTTTCCAGAATTCCTTCTGTAGCAGTATTATTCGATGTACAACTAAATCACCATTACGAACTCCGATTTACTTTCTCTTTCCAAGAATAAGATTTGCTCTTGGTACACTCTTTGTGACACAATCTCTCTTTAAGAGTAACCCGTCTGTTTGTGAATCATCGCCGTGTGTTCAAGTAAGGAGACCAAGACTGCAACTCTGGACACCTGCTTCCCCAGTCTTTGCCTCGAACACTATGCCACAATGACGTCTCCTAATTATTAGTGAACGCCTGGGATACAGCAAGTTTAAAGATACAAACTGTCTCCCCCTGGAGGTGCTCAGTCCTCTGCAAAGATGGCAGAAGTTCTCTCATGGCTAGTTTGCTATGGTGGTTCACCTTCCTGGCTGCATCTATGACGGAATAAACTTAATTTCTGCGTCAGGCCATGTCCAGTCGTAATTAATAGTACAAGAACCATCTTGTGTCCAGACCTGTCGCTGTTGTCACTAGAGAGAGTGAAGTGGCGCGTTGTACCAGTCTGAAATCCTTCCGCCTCTCTGACGATCAATCGGTATTCTGCTCATTTTAGTCCCCTCAAGCAGACAACACTTATGTGTAGTTCGAGGTGGTATTTAGCTGAATAGAGATCACTTCCAGTTCAGCTTTAAATAATAGCCAGTCAAAGATAGTCAGCTTAACAGAAGAGATATCGCTCATACCTCAGTTGGAAATGATAGTCCAGGACAGTCTGATTAACAGATGAAATATTGGTGTAAAGTAATTGATACCAACTCCTACATCAACAGTTGGAAGTAGTGGTGAGCTATTCCTATTGGATCACCAAGTCCCATGGTGTGATGGCCCTAAACTCAGAATGTAGTGTGGATGCCTTACTCACCCGCTCTGTTCGGCTTGCTCTATGGGAGGATTGAACGGCATTATTGAGACAGGACACAGTAGGATAGCATATGCTTCTCCTTCGAGAGAGGCAGGGATCCACTATCTAACAAGACTGGAGCAATTCTCTCCTCTGGGGCATGGTGGTGGACAATGTCAGAAATGGTTCTGTTCTCCTGGTCATGCAGGACTGCGCGGCATCGCAACAAATGTGTTGATTTGGAACCAAAAAAGATGGGTGGTACTCCTCGTTTCCGCACTTTATTCCATTGTGTGCTCTTGGCAAACGATTTGATTTTGCTGCTTCTCGGTTCTCTCATCTCTTATCAGAAAAAAAGTGAGTACTCCGAACCAGGCTCACCGCCAACATTAGGCATTATATTAAAAAACGGCCATTCCCTTCAATCATTACCTTTATATTGGAAAGAATCCATAGCAAAGCAGGGGATTTGGCAAAAAGCCTGGAAAACGCTCTGTGAATGGAACTCTGGGTCGGTGCCAGTAGACTGTTTATGAGCAGGCCCATGCACACACCTAGCACTGCAAACGAAGGGTTTCATTTTAGGGCAGGGACTGCAGCACACCTGGTGATGTGGAAACATTGGACTTGGTACCCACAGGATTGACTGCGGCTCTGGCGACATCGGTCTACAGCCATCGGAAGGTAACTGTGGTGGGGGAAATCAAAAGGGTCACCTCGTTGCTCTGCAAGGGAATTGCCATATGCCAGAACCATCAACTCAATTCCCTGCCAGTGTAGCCAACCTGAGAGCAGAGTCTTCAAGGTGATGAAAAGGAGGGCCTTATTAAGCAGGACATTTCACATGGTCGGGTGCTTCTAGGGGGTTAGATAATGTCTGTTGTGAAGAACCCATACCCCACCAATCCTGGGGGAGAGAGCACCAGGTTAAGGTGTGGGGGGTGGTGTGAACTGCTCACAGCACGGGCACGACACTTCTCTATTAACGTGGTGCGCTGGTAGGCTGTCAAAAACCGTTTCTGTTATGCTATGTCAGGTAATTTATACAGCGCCAATAGCCCTTAGGCATCCAGGTACCATCCCTACAGAGACTTTCAAAATAATCCAAAAATAATCTGAAGCTCCTATCCCACACAAAAAGCCTGGTTTTCAGGCTTTTCCTGAACACCAGGTGGTTTTCCTCCTTTCGCATGCACTCAGGCAATTCATTCCATGCCCGCGCTGCCAAGACCGGGAAGGAGCGTCCTCCTCCCTGTGCTCTTCTTATGCAATCTATTTTGAGAAGAGCTTTTCCTGAGCGCAGATTCCTCATGGGCCGATGTACTGTCAGCCTGTCCCTAAGGTACTGAGGGGCAATTCCCAGAATAAATGTATGGGCCAGAGTAAGTATTTTAAAGGCAACTCGAAACCTCAAACCTAAAATCACAATTTTGGTTTCTGTATTTAGTAGGTTTATTCTTTATGGGAATATAGCAGGTTTTCACATCATGCTTAATAAAATGGTTAACTATATCAAACAATAAATGACAGGTGATGTTGCTTGAACACAGATTTCTGTAGACGGTGCATCAACTGACTGGGGGCACTAACAAATTACATTTAAAGTATATATTCTGCTGCATTAACTACTTGAGTAGAAGTGAAAAGATAAGGTTGATACTAGCAAGGTTTCGAATTAAACGAGCCGGAAGTCAGGCAGGGGATTCGGTAAGTCCACAATCCCGTGGAGTCGGGACTCCACGGGAATGGGGACTCGGAAGCACCAGCACCGTTAATAGTCAGCACCAGCAGTCAGTGATTCCATGACAACTCTGCCTGCCGGGGCGCAGCGGCCCGGCAGGCAGACTTGTAGTGTGGCGGTCCGGCAACAGGGGTGCTGGTAAGCTTACTGACACCATTGTTTCACCGGACTGCCACACTCGTAATGAGGCCCCATGTCCCCTCTGCACTGGAACACATGCATTTTATGCCTTGTTGTCTAGCAGTTTGAGAAGGGCTTCTCACATTAGTGACTGGACAGAGGAATGCCAGTGGTTATAATTGATTGAGACTTTTGCTTATTAGGTGCAAGCCAGAACTCATGCAGTGGAATACAGATAGGATGGAGATAAAATGAGAGGATGCAAAACAGGAGGTTCTGGGAGTCCCTCTACCAGCCTCAGGGGAGTCTCAAGCCACATCATTTAACTCACTATCCCGTTCACTGAAGAGAAATATCCACAATATATCAGTCTTTGTCCTGCATATGGGTGCGTTTGATCATTTACCAACCCAGTGACTAGCCATGGCTATGTTAATGCCTATGGTATTACCACCAACTACCTGCCCCTTGCCACCAAAACATAACCACAAAGTAACACCAAAAGTGTTGCTTTATAGGGCCTGCCAATATTATATCTAAGCATTCATTTGAGTATTTAATGGCCTTTGTAAATGAGCTCCTGGTGTAATATAAATCTCTTAATGTGGGTCTTCAGCCAGTTGATTTTATAAGCAATATCTTTGTCAATGCCTCTGTTCCTTGCACTGAGTTCTTAAACATACATCGCAAAGCCAACAGTTGTGGCTAGAGTATAGGTATTAGACAGACATTTGCCAGGTAATGCCATCACATGGCCAGGTACTCACACCGTTTACAGATGTTTCCATCTTATGGCAATGTGGTACCCTTATGGCAGTGCCTGACAAATGCCTATCCATGCCTAATCAAAAGCCCAAGCTGTTGGCTTTGCCAATGCATGTTGGCTTCCATTTGTCTCCTAAGGGAATGTGTATACACCGGATCCGTGTGATTTGTTAAGAGTTAATTTGATCGTGCTGGAATTGATTGAATTTTCTTTTTGGGTAGCTTTTGCTGCAAATATATGCAGGGGGAGACCCCTGCTGTCCCCTCTAACCCCCGCATATTAAATATTACCCTAAACCCAACTACCACATTTGTGGCAAAACGGTCACCCACACATTCAATCAAGCCTACCACAATCAAATCAGCTACAGTCAAATTGAGTTATGCCTAGATGTTGGTTTCTTGCTTGCTACTCCTAGGGAATCAAGCTGCACCTCACTGAGTTGGTCCAACCAGAATAAGTCAAGATTAGGATGGCAAGTATGGACCAGTTTCAGATCTTCTCATGCATGCTTAGCAGTGGGACTCCAACCTAAATATAATGCATCTTTGTCTGTGTGGAAACCTTCACTACTCTGCGAGAAAGTTTCATGATTCAAACTGATAAGTACTGACTTTATAACCTCACACTGTTTGAGTAACTTTATATAGTTTGCAACAAACAGAATACATCATGTGTATTGTGGGTCTCGTTTGGAAAGTATGATGTAAATCCTGGGTGCTGGCTGTTAAGGCAGTGCTGCAAATGAAACATGAACACCTGTAAAATAACACGAGAAAATAGTGTTTCCTGTAAGGTTGCGGGCAAAGGTGTACATCTGCTAAGAGTAAAAAGCAGTATTTGAATATTTCCTAAACCGTGCAAAGGTGGTTTTAACATTTGGACTAGGCACAAATGTTAGTGCCCCCTGCTCTACCTCTCTGTCCCCAAATACAAACAGTGAGGTCTTATCTTTTTAACGTGTCTCAGAGGCAGATTTACAATTTACAACAGGAAGTTTGTTTGTTTTATTTGCTTGTATAGCGCACTGAACCCGAGGGGCTTTTCTTAGGTACATGGTAACAATATATACACAATACAGTAATAAATGCAATAGAATATGCAGTAATTAAATGTTATAATATACAAATATACAAGTCATTACAGAGCGGAGGATATATACAACATGTGTAAGTAACATAACAGAGCTTGTGTCATCGGTTACATGAGGCTGCAGATGTTCTAGGCAATTCCAAACTGAACTATGGCAAGTCAAAAGGAAAGCAGGGCCAGGTAGTCACGATAGCACAGGCTAGCTGAGGTACTTTAGTTAGCTTGTGAGAACAGCCAAGTTTTTACTTTCTTCCGGAAGGAGAGGAACATGGGGTCATTCCTGAGTGCTAGAGATAACTTGTTCCATGTCTTAGCCGTGAATACTGGAAAGCTAGTTCCTCTCGATTTGTTAAGTTTAAATTTTGGAATGTTAAGACAGTAGGCATACTTCGTTCTGGTGGACTCTTTTCTGGAGAATTTGTCTATCAGATATTTGGGAGCTGAGTTGTTTAGGCATTTAAGAGTAATCATAAGCGTTCTAAAGGTGATCCTATCTTGGATAGGGAGCCAGTTGGTGTTGCGACAGATTTGTGAGATGTGGCTAGATCAGGGAATACCTAATGCAGTTCTGAGTGCATTGTTTTGTAGAACTTGAAGCTTGTGAAGTTTCTTCTGGCTAGTACCGAAGGAGAGCATGTTACAATAGTCCAGTTTGGATAGTATAAGAGCTCTTGCAAGGGTGTTACAGCTGTTAGTGGGCAAAAATGGTCTGCAGGTATTTATCAATTTTGATGTGTAGGCGGTAGAAGAAGAAGTGGCGTTGATTTGTCTTTGGAGGGTTAGGGCAGAATCTAGGTAGAAGCCTAACGTTTTTGCTTCCTTGTCGACTTTGATGAGATTGCCGTCGCTGTTAAATGAGGAGTATTTAGGACCAAGTTTGTTACGTCTAAACTTAGAGCCAACGAGCAAGAGCTCAGTTTTGTCATCGTTTAGACAAAGGCCATGATTGGCCATCCAGGCCTGAATTTTGCTGTAGATTTCATTTAGGAGTAAGGAGTCCGATTGGTAGTTACCTGAGAGAGTGATGAGAATTTGTGCATCATCTGCGTAATTCGTATAGGATATGCCAAGGTCGTCTAAGTGATCAAACAGGAGCCTCGTGAAAATGTTAGAGGATGGGTGAGACGCAGGAGCCTTGTGGGACTCCACATGTTATAGGGGAAGGGTCCGCTGAAGCAGTTGGGGAGAAGACCCTCATGGATCTGTCCACCAGGAAGGAATTGACCCACGCTGCAGCTTTGGAGAAGAATGAGGCAGCTGTGTTGAGGTGGTTGGTTAGGATGTTATGGTCTACTAAGTCGAAAACTGCCGACAAGTCCAAAAGGAGGAGAAGAGCAGGCTTCCCGTTATCCCTTGCCTCGCCCATTTGTATTTTCAGATCGAAGAGGGCATTTTCTGTCCCATGTCTTGGTCTGAAACCAGATTGTCTGAGGCCCAGAAGATTATTGTTCTCCAGATGGTTTTGAATCTGGACAGAAGCAGCCTTGTCTAAGATTTTTAAGAGGAAGGGTACTGTGGTGATGGGTTTAAAGTTGGTGGGAATATTTGGATCGAGATTGGGTTTTTTGATGAGGGGCATGACCCAAGAGTCTAAGAGTTTTGGGAATGGAGCAGGATGCAAACGAGGCGTTTATGAAGGAGGTGATCAAAAGGTGCACATTATTTGGCTCCTTCTTTTATGATGGAGGCTGACATGTGCCTCCTTGACACCTAGAGGGCTTGAGACCTTTGATGATGGCCTCTACCTCGGTGTTGGTGACAGGGGTGAATTGAAAGACGTTGTTTTGATTGGCAGGTACAGAGGATTAGGGGCTTGGATTAGGCGGTGTATTGTGTAGTTTGTAAATTTTGGCAGTGGCTAATAAGCTGTTTCTTTTTGCTTCTATTTTTGATTGTAGTAGACAGATTTTGTTGAGTAGGGCCTTTTGGATGTTGGAGCACCATTGGACGCCTTTCTTACAAGAGTCTGGAGGGGTGATGGGAGATTCCAGTTCTTGGAGGATGGTGAAAAGCTTCTTCGTACTGGATATTCTGCTGGTATAATTTACCCTTTTTGTTTCTAGAATAGCAGTTTTTTATGTGGCTGAGGGAGTTGCGAAATGATCCTTATTCAGTGTTGAGTTTTTTTTTCCTGCAGGACGCCTCTGCCTCTTTTAGCATTACGGAGAGTTTTTAGCTCAGCGGTGAACCATTTGTTTAGATGTGCTAGTGGATTGGCTTTCCTAGGTTTAAGGAGAGCTAAATGGTCTAGTGCCTTTATGAAGGTTCTGGTTATATAGATCTACCATAGTGGTAGGGTCTTGTTCGGAGGATGGCTGGTAGTGGGTGATGGGCTGAAGAAGTGGGCGAATGCCTTCTAGAGAGATGAGGTGGTTGTTCCTAGTTAAGGCTGGGGGTGTTTGGAAGTCCTTGGGCGATGGAGGTTTAGAGTCAAGGATTTGAAAGGAGAGGACATTATGGTCTGACCATGCGCATGGAGTATTGGAGAGAATTTTTGTGTTGCAGTTGAAGTCTGATATCCAGTCTAGAATTCTGCCGTTGCAGTGAGTGGGGTCAGATATCCTTAGTGAAAAGCCTAGTTCTGAGATGGAGTTCTGGATTGCTGTGGCTTTAGGGTCTAGGTTATCGTGTAGGCTGAGATTCAGGTCACCTAGAAGCAAGAGTTGCGAGCACGGTTTTGTGTAAGGAGGCCATTTAGGTCTTCCTCAAAGGAGGAAAGTTGGCCCGGTAGGCTATACAAGATATGAATAAGGAGTTGCCGCTCACCTGAAAGAGGGATGTTCACGGATAGGAGTTCTCCTGAGGGGAAAGCAAAGCGGTCACTTTCTGTAGTGACTACAGAGTTTTTGGCAATAATAGTTACCCCACCTCCTCTTTTGGATGTTCCGGCGTGTGATTAGAGATGAGAAAAGGTAACAGGCAGTGACTATTGCTGTGGCACTTTTTTCTTAATTGTTGGGTGATTAGAAATTAAGCAGATACAGAACAAGCTGTGTGAATCAATGACTTTATCATGCATTTCATTTCACTTTGTGTCTGTATGAGAGTGTTTGTAGGTTCCCATTAATTTCTGTGCTGGAGCTTGAAGGCTTCCATTTAGGATGGGGAAAATAAATCTACAATCAAAGGGGGTCATTTTCCAAGTCAGGTGGAGTTGAAGAAGTGCTGTTCAATGCATGTATTGCCACTTGTTATGAGCTGCAGGATGTGTATGGTCTGGCAGGTGAAGTTGGAGAGCAGATCAGACTTAACAAGCCCCCTCCGCCCCCCCGGCAAATCCGATTGGTTTTCCACCAGCATGTATTGTGGGAGCCGCCTGACTAACACCTGGTAAAAGCAGGCACAATTCAAAGGAGTCCATTGTGGAGGGCTGCCACAGTTGTTAATTCTGGAAGTGATGTAAATTTTTCTAGACATGTTATGGAAAGGTGAGGAGAAAAAGGCGATGTCGCCAATGTGATACGCTTTACTTTTGCAGAACTTGGAATGGCCCCTTTGCAAAAAAGTGCTAACAGAAGTGGTCCCCTCTGGGCAATTTAGGATTCAAAACAAAAGGTCCCCCTTACTCCTTTCATCAACACATTTATACAACAATGACTGCATTGTCTGGTTGGTTTCTCATGCGACTTAAAATAATCTGTATGAAATGTAGTATTCAAAACCCAACTTCAACACATACTTGTACTAACTTGAGCTTGGAAAGATGTGTGGTCAAGTATCTAAATTTCAAGCTAGGCTCAAATTCTGGCTTTACCACTTAACCAAAGTGTGTGATCCTGGGAAAATCCTTTAATTGAACTATGCTGTACTTAAAGGGGCCCCTAGGGGACCCTGACGTCTATGGAAACAAGGCGGGTCACCACACACGATAAAGACGCCAGACACAAGGTTGTATTCCCAAAGCTAGGGTTTTATTGCAAAGCAAAAGTCTCAGTTGGCCAACTCGGTCTCACGCCCCGCGACGCGTATCTCTAGACCTCGAGGGAAGCAAGAGAGTGAATTACGTACATCAGTTACATATATACAAAATGCATATCAAACAATCAGCTATGACATGTTTAACACCCCCCTTTATTGGGTTTCTTTGAACTTGGTGTGATGATGGACATCTCCGACCACTATGACACCTTCAAACATCTATTCTAGTAACAATTTGCAATTTGTGAGTGCGAAGGCATCTTTTGGTTATTGAATAGAACACAGCGCTTCTGTTCTTGGAAGCGAAATATATACGGGGGGGGGGAGTTGCATTCCAGACCTTGCTATCTATCAGGTGCTATTTGCATCCTGGGAGCCAACATGCTCTAGCGGGCTCAGCAAAGGGGGGCCGTTAGAAAAGCATAATTCAAGCCTTTAGCGGTTTTATTCTAACATATTCTACCATATAACGAGACTGGCTGGCAGCTGTTAAATGATTAAATGCCCTGCAGCTCTGCTTCAAGGCTACATTCGGGAGGGAGCCGGGCATTTTTCCTGGCGCTGCCTACGTTTGTGTTTCAGCGAACTCTTGTTATCCTCACGGCCCTGCAGCCTTGTCCTTTTCACATACAGACAACAATCTTTCACAGTCGAGCAGTGTAAGCGGAAAATATACTGCGAAGCAAAAGGAACAGAAAGCAATGAGCAATGGTTAGAAAACAAAATGGCGATTCTTGTTACATCAAAATGGCCGTTCATTGGAAAACTCGAAAACCTATATTCCGTCGTATCGTGCATGAGACGGTTGGCCCACGGCCACCAAAATGCGTTTGCGGTCTCAAAGTAGAGGTATCCGTATTTCTAGACTGACAGTACCTGCTAAAATGAGGTGACCCTACAAGTGACTCAGTTCGCTTTATAAGCTATTCCAAAAAACCTCACTCATGGTGAGCTTAGTGCCCTTTATGAATGTAAATGTAATGGATGAGATCACACAGACAAACTCTGAGTCCAAATAATTGAACCAACTCAGGAAGATGTCAAAGTATTGTTTTATTAACAATTATCTAAAACAGGGAGTTACAAACGAACATCAACGATGTACGCTCGATTTCTCTCAGCGATCTTTTCACAAAGCAAAGGTTATATATCCAAAATACATCAGAGGTGATATACTACGTGGCAAATAATGAAAAACTTACTGGGGATCGGCATAGGCTTAAGGGGAACATCCAAGTATATTATCTATAGGTACTAGGTTTGTAATTGGCTGCCCACTGTCATGTGGACTATATATGCCTACCTCTAAAACATATCTTCAGAAACATTAGATAGGCAGTTTCTCATTGGTTCTCAAACTATAAAAAGGTCCTTTGTTATATGGACCACTACAATTGGGTGGCACACTTGTGCCATGTTTGGAACATTCGGTTCATTTAGCAGCATGTAAGCCCACACCCAGGTGCAAGGATATGGGGCCAGACTCTACGTCTCCACCCAATTAGCCCAACATCTCTCATCACCCATGCCTTCTGCCATGAAGATGGTCTTTGAACTTGGCCTCGCAAAAGTATCCTCATCTCCGAGAATACATGGGCGTGCGGGCACTCACTATCCTGTTCTGGGACTCCACGTCTGAGCTCTATTTTCATTGTTTGCTCACGTAACAGGAGACCACGATTTGGTCCACTTTGCAGCTTTTAAAGGTCTTAAATGAATTAAACTTTGATACTCTTGGTGTTCCTTCTTTGTACCTTAACAAGGGATGATTTGTCATTTGTACGTTCGCTCCTCGCTCCTTTCAATAATAGATAGCCGACTTCGGCTGCCTCAATTTTTACTTCAGGCCAGACCACCTCGCCATGCAGCTCCACGGTTCAGCTTATTCTTGCTGCAGCATAGTTTTCCCTTCCTTCTGCATGGGTCCTGGCTTACTAAATTCATGATACTGATGTCCAGCTTCTATACAATGGCGGCTTTGCCTGCATTCTATTCACTATGTATAGCCAGCTTCTATGATCACTTAGTCTACTTGCATTTCAGCGTCTGTACAATTATTGAACGGTTGCTTCTCTGCAGCACTTTGTGCACGTATAACCTTTAAAGTTCATTTGATTCTTTACTTCGTCATCAGTCTCTTTGGGATATATACATCCTTTTCAGCCAGTATCTTGAGACGTTGTTCATACTCTTATGACGTCACAGGCTTCTTTTCTCTGCTCCTTCTCATATTCCTTCAGAGAGTTCCTCACTCAAATAGTCTTCCCTTTGGGGATACATTTGATAGGGTTGTCTCAATGGGTACCTTATTTCGAACATACGTTGCAGTATTGGCACAACTGCTGGTGTCAAACACGGCACAATCTCAGGCCTCCAACATATGGGAAGTAGGGGCACGGGTTTCCTGCAGAGGCATGCAGCTGCTCCTCTAAAATGGTTTAATAGATAGTCAGCTCTGGCATTAGGATCCGCCAAGAATACACACACATCTTTCTTTGAAAATATCAGGCCACATTTATTGAACACAATTGTATCATTCAATAGCAAATCTGGCCCACTCAGATGATAATTCCTGGAGCTGGGCCTGCCCCAAAGGTAGATCACTGACATGCAGTGGAAGAACGGAAAGGTAAATCGGCAACCATAGGGAGACAAGCCGGTTCATGTGAGCAGCTTGAACATGATCGCTTTTCCTATAGAAAGAGGCCTATCAGTTTCGAGCCACCTGGAGCCTACTAATACGTTTCATTGAAGTATCCGCCTAGCAGTGCATTGCAATAGTTCAAGCGAGTAGTCACTAATGCTCCTACCACACTACACACTGGTCAAGTTGCATGAAGTGGCAAAACTCACAAAGCCACCTGATATTAAAATAACATCACTTATGAATGGCGTGGTCCTTTACCGATTATAATCTCTAAGCGCTTAACAGGGGGAGATTGGTTGCGAGAAAGGATTACTTCTTAGTTTTAGTAGGACCTCCTCCATCTTCCTCCAACTAAGATAAAGCCAGCTGGAGTCCATCCAGGCTTCGGAAATGTATGGCCAAACAGACTTCTGTTAAACTGAAACTGCTGCAGAGTGGCAAAATGAAAAAGTATGCTTTAATTTCATCACCACCACCATTACGAAATGGTGACAATTGTTGAAACAAGTAGTGGAACTGCCAATAGTATTAAATAAAATTAGTGGAACTCCGTTCCTGAAAGTTCACACTCACTTTGACCTCCGACTATGAGCAGCATTTGGAGTTCTATGTTTAGAATAACTTTTGGAAAATGTCCTATTTTAAAGCACATTTGCCCTGTAAAATGTGGACAAAACTACCAGCTGCCCAATGCAGTGCTTTCAAAAGGCCCCAGCTTGCACAGTAAAAGAGGCTGCGACAACCCGTTTGGTGAATCCTACGGGCATTGCCCTATTGCCCTACTAGCCAGTCCGAGCTTGTCCCACTTCTGGCAGCAGGTACATCCAAGCCGTCTCCGACCCTCGGGCTGGCCCCTGAGATATCATCACCACGCCATGGCAGAAAATGAGTCTTGTATAAGTGACACTGGACAATGGGATGAATTCTTAATATTTGCTGTTGCCTTGGTGCCGTGTGCGTGTCCTTGTATCTGTGTGCCGGGCAGCAGAGCGAGCGATGAGTCTATTCTCAAGTCTTACATTTCAGACTGCTGTTCCCGTAAATCCCACAAAGCTGTGTTTCTCCAGTGTGTAATGCACACCGGTGGAAAACAAGGCACAATGCCGAACATCCGCATTGGTTACACATGTTAATGTCCACATTGAATTCACCATGCAGGGATTCATTTTTTTTTCTTTCAATTGTATGTTGGTATTTTACTCATACCTGCTTCTCACACTTTTTCCGACTCTTGCACTGTCTTGTATTGCCTCATATTACGACTTCCAATATACGCCCTTCCTCATCCCTGCCATTCCATCCCGTCATACATCTAACCCCCATTATCATGTAATTGCCTCCTTCCTTCTCTTTCGCATTACTTTTCCGCTTTCCTTTCCTTCCCCTCCTTATCCCCCCCCCTTTAGCCTACCTTCCTTTTTTGCTTTATTTCCTCCCTCTCACTTCCGTTCTTCCCTTCCTTCCTTCATTCATACTTTCCTCCTTTTCTCATTATCCACGTCCCCTTCGTCTTCCTCCACCACACTCTCTAATCTTTCTCTGTTATTTCAAGTTTTGGTTCTGGAGTACTAGCATGTGAATGATTTCAAACTGTCGGCCCTAGTATATATGTTATGGATTTGCCTTTGCTACACGGGAGCCCTTGGAATGCGTAGGCCCCTTCCGAGTCCCCCTGCCTGGGGCTGGCGAGACACCATGCGCGGCCAAATTAGTTCCGGGTCCCTTTACCAAAGCCCAAACTGTTGGCATACTCAATGATTGTTGTCATTCTTGCCTGCTGGAGCTCTGTGTCTTAAATCCACCATTGCAGCTATAGGCTGCCAATGAAGCCGTACTCCCGTCACGGTCACCATTCCTATGAAGTGACCTTCACTCACACCCTGCTCAGCCCCTGAGGCCTCGGTGTGGCCTCGGGCATTGTGTTCGCTTTAGAATCAACCCAGGTTGCTCATTCAAAGACATTTAATGGCAGTGCAGTTTGAAGAGGGAACATCAGATAAGTAGATTGGCCCTTGCCCAAATGACTAACACAGGTAAATCCTGAGTGATACTCAGTGTTTACAATGTCCTGATACGCTTTTTAATAAAAACACTGTATGATCTGGGCTCTGCCTCGCCCCAGGAAGCCGAGGCCTTTCCATGGTTTGGCTGAGCGGTATGCCACGGTACACCTATTTATCCATCACATGCCTACTAAGAGTTTTTGTGCAAACAAATAATTGTATCGAGTTTTCAAACATGTAATAAACTGAACAGTTTCTCTTGCATCACAATTGATGTAAACCTTTCACATAGTGAGAAACTGTAGAAATACAAATATTAGAGAAAGTACAACCGCAACTGAAAGATACGAAAATCCCTTTTCTATCGATATGCCCAAAACAATCAGAAGGTGGAGTTAACAGAATTTCGGACAAATCAACTTTTATTTTTCGGCAACATCAAACACAGCCTAGATCGCACATTTTGATTGTTGCCCGATCTTTGGGATGATACAAGTACTGCTCAAGACACCAAATCACGATGTTCCTGCTGGTCAATCACAATGCAGCAGCCCGGAAGCTGGACAAGGGGTTGGACATCCATGGTTCTTATTGTGCTTAGTAACATATTTGGAAAAAGGCACTTATAGACATTGGGTAATGTAGGTCTTCTTTTTGCAGATTAGTGAGTTCTACATCTTCCCAAACCAGTCCCCCTCCCCCCCTGCACACACACAGTTGGAGCCTGTGGTGTTTTCCAGTGAGAAGTAATAGTGATTTCCCAACCAGCAGCAATTGTAATATTGCTTGTTCGTCATGCATGCTCTTCCCTGACCTTTCTTCCCCAGAGATTCACAGACTGGTCTCCCTGTAGGAGGGCAGATCCTGGCTTGCCATTAGCTACATAACATCCATAATGTTTTCCCAGTATTTTCTGTGGGGTGTAATCAAAGGCCCCAAACCCACAGAACTGAAGTGCCCACAGGAAAAATGACATGCCAGCCTTAATAAAAAAGAAAAAAACAGAACCTTCACACTGAAAAGGGGCCTATTGAGGCGAACTGTGGGGTTTCTGCACTTAACACAAGGATATGCAATGTGAAAAGGTTTTCCTGTCATTACAAAAGGAAAATCAGCCTTTTTAATTCACTGTGGCAAAGGAAATCCAAAGGGCCCTTTCACATGAAAAGCAGGATTTTCAAACACTGACGGCAAAATGAGTTTACATGGGGGTTTGCAGTTTAAAGCAAGACAAGAAAACATTTTCCCCTGCCAGCATAAAGATGTCAGGGAAAAGACTAAGGGCCCAGTTCATTGAATTTTTTTAGCACGGTTCAAAGTGACTATGCAATGTTGAAAAGTGACTTTGCACTGCTGACACAAACCCCGATTCATGGAACTGTGCAAAGTGTATTTTTGCAGTGCAAAGTGGTGCAAAGTAATTTTGTACTGCAAAATTAACTTTGTACTGATTTTGCACAGCAAAAATCCATGAATCAGGGTTTGTGTCTGCAGTGCAAAGTCATTTTGAACTGTGCAAAAAAAAGAAAAAAAAAAGAAATCCATGAATCGGGTCCTTAGTGTGAATTGACAAGATGTAATGTATATAATGTATATTATGATTCACATTCAAAATACCGGCAAACATTAGAAAAGAAAAGCCCACTTTGTTTCCATGAAAAAGTTCCTGTAGGCCCGAAGCAGACCCTTTTGCTCGCTGTGGGGCAAATGTCAAAAAGGACTCCCCCACTGAAAGCCTGGCTAGTACCACAGCGGTTTACATCTTCAATAAAGATTGTCTGCTAATTAGTGTTAAAAACAGATTTTCCCTAGACTTGGTGTCTTGAAAGCTCATTTCTGTGCAAAGCAAACGGCTCTAGCCGGTGCATGACTGGAATGTGGGGAGAGGGATCTCTGTGTAGCAAATACACCCCCATTTATGATATGAAGCCTACACTTCAAACTACAAAGACTAAAAACATTGGCCAAGAGAAGCAAACAGCACTGGGGACAGAAGGGCTCCAATTTGCCTAACCTAAAGATGTCCTATTAATTTTAAGGGACTAATATAATTTAGGCATTTTTCTCAGCAACCATAAATCGTACTTCCTGGATTCATGAGTCATATTTTAGGTAATTTCCAGGTTATTCCTTTAAAATAGAATGTATCCACTTGCGACATAGGGAATTGTAATGGCAAGGTAAAAGGTGTTCCTGGCTGCTATGAACATGTCCCGGATTTAAGGGTTGGCGTACTGGTGGGTGGTAAAATTAGGTATATAGGCAATAAACTGAATGTTTTTTACAATGATGCTTTTTGTAAAAACGGAAGAAAATTGCCAAACAGCTGTTCAACATGGTGCTGACCTGGCTGTTCTATTAAATTCTCCATGATTAGCTGAAGCAGAATATATATATTATGGTAGTTACTAGTAAATCACAAAGTTTGACACAAAAGTAGATTTTTGCCAAAATGTGTCATGAAAATAAAAGCGGATTGCAAATGGGAAGAATTGCCACATGTCTGCTCCGATTCATAAAAATGTAGCCTCGGTCGCCAAAAGTAGTAAAACAAATAAATAAATAAAATAATAATATTAAAAAAAGGTAGTGTACATACACTAGTAACACAGGTTTATTAACGGCCCAATCGCAGTTGGTACAGCTATATTCAAACAGATCACAGAACAGAAGTGTGTGAAAAGGCGCTGTCAAAGAAAAGCCCCTAAATCTAAAACTTATATAACAATCAAGCTAATTAACATTAGTAACTTTGCAACATGAAAAAATCTCCCCACCGGGGCTCAAACATTATACCATTGTAGACAAACATACATTATGTTCTGCAATTGGGGCCACAAACCTTTCCACACTGCCCTTAATTATAATTTGTGACCCCCACTTCCCACATTGTAATAATTTATTGAAATATTTGAGATGCCCAGCAGAACTTTATTCATCTGTCCCGGTCATCGCATCTGTGTTCACATGAGAAACGCTCTCTAACATGGCATTTTCAGAGCCTTGAACCATGGACATACTACTATACAAATGGTGCATATTAAGAACTCTTCAACCTTCTTCCCAGGCCAAACATACTAAGGGGCAATTTGAAACTGCTGTGGTTCTTTTGACACCATCTAAAAACCACATTTTGCAAATCTTTTTGAATTAGGAAATGGTTATGCCCTACTTGCCAGTCGGTGGGACCCATGGGTTTTAATCCGGGACCTCAAAAAAATACCAACTATTGCTTTTTTTTTACCATTGCAGCCTGGGATCATGGGACCTGCAATGTGTTACCAGCCACTGCAGCTTCGTAGCAGATTAATAAACAAGCCAACACAGTTTTTCTGCAAAAGCATGCTGTAAGGCCTATTTGACGTATTTCAGCCTACTCCTAAGTTTGGTTATACTTACCTGTGCCCCTGCTTTCCTTTTATATACAAATCACTTTTATTTTGGCCATCATCTATCAGCATTCAATGCTTTTGGGACCCTGAATCAATTCAGTCCCCGAGTTACCCGATTTATGATGCTTAATATAAATGTCGGTAATGATAGTCCTCTGTTATCTTCTTCTTTGAACAAAATGGCCAGTGACACTCTGTGCTTGGACTGGCTCCACATGAAGTCAATCTCTTGCAGAAGCCAAAAAGGGTTAGGCAGGTAAACCCTAGAAATACTAGGAGTCGTGGGAGGATACTCATTTTTAGAGAAACTACCCTTCCAAACTACAGTAAGGCCTCTGATCCCTGTGCTTTGAAAATTGCATTTTATTTCTTGGCAAAGCTCAGAATAGCTAGCTGTGACGAATCTGGACTTTCGTCCCATCTCTGCAGAGGGGAGCCACCCCCTCTGAGGTTAGGGAGGTGAGCCCGGCCAGCAAGACCCTTTGTATCACCTGAGAAAAACGAATGCCAAAACGCAAATGACAAAAATAACACTTTTTTGTTTAAAAAAAATAAATAAAAAAAACCAACAAAAAAATAAATAAAATCAAAATCAGAAAAATGTGGGATGTTTGCACTTTTAAAATAATAAATAGATGGGGGTTGGGTTAGCCAATAAACTGAGGTCAGGATGTGGGAGGGATAGCGGGGGGGGTCTTCCCCACATAAAAAAAAGAAAAAAGGGCTGGTGCGAGGGCCAACTGATAATGGACTTCAATTGCGTTATGGACCCAATGCTGGACAAAAACACTCCCCCCAACTACTATGGATCAGAAAAACAGACAAGCCCTGGGCCGATTCTTCAGGGAATTAGGAGTAATTGAAACTTGGCAATTCTTCCACGGAGACAGAAGAGTACACCCACTACTCAGCCGTCCACCTCGGATACACCAGGATAGACATGATCTTAGTATCCATAACATTAGTCCCGCAAATAATGGTAGAAATAGGAGTGTAACATCACTCAGACCACGCACCAGTGATGGTGGGTGTCGATTGGGGGGTGGAAGGGAACAGAGCAAAACCTCCCTGGAGATCAAACGAAATCCTCCTGAAGGACAAGGAGACCACCATCAACAACTACTTCAAAGAAAATGACAACGTGAAAACGGCCTGGGGGGGGGAGGGTAATATGGGACGCAGGAAAGACAGTGATCAGGGGAGAATTCATGTCACAAGCAGCGGCGTACTACCGTGAAAGAACATTGATGTTACGCTCACCTGGCTCCCATAGGGGTGTCGATCTGAACTGGACAGATGCGGCCTCCACCAATGTGACGTGTAGTGCCGAGATGACGGACTGGACTGGCCCACCTAGCTTCGTTTGCTTGGCCTGTAGGAATATTCTTCTGCAAATGGGGAAAGGGAATTAACCACCCGTGGAGTTGAGCGTTAACCCTCCCCCACTCCTGCTGTTCTCCCCACTGATCACCTTTGAGGTCCCCTCTTATAGTCTCACATGATGGTTTGGAAAGATGAGCTCTCCATCCTGCATTGAGCGCAGGGGCACGTTGATAACCAGTTGCTTCACTGGCTCGAAGGAATTGGTGAGTTCCAGAACAAGATTTACTCTGAGATTCCCGGCAAGACGCCGTAAGTATGTAGTTCGTAAGAGTTCAAATGTCTGACTTTCACTCTTGTTCGATTCCTTGCAGGTTGCAGCTTGACCCTAGCGAAGAGTTCCTCGTGGCAACCGGTAATATTCAGGTAAGGACTTGTATTATCCAACACAGTTCGATAAAATAATGTCAATATGTAACCTGTTGCTTTCTCCCTTATTCAGGCACTGAGAGAATATATGAAGTCTCGGGGAATAATGCCTCCGGCGGTAAAATTAGGTAAGTCTATTGTGATGAGGAGGTTTCCCCTTGTTTGTCCCTTTGTTTCACCTTGCTGTCCTTTTGTTTCCCCTTAGGGGCCAGGGTTCGGCGAGGATGCAGTGGAAGCTGCGCCGATCCGTGAAGAGGAATAGTACCCCCGGTGGTAAAATCAGGTAAGTCTATGGGGGGGTAACTAATATTGCCTCTGTATTCCCTTGGCTCACCTTGCTGTTCTTGTCTTCCCCTTACGTGCGGGAGTGCGGCGGGAGCATGCAGAAGGATGCGGTGGAATGTGAAGATGCTGCAAAGGCCGGCGAGTTAAGCAGCGCTGCTGCAGGCGAGGCGACGTGCATAAAATAACTTCTTTCTTCCAGTTCGAAGGCGCGATGGATCGGGAATTCAGGTAAGGATGAAAGGTATTGCTCTTGTTCTAACCTTTTCTCCTTCTCTCCCCTTTTTCTAGGAGCTCCGGACTCGAGGCGGGCGTGGCAGAAGACTGGATGCAGACTTGCAGGCACGGTGAGTGTTACGCTGCTGGATGCAGAATAGCGCAAAGCATGTGGTGCTCTTTGGGCGTGGTTTAAATAGCCCCCAAAGTAGTCCCAGGTAAGTATTCCTCCCCAGCCCCACTCGAGTAAAAAAAAAAAAAAAAAAAAAAAAAAAAAATAGTCCCTTAGGTAAAGTAGTCCCTTCCAAGCCTCCTTTGGCTTGGAGCTCTTGCAGCATGGTCTGCATCAGGTAAGTTTTAATCTATGAGCCCGACGCCTATGGCGCCAGGACTGCACCAAAATAGCCCCTAGCAGGGGTTGTTGGGTTTGCTTAGTATAACTTGATGCCTGCTTCCGGGGTTGCTGGACTTGGTCTGGGTCCCCGGGGTTAGGCATCATGACAATTGATGACAAACCAACTAGAAAAAAAGTGGTGAAAGCCGCAGAAGCCCAACACAAAGCCCATGGTTCGAGGAAATCCCTAAGAGCGCTTCGGAAAATCAGAGCTCAACTGGAGAATCATACGGCGGACCGGATCGCCCAGTCACTGCTACAGACAAAACAATCCTATTATATCCATGGGGGCAAGGCTAATCGTTTTCTGGCACTACATAGTGCAACTAAATGACACCTATGGAAAACCCCACACAGCAGAGCATGACAAAAAATAAATAATGAAGCGATTTCATGAGGAACTCTTAAATAGTGAGAACTTAAACCCAGAACGCCAACTCACCTATATCAATCTCCAGCTGCCCCAAATTGCAGCGAAAGACAGAACCAATCTTGGGAATCCAATCACAGCACAAGATATCAGCGATGCCATCTCAGCACTACCAGCAAATAAGACTCCTGGTCCAGACGGCCTTGGCCACGGCTATTACAATACATTCTGCACACAATTGTTAGGCCAGTTGACAAAACTATACAATACAATCAGAGAAGAGGGGAAGGTCATGCTTGATATGGGGAGGTCTATAACTATCCTAACCCTGTAGCCAGGTAAATATCCCAACAACTGTGCAAGATATCGGCCCATAGCATTGTTGAACACAGACGCAAAAAATCTATACGAAAATTCTAACAACCAGTCTAATGAAAATTCTGCCGAGCATAATACACGAAGACCAAGCGGGGTTCATCGGCACACACACACAAGACAACGTCAGAAGAGCAGTAGAAGTCATAGATGTTGGATGTTGGGCGGCGAACACGACAGTCATTTGCAGTGGCAGCTCTTGACGCCACCCGGGCCTTTGACAGCATGGACTGGTGCTATCTGAAACTGATCTTAGAACGCTTCCGTTGTGGCCCATAATTCACTAAAATGGTGCTCGCCAATTACCAACATCCATCGACAAGTTTCAGGATCAATGGACAGAGTACAGAGTTTGTGAAGATCAGAAGGGGCACTCGTCAGGGCTGTCCCCTCTCCCCCCTGATTTTTGCGATGGCGATGGAGCCATGTGCAATGCAGTTCCGACAGGATGCTCGCATCAGAGGAGTTACAATTGGTCAGGAAACCCACAAAATAGCCCTGTACGCAGATGACATTATGCTTTTCATGGGAGACCCAGAAAATACGATGCCCAGAGCGATGGCTCAGCTGGAGGAATTCAGACAGGTCTCTGGGTTCTCGATAAACTTCTCCAAATCAAAAGCCATGAACATAACAGCAAGGAGAGAAGAGACCGAGACATTGGAGAGGACATTCCCGATGAGCTGGGTGGAAAGAAAACTGGAATACCTACGAATCCACCTTGCTAGAGAACCACAAAAGCTATATCAGACAAACCTAATCCCGCTGTGGAAACAGCTACAGGAAGATATGCGCAGGTGGGACTCTCAGGAGCTGTCCTGGTTTGCCCGCATCACAGCTGTCAAAATGACTATCCTCCCTCACCTCCTTTATGTAATAAGTTCACTACCAGTGGCCATAAAGCTAGCCAAGGTCCGAGAGTTGCAAAATGCGATATTCAAATTCATATGGCATAGTAAGAAACCCAGGATCCAGAAACTAATCCTAATGTGCTCCCAATCCTCCTGGGCGGCCTGGGAGTTCCAGAAATGGACAGATACATATTGGCAGCACAACTAGCACCAATGCCCAGATGGGCAAAACCAGAGAACCATAAAGGATGGTGTAGAATCGAACAAACAGCCTCATCGGCTCCCCTAATAGCCCCGTTGAGCCTGAGAAAAGAAAACCGAGAGAGCAGAGGTGCACTTTTGGAAATGACGAAACGGTCACTGCAAAGCTGGGATAAAGCCCGGAAAAAGAAACACATTCCGAGCAGAATGGGACCATATACGCCACTGATGCACAACCCAGATTTCAAACCGGGTCTTCAGCGAGGGTATTGGGTGGGTTAATCCGGGGCTGAAACTATATACCTGAAAGATATGTACAAAGACGGCTCTCCATTACTCCTCACAGACTGCCAGCAGAAATTCAATATAGGAGAAAATGAGCGCTATAGATATGCACAAATAAGGCACTGGATTACCCACCCAACGGTGGAGAGCGGGCACAAGAATGCCATCAGGCCTAGGACTGTCGCTGCAGAAGGCAACACGGCAAAGGGGGTCTCCAGACTGCTCTCCAACGACCAACCGACCGACAATCTCACATACAAAATCAACTGGGAAAGAGACATGCAAGAGTCACTAACAGAGGAGGCATGGAACCAGGTATGGGCACGTGCACAAAGCACCTCCAGATGCACCACAATAAAGGAATCCACTTACAAACTATGCCTCAGATGGTATATGTCCCCGAACCGCATTCATAAATTCACAAAGTCATCTTCACCAAATTGCTGGAGGAACTGTGGTGAGAAGGGAGACCTATTCCATATGTGGCGGACATGCCCTAAAGCCGTCGCCTACTGGAAGGAAATACTAAGCCACATAAAGGACATTTCAGGGGTTGAACTGCCGAGATCCCCGAAGACAATTCTCTTAAGAGTCCCTATAGAAGGTAAATATGCAATGTCAAGAACGACAGCCAAGCGGATTACTCACCTACTGTCAGCAGCAAAAATTACCCTTGCACAAAACTGGAAAAACCAGTCCAATCTCAGCATGGTGGTGGATCAAGATCTGGGGAGTAATGGCCATGGAGAAGATATGCGCTGTCAGTACTGGTAAATATCTAAGATTCTTAACTACCTGGAACCCATTCCATGAACATGTACGGGACAGAGAAGCTAATTTCTTCAAACCCTGCCTACTCCGGAACACGCATGTAATCTGAACTCTCCCAGACAAAGACATTGAGACACTAACGTCAGGAAAAGATTCGAAATAGTCTATAGTCTGAACTCTAACGTATACAATAGTGACTAAAGTTGGTGGGGAGAGGGATGTATAGGGTATGGGGGGATAAGGTGAGTGGGGGAAGGAGCGGGGAATTGAAAACTGGAAATCCTTGAAGGTAATGCGAACTCCTACGAACTGTAAGATAGGTTCTGCGTTTTACTTGTGTTCATAAGTGATTATTGTTGACAAATGTTATGTTGAAATTACCTGTATGCCTTCGAACCAAAAATAAACATGGTTAAAAAAAAATAAAGGTTTTTGGGAATTTGGTTAAAAGAAATTGTGTTTTTGGCTTCAGGTTGTTTTCCTCCATCATTTCAACATAGAACCAGACCCTCTCTGGGGATCTGGGCAAGTGGAACCTCATTGGGAGTGGCTCCCCTCTTGGGGACAACAACTGCTATTCCTGTAAGGAACTCCCTGTTCAGAATACATTTATCTGCCTACATGGGAATAGAAAAGACTGTTACCTCTATTTTGGATTTTCCTGTTAGTGGCCTTTCTTCAATCTCTTTGGCTTCGAGTAATGCTGGATCCCGCCTAAACTCCACAGTCAAAGAGGAATGACACACCCCTTTTGTTTGTAATCATGTATATAAAACCACAAGGAACTTGGATTCAGAGAGAGAATGCAACACAAAGGCGAGCCTCTCGCAGGAGGATGTGCTGGAGGGGGCGGAGAAACGCTAGACCATTGGGCCATCGAGCGATCACTTGCAGGACGCTGGGAGGCTGGCATTCTGCCCAGCAAAGAAGCCAAGCTCGAGAAAGAGATGGAAAAGTGACCTTCTCGTCTAGTGGCGCAACCACATGGAAACCATGGTGGGCTGCTAACTGACAGCGAAACCAGACCGCAGTGGAGAGATCGGATCCCTGATCTCCGCATAAGCAAGGTATTACCTGCCAAGCCGGGCAGTCAAAGGGAAGCAAACAGTCCTGAAGAGTAAACCCTGTTGAGAGGGGCGAATTGAGATATTCGAGACTGGGAAAGCCAAAAGGGTTACAGGAGCCAGATAAACTTGAGCAGGCAGACTCCTTACTGTAACAGAGCTTAAGCAAGCCTGTCGGCTTTGGAGAGCCCAGAGAAACCAAGAGACAGTAATAAATCAAGTATGGGAAAGCCACAAGAGTTACGGGAGTCAAGAAAACCTGAACGGGCAGATGCCCCACCAAGGCCCTCGGAAAGGTAAGCCTTTCAGATGGCCAGAGGGCTTTATGGGGCCCAAAAAACAAGAAACATATCAAGCAGAACTGTAGAGAGAGAACCTGGAAGGTTCCAGTCCTAAGCACAAAACAAGAACATTGTCCAGCACCAAATCGGATATGGTGGAATTGCATTAAAAAATCCTTTTCTGGAAAAAGGTAACCATATGGAATTAGGATTTGGCATACAGAATCTGCAGAGAGGTTGAGGACAGTACTGTGAGACTGACACTTTTAAAAATCAAAACTTTCTGAGAAAGGAATTCAAGAGATTGGGCCAGGCAAATGCTATGGACAAAGGCTATTGCTCTGGTCTCCTTTTTGTTATTTCTTCCTAAGTGGTAGGGCAAGATAGCTAATAGGGTTCGGTCTAAGGACCACTTCTTTTGGACTTTGACAATCACCCTTACTTTTAGTTTGTTTGGCATAGAATTCCTCTCATAGCAGTAGGGCAGAATAGGCATTTCCTTATTATTTAAATAAACGCCCTTTAACATGTCACACCTTATTCTGAAACCTTCTTCTGGTTCGCAACATAGCTTGAAAGAGAGGCATTCTATATTGAAAAGGAGATTCCTAATATTTGATACTTTCTCTTGTCCATCTAAAGGATGTATCCTTAGCGGAGACCTTGACCTTAACTCTTGTTAAAAGGTTTAAGACATAACTCTTGTATACATTAATTTTAAAAGTAGAGACTTCCTTGAAGGATTCCTTAGCTGGGTTGGAGTGGAGGATGTGTTCAGAAAGGCCAACAAAAGGATAATTTCATCAGAAAACCGTCATTATATGGGCAGCTCCTGTGTGCAATATTCCCTGAATTGTGTTCCTTGGATCCTCTGCTACTAATGGCTATAATGTTAGAGTGAATAGAAGAGGGGACACAGGGCAGCCCTGTCTCATTCCAGTTCAAAGTCTTTGGACAAGTAGCGGTTGGCCAAGAGTTTAGCCATCAGTCCACAATACATAGAAAAGATCCCTCTAATAAAGCCATCTGCCAATCCAAATCTACCTATTACTGCCCCCAAAATCCAAATCTGCCCTTTTACTGATTTGATCAAGCCATGGGACTTTTTCCATTTTTCAGGGATGCAATAGCTGAGAGAATTTCTTCCTCGGATATCATACTGTTGAGAGTTGCTTCGGAGATATGTAGAAGAATTAATGAGTTCAGGAACTAATCACCAACTTGGGGTTCACAGAATTGTAAAGATTACAGTAGTATTCTCTAAACTCCTCTAATCTTCGTTCTCCTGTCATTGATGGGGCAGACACACACCAAGCCTTACAGAAAGTCCAAGAGTTTTTATTACATAGAAGTTACAAAAGGTTGTGGACTATTTTTTGTATCAAACATTAGAGACGGGCAATTTTGTTTGATCCGGTGCGCTGGATGGCTAAGATGAACGATGTCCGTTACCCCTGGTTACAGATCGGTAACTTTTACAATCTGAACTACGTACCTTAGTCTATAGATGTTTTCCCTAAATGCATGCTGACCGACTCCCTCAGGGATGATCTAAATGTTTTCATTCCTGACACTGGTTTGTGTTCCAACAGGAAAACTGGGCCAATTACTCTGTAAGATGTTCCTCCTTCCACATACGCCCACTGTCACCTGACCCTTCTACTATACCTACTTCCTCTTCTAGACTCCTCCACACCAACTCTCTGCCCCTCTGATGTTACACTCCACTATCCTCCTGCCTACACCCCTTCATGTTAAAACCTCTCATTCTCTCACTCCATCACTACCACTCCACCTCCTAAACCACTACTACTCCTTCTCCTGCTATGGCTTCTCCTCCTCCAACTACTAGTCCTCCTACTAGAACCACTCATACTCTCACTAGGACTACTCCTCTTGCTACTCCTCCTCCTCCTCCTCCTCCCATCACTACCATTTCTCCTCCTCCTACTACTGCTGCTACTCCCCTCCCTCCACTACAACTCCCCTCACTCCACTACACAAGCACCCTCCTTTCATCCAGTAACATTAACTTCACACCCACTCCTTAGACTAACTTCTATCCACCTGCCACACAAATATGGACACTCACTCTGCAGTTCCCTCACATGCCAATATCTCACCTTTCTTCATTAACTGCCTCCACACTCCGCTGCTTCCACCTTCCTCCTGCTGGTCTCTTGATCTGCCTCCTTCTCCGCTGATCTCGCCCAGACAGGACAACCCACACTTCCTATGTCCTGTCCCTTGCTTAAATTTCCCTTCCTCCGTTCTGATTGGCCAGCTTTCCCTAGCGGATCGTGATGTATCATCTCCTTCTGAGAGGTGCATGTGCAAGGGAGGTCTTATCAAGGGAGCCAAGCCCTGCCCTGAAGGTGCTTTATTCGAAAATGGAAAAAGGCATTATATGGGGGCCTATGCCCTGCCCACTTTCTCCTCGCAGAGCCACTGCAGTTCAGTCATGGCGGGTCTGCAAGCTCAGTGTCCCAATCTGTGTCAGGGTTTCACTCTACATTTCTCATAAGTCCAGAGACGAGAGACACGTACACTTCAGATTGAAGTTCAGACCTGAAAGCAATTTCAGTCACACAGCTCAAGTCCCCTACACGCGCACGTGAAAAGATATTTAAGCGAACAGGCACATGTTCATACGCCTATACTTATTATGGACATCCTATTCAGAGAGTAAAGCCCTGATGAAGGCGTACAGAGACTACGAAATGCATTGGCAATAAATCTCTTCATCATACCAGACTAGCCTCATTGGCTTGTTCTTTTATTTCGACAGACTACTCAATGTAATTGAGTTTTTTTTTTGCAACACAATTTCTTGTTTAAGCAATTTTTGAATTGATAGCACACTTAAGAAGAGTTTTTCTGAATATTGCATTGAGAACAGATTCATTTAAGGTTCAGAGTAATCTCGTCAGAGGAACTACAAGAGAGCGACTGCTTAGCTGTGTGTTTTTTCACGCAGCTTCTTTTTTGTTCGGACTTTGAGCAAAGGTGACTCTGGGTCTTGCATAATCTGCTCCTATAAAGATTAATTGAATTACCACTTTACAGTGCACTTTATATATTTTTGTTGGGAATTTTTTAAACATTTCAATTTAGGTGGTGCACACCTTTTTGCTTTTCAGGGTTTCCATGGCAGCCATTCTACCCGGTAAGTATAGTCTCTAGATCATGGGTGCAAAACTTACGGCCTGCGGGCCAGTTGCGGCCCACCATGCTGTTTTGTCCGGCCCACCAGCAACAAAGACTTTCCTAATGGAGGGTGGCCCGCAAGCAGCATCGGCCGCTCTCCATTAGGAAAAGTCTTTGTGTCTTACGGGCCGGACAAAACACTGGCCCTCATTGGCTCAGGGCACACGAACCACATAGCTCCTACGAGTCACGTAGTGCGTGTGTGCTGCACCAATGGAGGGCCAGCAAACACTGCCAAAATAATGTCAGAAACACAGTGAACATTGTGGCGGTACCGCCGGCACCGCAGAGATGGCAAACAGTAACAGGTGAGCTGAATCAGGCCACAGGTGTGCAAAATGATGCGAGCTGCACCACGTAGGCTACTGGGAGCCTACAAAAGGGCCCCACCCACACCCAGGCCACCTTCAAACACAACCATGCTGTCAGGCGCTGTAGAAGCATTTGGCCTAGGGAACCTAGAAGCAGCAGTGGGGCGGAGGAGGTGGCGCAGGCTGCAAATTGAGAACACGGTGCCCATAAACATAAATGTGCAGCCAGCATGACCCCGCAGGCAGCCAGCAATACCCTGTATCAGGGCCTCACCCTGGAACCCGACCCCAGGGCAAATCCACACATTGAGGGCCGGTCAAGCCGGTATAATCATGTCCATCGTCACCCTGATCGAGGAGGACATCAGCAGCCGCATTGGCATCTGGACTATAATCCCCCCACCCCCTGCTGAAGGTTGTCTCGGTACTGCATTTCCTTGGAACAGGAACATATCAGCACGCCGTCAGTGAGCTGCACGGGCTGTCACAACTCTGTTTATCAAGAGTACTGGACCAGGTACTGGATGCGCTGCTGCGTCACGTGTCTGAGTACATATCCCTACCCCATACCCCTGCCCAGGTCATTGCCACCAAGTTGGCATTCCATGCCATTGCAGGCATGCCAAATTGCATAGGGGCATTAGACTGCACCCACGTTGAGTTGACAGTTCCACATGCAATCAAGGCGGTGTACCGCAATCAGAAGAAATTACACTCACTGAAAGTCCAGATGGTATGCAATGGCGGACTCGTGACCACCAATTGCTGTGCACATTTCCTGGGGTCCTGTGCAGGAGGGGGAGTTAGCGAAGGCCCAGTGACCCGGCCATTTGGGTGCGCAGAACTGCCAATGCATGGCCCCTGCCCAATGGTATGGACAGTCACCACACCCCACACATTGCAATGCGTCACATTTCAAATTGCCACAGCGCGCAATTACCTGCCCAGCCTACGCCCGTGCACACCCTAGCCATGGTGCCGCAACACATGCAATGTCGACATGAGGATGCGAGTCCCTCAACCACCCAATGCACTTGTGCACCTTCAATGCACACGATGTGCGCTTAACGAGCAGTGTGCATTGTTCACATTTTTACAGTGACCAGTGTCTGTCTGCTGCAGGTCTGGCCATTATATCACAATGCCATAGTCACCCTCCACATATGAACTCATGGGCATCGACTTGTGCGCAACAAGTCGTTGCCAAGTTTCAATCCACAAATATGACCATCAATGACCCCTGCATGGTATTGGCTCAAAAGATGTCCCATACAATGAATTCACAAACAGGCCATGATTGTACTGCATCTGATTCAGAGAGTGATACCACGAACACTAACATGTGCCGTTGCTTACACTCCCATACAGGTGATATGCACTCACACCATGGCTGATGACGCCCATATGAAGGCCACGGAACAGGCATGAGGAGGCCTACAACAGGACACACATACGCGCACGTGGCATGATAGAGCGTACCTTTGGATTACTGAAGGCCAGGTTCGCTGCTTGAGCCGATCAGGTAGCTCATTGCAGTACAGCCCAGTGAAGACAGGGACAAATAGTAGTTGCATGTGCCATGCTGCACAATCTGTGCATACGCAGGAACATTCCACTGCCCCTGGACACAGAGGATGATGATGGTGATGACGATAATGAGGGGGATGGGATGGGAGCACTCCCTGGCAGGGTTGCCTATGATGGACAACATGCACAGGCAGCACTTGTTCACAATTTTCTTTTATACACTTCTCATGCACATTAGGCACTTCATGTGGTGGCACGACATTAAATGGTTTGAATACACAAGAAATCAACAATGTCCACTCGTAATTTGCATTGCAACAAAAAGTGTATTTACTACGTTACAGGGGTGATGGGAATTGGATGATAATGAAGTACACCCGTGCCCAAACACCTCCCCAAAGTACCCACCCCTGCACCAGGCCCCAACTGACTTACCCCACTAAGGACCACCCCCACCTCCCCAATGTACCCACCTCCCCGCCCAACAACCCCATCACGACTGTTAACGTTCACCACACTATTTGCATCCAACTTGTGGCCGTACATGTCCTTCCTGGAGGGTCCGGACAGCTGTGATGACCGCCTCCAAGGACTACTGGCCACCAAACTGGAGGGCGTGCTGCTTGCAGATGGCACTGGCGGGGTTTCATCTGGCACATTGCCCAAATATGCCTGGTGGGCCACTTGCATTGACTCCACGAGAGTTGACATCACACAGTGTTCCCCTCCCTGACCCGCCGCGACAGAACCATGTTTGTGGTAATGAATCTGCCGATGGCACATAGTCTACGCATAGAGGTGGCAGTGCTCTGCCTCTTGAGTCTGGCCTCCTCACGCTGCAGCCTGGCCTCCTCTCGTTGCAGCTTAGCCTCCTGGAGTTGTTACTCCACTAGCTGCATGAGGCTCACCTGGTGTTCCTCGATGCGCAGGAGGAGGGCGCTGAGTTCTGTCAGTGAGGATGCGGGGGAGCGCATAGGGCTGTTGAGACTGATCAGGCTGAATTGTAACTCCTGTAGAGGAGTGATGTTGCCCCAGTCATCCTCATTGTGTGGTGCGTCAGCACACTGTTCCACCGGTGCACTGTTGCCGCTGGATACACCGTTGTCAGCCGTTTCTTGGGTGCGGCAGATGTGGATGCAGGTGTGGATCCGGTGGCCACATGCTGTGCTGGGGATGGGTGTGTCCGCAGCCGACATTGGCGGGCCGATGGTTGAGTTCCAGAGGTGGGGGCAGTGGCACCCTGTGATGTCCGGGTACGACTGCTATGTGCAGTGCCACGTGGAGCAGGCTGTTGTGCCGTTTCACTGTCGGATGATGTGCTTGTTGGGGAATGCAGGGCATGCTGTTAGTTGTTTGACAGGATGTGAATGGGTCGATCACATGCAACGCACTCCTCATACTTGGTCCACTTGCATGTACACACATTTGATGGGTGATGGACGCAGGTGTGTGGATCTCAGCTTGCACACAGTTGCACACTGTCTGCCTGTCCTGGGAGTTCTGTCACTTGTGCGTGTGGTGTGGGTCATTGGTGGATGTGTTGGTTGCCTCTAGGCCCGGATGGAGGGTCTGAGGGGGTTCCAACATTCACACTCATGGCATTCCACTTTGTCTACTTACCAGCATTGCCAGGTGGGCTGGCTCCAAACTCTGCTCCACCGACGCCCTCGATCACTTCAAGTGCAGGACACTACTGCACCTCTCCTCCCATGTCTGGATCCTCAGAGGTGTCGCAGGTCCCCCCTTCTGTGCTGTACTGCCATTAGGTTGCGCACACACAGCCGCAGATCGCCCCATTGCTTGTGGCAATCTTTGACTGTGCGCACTGTCACACCAACTGCAGTGCACTTCTGTGCTGCTGCTGCCCAGATCTCTTTGCGCCGCTGCTGTGTACTGCGTCTTTGGTCGGCACTGAACACCATTGGGGCGTTGTCAATGATGTGCTCAACCAGCACTTAATTCTGGCTCGCTGAAGCGGGGTTTCCGCTGGCGTGTGGCTGGTATGCGGGATGCCATCTTCTTTTTTATGTGGAGCAAGTCCCAGTGGAAGTAGGCCCTGGTTGCAGAGGATGGCAATGCATTGTGGTTTAAGTAATGGCCGTCACTCTCTTTGCGGTTTTTCGCGGCAATGGTGTTTCCAGATCCCGTATTTCCGGATCCATGACGGCAGAGGCGGATACTGATATACCGCTGCCATGTTTCATGGTGCATCCATCTCCGTGGGTGTTTGCGTTCCGGCGTTGACACCATTTCCGCAATGGTCTGGTGAGCGCGACCGACAAACTGTAATCGCACCTTATTTCTGCATGCTTGCGGACGCGGTACCGGTGTCACCGCACTCATGGATACAACAGATTCCAGACCGGCGGACTCGTAAATGAGGCCCGAAGTCTCTTTACTTCTCGCAAGTTTCTTGACGCATAGTGCTTGCTATAACATAAGCACACAAATGTTCAGGGTCAGATCCCTTTCATACAAGGTTTAATTCATCTCCCTCAGCCGTGCTCGGACCAATTTGCATTTACTTTAAACTATCTAAGCCTTTCGAATGTGCACAGAGTTTGGCTTGACCCGTTGCAAGACCGCTTTAATCTCACACTTATCAGATGGATACCGAACAGAGACTTTAGAATGGGCAGCCACGTGGTGCTGGACCCTCGGTGTATGGTATCTTTATCTTGGTTTCCCGAAGTTCAATTACAAGTTCAACTTATTCCTTTTGGCTTTTTAATTGTATTTGCGTAGCCTTGTCCAAAAGCGTCCCACAGAGTACTCTTTATACAATGTTGCCACTTGCAACCTTGGTTAAAAAAAACAAGCAGATTTGATATCAGTTTCTCTGACTCACTGGCTGCACTTTCTTTTAGGACGCCACTTTGTTGTAGCACCGCGGCAATCGCTCCTCCGCGACTTGAATATCAATGCTGAAGAGCACCGGGTGCCTCCGACATACTGTACAGGTTGGATCAGCCCAAGTTCCTGGTCTTCGGTTTCTTAATTTCCAAGGTTCATGAAATTTATGTTTTTTTATAGGTCAACGCTGCTTCCCTCCTTGCACTCCTCTCCGATCACTGTCTTTCTCCTTGTATTAAACTGTCATTGTGGAACTGCTGTTCCCTTGTGCATTTTGCCTCGCTCAGAAGGTGCTTTTGTCTGCCTTTTATCTATGTGGGGGAAGTGTGACGGAAGTCAGGTGTGTTTAATGATCCGTAATTTCCCGACCTTGCATCCATGGTGTTGGCACATGTCAGGTATGCAGCTCTGGTGTTAGTCCGTTGTCGATCATGGTGCACTGTCAGTTGCAAAGTGTTTGTGTTGGAAAAGGGGCGGGGTTCAGTTCCTAGGTATCCTACCAGGTAGGATGGGGAGAAGGTGTTACAAGGAAGGGGATACCGCATCTCACCCTCCGGTGTCCCACTTCCACTACCTGAAGACCCCCCACCCCTATCCAGGTGATTCTCCCACAGTGGACCAGCCCCACGAACTGGATCCAAAAGCGATGGTCATGTCCTGGCCACCTGGATCTGGTGGATCAGACACCTTCAGGTTTCTCACACACCCCACTCCCTAAATGTGTCATGGCATTTTCCACATTGCCATGCTAGATACAAAGGCAGTAGTAGTGCAAACTACTCTCTCACTTACTAAACATGTAAAGTAGAGGTAGCAGCAATACGAGCTCCCCTCACTAACAGAATAGGCCCAGCACAAGCAGCAAAAGTGCCAGATTTCCTTCCACAGGTATATCACTGGAAGTGGGAATGCAATATTCCCTCCCACAGAATAGGTATACCACAGGCAGCAGTGGAACCTTACTTCCCACAACATCTCAGATAGCAGCAGTGCATGCTTCCCTCACACAAATGGTCCAACTGCAATCCAAATATCTATCCAACAAAACTGGGACAACACATTCAGCAGCAATGCAAGCCCGAATCCTTCAGAGCAGGGACGGCACATGGTCCTTCTCTCACCCACAATAAACAGTAAATATGCTTCCCCCTGTGCACTATTCAGGAGACTAGTGCTCAGATTATTCAGAATTTCAGAACAGTGATCGATTTACAAGGTGTGATAGGAATGCATTTAGGGAAATTAGATGTCATCCAAGCAGTCAAATCCTCATCCCCGTAAATAAGACTGTCCAAATTGAGCATATATGACTCTTGGTTTGCAGACATTTTACTGTTAGGACGAGCGTGGTGACCAACGAAATGAGCACCTTGTCCAGTGTACATTACCTAACTGAGGTGTTAGGCTTGAATCACTATCACAGGCAGATTTGTCCGATATTTAAAAATCTTTGGCCGTCCTTTTATTCCTAAAAACCACATTGGTGCTATTTGTCCCACCGCTTTTACATAGGTGATTTGATTGAAAAATGAGGGTGATCTACTGGTTAATTAATTGTTTATATACCAAGTGAGATTTATTTACGGACTGCAGTTGATTTACAAACTGAGCTAGAAAGGGGTTTTAAAAATATGCAGACTGAATGCAAAGACCACCACTGGAGACCATGCCGAGTGACACAAAAAACATGTTTACAGGGTCACACAGTGTATTCTTTGGGCCAGGCCGTGCCCTCTTTAGGCCATGTCCCAGAAACGTAGGCCATGCTCTATTGTTAGAACCCTCCTTGATTTTTCATCCCACTTAAACACTGGGTATAGGACAGGCACCAGAAGTACGAATTTCCCTCTCACAGAAGCCGACACATTACAGGCAGCAAGGTAAGCTTCCCTCTCATAAATCGCAGAAAAGCAAAGAAGCTCCCCACCCATTACTGGTCCAGCACAGACAGCAGCAGCGCGAGGTGGATGCCTGGGTCACAAAGCCAGATGGGCACCTCATAGGACGCAATTTATGAACTCAGTTCACCAGGTTTATTCAGGATCATGTGCAGCACTGGGACAAATCAAAGAAAGCATCAGCATGACAAAAGCCTTCTTTAATCAAAAGTGTTCGTGAAAAGGATATCTGGGTCTCTGCCTGGTGTCACTCTCAGAGTGTTGCAGTTCTGCAGTGGGTCAATATCCCTCTTCCAGTGACCATAGGCTAGAGATAACTGGCTAGCTACCTCAAGCGTTCTTGCTGCAGCAAGGTTATTATTCTAAAGCGGCTCTCTGTAACTCCCAGAGGTGGGGCAGGTCTGAAGAATGCATAGGCGTTAAGGCCACGAGGCATCTCCCTGCCTTTAGAGTCCTAAATCTATAGCCTCCCCGTCCACTCTCTCATCCTCTGAGCTACAGCTTGCTTGTCTCGAATGGGCATGGCACCACCTCATCTCTAGCCCACCAGCTGGTTGCCGTCTATCCTCCCTGATGCTGTGCCACATGTGTTCACCCTTCCACTTCTCCCAGGCAACAAAAAGGCTGGTGTTGTCTCTCTCGCTCACACTTTCTGGCTGGCATATACCCTACACTAGGGAACTTCCCACCATCTTCCTCCTTCACTTCCTGCTTCATCTCATCTTCGACTGTCCCTTCTAATCTCTCAAGCTGTTTCTCATCCAGTGGGTTTCTACTCTTCCCCTGTCCCTACTCCCTCCAATTGTGATGTGTGACCCTCTTGTAGAGGAGGAGCCAATTACCTCTACCAGAAGTCCCGCCCCCATTCTGCCTATATGTTGGCAACCGGAAATGGCAACATGCGTGAAAGCCATTCATGATACCTATACCACGAAGAGTCCTTTAAGCAAGGTATCCATTGAAAAAACCCTATATGCATTCACAAAGAAATGATGGACTTCTGAAGGAAGTCCCGGAAGAAGTATGAAAGTGAAAAAGAAAGAAGACTCGTGATGTCACACAAAGTAGGGATGACACACCCAGAAGAGATGCCAATAAAAAAAGAATATAGACTTTATCAAATCTGATAATGAAGTAAGCAAAATTTTGGGAGCAAAACGAAGATTGCACGTGCAGGGAAGCACTGAAGAAAATGCAAAGCCATTCTACAAAATGTACAGACACAGTAACGCAAGTAGACAAAGTAATCATGAGGCTGGCTACATAATGAATAGACTGCAGGCGATGCACCAATGTATATGTATAGGAATTCATATCCACAGCGCACTTTAGCAAACTTGGACCCTGTGAATGGAAGGGCTGGAAGTGTGGCGCAGCAGAATAGAATTGCCGACGGTGAAGAAGGATTCGAGATGGATAGCAGGCCTGGTGTCAAGAGTCAGGGCTGGCGAGAGTCTGGTTATCTACTTGAGAAGATTTTTGTAAGAAACAAGCTGAACTCCTCTTTGAGGTGTAAAAGTGCCAGGTTTTCTTCATTTAATAGTATTAAATACAGCAAAGGAGCTCAAAGGGTAGAGCCAGTCATATGGTCAGATGAACATAGACTTTGTGTGGAGCTACACAGAGACCAGAAGATAATGCCATTTCTTCACTCCCTTTTATTCTCAGGCACAGTGAGCCTCTACAAGGCCGAGTTCAAAGGATTAATTGAATCGCAGACCGCAGGAGTGATGGGGTACCAGCTTGCGTGCTTCTACCTAGTGAAATATTCCAGAAGGGCACAAGTGTGCCAACCAATTGTAGAGGGCCGTGTAGCAGAGAGCCCTATAGTTTGAAAAGCCAATAGAACGTTGTGCATTAGTATTACACGGAAGATGACTTGCACTTGGGATGGACTTAGTTGTCCACCTGACTTTAGAGACCCAATCACAATCCCCTCCCATATAGAAGGTATATGTAGATGTTCCCTTTGAGGCGATCATATCCCCTAGTAAGTTTTCTTATTTTGCCACGTAGTAGGACATCACTTGTGATGAACTTTCAGTGGTTCCATGTGTTCAAAATCGCTGCAAAAATGGCCATGGACAAAAAAATGTTGCTGCAAAAAAGGTTGTAGTTTTGCCACTGCAATCCATGTAAAGGATGCAGGGGCCACCCTCGCAACCCCCAGACCCATTATTACATTTAAGGAGAGTGGGGGACACCCCTGCACCCCTTAAATGGGAAAATGGGGTACACCTTTAAACGGTCAAACCACAGCATTTTTGCCGTGATTTTTTGTACAGGCATCATTTTTGCCGCAATTTTATCACTGCATGCACTTTTAGTATAAAAGCTGCGATTATGAAATGTAGGGAGAGAAATCGAACGAGCACCCATTGATCATTGTAAGTCCCCGTTTAAGATAATTGTTAATAAAACAGTCTTGAGTTCACCAACTTCCTGAGTCGTTCTGATTATTGATTTAGGAGTAAAATCTGCATCCCCATCCATCTCAGATACTGTTACCTCGTCTTAAAGGATCTTACTGGATTCACTTCCATGTGTAAAGCCCTTTTAAGATGGGCCAGGACTGTGTCATGGCCCAAGATAATAAAGGAGCAACTGCAGGCACGTGCATCAGAACGGCTGCAAACTGCAAGCATGGAACATCTGTTGTCTCCATCTCTCATTCTGGGCCTGCAGGCCCACACTGTGTGATCACAGTCCTGCAGGTCCCTGATGGTCTGGACCCCCCTGACCAGCCTGGTGCCCAGAGTCAGGCCCAGGCACCCACCATCCAGGATGCTGCCGGCGGCATCGAAGGTGCTCCGGCACCCAGGCTGTATCCCCACAGCCTCACAGGGCCCTACCCTGCAACACCAGTAAGTCAGGGTGACCCCGGCACACCAACATGGTGCTGGGCCCGCAGCATCAGGCTGGCCGCGTGACCTCCGCCGGCCCCACAATAATGACGACGAGGAAGTGGAAGCCCCATGATGTGCCCCGCTCCCCTGGTGTCCCTCTTTTCTTCTCTCTCTTCAAAGGGAATATGGAGGTGGGAGAAAGAAGGAGGAGCGGCGCCAACCACCCTGGAAGAGAGGGGTGGATGCCATACCTGGCGCCCTGCCGGCAGATCCTCCCTGGCCGCGGCCCTCTGAGAGGAGGGTGCTCGTGCGGCCAGGGTTGGGGGTCCACCCGCAGGCCCCTGCGGCATCTGCCGGGAAAAGGAGAAAGATGGAGAGGCAGTAGAAGAAAGGAAGCAGATACCCGTCGAAAAGGAGGGACAGCGAGTGCCTGACCACCCTGCAAGCCCCCCGCTGGCAGCAGATGGGGGCAACCATCTACATGACCGGGCAGCCCGGCGGTGAATACAAGAGTGCAGAGGCTGCCCGCGCCCTCCAATACTACAGGCAGCCCCAGCTGCAGGAAGACCATGCCGCTGGCGGGGAAATCAGCAGCTCCACGTCAGAGCCAGCGTGGAAAATGCTGGAAAGTTAAAGCCCCAGGAAAGTCCTGGACCCACTCGGCGGTGAATAATAATCTCGGTCTCGGACCATAATGAAAAAAATAAATAAAAACAGATCATTCATGCCAGTGCCCCTTAATGATGCCGGGCTTCCGGCAGTGTGAATTTGTATGCTCCTGCCATCGGAGCAAGGAAGGTGAAGTCCCAGGTCAGCTGGGTGGTGAAGTGGGTAGAGTATGCAGTGTAAATGCTGATGGCCCCCACAGATGAAATGTGTGCGCTCTGGATCAGAGCGCTGGAAGAAAAAGAAATGCAGCAGCCCGCAGCACAGGGATATCCCGGGCGGCAAAAAGGTGTAGCGCTTCCTTATCGGCGCTATGAATAAAAGAAAACATACGACCCCAAAATGATACCGGGCTTCCGGCGGTGCTCCTGTCATCGGAGCAGGTGGAGCATACAAGCTGTGTGTAAATACCCTGGAAAGAAGAGATGGCTCCAGCACCCTGCCACTGGTGTGCCCATTCTGCTACTGAAAGAGGTGGCCCCAGCACACTGCCACCGATGTCCGCCCTACTGCTGGCAGTACCAGGCCAACAACCTCCTGGCTGGGGGAGAGAATGTGTCTTCGGTGTCATGCCAACTACCCCTGCCTGAAACGGGGGGGGGGAGAGGGGAGTCAGTGTACGTGTGTGCCTGTGCAGTACTGCACGAGTAAATGGATGTGGCTCCTGCCTGAAGGAGAGAGTAGAGTGACTGTACTGCACCAATTAACACCTTGCCACTGGTATATGCCCTCTACTACGGGCAGCGCCGTGCCCACCAACCTACCATTGGTGTGCACCCTCTGCTACTGGCAGCTTCCTGCCCACACTCCTGACTGGAGGAGAGGACTAAACAGCAAGTGGCCTCAACGCCCAGCCACTTGTGTCATCACTGCTGGCACAGCACGTGGCCCTAACACCCCACCACTAGTGTCGCCCTGCCTGCACAGCAAGTGGTCCCAACACCCTGCCACCAGCGACACCCTGCCACAGTGGTTGCAGTAAAAGGAAGGAGCGAGCAACACTCCAGCCTGGGGCAGGAGAAGAGGTGGCCTAGACACTGTCACCTGTGCCTGGCCAACCAGCACATGCTGCCCTGACACACGCCACCAAGAAGCCGTGCAACATGAAACTGAGGGCTGCAGCTCTGCATGAGTGCTTATGCACCCTCCTGTGCCACTGCAGTAAAGTGACAACCCTGCCTGGGGGAGTGTAGCCAATTGAAAAGAAGAGCGAGTAACATGCGGCCATTCAATGCCCTGTCAAAATCATGTGGCGCAGCCCAGACGCCCTGATACCAGCAGATCGCTACCTGCCCCAACATCAAGGGGCTAAGCCGATGTGGCCCCTGGTGTGCCCAGGTGTGGCTTTGCCGGCCTTTGAACTGTACCATCAAGGGGCCTAGGCCCATGGAAATGACTATCCTGAAAAGAAACTGGAGCAAAGTTAACTGGTCTCCTGCAGTCCTGCAAGTGCTCGGAAGAGACTCAGCAAACATGTGTTTAGATGCTGTGAGCATGCATGTAGATTATATGCTTAATGTGCAGCCAGTTAAATGGATGGGATGCTGTGCATGCTCTAAATGGTGCCAGAAGCTAGCTATGGCGTCATTCAGTGGTTGAAGTTCCACTTACCCCAGGTTAATAAAGCGTCTTGTAAAATGGGGTAGAACTGCCAACATTCGACCAGCGGTTCACCAACCACGACTGTCACCCGCTAAGTAGGTTTGGAGTTTGTTAATATGTGTTATGTCTGCAACTATCAGAGTCCCTATGTATGTATCAGTGGCATATCCTACTGTCTACCCCATATTTCGTAAGTATTGTCGTTCTGCAACGGGGGAAAATCATTCAGCAACGTTTGTTTTGTTCGGTATCGAAAAGGAGGAGTCTGATGTGTGACCCTCCCATGTGTATTGCGTCATGGCCCAAGCTAATAAAAGTAGCAACTGCAGGCACATGCCTCAGAACGGCTGCAGACTCCAACCATGGAACATCTGTTGTGTCAGTCTCTCATTCTGTGCCTTCAGGCCTATACCGTGTGATCACGGTCCTGCAGCCCTGGCCTCCAGGTCCACACAGTGCGATTACGGTCCTGCAGGTTCCTGCTGGTCTGTGCCCCCAGACAACCATGGTGCCCTGGGTCCAGCCCAGGCACCCACCATCCAGGATGCTGTTGGCATCCAAGATGCTCCTGCACACAGGCTGTGTCCCCACAGGGTCCTACCTGGCAGCACCAGTAAGTCCAGGTGACCCTGGCACAACAACATGGTGCTGGACCCCCCCCCCAGCACCTGTGAGGCCGGACGCGTGATCACCACCGACCCCACAATACTAATGTGTCTGTCTAGTTCCTCCTCCTGAATCTCGAATACCTCACCTCCATCTACTTCCATGTCACCTTCTTTTTTTTTTTTATTTTAATGATTTTTATTGTTAAAATATTGATCACCAACTTCTCCTGTGCCTACAATTGCGTCCACCCACCTGCACCCCCCGCCCCCCAACACCACAAACTCCTTCAACACCTCAGTTGCCTCTGTCCCTCCACACACTGCTCAGCTTCTGCAACCTCCGTTCCCTATGTGGGTCTTTATAGTGATGTCTTCCCTCCCCCAGGGCCGGGCTTGTTTGGTTAAGTTTGCTTAATTTTCTGCATCATGGATTGGTTGGCTCTCCGGACCTCCCGCCTAGAGGAGCAGCCACTCTAACTCTCCAAATGCAGACCGAGCATCTAAATGGCTGTTCCGTCATCTTTGATGTGACAGAAGCACTTGTACGCATGCTTCACAGTACGTGGCCAACCACAGCCACGTCTGCTCTGCGGTCTGCTGCTCATCCACAAGATAGGGTAAACTCCCAATATTACATACTGCATCCCAACAGGACTCAAATACCAATCAACAGAGAAAAGTCCCTCTTGTATTGTAAAGTCTATGGTTCTGCAGTAATCATCCAAGAAGCAATTCACACATTGTTTAAAAACACGACATTTTCATTGTAAAACAATATAGTCCGAGCACCATCCTTACATGCTAAAATGTGTAATATACAAGAAATGATCACATAAATATATATATATATGTGATACAGTTTTATTCAAAAGTAGAAAACTTTACACATAATAACATCAAACATTAGTGATCTAAAAATAGTATTCGATATACAAAATATAAAACCGTTATACATAATAATAATATCACAACAGATCAATCCAGACAGAACAGATAAATCATCTCCTTGATAGGACTGTTAAATAATCATGTACATATACATATATTTCATCCATATGAAAAGAAGAAAAGGAGAGAGGGAGAAAAACATCCTTGTGTTCCTACCAGTATAATTAATCATCTTCCATACTTGCGTTGCCCGTCCTTTTACTAAAGGAAGGCACCTCTATACTTCAAAGGGGCCACCCTTGTACTTGTTTTCATGCAGGCGACAGCCTCACGCCACACCTGAAAAAGTGCTAAGTGCAGTTTAGGGTTTAAGGTATTAACACATTGATACCAAAAGTCTACCTGTTCCATATATTCGATATTGTGGACAAACTCACCAAGATATTTTATGTACATTGCTCTCATCCTACAACATTTCGTAAGCACATGACAAGCCGTCTCCAGCTCAGCTGGATGTTCACAAATCCTACAATATCTTTCTGCTGCTTCCAGACCCATCTCTGGACCACGGACCGCCAGGACGGATAAGTGATTGAAGCGCAATAGTAAAATAAAGCGCCTCAATTGATCCGATGGGCAGAGATTTAGGTATGGTTGCACCTTCATGTAGGTATAGAGTACAAAATTAATAAAACTAACTTCAGGCTACTCAGATGCATAAAATTACTCTGCCAATCCCAAAGATTTAGGTGTCTGCGCATGCTGGTAAACAGATATTCATTATCCCTGCCCCATTCAGGTGACCAATTGATTTCTTCGAACACAGTGTTAATCTGGGTTTCTAGTTTTACCTGTCTACCCGCCGCAGTATCCTCTTTGATGGTCATGAGGAGCCCGTTTGTAGGTCTGTTAAACCTGATGTAAAATTCCATCCTTTTCCTTAAGACCATGGCCTTAAGGGATGAAATACCTAGCTCTAGCCTAATTATGGCCATGGGGATACATTGAGGAAGGCCGAGAATTTTTCTCCAGAACTTACCCTCCACAAGTTGTAGCCATCCTAGATTCATATTGATCAGGGGGTCTAAACCGTACGTGACCATAGGTGCCAGACATTGAATATACAACTGACGTGCTGCCCATATTGAAAACCCACATTGTTCACGCGTGAACTTGTATATTAGTGCTGTAAGTTGGGCAGCTTTTGTTCTGCGCTCCTGGATGCATGTGAGGTAATTTCCTTTATGGTCAAATTCAACACCTAGGTTTTTGTACGTAAAAGTATATTCAATTTCAATCAGACCCACCGTCATGCGAGGCCTAGCTACTTTACCTGCGGTATATAATAGGTTGATTTTATTGTGGTTAATGACAAGTTCATTATTCTCTGCATATCGCCATAGCTGGTTAGCGGACCTTAGGATCCCACTGAAGGTGTGATCCAAGATCACCAAATCATCCGCATAGGCCAGTATGGGACAATGGCAGGTGCCTATTTTAGGGGGACAGTTAATCCCAACCAGGCATTTGGGTACATCGGACACAAACAAGTTGTAAAGGGTGGGGGCCGTCACACATCCCTGCTTTACCCCTCGCATCACAGGGATTGGTTTGGTTACAGCACCTTGATTGTCTAACCTTACTTGTACCATATTATTGGTGTGAAGAAGCTCAAGGTAGAATAGCAAAGATTCCGGGCAGCCCAGTTTCCTCAGTTTGTTCCATAAAAGAGAGCGATTTACCAAGTCGAAGGCTGCCCTGAAGTCTACATAAAGAGCATATAGTGGAGGGTTGGCATGGACCAGAGCCTTGCTTCTCAAAGCATTCATAACAAACAGATTATGTGAGGTAGAATAACCAGCTCTGAAACCACTTGGAATTGATCTAGTATACCCGCACCCTCGGTCCATTTTTGAAATTCCTTGAGGATGAGAGCAGCAAACAACTTCCCAGAGCAGTCCAACATAGATAAGAGCCGATAATTCTCTGTTTCGGTTCTGTTGCCTTTATTAAAAACTGATATAATGATGGCGGCCTGCCAGGATAAAGGAATACGCCCCTCGTACAGGATTTTGTCAAGCAGAATTTTAAGGAGACTGACCTAGAACGGTGGGTTATTTTTCATCACTACATTAGAAAGGCCATTCGGCCCTGGGGCTCGAGAGGCGTTTTATTCCTTAATTCTATCTTGTAGGTCCGCGATAGAAACATAGAACGGGGGGAAAGGGGGTTTAGAGCAGGTCGGGGTATAGGTTTTATTAATCCCCACGTTCCGTTTTTCCATATAGGCAATCGATTCAGCGCTGCCTATAGGGTTCACCATATTAGAGATCTTCTTCCCTTTCACCTCCCCTATTACAGACCAGATATTGCGGGTGTTTTTACTACATAATATTCTAACTGTATGCTGCCATCTCTCCAATTTCCTGTATTTTTAGCCATTTTTGATAAACAGTCTTCAACTTTCTTGTACAATGTTTTATCATACATTCACAACCAGTTATAATATCCAATAACCCAATCATTTCCGATATAAAATATTAACACCAATTTTCAAAAAAAAAAAAAAAGAAAAAGAAAAAGAAAAAAAAGACAAAACACAACAAAAAATAATCAAAAGAGCAATCCATTAGAAATAGCTGAAATCAAAACACATGGGGAAAAATGTTTTTCAACGATGGCCCAATTTGATGATAGCTGTCCATTCAGTTGTTTTAGACATTCATTTTAAAGTACAATTTAAACACTGTCACAGATGGCACAAAACACTCTAAGGCTCGAGGACGGTTCAAGTTATTTTTATCTTGTGGGCCCTAGGTTCTTTCATCTCGCTTCTCCGGTCGGATTTCCTCCGCAGCCCAGGCATACGTAATCCCTGGTTAGTGATATTGAACGGTAAACCCTACGGTCTAACTTCTGAGTTCTCCTAATGTGGACTCTCTAAATTCAGGCTACCAAAACTCCCACAGGGACTTTCTAGCTTTAACTACTCTAACCAAAGGTTAGTGTTCTAATGGGAGTTTGAATAGTGCCTTGCACTTCATCTGTTGAATTTAGACTGCGCCAGGCATGACCACTCAGACATTCATCCTCTCCTCTTACAACCAATCCTTCCAGTTTACTCCTCCCACCAGTCCTTTAGCCTTTTAATGGTTCAATCCTCCTTCGCCTTGGCTCCACCAATTGATGTAACAACTCCTCCGACTCCACTACCCTCCTTCCCTCCTCTCGCTACTACACCCTTTCATCCGTTACTACACTCTTTCACCTGCTACTACACTACTCAGCCACTTCTTTCACTATGTACCAGTCTTCTCACACTACCACTACTCTCACTAGACACCACACAAACAGACTGTAGAACCACTATAATTATTTTGCCAATACCTCACCTTTTCCACAAGTCTTCTCCACAAGCCACACACCGCTCCCACGTTCCTCCTGCTGGACTCTTGGTCCACCTCCACTGCTGACCTCACCTGGCTTTATGTTCCCAGTTTAAATCTATCCCCGTGTCAGGATTGGAAATCTTTCATTCCCAAAGCATGCCCAGTCTTCCCTTCCCGCATGTGCGGGGGAAAAGTCAGAGGAGGGGTGCTAAACCATTGTAGAAAAGCCCCTCAACGCTCACACCATAAAAAATAAAATAAAAATAAAATACAACCCACTAGGCAAAAAAGCCCAGCACACCTCTTGCGAAGAAAAGGTTTTATTTCTACAAAAATAGAAATGTGCCAGCAAAGAACTCTGCTGCCATGCAGGACCGGTGCTATCGCTAGGCAAGGTTAGGTGCTTGCCTATTGCCTATATGTGTAAATGGTAGAGAGGCAAAATGCTGCTTTAACACCTCCACACTAATTGTGTACTAACTAACTTGCATGTGATAGCACCAGCCCAGACTGTCTGCAGGTTGATGCTGGCTACAGCAGCAGCAGACCAGGCAGTGCCACCATGCCTCAAAGGTTGGCGTTGGGTCAGGGTCACAAGTGGCATGGGCTTGGCAGCGATGGCACGATCCAGCACCTGCACATTTGCACACCACGTGGCAGGCCATGAACGAAGCACCATGCGAGCCCCCTCAAGTCTCGACCGATCGTTGTGATGGTCATGGTGTGAGTCTATCAGGGAATGCTGTAGTTCACTGTGCAGCCTGGCTGAGCCAACTGCCCTGAGCCTGTTAACTGGAATTGGTCCACCGTCCATCAGATGTGGTGGCCTGCGCACCCTGGCTGGGGGCCGCCATCAGCCTTTTGCTGTACGGTTTGGCAGGCCAGTGAGTACCTGTCACGTAGTCCACCTATTCTGGACGTGGCAGCCCCTGCTGTGCTGCGAGAGCGGCCCTGCCTGTGCAGAGAACAGTCAGACGTCACGCAGGTGAGGACTCCACACTAATTTTATACTGCCTTGCTAGAATCGATCCTGCTTCCTTCGCACACTCCCTCCTCCTCTTCAAATCCCCCTAGCGGGAACTGATACCTGCGTGAACATGTGTTGCTGCACTGTGCGTGCAATACTAGGAGACTGACACTGTGCAGATTGCATGCTCGGGTGTGCCGTGTCTCCTTCACACTCCACTACACGAAAGTCAGTGCATTCCATGCAAACACCTTTAAAATATAATTCGGGTTGCATGCCCATTTGTACCCTTAATCTAAATGCAGTGACTAGAACAGTGGGAAATAGCACAGAGTGTAGGCAGAAGTGCGTGTGTGCAATATATTATGCATTAACATAGCTCACTTTGTTAACACGCCTGCTGTAGACGCCCCGCCTGGGTGCAGTGCAAACCCTTCCGGTCAATGGCACTAATGCAAGCAGGACTGACTCCACCTTTCAACCTTCCAAGGTCAATCAATAACAAGGCTGCCATTTCCTTCCTTGGGGCAACACTTGTTCTTGACAGAGCCAGGACATCGAATAATGTAGTCAGACCCGCATGCTACCCATTTGGGGATTCAGAATATAGCTTTTCGACGCATCCAGGGGAGATGGAGGCAAGAAATTCATGAAATGCCCCATGTGGAATAAATACAGGATCTTTACTGAGACCCTGGAATGCAGGCAATCCCAGTGTCCCTACAGGTTACGGAATCTTCCTAATTCTCGGACATTGTTTTAGTGATTACATCAAATGCGAGGAACATGTGCAGGCCAAGTTGCCCCATCTACCTTCGTGGGACATTTGTGCCCATTTGAGTTTGCAGTCCATTGACTACCTAAGGCCATGCTAATCCCTATCGCCAGCCATTCCCACCCACTTCCTGCCCAAAACGCATCCACTCCTGAGATGTCTTTGAGCTCGCTTTAATCAAGCCAATAGCCCCATATTGCCCAAGGTCATCTCAGAGTCAGCATTCAGCCCCATCAGTCAGACTGCACCAACGGCAAAAGATGTTTTGAGTAAGTGCAGTTCATTACTGCTCGGTCACAGCTCTGCTCAAGTAGGTCACTTTCAAATACAGTTGTTGCTTAAAAAAAGAAAAAGGGGAGTTGGGGGCGGTGAGGAGTGCCGGCTCATCACACTTCCTCTAGTACTGGAGTGCAAGGTAACCTATTTAAGGGCACGTCATAACACCAATTTATTTATTTTTACTTATTGTATTATTCATTCATACAGCGCTTATACACAGGTGGAGTGCTTCAAAGCGCGAAGGGAACAAGGAAATACAGTAATCGCTCTTAGGCCTTGAAGTTTCCGAGTGATTGACAGAAAAACTATCATACTTGGCCTACCGGCATTTCACCTAGTGCAAGTGCATGAAGTGGTACAGTAACGACCAAGCTACAGAGAAGGGACACAAAAGTGGGGTTGGGGGGGCAGGACGGTATGCAGCGATTATCATGTATACCAAAATAAAAAACAGAAAATTATGAATGCCAAAATAATGAATTTGAAATAAAATTAAAATAAAGGGGGGGGCGGGAAATAGTAATAAACACAAATAAATGGGTGGGGGTTCGGGGTGGAACTCCCCCCCCCCAAAGGCAACGATAAAGGAAACTATTTGAGAATTCGTTATTATGGTATTCATTATTTTGGATTAGTTATAATTACATGTAACCTACAGGACAGACTAACTAGTCCTGGTACATTTAGGTCATGCATGCATACAGACGGAGGTGCGAGGAAGGGGAGCCTGGGGGTGGGGTGAAACAAATGAGTCCAGTCCCGCAGGGCCCTGTGTTAAGTGCAGAGAGGTTTTCCCCCGCTCATGGAGCGTGAATTGAAAGTGCAGTAGTGCTGAACATAGTGCAGTGGCCCGGATACAAGTGCAGAGACTGGCGGGGGAACCTGGGACCTGTAAGGCTCTGGAGGTGAAGCAGGCAACTGGTCAGCAAAACTGAACAGAGTTAGGGAGGAGGAGGAGGGTGGAGAGAAAAAGAACAGAGGTTAGCAGGGGAGAGGGAGAGAGAAGGAGGAAGGTCTTGAGCACCTTAAGTTCCATAAATTCTTACGGCTCTAGACGTAGAGAGGCAGGGAGGCTGTTCCAGAGGGAGGCACCTGCAGCGGATAGAGATCTAACCCCAAATCTCTGTTTGTGAAAGTGGCTCACCCACAGAGAGTTGGAGGATGACAAGTGGAGGACTCTAGAGGTAGAGTATTTAGGAAGAGAGCTTTCTAGATAGTGCAGGCCCCTCCCAGAAAGCCTTGTGGATTATGCAGAGGGTCTTGAACTTGATCCTTGCAGCCACTGAGAGCCAGTGGAGGGATTTCAGCGACGGAGAGATACGCTCACTGGGCTTGAGGCCAAGGATAAGTCTTGCGGTTCTGTTCTGGATGACTTATAGAGGACAGAGAGTAGGGGTAGGGAGATGGAGAAAGACTGTTGCAATAGTCCAGTGTCGAGAGAACCAGGGCTTGCAAGGTGGTGGTTCTCTGGGGGAAGTGAGAAAAGGCAGAATACCTCTGAGGAGGTGCAGTTGGTAGTGGGACTTGCGGAGATGTGAGAGGAGAAGGAGAGATGACACCTAGATTTTTTTCCTCATTGGTAGGTGATGTCGCAGGGCCTATGGAGGTCGGCCCATGCGAGAGTGGGAAAGCAGGAGCAGGGGTCCCAATGAGTATTATCTCAGTCTTACTGGTATTTAGGCAAAGATCGCTAGCAGCAAACCAAGACTGACCTGGAGCTAGACAGTCAGGAATGAGCGAGGAAGAGGAGGAGGCAGAGGGTAGCATGAAAGAGAGCTGCGTGTCATCTGCATAACACTGAAAGTTAGAAGTAAAGGTAGAGATCCTGTGGGCTAAGGACCCCCTCCCTCTCCTCCATGTAGATATTGAAAAACCAGGGGGATAGGTTAGATGCCTGGGGGACACCACAAGTAGAGAGAGTAAGAGGAGAGAAAGGACCGAAGTTCCACCTGCGAGGAACGGTCTGAGAGAAAGGAGGTGAGCCATGCCAGGGCCTGATCGGTGATGCCCAGGGTATCATGGAGACTGGTGATCAGGATATTGTGGTTTACCATATCGAAAGCAGAAGAGAGGTCGAGAAGAATGAGGGCAGAGTGAGAGTTAGAGTCAAGATTTGAGAGCAGGTCTTCATGGGTGTTCAGAAGAGCAGTTTCCGTGCCTCTGGATGCTCTGAAGCCAGACTGATGGTGACAGAGACAACCAAGAGATTCAGTGTGGAGGGTAAGTTGAGTGATAGCAAAAAACAAAACAAAGCCAGCCAGACTGTGTACTTTATCAGCCAACATCAGTCATCAATACAAGCAAAGCCTGCTGTGTGCATCCCTGTCTACAATAAGTGTCACACTGACATGAACGCTCCATGCACTGTGAAACAGTCCCTTTGAATAATAACCCTGCACAAGCGATTAGCTCTTGATTACTGTTCCTGGCCATCTCTCAACCTTCCATCACCCGGTGCGAGCATGTGTGCAGCTGACACACAACCGCATCCGAGAGCCTTCACAAGGCAGCCAGCCTGTCTGGATACAGTGTACCAGCGACATGATAGCGCTCTTGCAGTTTAATGAGAAGAAAGTGCATTGGAATCCATACACAGCAGAAGATGTCAGCAATGTGTTAGGTGAAGGTAATGTAATGGTTGCAGCAATCAGTAACACAATGGTGACAGTTGGTTGAGAATGGTTAGGCCCTGGAGAAATTATGGTAGGGCGCCAATCTGACAGTTTACCTCGGGTGGCAAAATGTCTTGCCCCGGCCCTGCTGCCATGTAACGTTCTGGCAAAATCATTACGAACAACACTTTATGAAGGCATACTGTAATGTAAATTACAGACTGTGAAAATCTGCGTGGCTGGTTGGTCAAGACCCTATACACAGGCTACCTGCTCCATAAGGGATGCCAGGCCATTGGTCCCAGCTCCTTCTGTCCACCTTCTTCCAAGTGGGTTCCTCCCCTCGCGTCATCGGGCGTGAAGCTACCACCGATTGGCAATTATGTGAAGAAAAAAACAATACAAGCTCTCTCTAACCTGATGCGCCCCTGGTACTGCAGACATGGGCTGAGAGGAAACTCAGAGATGTAGTTTGTTAGAGGTGATGGCCTCAATTCCAGACACATTGGCGCCCAACCAAAGTTCCCCAACATCGTTTTAGCTATGTGGTTTTATCCCTCGCGGCCCCTCTGAGCACAAATTCATGCAACCTATGGTGAAGGCGACTGACCCCCATTTTCAGATCTTTTCTAATAAATTGAGGGTTTAACACTTTTATGGTTGGTGGTCTGGGACTGACTGGTACCTTGGAATGCTGGGGGCCTTGAGGCTGGTGCTTTCATGTACTATTACTTAGAACTGGGACAGGAAGGGTCGAAGGCTCGTGCCCTCCTCGTGGGATCGCTTTTCACAGTGAGCTCTTGGAGAGTGCATTCCTTCTGGGATACGAAATGTTGGCAACATAAGACAATAAAGGGTCTATGAATCCCTTCAGCTTGGGCCTTCCTCACCGGTGCCCAAGTTACCATCCATTATCGCCTGCATATACTTTATTTCTTTGTGTGACTCGGGCCTGCGGCCCTGACTTTGGCACAAAACTAGGCCTCGATTCCAATATGGCTGCTACTATTCAAAATGGTGTTTGATTCCCCATGCATACTAGAGCAAAACGCACACACCCCTCCCTGCATTATGGCTCCTCATGACACCCCCCTGTAACTTCCCCTACTGTACCTTCCTGTGCGGATGTTTCATCTGAAAGCATTGGGGGGTCTGGGGCAATCTCCCGTCCTTCCCAACACTCTGCCCATGTTTCCCGGGAAGGTTTGGAACGCAAAATAAATAGTGGCGCATGGAGTCCAGAGTTCATGCTCAGAGTCTGGGGCTTGTTCCCTTTAGATTCACTGGTAAGTTTGGGTGGGTGGGGCAAATGGGCTTCTTTTCCCCCCTTTAGGCAGCATTGCTGCACTTTGATACGGACACCCCAGAAGGCCAGTGTTTGGCTTTGTGTTCAGTTACCCCAATCTGTGGGGCTCCCCATTTAGTCTTACAGGGAGGGCCTTTCTCCCTCCCAGATTTTCAGATAATACAGGGAGCTTGGGTGGTCATGCACGGATTCACTGCCTTCCCTCTGCAGCTGTGCAGACTCCTCTCCATTGCCACACAGGGACGCATCTTCTCCCTTCTTTCCATGGACCACTGCCCACGCTCCCATAGATGGCTGTGCCACCTCCTCATTCTCACTTGGTGGCTCTCTCACAGTCCAGGTGTTGCTTGCAGCGTATTAAGGAGCTTATTATTCACAATCTCAAAATGTTGTGGAATTTGGCTCCTGGGTTGATTCACTAGATACAAGGGTCCCTCAGTGGATATCCTGAGGGCAGAAAGGCCCGTCAAACAGACCAGACTTACGACACGGTTGACTAACATTGCCAAACAAACCCAAATGAAACCACTGATATGGGAACACTTATCAGGGGAACTGTTTAACCCATGGTCCATCAGGCAGTACAAGTGTGTTACCGTAGATTTCTTCTAATATCATTTCCCCTAATGAGATTTCAACGAAAAAGGTAGGGGAACTGGTATTATGTGTAATGCATAATTGGGGGGCTACAGGAAGTCTCCCCCCGCATGTAGAAAAAGTAAAAAAAGATTGTCTGTGAAATGGATTCAGTGAAATATCCATTTGGAGAATTATATTCGAAGAAATCGCATACATCACGTCCTCAGAATAGTTGTACACCCTTCCCATGGTGTTATTTCATTATCTTTAAAGACTGCTGGGTCTGTGGCTAGCGCCAACATTACATCTTACCCTTCACTCTCAAAGGATATTCAAATTAGATAGACCCAAATGCCAAAGATTGCAGACCTGACCCGACCCTATGGGGATTTATTATGGACCAGAGGAACATTATACTCACCAACATTTAGAAGTGTAGGGACCCCGAGACAAAGGCAGTACTCAGAAAAAGTCCTGGCTTGGCTTCATCAAAGAGTGGGCCAACGTTGTATCAGAAAACAGGACATGAGAGTCCTCCATAGGCATATTATTAATTGGTATTCTATGGGCAATAAAGATTGCACTCTTAAAGGATGAGGTCAAAGTAACTATCCATAGGTATTGAGCCGATGTAAAAACCTGTGTAACATGTCATCCCATACCAAGTTGATAATTATTTTTAAATTATATCCTGTTTTACTGAGGCCTAGAGGCGTGTTGCGCTTATATAAGAAATAAATACAAACAAAAATACTTGACTACAAGTCCCACAATGCAAAAAAAAAAACAGGACTGGATAAGCACCTACAATGTTGGCCACTATGGGGGGGGGGGCAGAGGTGTGTGTCCCCATGTGAGGGGTCACACCCACAATGGAATGAACTTACATTAGGGGTAATGTTACGATACAAATAAAGAGCATTTTCATTACCCATTGCCCTATGCACATTTGTGGTGTTGGCCTGAGCAAAAGCTGAACTCCACAACGCCATCAGATAGACCTAGATTCAGTTTCCGAGTTGTGTTAAGCCCTGCACCTCCCGCCATTCCTTTTTATTTTGTGCCTTTTATTCCTCAGGTCAAACCCTGAGGTGGCCACCGTCTCTTCTTCTCCCCCTGCTTTGCTCTCCCCACTCACCTGTGCACGCAGTTAACTCCTGACCCAATTGCGAGCCACAGCAAGGCGGTCCCTTGCTTTAAAGACCTGGTTGTTGGGTCAGGGAAAATGTTTGTAGTAAGACATCTTAATGGCTTCAATACTTCCAGGGTCCACTTGAGCCTATCACGCATCACCAGTACCCTAAGGCAGTCCGAAGTGCCTAAAACACCCTCATGTCCTCTCCTGCCCATTTGTGGTTGAATGGAACCCTGGGCGCCTGGTGCTTCATGCACGTCGATTGAATGTTCCCTGTGGGTTCTACCCTCAGACATGGGCCTAATTATAGGGGGAAGACAGGGGGTTTGTCCCCATCCCCCTCACCCACACCCCCTCTATCACCCCAACTATTGTGGCATGGCTTTTTGTCCCCCCCCCCCCCATCTTTTGGCAGGGGACTGGGGGCATCGCAATCATCAATTATGTAATTTGACAGCCCAGCCAGGCTCGCGCTGTCTCATTACATAATTGATGATTGCCATGATTGCAGGTAGCCACAGTGAAGCATGTTGGGGCCGGATGACCTGCACGACTCAGTCCTTCACCCTGCCAGGCACAGGGTGCTGCACTGGGTGGTGCAGGGCCCTGGTCCGGCGCTGGCATCATGCTGTCAGCACTGCAGCACTTCCGCATGGTAGAGGTCTGAGCGTCGCTTTCTGGCTTCGAGCTTCCTGGTTTCTGTTGTTTCTGTCCGTTGACGAGTGTGGGCGAGGCTAGCTAGCCATTAAATTGAGATGCAGCCCGGTATTCAAAAGCAGAGCAGAGGCAAGTTTTCTTTTTTAAAATTGTGTTTGTATGTGTGCTGGGGAGCTACGGGCCCTGGATAACCTAAGTGAGGTGTCACATTTGGACAATGTGTGAATAGAGTTAAAACTTGGAGTCATTTGAACACAGGTCAGGTGTCAGTGCACATTGGATAGCAGGTTTGTCGTCAAGAGCCAACACTTGTAGTGATTAGTACACTGCACCCATCTGGATAAACAGTGTACACTAGCTAACACCTGCTTTTTAAAATACCGATCGAACATGACAGTTTGTCCTGAGCTCATAGATTGAATCATCTGTGAACAGTTCACACTTGGAGTAGATTGCACATAGCTCCCTCTTGGAATAGTGTACACGGTGTGTAAACCACTTGCACCTACGATAGTCTGTACAGAGCTTGCAAGCAGGATAGTATCAAGACTTTTCACAACCGGGACCATATCCTTTTGCAAAGTATGTGCACCACACTCCAGTGCTTTAAATGAGGAGAAAAGAAGAATGCAGGGAGGGGCGGGCCCAGCCACAAACTTCTGAGGGTACTGGATGGCAGTTTTAAAAGATGGTAATGAGTGAACCTATTGCGCTGTTGATCCCCACCCTGAGCCCAGGAGGCTGAATAGATATTACACCTTCCTTTAACCAATTAAATGTATCTTTCACCCACACTCACGAGGGGCATAGCCAGGATTGTGTAACAAGTGGGGTCTTGAGCTAAGGAGAGCCGGAAGAGGGAACTGGGCTTGTTCTGCCCTCGGCCGAATCCGTAGGAGCTACTGAGCATAGCGAGAAAGAGAAAACCAACTAAGGTGGATTCAGAGGGGTTATCCCCCTCCCCCCCCCCAAGAAAAATGTTTCAATTGGGGATTACAATGGTGAATTTTACAGTACACTTTCTGTGATACATTAGGTAAAAAATCAGACAGTTTCCAATCGGTTTTGTAGGGTGAGACATGAAAAAAGTCGTCAAGAATTCACAGTAGCATTTTCAAATACATTTTCATGATGCCTTTGCCCACTGTATGCCAGTACTATGCATGTGTAAAAAAACATTTTCAAACTGATTGTGCCCAAACATGTACCTTCTCCTGCACCTATGCCAGTATGCCCACATTAGAAAATACTCATGTTTGTTCTGCCCAGGATGCCAGTAATAATATTATAACTAAACCTTGTCATGCTGGCCTGGCTCTGCCAATATATAGCGCATCCCCATGTAAGAACATGCTCCTGTTGGCTTTGCCTTAATGACGGTTAAAAAGAACCATGTCAATGTAAGAAAACATGTCCTTGCTGGTTAGCTGGTACAAGTGCTCAGCGGGTTGAGAACTCACTGTTATAACCTGAGTGCAATCTGCAGTTTACAAATTCAAATCCTAAATCCAATTTAGTCTTACAACCTTCCGAGGTTGAAAAATGAGTACCAACTTTGATTGGGTGATACTTTTATATAAATATATTCTCCGTTCAGTGCTTTGGCGAAAGCAATATAAAAATAAAAAAAACATTAGTTGCATTTGCCCTCTGACGTCTGTAAAAAAAACGTCAGGCGACTTTTAGAGACTGTGGGAGTCTCCAGGAGTGGGGCAAACTTTGTGGGTGCATGCATCTAACTGTTAACATATTCTAATGACACTATTCTAGTCAGCTTAAATTAAATGTTAAAAGCTGTTAAAGGGATAGTCCAGTAAAAAATTGTATTTAAAAAATAGATAGGCAATATAAAATAATACTAGCACTATTTTGTTTTAAACTTCCTATGGAAAATGTTGAGCTATTCAAGCTCAAAATTCGCAAAAGCAAGCACATGGGCGCATCCATTTTGTGAGGAGGGGAGCACCGGAGACCCAAAGTGATAGCCACAGCAGGCATAAACACAACGCGGTTGTGTTTGAAAACGCTGCGGTTTTTCTTTCCAAGTTTCTCATGCTCCTCCAAGCCGGAGGAGCCTGAGAAACTTGGAAAGAAAAACCGCAGCGTTTTCAAACACAACGTTGTATTTATGTTTGCGGTCGCTTCAAGAGCGACCGCAAACATAAATACAACGTTTTTAAAGCTGCGGTTTTATTTCTAAGTTTTACGGGATCCTCCAGCCTGGAAAACTTAGAAAAAAAAACGCATCTAGTGCTTATTTTTTTATTTTTTTTTAAAATAAATAGCACTACCGAGATGCAGCTGCAGCTTCCCTGCTCTGGTCTCCGGTCCGCGTCCTCCGAGTCCCGGCACCAATGAAGGAAAAGCCACCCAGCGGTAGCTTTTGTTTATTTTATTTTTTACATTTGTATAGCGCACAGGCAGCCCAGGGGCATTTTGGCGCTGTTACTTCCAGACAGCTTAGTTACATTATGCATAGGTTACATCATTTGGCATTGACATTTAGGTGTAACAGATATTATGCATGGAGGCGTACAAAAGGTCAGGTATACATGTGGCGAGTGTAGGTGATAGACGGTAGGTAATCAAGCAAACAGGGTGGTTTTCAAGGTTTTGTGGAAGGTGGTCAGGGAAGGTTCAGCTCGCAGGGCAGTGGGGAGGGCATTCCAGTGTAGAGCCGCAAGGTAGGGGAAGCTAGAACCCCCTGCTCTTGATTTTTTTATCATGGGTACCGTGAGTAGGTTGGTATAAGGGGTCCTGGTTGGTCTTGCGGATATGGCCGGGTGGATCCTTTGTGCAAGGTAGGCTGGGGCTGCAGAGTGGATACATTTGTGGGTGAGGGTCAAGGTTTTGAAGATGATCCTCTCTTTTATAGGTAGCCAGTGGGAGGCTCTTCTTGCAGTAGATATATGTTCTCTTTTGGAGATGCCTTGTGCTGCGCGTAAGGCGTTGTTTTGAGTAACTTGCAGTTTCTCAAGGTTTTTAGTGGAGGTCCCTAGGAAGAGGACATTACAGTAGTCCAGCCGAGATCCAGTGATAGCCCTAGCTATGTTTGTGCAGGTGTCGCTGGAGAGGTAGGGTCTAACTGCATTGAGGAGTTTGGCCTGGTAGGCAGCTGAGGAGGCAATGGCATTCACCTGTCTAGTCATGGACAAATTGGAGTCCAGGTAGACGCCTAGGGTTTTCACTGACTCAAATACTGGAATGGTGATAGAGTCAATGGTGAAGTGGGAGAACTGAGCGTCAAGTTTTTTTAAGTGTGTCGGGGGAGCCTACAAGTAGGATTTCAGTTTTGTCAGAGTTGAGACAGAGGCTGTTGGCGGCCATCCAAGTTTGGATTGCCTTATAGATGGTGTTAAGAGCCTTGGAATCAGTCTCATAGTCACCTGTCAGGGTTACGAGGATCTGCGTGTCGTCCGCATAATTTGTGTACGAGATCCCCATGGCGTCAAGGATGAGGAAGAGAGGGCGAGTGAATATGTTGTAGAGGGTAGGAGAGAGGCAGGCGCCTTGAGGGACACCACACAGCATAATGGTTGGGGATGCCGTAGCTAGATCAGAGAAGACCTGCATGGTCCTTCCATGTAGGAAGGAAGTGATCCAGGCACTAGCGTGGGCTGAGAAGTTAGCAGTGGAGGTTAGGTGGTGGCATAAGACGTCGTGATCCACGAGGTCAAACGCAGCAGAGAGATGGAGGAGGAGGAGCAGGACAGGTTTGCCCATGTCTCTGGCATCGTCCATCTGGTTTTTGAAATCCAGTAAGGCGGTCTCGGTTCCGTGTTTTGGGCGGAAACCAGATTGTCTCAGGCCTAGGAGTTGGTTCTCTTCGATGAAGTGTTGGACTTGCAGGTAGGCTGCTTTGTCCAGAATTTTAAGAAGGAAGGGGACGGTGGTGATGGGTCTGTAGTTGTTGGGAGAGGTGGGGTCAAGTGTGGTTTTTTTTATGAGTGGCCTGACCCAGGCTTCCTTGAGGGAGGAGGGTACAATGCCTGTGGTGAAGGATGCGTTTACAAAAGCTGTGATAAATGGGGCGAGGGACTCTGCACAGTCCTTGATAATGGTGGCGGGGCAGGGGTCTCCTTTGCAGTTGGAGGGTTTGATTCCTTTCATTAGGGTGATGATGTCTTTCTCTTGGATGGTTTTGAAGGAGAAGGTGGGGGTGGCCTCTGGAGAGGGGGAGGGGGCGGGAGTGGGAAGAGAGAGTCTGGAGTTCAAGATTTTGGCTTGAAGGAGGTCTAGTTTGTTGTGCATGGCAGTTTGGATGCCGTCACACCAGGCTTTGTCTTTAGTGAAGTTCTGGGGTGTAGGGGTAGGGGTTTCAAGTTCCCTGAATATGGAGAACATTTCTTTGGTGTTGGAGTTGGCTTCGGAGATTCTAGTTTCAAATGATTTGGCTTTTGCTAGGATGATGGCTTTTTTGTATTCCTTTGAGCGGGTTTTGAAGTCAAGTTTATCTTTGTCATCTTGGGAGGATTGCCAGCGCTTAAGGGCAGCGCGTTTGTTCATCCGGAGTTTAAGTAGGTCTGGGGTGAACCAGGTGTTGGAGTGGCTTGTTGGTTTTGACTTTCGAGGTTTGAGAGGAGCAATGGAGTTGATTGCTGCTGATATAGCCTTATTGAATTTTGCGCCAGGGTTTCTGGGTTATTGGAGAAGGGAGGTCTGAAGGCAGGACCCTGGAGGAATGGAAGAAGTCTTTCTTTCGTAAGGAGGCGAGCGCTTCTGGTGAGGGCGGGTGGTAGAGGATGGGGGGGTTGGGGTGGGGGGGCGTAGGTGGGGATGTTGAAGGTAATGATGTGGTGGTCAGACCATGGGGAGGGGGAGTTGCCAGTGATTGTTAGAGGGCAGTTGTGCTGAGCAATCCAGTCAAGTGTCCTGCCCAATGAGTGGGTGGGGTCTGTGACAGTGTTGGAGAAGCCTAGAGTTTCAAGGGCTGAGTTGAGTGCTTTGGAGGCAGGGTCCTTGGGGTCATTAAGACCAAGGTTGACATCACCGAGGAGGATCGCTTTGGTGGATTTCTTTAGGTTGTCTGCCAGAAGGTGGGTGATAGTGGATTGGTAGTCTCCTATGGGGCCGGGTGGCCTGTAGACCAGATGGAGTGTAATGGTGCAGTGGTGGGAGGTGGAGAGTTTAAGTTGGAGGTAGTCACTGGTGTTGTTCGTGGTTTTATCGTTTTTTCTGATGTTAATTGAGTCTTTGGCTATGATTGCAACTCCCCCGCCTTTGGTGGGGCGGTCTTGCCTGATGATAGTGTATCCAGGTGGGAGTGCAAGGGAGAGCGCAGGGCCCGAGGCTTCATGCAGCCACGTTTCGGTGACTAAGAGGATGTCTAGGTTGTTTGAGGTGATGAGGTCATGGATGTCTAAGGCATGGGCATTGACGGATCGGGCGTTGATCAGGGCACATTTGAGATGGGGGGGTGAGGGGGGTGGAGACTGGTGGGGGGTCAGTAGTGTCCGGGCTCATATGTAAGTTAACAGTGGCAGGCACATCAATACATTCAACTGGTGAGGTAGGAGAATTGGCAATAGTCGGGGTCTCATTTTCAGGGGTCATAGGCATGGTAACAAAGGCAGGTACATCAATACATTCAACTGGTGAGGTAGAAGAATTGGCAATAGTGGGGGTCCCATTTTCAGGGGTCATAGGCATGGTAACAAAGGCAGGTACATCAATACATTCAACTGGTGAGGTAGAAGAATTGGCAATAGTGGGGGTCCCATTTTCAGGGGTCATAGGCATGGTAACAAAAGCAGGTACATCAATACATTCAGCTGGTGAGGTAGAAGAATTGGCAATAGTGGGGGTCCCATTTTCAGGGGTCATAGGCATGGTAACAAAGGCAGGTACATCAATACATTCAACTGGTGAGGTAGAATAATTGGCAATAGTGGGGGTCCCATTTTCAGGGGTCATAGGCATGGTAACAAAGGCAGGTACATCAATACATTCAACTGGTGAGGTAGAAGAATTGGCAATAGTGGGGGTCCCATTTTCAGGGGTCATAGGCAAGGTAACAAAGGCAGGTACATCAATACATTCAACTGGTGAGGTAGAAGAATTGGCAATAGTGGGGGTCCCATTTTCAGGGGTCATAGGCGTTAAGGTCGCGGTTTTGTAGACCTCAGATTTGGCCTTAGGGTGTGCGAGAAGTTTAGTTTACTACAGCTGGTTGGCTTTTCCTTCATTAGTGCCGCAAAAGCCAGCACAGGCGGGCATCCATTTCACAAAATGGATGCGCCCATGTGCTTGCTTTTGCGAATTCTGAGCTTGAATAGCTCAAAATTTTCCATAGGAACTTTTACAAAAAAAAAAATAGTGCTAGTATTATTTTTTTTATATTGCCTATCTATTTTTTAAATACATTTTTTTACTGGTCTATCCCTTTAACGCTCTGTGGCAGAACACACACTTAAGAACTGCTGTGAGAATGAGCTGTCTTCTGTCTCATTCCCTGCTCACTCCATTGACGTGCAAGTACCAAGTCATCCATCATGATTTCAATTGCCCAAATGAATGCATTTATATGCATACAAATTCAGGTGCTAGCAATGAAATGTGTTAAATTATTACTAATTTCCACGCCGTTGTTAAAAGTGCAACCACCCAAAGCACTGTTTATTGCAAAATCCTGTCCTGCCATGGCTTTGTAGTTCAACCAGGTCAAGTCAACATAGCCCAGAATTTCAGGGATGGGGGAATAAAACCTGGTATGCTCAATGGCCATTGTGACACTGTTTGCATGTGTTATTGTGTATGTATATATTAATTGTGTGTGCACACACTGCATGTCAATTGAGGTGCTGGGTGCACGTATGTGTGAGAGACTGTGTGCAAGCATATGTGTGTTGACTTTTGTGTCTTAATGATAAATAATGCATTGTTTGGATGTTCTGAGTGGAATGAAGTTTGTGGATGTAATGTGTCACTGGGTGAATGGCAGTTCCGGCTGAAGATGTGTAGGGGCCCATTTTCAACATGATGGTTGGGGGCCCCCTGATTAGAGTGAAAACAGTCTGAGGCACCCGTGGGGTGCATACATTACAATGGTGAAAAAGATAAGGTTAATAGCTGCCAGTTATCAGAGGCGGCCAGCCAGCAGGGAGCTTACACTCCAAATACCCACTGATGAGCTCTAAAACCTTCTTTGTCAGCAAGTGGTTGATGTGGAGGAACCAGTGTTAGAAGGCAGTGAGGTGATAACACTTCTGTGTTTGACGTGGTAAAAGAAAACGCAGCTTGTAATGCGAGCGCTGCAAAGTGTACATTTTGAGCCTCAGAACGAAAATAGAGAGAAATGAATATATTGGAGTGCTACAAGACTACTGACTGGCAACATGGGGGTATGTGCTGGGGGGCATCTCTGTGGCCCGATGCCTCTTTCATTTGAAAAGGTTGATAGGCCTGGATGCTGTCCATGGTGAATGGTCTGAATTTTGTGCATGTATGTATGTATATGTGTGCGCGAGAGGCGCTTGGCAGGCAAGGTATTTTTTTATGGGCATCGAGAAGGCAATATGAAATATTACATGGCTGGATTGTCCTTTCTGGGGCAGATATTCTAGCCCTTACTGTGACATTACTTTATTCCAGGCATCTTGCTAAAGCAAGCATGGTATGTGTTACTAAGTGTTTAGACTGGGCATTTTGGGGCAGCGATTCTAGCCTTTTCTTACAGTGTCACTGGCGGTAATAAATTTGTTTTACTGGCATCATTATCAGTCAGCAACTCTTGCAGGGGGATGCAGTTCTTGACCTGTAAGGTCTGGGTTGGAGGTACATCAATACAGTGAATTCTAAAAACCCATTCTGGCGTTATAAGTTTCAGAAGACTGGTATGTCTTTAGAATTGACGCCCCACCAGTCTTATGAAAGTTATAACAGAGCATCGGCAAGGAACTCTTGTGGTGTAGTAGTTCAGTGTTATCTCTCGGAGCCACCATCCGCCGATCCTCCACCCCCACCCATTTCCTTCTGTTATGTCCCCCCCAACATTTTCAGCAAAGTTACTCCACTGCCCTCATTGTCCCATGACTGTCAGTGTCAGCTTTCTTCCCATGGTGTCGGATGCCCCGCGTCTGTCTTTTTCATATCCACACATTTCTACTGCCAGCATACCCGAGTGTTCATGGGACATACAATTGTACCAGCGGCTTCCTGTCCTCCTCGGCCCCCGGTCCATTTCCTCACTGACACTGATCGCTCAATGCACCACATGTCCAAGCAGAAACAAGCATTACCCCCCGCCCATCATCCTGACCTACCGGATATCCTCGCTCTAGGCTTTCTGCTCCTGCTGTCCCCCCCACCCACACTCCCTTCCCCTATGTCCCCAAACACTTTCTTTTTAAGCCGAAGGGTTAATTCAACGCAAAACCACCTAGACAACGTCCGACTAACCATGCTAAAAACTCTAACACATACCCAACACCCAACTCAGACCTTAGCCACAAAAAAAAACAACCTACAGGCACTCTCCAAATCTCTGTGCAACACCCAATACGCACATGAAACACCCGCATGCAACCACCCACAAAACATCACACAAATGTCAATCAACTAAAATCATATCAGCACACAGTGACCAGTTTTTCCGAACTGAAGCTACCAACAGCACATCAAAGCTCTCTTGTGCTTTTCCCTCTCAGCCCTACTAACTAACCACCCAATCCAGTTCCTTTTCAGATCCGCCAGAGCGCCTGGAGACCATGAGAAATGGCAGCAGTACAACTCGCAAAAACAAAATAAAACATGTTAGGAGGAACAAAGTAAAGGAAAACTGAGCAATGTCCATGTTTTTTGCTAAATAAATTTAAGAATCTTACGTAAATAGGGACATTTGGCAACCATGCTTCAGGGATTGACTTTTGAGTCAGTGGTCAAGTGGCGTGAAGGGGAAGGCGTATCTGATCGATAAGGTGCGTATGTATATGATGGGACGGCACGCATGTAGTGAGATCCCAACACGAATTTCTTATTGCGACTCAATTCCCATCCCACCGTAGGAGAGCTCTCAAGTTTCCCTTGCCATGAGTGAGAAGAGAAGGCCTTCCAGTCCTGGTTTTTCTCTTTGGATTCTGGGACTTGTAGATTTCCTAAATTTCAAATGGGAAACAAGTCCCAGAATTCCAAGCAAAACCAGGACTGGGTGGTCTTCTCAGACATGGCCATGGGAAACTTCAGAGTTCTGCCAAAGAACTAGGCTAGTGTAGATCGGGTGGTCTCCATTAAGTGCTCCATGTATGTGAAGGCAAAGAAATTCTAACTTTCCCCGGGAAATTAGAGTCCAGTGAGAGTTGTGACTTACGCTGCTGCACGGGGTTACCTGTTGAGTGTTTTTTTCCTGTGAATACCTGCACGTACACTAAGTGAACTCTCCACCCAGCCGTGGGTCCATTTGTAACCCTGTCATTTTATGTGTTTCTGCCGTGTCATCACTTTCTGGGGCTGGCCTCTTGCTCAATGTCCCAAAGTCCAGTGCAGCCCGGCGTTGCTATCTAATCAAGGCGCATGTTTGCCTCCCCAGGCATCTCCACGTTAGCCTTAAATAGCAGCCAGGCTCCTGCCAGGCAACGGCCTTCAGCAGACTGCCACTGGCCAGATGCACTTATCCTCTCCAAGCGCCATGACAGGAAGACCATAGATTCTATACAGAACGCGCGCTCACGTGAGAAGATTCACAGGGGTGTTGTCAACTGCATTCATGGGGATGAAAAGCTTGGGGTCCATCAAGAGTCAAGAAAGGGGCGTGGCCTTAACATAAGTATCCAGGGTGTGTTGCGGGCTGTCCCGACCTTGCAGCGTGTTCCAAGTGTGGAACCCGTGTGTAGGAGCGTTCAGGATTCCCAGTGCAGCGGTGGAACTGGGGGCTAGGGCAATGGTCTCATCACCTATAGGTTCTGACTTTCAGGTGCCCCATTGCTGCACATAAAGTTAGAGTAGCCCCCTCTGCCACAGAAATCTGATCACAATCAAGCGCTGCATCACCGGTGAGCCTGCAAGTCAATGAGAACACGTGACCATAGCCCGCCACCAGTGCACGCGAACCCCTACTCTACCTTCCTCGAGGCAGAAGGTAATCATCAGGTCTGCTCTATATGGCAGTTATCTCCTAGGATACCAGACGCTTCATACACTCTCAGTTTTGGCACAGAGAGAGGCGATTTGCCCGAGGTCGCGCACTTAGGGTGATATCACGGCTGGAAGCCAACCCACCTGCCCAAATGTATGTGTCAGGCGCGCAACGTCATTGAACTAATCTGGCTCCAGCCCCTCCCCCTGAAATGTGAATAGGGGAGGGGGCGACGTATCACGCTCTTTTGTTTTAAGGCGAAGCTCTGAACAATTAAGAGACCATTGAGGAGCCATTGTTTTGGACAAGGCATTCAAAAGGGGGATTTTATTCGGAAAGCCCATACAAAAAAAAACGTGTTTGCAGCCCAAATCTGACGACATTGAAGACCGTTAAAATATGTTAACAAAAAATAGTTCTGAACTATTTGTTTAGTTTTCATGTGTTAGATTTTGGTGAGTCAAATACATTTATTTTCATGTAAAATGTCACATTTCACTCGCATCATACACAACCTGCCTTGGTCAAATGATATAAAACACCTGGTAAGCGTTTCACATGATCTTTTCTTGACAGACAGCCTTCAAGTGATTTTTAAAAAAATCAGTTTGTGGAATTGCATTCTGGGATTCGTAGTCTTCAAAGAGAGGGTGAACATAACGCAACCGTTGTACTATTTTCGGTGAACATATTACTAGAAGGGTTCCTATATTGCTGGAGCATTTTTCAAGTCCTCTTTATAAAACATAGTATTGTTGGAAGGCAAATGTTGGGCTGGGGGGACAGGGGGCTCAGAGGGCATATTGGTTGTAATGCTTTACCAGGTCCATGGATGGGGGACGCGTTTGCTGGACTGCAGATGTTCTCCCTGGTCCTGTGCTGATTTTCAGGGTACAAGTGGAGGGTGCAAGCGGGTTGACAGCATGGGCTCACTTTTTACACAACGCCAACACTATCACCCTTAGTTGTTTTTGAGACTGGCATGCAAAAAACAGCTTGTTTGCTCAAGTGTTCGGCCACCCGGATTTGAACCCAGGTACTCAAGCACTCATGGCACTCACCCAGAAAACCACATGAAAGTGCCTTCAAAGCACATGTCTTGTATTGGTATTTTCCTTTCCATGCAATATTTAAATATGGATTTTGGGGTTAAAAAAGTGTACACCTTTTATACTTATTAAGCAGTCTTCTAGGAAAATCTCCTCTAGCTGGGTATTTTTCAGGTATTGATGATTAAGTTGTAATATGTACTATTGATAGTTGGTCCCCACACCAGACCTTGGGGGTATAACAGTGGGGGCAGAGCCTCCAAGTTTGACCCGGCCATTGTCTGAAGTGGCCCCTCCCATCACCAGTTAGCATGCCTGACCCATCCCCTCCCACCCAGGCCCTCCCAAATGTAGGTTTCGCTGCACCCCTGGTATGTGTTGTGCATTAGGTAGACATGATTCATATTACTCTCCTTGATTAACCTGGGAGCGGGGCACATCATATCCCTAAGCTATTGTTACCTCTTGGAGTACCTGGCCCTAGGAACATCTCACCTACCCCATCCACCAACCAGGTCCATCGATGAAGTCCGTCATTTTTTTTTCTTAAATCCATTTTTGGTTTACGTTAAACCTTATAGATATCAATACATAATGAGCATGAAGGTTACCCTCCACACTTTACATTACATTAGAACTGAACACAGATATTTACGAATCCAAGTATTTACAATTATAGCAGATAATGCAAATAACGCGAAGCGAGGTAAAGTAATCTGCCAAGATCACATGATTTGCGGAAGTGGGAAAACCAGCAGGGTTTGAACCCAAGTTTCCTGTTCCATCACTGTTCAGATGGATTTCTGAACTCTGTCCGGGAGGGGCAGAGGTTCAGAAGGCCAGCCTAGTTTCTTGGAACAGGGTAACCTCTGGACAAGCCAGACCAATCAGGGTAGCGATTGCGGCGGTCAAGACTAGGTCTCAAGAGGGGTGAGGGTGACTGAAAGCCCGCAATGAGCACACAAAGCAAGGACACTTACAGATTACTCCAAACAGGTGTTATATTAAAAATATAGACACATTTATTCCAAGGCCTTTGCAACAATGACCGTAGCGAGAAATCACAATAAAACTCAAGTAAACCAACACATACCAAACCAATACAATATATATACAAATACAAACGAGTCTAACGGGTTAGACGCACGAAATGTGTAGACCACCTAGAGGGGGAGGAATACAAGCAGTGCAAATAATAATCAGACCCAGTCCGCCTTCAGAGGCACCTAACTAAAAGGAAGTCCAAGCCCTACGAAGAGTGGAGCCTTGTGCTCAAAAGTACCTGCACACGCTGGTGCCAACGGGCAAAAAGGGGAGTCTCTTAGGGAATCAGACAGTTCAGTTCGGTGAACAAATGAAGATGAACAGAGCTCTGTGACTCAAGCGCAGCCTCCACTGTGGGCAGAAGCAGAGCGCGAGTACGGAAAGGCGTGCTGTTAGACACAGCAGGGAAAAGCTATGGGCTCCTGCAGGAGGGCGACCAGTTCCTAGCTAGGCTACTCACCGGTCCCCGATGCAAGCAGACCCAGGCTTCTCCGCGTCAGTTTCAGTGCTGGCAGGTTCAGATAGGAGCAGGGGACGTCTCGTCGTCGTGTAGATTCCGCAACAGCAGAAGTTGAGTTGGGGACGTCCCAAACGCAGTTAACCCGCACAGTTTGTTACCACAGCAGGGCAACGGAGCGGCCGTGTGTATTCCAGCCAAATGTACACTCCTCACTTCAGACCTGGGAATGCAAAGTGTACGAATCGTGTGAGAGTGACAAGGACTTGCAATACAACACAACCTGATGGCGGTTACAGAGCAAGACTCCTGGGTAGGCTGGTCAGTCTGCTGTATGGCCCAGAGACACTTCCGAAGGCTTACGTGCAGGAGATGGTGAAGATGCCGAGAATAGTTGTTCCCACTATTCCAAGGGTCGAAGTACCAGTACAGGCCTTCTCGTTCGATCCGAGGTAGAAAGGGTTTCACAAAGCGACAGCAGTGCAGAGGAGCAGTCCTTCAGCGGGTCACCAGCGATTCCTCGGTTCAGCCTCGTGGTTGCAGGATACTTGGCTCCTGTATTCCTTTGTTCGTGAGAACTCAGGAGATCGACATGGTAGTGGTGTTTCCAGCCTCCTCTTATCCACGGTTCCCTTCGCGCCAAAACGGAGAGGACCCAATGGGAGATCTGCTCACAAAACACTCACATCATACGTGGACCTATCACGGACCACAGTGGACCCAGGCATTCATACCACACTAGACTCTCTGGCACCCAGGATGTGTATTGGGACCAGACATCCCAGCCCACATCCTGGAGGCACACACAAGGCCTGTAGAAGCCAGCGAAAGCATCTGTGTTTCGCGGGAAAGTACATGCCCAAATAAGGAAGGCCCCGGGTCGGCTCGACCTGAGGAAGGTGAAGGGGGCAAGCCGGTCAGCGGACAGGACAAAGCCGCGTGGTCTGGCCATTTTGGGAGCCAGGCCACCATTTTGGGCTAAGCGCGAGAAACGCGCTTAAAACGCCAACAGGAGCTCAAAAACACAAGAAACGATCGCTGCCACCATTCCCGTCCGTGATTCACTTGCACCGATCATTTACAATCCAAAAAGAGTATCTAGGGCCTGTAGAAGACTAGAGACCCAAGAGAACAGTAACTTAGCTAACAGTGCCCTCTTGTGTCATGTTGCACGAAAGCTGCAACATAATAAAGAAACTACGGAAAACAACGTTTCCCGGTACTAACTGTCTTAAGGGCATGTCAGTTTCCCCGTAAGAATGGAGCGAAAGCCCAGAGGAGTGCGGCAGAAGGCTGCACTTCTCTGGCAAAGTCTAGATCCTGGTGAAAACAACAGCAAAAAGTTTAGGGGTTGCCACATGGAAGGAAAATTACCCACAATTAAGAAATCTTTCCTAACACTCGCCCCTCCCAGACTATGGCAGGGGGAACTAATCCACCCCTGGATGAGTCTCTTGTTCAGGTCGGTTAAACATTCTGGACAACCCATCAGCATTGCTATGTTGGACACCTGGCCTATGCTCAATAGTGAAGTCGAAGCCTTGTAGACTTATGGACCACCTAAGCAACTTTGGATTCTCTCCCTTCATGTTCATTAGCCACTTTAAGGGCTTATGGTCAGTTTGCACAGTGAAGTGGGTCCCATAGAGGTAGGGCCTCAGCTTCCGTAGGGCCCACACAACAGAGAAACATTCTTTCTCCACTCTGGACCATCTGAGCTCTCTGTCCTTAAGATGGCGACTAATAAAACCAATAGGGTGTTCCTTACCCTTCTCATCTACTTGCGATAGTACAGCTCCTATCCCAGTGTCAGAGGCGTCCGTCTGCACAATAAAAGGTCTTTGATAATCAGGGGCCCTGAGGACAGGGGCCTGGCACAAGGATTCTTTTAAGCCGTTGAAGGCCTTCTCACACTCGTCGGTCCAAGTTACCTTCTTGGGTTTCTTCGGAGTGGTGAGGGCAGTCAGAGGGGCAGCTATGGTGCCATAGTCTGCCACGAAGTTGCGGTAATACCCTGTGTGTCCTAAGAAGGCTCTCACTTGGGTCTGTGTAGTGGGGGTAGGCCAGTCTTGTACTGCTTGTACTTTACTGGGAAGAGGCTGTATCCTCCCTCCACCTACTTCATGTCCAAGGTAAACCACTGAGCCTTGTCCAATCTGGCATTTACTAGACTTTATGGTCAAGTGTGCTTTCTGAAGAGCCTGGAGCACAATCCCGAGGTGTTTCACATGGTCTTCCCAGGTGGCACTGAAAACTGCTATATCGTCCAGATATGCAAGACAGAATTCGTCCAACCCATTCAACACATGATTCACAAGCCTCTGGAAAGTGGCAGGTGCATTTTTCAACCCGAACGGCATTACCCTGAATTGGTAAAGGCCGTCTGGAGTAGAAAACGCTGTCTTCTCCTTGGCATGTTCTGCTAAAGCTATTTGCCAATAGCCAGCAGTGAGGTCAAACGTGCTGAGGTACTTGGAGGCACCCAAAGTATCCACCAGCTCATCTGTTCGAGGCAAGGGGTGTGCATCTGTCTTGATGACAGCATTCAGAGCCCTGTAATCCACGCAGAACCTCAATTCAGAAGTGCCTGCCTTTGGAACCAAAACCACAGGGCTGGACCAAGGACTACTAGAGGGTTCAATCACCCCAAGGTCTAACATCTTGTTAACCTCGGTCTTACTGTAAGACCGTACTTTGTCTGACATCCTGTATCCCCTACTTTTGATAGGTACACTGTCTCCTGTGTCTATGTTATGTTTGCACCAAGCTGTCAAACCAGGCGACTGTGAAAACAGGGGGGAAAACTGCCTAAGCAAACATTTCACCTCAGCCTGCTGATTAGAAGTCAGGTGAGGGGCCACTCGGACACCCTCAAAGGAGCTATCTGAAGGACCGCTTTGGAACAGGTCGGGGAGAGGTTCAGACTCCTCTTCCTCAACATCTGAAGCCAGTAGCAGTGCTGCAATTTCGACTCTTGGGACGAAAGCCTTCAGCCTATTTACGTGGAACACTTTTGGAGCCTGTCCAGGCCTTCGAAGGTCCACTAGATAGTTGACCTCACCCAGGGGCTCCACCACTGTGTAAGGGCCTGACCATTTGTCCTGTAAAGCTCGAGGCCTTATGGGATTCATGATCAGGACTTGCTTACCAGGTGTAAAATTGATGAGGGAAGCTTTCTGGTCGTACCAATGTTTCACCAGCGCTTGTCCTGCCTTCAATTTATCACTAGCCAAGCCCATCAGAAGTACCATCCTTTTTCTGAGCCCCAGCACATAATCTACTACGTTGGTAGTAACAGGGGGAGTGGGCATCTCCCATCCCTCTTTGACTATGGCTAAGGGTCCCCGTACAGGATGACCGAACAGAAGTTCGAAGGGGCTGAAGCCAACACCCTCCTGTGGTACCTCTCGGTAGGCAAAGAGTAAGCATGGTAAAAGATGATCCCATTTCCTTCTCTGAGGTTCTTCCAGAGCCCCAATCATGCTTTTTAACGTTCCGTTGAAACGTTCCACCAGACCATTGGTCTGGGGGTGGTAGGCAGAAGAGAACTTGTAGGTGACCCCACATTCTTTCCACATAGCCTGCATATACTTCGACATAAAGTTGCTGCCACGATCCGACAACTTCTTTAGGGAAGCCAACCCTAGTAAATATGCCAAGTAACGCTTTTGCAACTGACTAGGCAGTTACAGTTTTCAATGGGATGGCCTCAGGATATCTGGTTGCATGGTCGACCAGCACCAGTATAAACCTATTGCCTGAGGATGTTTGTGGGTCAAGGGGACCAACGATGTCGATCCCTACCCTTTCGAATGGTACTCCTACAACTGGGAGTGGTACCAATGGAGCTTGGTTTGTCGAGCCAACCTTACCAGATAACTGGCAGGAGGCACAACTCCTGCAGTGACTTTCTACTTGCACCCCCATCTTGGGCCAGTAGAAGTGCATGGATAACCTTTGCTTGGTCCTCTTAATACCAAGGTGACCAGCAAGGGGCACTTCATGCGCCAGCTGCAGGAGGAAGGGTCTTAAAGCAAGGGGAACCACCAACCTCCTATGGTCTCCTTCTGTAGACTCTGTGGGTTCACTATACAGGAGTCCACCTTCCCAATAAATCCGGTGCGTCCCAGGAGGTTCACCCTCAAGCTGGGAGCAGGCCTGTCTCCTTAGGCCTTCCAGAGATGGGCACTCACGTTGGCCTTTACTGAATTCTTCCCTGTCAGGACCACCTTCTACTAACAAGTCTTTTAGTTCCGGATGGTCGTTGGGGTCAAATACTTCAGGCATCGCCACCTCCTCGTCAGGCCCGGGCGATTGACCAACCTCCTCCACCACAGTGGTAGGCGAGCTCGGGGGAATGTTCTCTTTCCCTCGTCTTGACTTTCTTACTCCTTTCGCCTTGGGTTTCCCCTTCGGCTGGGGCGGCGTGTTGGTCTTGGCCAATGCTGCCCGTGTTTGCGACCGTGTGCAGGGTCTGTCGGCAGTGTCTCCTACGAGCCGTAAAGCTCTGAGATCATTGCCTAACAAGACCTTTCCTGAGACGTTTCTCTGAATGCTCACTGGAATCCTGACTGCTGTACCATTTAAAGTAAGATTTACAGGTATTACTGGAAACATGCGAGGTGGGCCGTCAGCCAACTTAGTGGGCATCAGAGTAGCTCTGGCAACTTCCTCTGAGTCTACCAAGGTAGAATCCACTACAGTTCGACTGCCCCCACTATCCCTAAGAGCTGGAGTATCTACTCCATTGATCAGCACACTGTCTTTAAAGTAGTGCTTGGTATTATCTGGAATCCTAGCATAAGCCTCTGCGACTTTAGGCTCCCAGGAACCCAGGGAAACAAAATCTACCTCAGCTTCTATCCCACTAGGGAAGGAGTCGGAGAAGAAGGATGCTCCTGTAATCTCTTCTTCCTCGTAGGAGGAGAAGGCCAGATTAGCCGAGTGGACCCCCAAAGGTTTAACCTTACACCGGGGATCCCCCTTCACGTGGTCAGTTGCTCCACAAGCAAAACAAGATCCATTGGGTCTGTTTACATAGGGAGGCTTATTGTAACTAGAGTTCTGTTTCGGAGGCTGACCTCCACTACCCTGTGAGTTCTCTTGTGTCTTACCCTTATTTTTCTTTTTGTGGCCCTTTTGAGAAGAAGATTTATCAGATTCTCCACCCTCCTTATCTTTGGACTTTTTCCCTTCCTCCTGCTTACCAGGATGAGTTTTGTCCTTATGGGACACTCGATGTGACACCCATAAGTCTGCTGCAATGGCCAGCTTCTTAGGATCTATCTCCTTCGAATGGGTCAAATGCTGCCTAAGCTCCGGGGAAGAAGATGCAAAAATGTGTTCCAGCATGACAAGATTTATCATGCCTTCAAAGGTAGAAACCTTATAACCTTCGACCCAGCCAGTCAAGTTTTTTAAGGATTCGGTTACATAAGATACCCAAGTACCACCTTCTTTTTTCTTGTACTCTCGGAATCGTTTTAAATATTGGGCAGGAGTCTTTCCAAACTTTAAAATGAGAGTTTGCTTTAACATTGTGAAATCAGCTTGCTCAGCCTTCGACATTTCCATAATGGCACTACAGCCAGAATGGGGCAGTCTGCTGAGTAACCAGGCAATCTTATCAGCATTGTCAGCTTGTTGAACTTCACATGCATACTCAAACGTATTCAGCCAGTCCATAATGTCATTCCTTTCCTCATACACACTGAGCAGATCTTTCAGAAATCGTGGATGAGAGGAGGCCCCAGACCCATGTCCAGGACCCTTGGATCCATTGGCAACCTGAAGCTTGGCCAGTTCCAACTGGTGATCCCTGTCTTTCTGTTTTTCTGCCTGCTCGATTTTTAGCTTGACCCTATTGAACTGAAGCTCTTCCTGTAGTTTGGCCATATTGAACTCAAGCTCCTTCTGCCTAAACAGCAGCTCTTGCTTCTTGAATTCAACCATGGCCTCCCCATCGACACTGGCAGAGGAAACATTAGACATCACATCCTCCCTGTCCTCGTGGTGGACCAGTGCAGCGGCAGAACCGTCGGTTCTACCAGTGAGAGCAGCCCCACCTCCTTCCGCACTGTCCTCAGAAGTTATAGCGTCAAGCTGCGCTTCTTGCCACGCCACGATTCTTTGGATCATATCCAATTTGGTGCCTTGAGAGGAAACACCTCTCTCCGCACACATCTTTTTCAATGTTTCAGATTTAGAAGCATTTAAAGTTAGCAAGGTATTTGTTTCCATACTGTTAGATAGGACTATGGCCTTTTAAAAGTTATACTACGACAATTCACTACGTGTCCTGGTAGGAATAACTTGAAATGGCCTTCGCTCGTGCGCAACACTGGATACCCTCAGTCGTATCCCACCGCTGTACATCAATTTCTTAAGATGCATTTCTGAACTCTGTCCGGCAGGGGCAGAGGTTCAGAAGGCCAGCCTAGTTTCTTGGAACAGGGTAAACTCTGGACAAGCCAGACCAATCAGGGTAGCGATCGCGGCGGTCAAGACTATGTCTCAAGAGGGGTGAGGGTGACTGAAAGCCCGCAATGAGCACACAAAGCAAGGACACTTACAGATTACTCCAAACAGGTGTTATATTAAAAATATAGACACATTTATTCCAAGGTCTTTGCAACAATGACCGTAGCGAGAAATCACAATAAAACTCAAGTAAACCAACACATACCAAACCAATACAATATATATATACAAATACAAATGAGTCTAACGGGTTAGATGCACGAAAAGTGTAGACCACCTAGAGGGGGAGGAAAACAGGCAGTGCGAATAATAATCAGACCCAGTCCGCCTTCAGAGGCACCTAACTAAAAGGAAGTCGAAGCCCTACGAAGAGTGGAGCCTTGTGCTCAAAAGTACCTGCACACGCTGGTGCCAACGGGCAAAAAGGGGAGTCTCTTCGAGGGAATCAGGCAGTTAAGTTCGATGAACAAATGAAGATGAACAGAGCTCCGCGACTCAAGCACAGCCTCCACTGTGGGCAGAAGCAGAGCGCGAGTACGGAAAGGCGTGCTGTTAGACACAGCGGGGAAAAGCTATGGGCTCCTGCAGGAGGGCGACCAGTTCCTAGCTAGGCTACTCACCGGTCCCCGATGCAAGCAGACCCAGGCTTCTCCGCGCCAGTTTCAGTGCTGGCAGGTTCAGATAGGAGCAGGGGACGTCTCGTCGTCGTGTAGATTCCGCAGCAGCAGAAGTTGAGTTAGGGACGTCCCAAACGCAGTGAACCCGCACAGTTTGTTACCACAGCAGGGCAACGGAGCGGCCGTGTGTATTCCAGCCAAATGTACACTCCTCACTTCAGACCTGGGAATGCCAAGTGTACGAATCGTGTGAGAGTGACAAGGACTCGCAATACAACACAACCTGACGGCGGTTACAGAGCAAGACTCCTGGGTAGGCTGGTCAGTCTGCTGTATGGCCCAGAGACACTTCCGAAGGCTTACGTGCAGGAGATGGTGAAGATGCCAAGAATAGTTGTTCCCACTATTCAAAGGGTCGAAGTACCAGTGCAGGCCTTCTCGTTCGATCCGAGGTAGAAAGGATTTCACAAAGCGACAGCAGTGCAGAGGAGCAGTCCTTCAGCGGGTCACCAGCGATTCCTCGGTTCAGCCTCGTGGTTGCAGGATACTTGGCTCCTGTATTCCTTTGTTTGTGAGAACTCAGGAGATCGACATGGTAGTGGTGTTTCCAGCCTCCTCTTATCCACGGTTCCCTTCGCGCAAAAACAGAGAGGACCCAATGGGAGATCTGCTCACAAAACGCTCACACCATACGTGGACCTATCACGGACCACGGCGGTCCCAGGCATTCATACCACACTAGACTCTCTGGCACCCAGGATGTGTATTGGGACCAGACATCCCAGCCCACATCCTGGAGGCACACACAAGGCCTGTAGAAGCCCGCGAAAGCATCTGTATTTCGCGGGAAAGTACATGCCCAAATAAGGAAGGCCCCGGGTCGGCTCGACCTGGGGAAGGTGAAGGGGGCAAGCCGGTCAGCGGACAGGACAAAGAGCCACGTGGTCTGGCCATTTTGGGAGCCAGGCCACCATTTTGGGCTAAGCGCGAGAAACGCGCTTAAAATGCCAAAAGGAGCTCAAAAACACAAGAAAGGATCGCTACCACCAGTCCCGTCCGTGATTCACTTGCACCGATCATTTGCAATCCAAAAAGAGTATCTAGGGCCTGTAGAAGACTAGAGACCCAAGAGAGCAGTAACTTAGCTTACAGTGCCCTCTTGTGTTATGTTGCACGAAAGCTTCAACATGATAAAGAAACTACGGAAAACAACGTTTCCCGGTACTGACTGTCTTAAGGGCATGTCAGTTTCCCCGTAAGAATGGAGCGAAAGCCCAGAGGAGTGCGGCAGAAGGCTGCACTTCTCTGGCAAAGTCTAGATCCTGGTGAAAACAACAGCAAAAAGTTTAGGGGTTGCCACATGGAAGGAAAATTACCCACAATTAAGAAATCTTTCCTAACAATCACTTTGCACTTTTGCAGAAGTCTATCGCCTGCCTTCCCGCTACATTACATCTTTAGTGTTACCCCAGTGTACAATGCTTTAAACATAGGCTAGAGGGCATTCAAGAGCAAAACTAATGCTAGTAGTTCAGTAAAGGTGACTTAACAAGCGCCAAACCATATGGTAAATCAAGCTAACAACATCATCGTAATAGATTATGTTAGTATGAGTCACACCGAAAGATATTCTAATAGTCCTTTATTTTTATTCTTTTAATTTTTGTATTTGTAAAGCGCCTAGCAGCCCCGGGGCATCGAGGCGCTTTTTCAAGAATGTGTTTTAATTACAAGAAGTAGGAGGCAATGAAAGGGTTACAAGTGGCATGTGCCTTACAAGGTGGCAGGATGATCATAAACATACAAGAGAATACATGAAGAATTGTACAGTATAATGGTCTTATACAAACAGCATGGTTCTGATTGCTGTTCTGAAGACTGCGTGGGACTCGATGCTTCTGATTGTGGGGGGGCAGCAGGTTACAATTGGTAGCTGCTATAAACTGGGAAGCTTGAGCCGCCTGCTCGGACTCTAAGGCTTTTGGGGATGGCTAGACGGTTGGTGTGGCTAGATCTGGCAGGTCTGTTTGAGGGGGGAGCAGAGAATCTTTGCGAGAGGTAGCAAGGTGCTGTGTCATGGCGACATTTGAGGGTAAGAGCAAGGGACTTAAAAAGGATACGTTCTTTGACGGGTAGCCAATGGACAGATTTTGTGGTGGCTGAAATGTGGTCTCTCCTTCAGACCCCTGTGGCAGCTCTAATGGCATTGTTTTGCACCGTTTGAAGTTTCCTGATGTTTTCTGCTGATGTGCCTAGTAGGAGCACATTGCAATAGTCTAGGCGAGATCCTATGATTGCTCTGGTGATGGTGAGGGAGTTTTGTTGCATTAGGAATGGCCCGACAGCCGTGATAAGTTTCAAGTGGTAGGCTGCTGCTGAGGATATAGCATTCACCTGTCTGACCATAGTAAGATTAGAGTCTAGATATACTCCCAGGGTTTTGACTGACTGGGATACGGGGATGCGAGTGTTGTCGATGAGAAAGGAGTCATATTGTGATCCCATTTTTCTGATTGTGTTCAGAGATCAGATGATTAGGAGTTCTGTCTTTTCACTGTTAAGACACAGCCAGTTTTCAGCCATCCATGTCTGGATGGTGGCGTAGATGGAGTTGAGGGTTTTTTGGTCAGCCTCGTAATCTCCCGTAAGGGGGGTGAGGACCTGCGCATCATCAGCATAATTAGTGTATGTGATGCCCAATGAGTCTAGAAATTTGAATAGTGACCTCGTGAAAAGGTTGTACAAGGTAGGCGAGATGCAAGATCCTTGTGGCAAACCACATTTAATTAGGTGAGGTAGGGCGCAGGCTTGGTCTGAAAAGACCTTCATAGCTCCACCACTGAGGAAGGAGGAGATCCACGCAGTGGCATTGGGTGACAAGTTGCCAGCCGTTGAGAGATGGTGGCATAAGGTGTCATGGTCGACCAGGTCGAAGACCATGGATAAGTCAAGGAGAAGTAGGAGGGCAGGTTTGCCTACATCCGTGAGGTAATCTATCTGGTTCTTGAGATCCAGTAGCGCGGTCTCTGTTCCATGGTTGGGGCGAAAGCCTGACTGTCGGAGACTAAGAAGGTGATGAGTTTCTAAGTATTTCTGAACTTGGAGGTATGCCTTTGTCCAAGATCTTCAGTAGGAAGGGTACCGTAGTGATGGGCCTGTAGTTCCCTGGTGTTTTTGGATCCAGTGTGGATTTTTTCAGCAGTGGGCACACCCAGGCTTCTTTGAGGCAGGAAGGCACTTGGTTGGATTTGAAGGAGGCGTTGATGAAGGAGGTGAAGAAGGGTGCCAATGCAGGGGCGTTGTCCTTGATGAGCTGGGCCAGGCATGAGTCACCCTTACAATTGGAAGGCTTGATAGAGTTCAGTATGGCTAGGACCTCCTGTTCTTTCATCTCTTGGAATGAGAATGCTGGAATTTCAGCTGGGACGTTCTGGTGTAGGTCAGATAGTTGTAATTCTAAGGCTTTTTGGTGGCTAATTATTTTTCTTGTGGGGTGTTTAGTTTGTTGAGCATGGCTTCTTGAATTTCGTTACACCATTCTTTGTCTTTGATCAAAGAGTTTGTTGGGGGGGTTGGGCATTTCCATTTATCTGAAGATCGCAAAGATTTTACTGGAATTGAAGGAGTTGGCTTTGGCTGAGATGATGGCCGATTTGTATTGTTTTGCAATATTTTTAAATGCAAGTTTGGTGGTGTCACTGGGATTCGTTTGCCATGCTGAGAGGGATGATCTTTCTTTTGTGCGCAGTTTGAGGGTTTCCGGAGTGAACCAAGAGTTGGTTTGTTTGGTAGGTTTGGCTTTTCTTTGAGTAATTGGGGCAATGGTGTCCACTGCTTGAGAGATGATAGAATTGCAGGTGGGTGCAAGAGTGGGCTGTGATGGTGCAGTTGGGAGAAGGATTGATTTTGATGAGAATGTAATCAAAGTTATGGGATAGGTCTCCTTGGATTCCTCTGATGGGGATGGATTGCTTGGCGATCAGTGCCACCCCTCCTCCTTTCAGTGCTTCTCGATCTTGTCTAAAAATGATGTATCCATCCAGCAAGGCAAGGGCCAGGGCTGGGCCAGAGGCTTCGTGAAGCCAGGTCTCACTGATGAAAAGTAGGTCACGATTAGAGTTACAGAGAAGGTCATGGATGTCGAGAACGTGAGCTGGGAGCGATCATGCATTTATGAGAGCACACTTTAGTGTGGCTGAAGTGCTCGGGGTGGCAATATTGGAAGTAGGTGCTGTGGTATTGTCCTCTGTGACAACATCAGATTTGGGGCTACATTAAGAGCATTAATTATGGGGGCAGCAGTATAGTCATCTGCCATCGTGGGAGCAACTTTGTTAACAGTAGTGGTGGCAGCAATCAAAGGGGGAAACAGTATAGGCAGCAACATTCATGGGGGCAACTTTGTTAACAGTAGTGTTGGCAGCAATCAAGGGGGTGCTCATATTAGCAGTACCTGCAACATCAACAATCATTGGGGCAACTTTGTTAACAGTAGTGGTGGCAGTAATATAGGGGGTGTTCATATTAGCAGTACCTGCAACATCAACAATCATGGGAGCAACTCTGTTAACAGTAGTGTTGGCAGCAAACAAGGGGGTACTCATATTATCAGTACCTGCAATAATGTCAATCATGGGGGCGGTGCGGCGGCCGAGATGTATCTAGTCTGCTTGGGACAGATAGCGGCCGTGAGACGCGCATGATCTGATGTTCTTTCCACTTTTTGTGCTTTCCGAATTGTGTTTGCAGTGGCTCCTACGTTATACTGCACCTATTACCATACTAAGGGTCTCCCGGGCTTAGCAATGACAAAGGATATTACATATTGAGCGCACGACTGGGCTTTCAGACCTTCGAGTCCGGTCGGGAAATGTAGGGTTATTTAAGATGAAAAGGGATAGATCTCATACTAACAGGTGTGCTCAGAGGGAGTGTGGTTGGTTGTGTGATGGGTTTCAGATGTTGTCAGAGTTGAATGTGCTCAGGGTTTTAAGTGGACTGGGGCTAACCAGGGCAGAAAAATGGTTCAAAGACGGGGCCCTATCGGGGCTCCCTAATGTCCCCTGGCAGCCCCAGCTGATGAGGCTGCTAGAGGCTGAGGTTTATTTCTCTAAAGCCTGAACCTCTCGCTCATGTGCGAGAGCTTCAGGCTTGAGAACAAAAGGTATTTTCTCCATAATGGTGGCGCTGGCACCTGCCAGGCATCCCTTTAACCAAGAGATGTCAGTGGACCAGCACCACCATTATCGAAGAAAAGGTGAGGCCGCTGGAAGCCGAGGCCCTTTTTTCTAAAGGTGGAATCTCTCGCTCATTCACAGGAGCTTGAGGCTTTAGGAAAAAAGGTCATGCCTTCTAGCAGCTTCGCCATTCATCCTTAATGATTAGGTTGACCCCCGCCAGGCCTTCTTTTAACCAAGGGATGTAGCGATCACGAATGCTGCATCTCTTAGTTAAAGGAATGCTCGGAGAGGGGCTGTGCCACCATTAAGGATGAAAACATGTGGTGGTTTCCCCTGGAAGGCATCCTTTAAATACGAGATGGAGGGATCATCACCCTCAGACCCTGTGCAAAGGGATGCTTGGCAGGGGTCGGCTCCACAATTAAGGAAGAAAAGGGATGGTGTCGACCCCCGCTAGACATCCCTTTATTTAAGGAAAACAAATTAACAAATGTAGGTGAGTGAGTGCAAGAAGGAGGAAACGCAGTGAAGAACTATTTGACAAGCTCTGAAACTTGATTAAATGAACCATACTTCCGCACACCACCGCAAGTGCTGGCACCTTAGCAAAACAATAAGACCATTTACCCAATGAGCCTGCTCTTAAATCATGTGGCTGCAGACTTGTCTTGATGCTCTGTGTGCCAGCTTTGCACACTTCCATTGAAAGGGGGCCAAAGTCTGAGGTGGAGGCAAGCGGGGTTGGTAGGAGGGCCCACAATATGGGCCATCAGCCAATGAATGCCTTTCTTCGTACAACGTCATTCCCTATGTTTGTACGGATTATTTCTGATGAACAATCAAGGCGCTTTATTTTGCAGTGCAAATCGTACTTTGGTGTTTCCACTGGACAAGTGCTGCTTGATTCAGGTGTCCCTGACCATGCACATCATCTCTTTGGGCCATCAGAAGGGACAGAGTGGTACCCATAACAGTGTGGCTACACTATTATAGCAGGGTGTTTCTAGGTCTGGAAAAGATCCGGGCCTACTCTAATGGCGGGACACAGGGCTAGCGAGCCTTTGGTTATAGCCGCATAGCTCCTTTCTGGGGCTACAACCAAAAGACCCGGGGCTATAGCCCCCCAGTGCTCTCTAAGCGTAGCTTCTGGACTGGCTGCCCTTCCTCATGAGAACACCAAGGCCTTGCCATATGATCTAAGCAGACCAGCGAGAGCTCCAGAGGGAGATAATTGGGGTTGAGTAGAGCTATCAGCAATTGGTGAGATGCTCTTAGAGGATTACAGTCTTCAGGTGATTCCTGAAGAAAAGATGCATGGAGAGACCAGCCTTATAAATGCACAGGCAACCACAATTATAAATACACCCTAAGTTAACTTGAATAAATATTTGATGAAAAGAAAAAAAACAGGCTGAAACCACAAATTAATTTACTTCCTGGTAGCTTTGAGAAACCTGAAGGTATCTCACCCTGTAGTCTCCGGGGATCTGTCATCCAGGAGGCCAGGACACAGCCTTCGCTTTTGGATCCAGTTCCTGGGGGTGGACCAGTGCGGGAGGATCACCTTGGTGAGGGGTCTTCGGGGAGTGGGACAGCAGATGGTGAGATGTGGTACCCCCTTCCGTGTAACACCTTTATCCCATCCTACCAGGTAGGATACTTAGCAGTGGTCAAAGTGTACAAAAAGAAGTAGTGGAACTATGTTCCCTGCTAGCATGCACCCACCCCGCACAAACCCAATCACCACGACCCCTCCCACACACAATACAAACCACCAAACACATACAACCTGGTGTTTAAGGGAACGTTCAGTGCAGTGCACTGAAAGTGCCATTTTCAACTACTTCCTACACTTTTATTTTAGAATGAAACCATTCCGGAATGGTTTCTTTTTAAAATAAAAGTATAGGAACAGTAAATCTTAATTTAAAAAAGTAGAGGAGCACCTCTCCCAACCGCTCCCACTCACTTCGACCACTGATACTTAGGAACTCAACCCCCAGCTCCCCTTCACAACAGTGACACTTTCTAACGGGCAGCTCGCTATGAGAGAAAATGGACTAACACCGAGCCATTTACCTGACATGTCCCAATACAATAGTCAGGCAGGTTCAGGCAATTACTGATCATCACACATACCTGATTCCGATTACATTTCCCCACACAGATGAAAGGCGGCGCACGAGAGCACACTCTTAGCGAGACAAAGCACACAAGGAAGCAGCAGTACCATGATGGCAGTTTAACACGAGGCGAAAGATGGCAAAACAGAAGGGGATCGCAAGGGGGGAAGTGCCCTTGACCTTTTCGACAAGGAACTTTTACTTTTAGGAAACCTTGAGAATATAAAAAGTAAGACCAGGAAACCAGGATGAAGAATCCTGCATTGTGTGCTGTTGCTACCCGGGCCTCTCCCACATCAATAATCAAGGTGGGAATCGCCTGCGGCCATGGTACTGTCCTTGGCTCCTACAACAAAGTAGCGCCAATGAAATCCACAAAGCCGGTGAGTTGGGGTGGCTGATGCCAGACTGGTCTGTGTTGAAGCCAAGGTTGCAGGCAGAAACATTGTGTCAGGATTAGTCAGGCGAGTACAAAGGCAGCGAATATGGCAAGGGAAATGTGCACACAGGAACAACGACTCATGTATGCTAGAACCCAGGAGTGCAAATAGAGTGTGACATCAAAACCAATATATGAAAAGGGATGTGGGGTAAGCACCTGACCGCGAGGAAAGTCGGCAAGCGCCTTACCCCCAATTGCTGTTACAGGTACTGACAGCGCTAAACCCACGTGGAGGGCAAGCAATGACAGGATCTGTGAACTAACACTCTTGATGGTATTAAATAAGGGAACTAAAGAACTGTACTCACGAGGACGAGCTAAACCTCTTGAATGTCAGCTAGCCCACGAATCCTGTTGATGAAACTGGGACCCCGAAAGGCTAGAACAGCAATGGGAAGAAAACTAAATACCTAAATTGGAATAGTGATTACAAATTAGTGAGGAAAACATAAGCATTCACACAGGAGCTAGCTACAACCGCACACCACACCTAATAATCAAATGGGAAATAAATGCAGAAGTGCAATGGAAAACATGGAATGGATCCCAATAGAAAGTAAGGATCAGGAGCAGGGAAAAACGAAATAACCAATGCAAACTTCTCCCTACCTCTCCAAGGAAAAGACAGGAAGCTAATCTCAGAGGAAGGCTAAGGTATACGGGTTTACAGCAGCAAAGGACAGAGTCAAAGAAATATAGAACACAGACAAACTGGGCTGCATCTAAAAGGGGAAAGCACTGAGAAATGCTGCCTGCAAACAGAGGAAGACAAAAAGGGAATCAAGGGAGCAGAAATCAATTAGCGCATGAATCCGAGATTCAGGGCGGAGGAACAAGAAAACAGGAACTAGGAACTAGGTACAAAGGCAAGGAACAAGGAACAAGGGACTAGTCACAACAGGAACACTGCAAACGATGACCAGCGCTGGACTGAAGTAAGACTGAGGCTTTTAAAGCTGCTTAACGAGCACACGCCTCAGGTGTGCCGATTGCTGCACCTGCAGCCACAGCTGTTGCCTATCCTCCACCCAACCTTGTCCTGCAAGGGTGGAGGTGGAGCAGTGGGCCAGGCATTCTGGGAAGCATAGTCATTTGGTTAAAGAAGCATGCTGGCTGCCAAAAACCTGGAATGGATCCGGAAGGGAAGTAGCTTGAAAAATAGGGATTTAGCGCTCCCAATTCATCACAGCACTGTAGCATAAGGTTCGGAGGAAAGGTCCAGTAGGGAATAAACCCCAAATCATGCCCCCAAGTGGTGGGAACGGGAGCGAAGGGAGCGAGTCGTGACACATTGTATGGTGAACGCTGAAACAGTGTATGAACCGCATGTGATAACCAACGCGAGTAAAATTGGACAACAGATGAGTGATTGAACTTTCTAATCAAGATACGATACCTTAGACAGAGTGGTCCGGCACTGCGTGTGTGCTCATTCGAAGTTCTCTATAAGGTGCCCAACTGAAAGGTGGCGAAAGCAAACGAGTGACAAAGGATTGTGACTCGAAGTGGTCCTGCAATGGGTCAAGCAAAATTCTGTGCACAATCGAAAGTATTCGATGTTAATGGAGTAAAGAAAGTTGATGACAAAGTAGATAAAGTTGGTCCGAGCCCGAACGAGGGAGATTAGCTTAGAGCTTTTAGTTGAAGCAAGTTTGTGCTAAAGTAAATTAAAATTTGTCCTAGCCGGGCAGCGGTAGGCTGATTGAACATTGTGTTGAAACAGATCTGAGCCCGGCAGAGGGAGATCCGGGGTGAACCGTGAATCACACGAGAAAATGGATACATGAATTGGATACATGAAAATCCTATGAGCATTGTGTTAAAGAGGATCTAAGCACGGCTTTGGGGGATCTGAGGTGAATAGCGAATCACCAGAAAAATGTAGTGCGTGTGAAACCCTGAGAGGAAAAGAACGTATTGTTTGTTTGTTGCATCAGGCCCTCTGAAAGAAAAGACTTTGAAATACAAAGAGACCTGGGCACGGAAGGCCATGATGCTAATGTTTGAACTGCACCCTAATGCTAGAGAAGCCAGAGACTGTGCTAATCTTGAATATGACACCTTATCCTGTGCTCAAAACGTGGGGAAGGGAGGCCAACGGCCTGGATATCCTGACTTATCATTTCTTGGACACTTCTTTCTTTTACATAACACTGTTTCCCAAACTATTTGTAATTAGAGGTAAGAATTGGCAATCTTTATTTTTCAGTATAGGTCATTTTATTTTGACAATAGGGTTGCGTTATTATTATTTGATGGTCGTAGCCTGCTCCCATCTTTAGATTTAGGATTAGATAGGCATTTTTGAAACCTTCTTTTAAAGTTCAATACACACCCTTGAACTGTGGTCACTTGTGTCTGTCTTACTGTTGATACCATGCAAAGAGACTGATGGAAGGAAGGTGGAATGGGAGACAGATTGGTATAGGAGCAGGACTGGCGACATTGACAAATTGGCCGAGCATTTACAAGAGCGCATGTTTGGAACGACATACCTTTTAAATTGTCTAATTTATTTCCATGATATCAGTTTGATATGTATGCACGAAAAACGTTTTTACATTTTTTTTTGCCCTTTGCACATTTTATTTACAGTGTTCATAGTTACAAGTCTTAGACACACACAACATGTAGCTTTCAATTATTTAACTATAAAAAAAATCACAAGCTGCTTGTTGTGTGCCTAAGACTTGAAAGTAAGCTCAGGAACCAAGAGGCGAATGATTAGACTTACATTAGTCTGCATTCCTTTATGCACATACGTTCATTCTGAATGGGGCTGTGAAAAGTACACACATGAATATAAAGGAACTTGACAAAGGTCTAAAAACGTAATAGAAATATAACCCCTACAGAAGCGGCTGCAGTAAGTCTTCCGACCACAAGGGGACTCCTCTGCAGCCCATTCAGCAGAGGAGGGGCCGTTCTCTACAAATGCAAGCTCTACTTACTATCATCTGGCACTTCTGGTGGGCTCACAGGCCCTTGCTCAACGGTGCCATGTGGGTTAGTGCACAGTGTACGGTATGAACGTAAAAAAGACATTCCAATCACCCATCTTTCTGTCGCAAATCTCCATTTGATTGAGTGTTTACAAAAGTTAGCTTTAATTGCATTGCGACCTTTATTTTAACTAACTTTCCGAGTACCATGCTGGCTTTTTCAACAACCGTGAGATGTATGTATTCCTTCTTCTGCCGATTCTTTCTCTAGTTGCACACCACCACAAACAACCCCGATCAGCATCCTTCAGAGAAAGTAACTCTACAGACCGCCCTGTAACCTCGAGAGACTATAAAACCAGAAGTGGCATTTGCTGCTCCTCTGATGAAATGGGCCTTAAAAGGACCACATAGCACAGTCGTGCCCTTCTGGGCATATAGTTAATGTTTAAGACAAACCATGAAGCACACCTAAGCTTCAAGAATCCTTGTAACTGCTGCGCCCAGCTACCCATGGGTTTGGAGCGCATTAACAAATAAACAAACAAACAAACAAGCCTGCTATTCTCTCCAAAGCAGGGAGAACTGATAGGAAACATCGGTCTCAGATAAATATATAATTTAACCCAACAAGGCAACGTATTTGCATTGTTATAACCAAAACAACAAATCTTTCCCTATAGAGACCCTGCCCATAGAATACACTCTGTGAGACACTGTCGCCTAACTAAAAGTGATGGACCAGAGAGACCAAAAGGTTGAAACATCATGTAACAGATATAAAAAGACATTGGTTTTTATTTTAAATGATGAACACTTTTTGTCTCGTTCACCTTTTCTATCTCTCTAGTCTATCACTTTTAGCTGGTATATGCAGCCATTTAAAATGGGATATCTCTAAGAAATGTATTAAACATCTAATCTAACAATATAATAAAAGGCCAGATGTATGTCTATCCTGTATGCATAGCTCTCAATCTTTTTGCAACTGCTTGGCGGGGGAGAGTTTGGGTTGGACCGCAGAGGTGGCGTCCGGCGTTAGAGGAAGTGACATCACAGGAAATGACATCAACATCACAGGAAGGTGTGGGCAAAAAATCCCAATATTAACTAACTAGGGTGCTGCAACACTAGGCGATTTTGCATGCAGCCATTGTACCAAGTAAATGCTGTTAAAAAAAATAAAAACACATGTTCATTCTGTACAGTTTATTTCTTTTCCCCAGAAGCACGCCTGCCTAAAAAGAAATGTACAACTATCACAACAAACAAACTGTGCTCACATGATGTTTAAACTTGAAATAGTGGAACAGAGGCAGTACGTCAATCTGGAGACTAAAGCCTCAATTTGAAAGACTATTCCTTGGTCAGATTGCAAGTCAACTACCTTAGTTCTTATGCTCCAGGTTGTATGCTTGTGTTGTCTTTTTGGCTAGCTCTATCAAATCATCGTTTGGCTTCAATCTGTGCCAAGGTTGTAAGACTTCATTGGTGTGTAATTTTACTCGTGTAATTGACGACAGTGTTCAGTACAGATCTAAGCTGCTTCTAAATTCTGTTTTGTTCTTTCGTATCATGGAGAGCACACTTTCTTCGTGAGCATTTGAATGAGGCAAAACTAAAATAAGGAGTGCCACTTTACAAAGATGAGGGAAGAGTTTTAATATATTAAACCTTGCCCAGATTGTGTCCATCCTTTCAAGTGGCTCATCAAAGTCTTTATTTGCAGAATCCCAGAGAATTTCGTCATCAGCCAAAAGCTGATACTCCACAAACTCCTTGTGAATGAGATATCTGACATAATTCTTAAAAAGGTGGTTGTACCTGTCTAAAAAGTATTCAACAGACTCAAAGGAAACCATTTCCGTCCTTGTCACATCAAACAGCCTTGCATGCTTTAGGGGGTCCTCATTAAACAACCGTTTTAGCAAAGCATAGAATGCTGCTGCTTCGTAGAACCTCCGACACACTGCAAAAAAAACATAGCTTGTCTTTGCATGATATCACCACTGTAAGGATGCAGAGCGAGACGCCAGTTGCCTGAACAAAGGAGGTTTATTTAAAACAAAATAGTAGAATTATTTAATTCAGAACTCAGAAAAATGGTCTCAGTCTTGTAGAATTTCTTTTCCCTTGGCTATCAAATAAGGATGTGCAAGAATAGGTTCCAGGTTAATCCTCATAGGCCCAGAGAGGTTCCACTGTGCTTCTCTCCTCCGTGCTCTGTCGGTTCTGAAAGAGAACAGAGTAACACACCTCGGTCCTTTCACGCTGTCTGGTTTAAATAGTGGCTGGAGGGTTCTCAGCCAATCAGGAGCGACGTTCAAAGGAAGTATATTTACACCCCCAATCCCCGCCCCCTTCTCTTACCCAGTTCTGTTCAGGAACACCGTACGCTGAATCCGAGGGAGGGTTGCACATTAGTACTGCAAGGTATGTCCAGGGGAAGTGACATAGACATCTTATTGGGGAAAGTATACAATAACGGAGCAGCTAGAGGTAACAGTTATTCGTCTAAATTCTCATTGTTATCACTGCTAGAAGTGGGTGTGCGGTCCGGACCATGTGGCAAGTTGGGTTTGTGTGGAGGTAGGAGACCCACGGCCACGGCTTGTTGTCCTCCGCAAGCTCGGAGTCCCATGTGGGTTGGTTGTCGACACTCTGTACCGTCTGTTCGTGATCCTCCACATTGTGGGAGTGCCTTGAGGGTTGTTCAGTGGCCGTTCGTAGGTTTTGTCTGTGAGTCCCCTTACATACCCCCCTTAGAATCGAGCCGGTCGGGCCGATCCACGCTTCTTGAGAGACCATCTGGAACCACCTGAAAGGAAGCCGGCTTGTGAACTGTTTGGAAATTGAAAGGCTGGAGAGTAAGAAGCCAACGTAGGACACGTTGATTGGAGTCCTTGTGGACGGAAAGCCACTGTAAGGGAGCATGATCCGTAAAGACCGTAAAGGATCTACCTAACAGGTAATACCTAAGAGCTTCCACTGCCCATTTTATAGCGAGGCACTCTTTTTCAATTGTTGAATCGGGCATCTCATGTGGCAAGAGCTTACAGCTGATGAAAGCTATAGGTCTTCTCCAGACCCAGTGAAAGTACAGCCCCTAGCCCTGTACCGGATGCGTCGATTTGCAGGAAGAACTGCTCCTCAAAGTTTGGGCACCAGAAAACAGGTAGGGCGATATGATTGTCTTCAAATTGTTAAATGCCTGAATGGCCTCTGTATCGGAAAGAACCTTGCCTTTATATGTATTCTTGAGAGCATCTGTAAGAGGAGACGCTATTGAAGAGAACAGTGGAATAAAGCGTCCGTAATACCCTACAAAGCCTAAAACGGCCTGGATTTGTTTCCTGTTCCCTGGCATGGGTAGCCATAGGATTGCTTCCACCTTGTCCACTTGGGGTTTGATGACCCCACCACCTACTAGATATCCCAAGTATCGTGTTTGTTTGACTCCCAACGTGGTCTTCTTGGGATTGATTCTTAACCTGGCCTTTTCTAGTGCCTGTACCATGTTCCCCAGGTGTTCTAGCTGTTCACTCCAGCTATTGCTGAACACGATAATATCATCCTAAAATGCAGAACTGTAAGAGCTGTAGGGGCCAGAACCAAGTTCATGAGGCACTGAAAGGTAGATAGTGCTCCATGTAAACCGAATGGCAAAACAGTGAACTGATACAGACCGGACGGAATGGAAAAATAAGTTTTGATCTTATCATCTTGGCGTAACAGTATTTGCCAATATCCCTTTGTGAGATCGATGGTACTCAGGTATTGGGCTAATCGTAGTCTTTCCAGCAGCTCATCTATGCGAGGCATGGGGAATGCCTGCTAAGTAGATATCGAGTTCAGTTGTCTGAAGTCCATACAGAACCTGGTGGACCCGTCTGGTTTTGGTACTAGAACAATAGGTGATGACCAATGACTCGTGGAAGGCTCAATAACCCCTAGCCTGAGCATCTCTTCTACTTCTTTTTGAATAGCTGCCCGTTTGGACTCAGGAAGTCGATAGGGACGTATCCGCACTGAACGGTTGTGCATTGTTTCTATGGCATGTTCGACTAGCGAAGTCCTGCCTGGAAAGTGGGAAAACATGTGTCGAAGTGGCTTAAGGTATGTCTTAATTTCTTCCTTTTCATTCTCCTGTAGTTGCTCTCCCCACTGTACAGCTGATAGGGCGGTCTGTTCTTCCCCATGGTCTTTATCCTCTTTAGTGGTGGCGTTTATACCAGAGGGAGGAATGACAGGTCCCTTCCCTCCCTTGAGAAGGTTGACATGATAGTTCTTCTCTCTTTCTCTTCGGTCTGGTTGGTGTACCAAGTAGTTCACTGGTCCCAATACTGCTGAAGCCGTATACGTCCCTTGCACTGTGCCAACATTTTATTGTGGGAGGTGGGTAATACCACCAGTACCTTATCACCCACCTGGAATGTCCGAACTCTAGTGCTCTGGTTATAATACTTTTCTTGGGAGGCTTGCGATTTCCCTAGGTTTTCCTGGGCTAACCCTCTCAACTTAGTAAGGTTGGACCTTAATTCAGTGACGTAATCAGTTAGTGTTGTTTCTTCTTCTTGATCCTCCCACTCGCTACATGCCATGTCAAGCACAGTTCAGGGTTTGTGGCTGAAACATGCAGTTCAAATGGGGAAAAACCAGTAGAAGACTGTGGCATGTCTCTCAATACCATGAGTATCCAGGGGATTACACTGTCCCAGTTTGCCCCAAAAAAGATTGCCACTACTTGTGATAAGAAAAGCAGGTGTATTTCATTCATTGGATGACTGAATCGATCTTTCAAACACGGACACTTCCTATTGGCAAGAACCTTTGACATAAAATAGCTTTCCAGGGCTGGATTCTGCTGGTAAATTTGTGACACTGCTTTACCTAAAGTAAGGAACCTTGTGCCAGCATGCTTGACCAAGTCTCTATATGTAATGTCCGCAAAATCACAATTATATTCCCCTTTACGCTGTGTGCTTTTATCGAAGTAGTAAAAAACATCAACTACAAAGTCTTCAACATCAAATTTGGTTTCTTTGCAGAAAGCACTTGCAGTATGGGAGGCTGTATTATGTACAATGTGACAACCACACCTGTGGAAAAAAAGACCAGGAGCCTTAGCCTTTACCATGGGCATTATCCCATTAAATTTCCCATGTTCACAGAAGCATTATCTGTAACAAATCCCACACAGTTTTAACCGGTTATATTGTTTGTAACTAAAACCTCATCTATCTTTGAGAATATGGCTTTGGCAGCGCCTGCCTCCTTCCCTTTGGTTATCCCCATATCCAGAAACTGTGTTGTAACCATTTCTTTATCTAGTTCAAAAAGACGCACTGCTATGGGGTTAGGTTTTTGCCAACTGTTATCCCCAGAACCATCACCTACTAAAAAGTATAGATTTTACGGCATGTGTTTTACCAGATCAGCCTTTAGCGTGATGGATAATGCATCATTGAGAATGCATTTTGTTTTTGTGGCGCCACAACTGAAGTTTTGAGCAATTTGGGAATCTAGAAATATAGCCCTCATTAAAGGTGTGATGTGGTCTGCTGCGGCTAGGGGGAGATTATGGTGGACCAGAAAATTGACCATCTTCACCTCAGCAACAGTAACTGATTTGTCCTCAGAGGTTTTAAATTGAGACGACAAAGAGGGCTGCTGTCCTTTTACTTCAGAAAGTTCAATGTGCAAAGCACAGTTCTTGTGCCTCACAAGATCCCTTCTGCCCATATGACGGATGCACACGTCTTTGTTACAAATAGTACAGTAGAAATAATAAGGTGATTTAGATTACTTAATCAAAGATTCTACACCAGTCATGTTTGAACCTGCAGTTGTACTTATACGTCCCCTCTCATTTTCTAGTGGCAGTTTTCCTTTCCTTGCGGAGTGCAGTCAACCAAGTCTGCAGTGCCTAGTTCCTCTACCGGCTGATTCCCTACAGCTGCGCCACATGATCGCTTTGCTTTGTCTAGGATAGTGACATCAGAACCTCTCTTTATGCTGTACATTTTTGTACATGAGCCTTCAGTGATTCTTTCAGTTGTGCTTGCAGTGTCCAACTCACTCGCCATCAACTGTGGCAATAAATCTGTACTGGCCCTTAAAATACTTTTGCCGGATACATTTCTCCAACGTTCCCAGTCTCAGAATCTGTCATGATCACCTGGGTCAGTATATCTGCCCTGGCATTTCCGGCCTTTCCTTGGTATAGTCCTCTATAAGTGTGGGAATCACTCATCACGATCTGGGGCAATATATCGGCAACACCAAAAAGCTAAAACAAAAATAAACAATGTCAATGTGTCATGTATCAGCAGACCAATCTAGGCAATTGACTAAGAAAATACACTCAGTGAAACCTCTTGTAAAATAAAAATATTTTTACAAAGTATTAGTAAAATTGTAAAATTGTAATTTAAAAACAAAAAGAGGATAGCAGGCAAGTTTGAATCACATTAGGCATGGCTGTTTGTTGCTGTCTGAAGAAAAGTTATTACTATTACATGGGGCAAAGCATAACTATGCTTACAGGTGGGAGGATCAAGATAATAGTGCAGCCTGGCATGAGGTTAAAATGAAGCCACTATATTAAAACAAATCACACTTAATACAGCAGAACTGACTTTATGAAAATGACAAGGAAAAAAAATCAAAATGAACAAAGTGAAAAAGGCTACACTGAAACAAAAATAAAAGTTAACAACGCTAATCCCAAAATGTCCGAGAAAAAATCAAAGTTTCCTTCTTACCTGTTGCTGTTGCAGAGTTCCTGGGCATTTGTGTCACAAATCTATTTATGTTAAGCTCACTGAGAAAAAAGCAAAAGCAGACAGATGACACACTGATTCTCTAGTGTGGGCTATTGAAAACCATGATCTCCAAGTATGGCTCATTGGAGCACCTGGGTTCTAATCAGTCAAAAGTGCAGAGTTTATATGGGACCACCAAATAGAGGTCCCACCTAAAGCACAATCTGGTCCCAGTCCTTCCCAGAGCTCATCCCAAAACTCAACCCAGCCTAAAGCACTGTCTAGGGCTTAGCTCAGCTCCGCCTGGATCCCAACACACCCAAAGGCCAGTCATGCATGGGCATTTAACAGCAAAAGCTGGCTAATGTTGAATTCTTGATACAAATAACTATGTAAAAGCCATCGCTATTGGCTTTGACCACTGATATTCCATTCTAAGCTTTAAAAACACCTGCTAGTTAGGCAGACATTTCTATTTTTGAATGTCAAGTGTGCTATTAAATGTGCACAAGCCGTAAATTGGTGATTCATAGAATCATTCATAAACCGTGTGGTGCCCTCCCTCTGATGCCACTCACCAGGCTATGTGGTTGTCCTGTTTATAAGTGAAAGCAACTCTGCGTCTAGTTGGTTGTCAGCTCTTGTGCACACCCACTCTGCATTCTCACTGGCCTTGGCCCTGCTTCCTCCACTGGTTGGGGACTAGAATCTGGTCTGTACAGCGCTATTCGCACCCCCCATATAATGGATATTCTTGTTAACGTATGACACTTAAACACATATTTTGAGACTTGCCTTGTTGCTTACTAGTGTAGAATTGTGCTACACTGACATTGTTGGTCAGTTCAAAAGTATCTTGAGTTCTTAGGATAACACGCACACACACACACGCACGCACGCATGCACACACACACACACACTTTAGTTAAGCAGTGAAGCTGTGATTATAACCCACTCTTCAATTTAGCCACTTAACAACATTCTTTTTGAGATTTATGTGGTACACATATTGGCTATCTGGGACTCCAATAATACTATTTTACAGTGATTACTTGCAAAACACACACATCACATAGTAAAGCAACCTGGCAACATGTATATCCTTATTGAAACATGTAATTGTTTATTTGTAAAGCGCTTATACACAAGTGAAGGACTTTAAAGTGCTTCAAGGTGGGAAGGGAACAAGGGAATACAGTCATCATTCTTAGGCCTTGAAGATTCCGAGTGGTCAAACAACAATAGCTAGCATATTAGGCCAGAGGCAGATCTACTAGTGAAGTGCTCAATGAAGAGTGAGGGGGGAAAGTGGAGGGAGAGAAACATGCAGATCAATAAACTACAATCCTGGCCTGGCGACATTTCAGATTGCTTGGTGGTTGGTCATCCACTGCGCCTATGCAGGAGTGTTTCAGGCACAACCAAGCTAGCGAGGGGAGACAGAGGGAGGATTGGACAGACAGACTTGCTGACCTGCTTCCTAACGGACTGCTTTTCCCAAGTCATCCTGGGCACCTTCTCCTCTCCTACTTCCTTCTCCACCTGTGGTGTCCCCCAGGGTTCTATCCTTTCCCCTTGCCTCTTTAACATCTACCTTAGTCAGCTGGTACTCCTCATCTCCTCCTTCTCCCCCAACTTCCAGTGTAATGCAGATGACACTCACCTCTTTTTCAACTTCCTGCTCACCCTCTTGCACCTTCCATCATCCCTGACTGCCTATCTGCGATCCAGGCCTGGTCCGCTTCCAATGATCTCTGCCTCAATGCCAGCAAAACAGAGATCCTTCCATTGGCACCCCTGCTCCCACCTTCTTCTCTTCACTCTGGCCTTCCTCCATGGGCTCTCCCCCGCTCTCCCTTCTAAAGCCAGAAACCTTGGAGTCATCGTTGACTCCTGTCTCTCCTTCCCCCTCACACTCAGGACATTGTCAAGAAGTCCCACTTTCAGCTCTTCCTTCTCAAAGGAATTCTACCTTTTCTCACTTTCCGCCAGAAGCTCAATGTTACCCAATCCCTGGTTCTCTCTAGAGCCTCCTCCTGAATCTACCCTCTTCCACTCTTCGACCCCTCCAGCTAATCCAGCATAGGGCAGCAAGACTTATCCTTGGCCTCAAGCCCAGGGACTGCATCTCTCCTGCCCTGAAACGTCTTCACTGGCTCACGTTGCTTCACTGATTAAATTCAGATCCCTCTGTATCATCCAAAAGGCTGTCTGGGACTGGGGACCACTATATCCGCAACTCTCTCTTACTAAATATTCTCCCCTAGACCTCTGTGTTCCTCTGGCACCAACTCTTTGTGTGTAAAGCATTTTGCTAAACAGAGGGCGGGAGGTCAATCGCTTTCCTCAGCTGGTTCCCTTCTATGGACCAGCCTGCACCTCCCCCTGCGTCTTGTGCAGGACTTTCTTAAATTCCGGAAACTCCTCAAGACTTTCCTCTTTACCTCCTCTTTCCCCGCTTCTCTCCTCTGCTAATCACAGTTGCTTTGATTGGTGTCCAGGGCCCTTATGCATCCTTGGGGCCTTGACCTCCCACACCAAATCGCCCCCAGCTTCTGTATATCCTTAGCATTTGCCTCGGCACACCCTTGGTCCTCGAGGCTCGCAATTACCATACCTTGCACTTCATCTGTTGCTCATCCATGAGCATGGGCACCACAGCACCTACCCCCATGCCCCCCCTTCTGCACTTGCACATTCTGCATAGTCACAATGCATAGTACGTTTGTCCTTTTTTCTCTTCCACTGTATTTAATATTGTATGTATTTAATGTTGTCTCATTCCCATGTCCCCTCCCTTTTGCCCTCTGGGCACTTTGAAACAGAATGTAGTTGCTGTATAAGTGCCTAACAAGGGAACAATAAATAAAATAAAATAAATAATTTTTCTGAGAAGCCCACACATTTGTAACTCCAGCAAATCCACATGCATGCTGTGTGAGAAGCCTGAAGGTGTCTCCCTGGCTAAACCCCAGGGATCTGTAATACCGTTGGCCAGGACATGGCCATCGCTATTCGATCCAGTTCCTGGGTGTGGAATAGTGAGGGTGGATCACCTGGGTGGGGGGGTCTCAGGGAGTAGGAGTGGGACACTGATGGGTGAGACGCGGTAACCCCCTTCCTTCAACACCTTTTCCCCATCCTCTCACGTAGGAAATTCAAAAACACTGCCCCTTTTCCGACATGACCACTTTCGCACAACATGAAAGACAATGGACTAAATCTAGAGCCGTTTACCTAACATCTCCCAATACAAGGGTCAGGCAAAGTCAGGCAATTAACCAGAATCACACACACATGACGGTCCTTTCCCTTCCCCACAGGGATAAAAGGTGGAGCAAGATAGCACAGTACGAGCAAGGCAGACCGCACAACGAGACGGCTATCCAGGTCCTTCAGTCCAAGAGGAGGAGAAAGGCGTCAGATACTTAGAGGCGGACAAGGGGAGATACGACCTTGTCCTTTTCGACTCAAGCCCGCAAAACCTCAGCAGAGAGAATCGTAAGACTGAGGACAACAGCCCAAGTGTGAACAGATGTCAACAGTACACAGAGTGTGTCGACGTTGATAAGCGGGAGCGAGGGAATCTCATGCTACTGTGGGACCGACCTGGACTCCAGTTACGAGGAAAGTCAAGCGGTTAATCACAGCCAGTGAGTAGAGGGGAGAGTCGATAAGAACCGGGCTGTGGAGAATGAAAGACGCAAAGTGGCATGATGAAAGAAGTTCAATGAACTGTAAAATTGTGAAGGGAAGACCAGCTGCAGAGGGGACCGGCATCATGTGGGTGATAACTCGAGAGACTCTGGTTGGCCCAAAGTTGATAGAAACTACAGATACCAGAAGGCCATAGGGGAGCCACCAAGATAGGTCAAAGTGGTCATACAGGAGGTCTAGCAAAATCCCTGTACAGTTGAAAGTCTTTGATCTACAAACAGTTAAGAAAGCAAGGGAAGTGAATCCTGCAGCACGAGAAAACAAGGGAAGTGAATCCCGCAAAGCTTGAACATAAAAGGAATTGTGAAGTGGCAAGAGTGAACCCGGTGGAGGGATGCCAATAAAGAGGTGCAAAGTCTAAGGTCCCGAGAAACAGTGCGTTAGCAAACGTGAACCTGGTAGCGGGATGTACACGGTGAACTGTTTAAAAAGACATTAAGATTTTGTGGAAACTGGAAAAGCCATAGTGAACCCAGAGGAGGGAGGCGGAAAGAACCGACAGGGGTCAGAGCCCAGGAGAGGCGACCCAGAGGTGGAGAATCCTCACCCTAAGTAAAACCAGGAAACAAACTTTTGTTTTTGTTGAAGGAAATTTTGTTTGTTGTTTTGTAAACCTAGCAGGCCCTTGGAACCAGGAAACACAACCACCGAAGTCCCTGATAATGATAGGAACTATTTTGGGGATCCAAGCCCGGAAGAGGGAGATCAAGAGGGTGGGAAAGCTATCACCTGACAATAAGAGGAACAAGGGTCTGCGCCCAGAAGAGGGCGACCCAGTGGTGAACCATTATCACCCTACTTGATAGCCATAGTGAACTCGATGGAGGGAGGCTGAGATTCGAGAAGGGTCTGCAGCCGGAAGAGGGGACCGAGGGGTGAGACCGTCACCCAACGAACATTTGGAAATTTACTTATTTTTGGTTGTTATTTTTCTGACCCTCGAAGGCAAGTGTCAGGATTAGTCAGGCGAGTACAAAGGCAGCGAATATGGCAAGGGAAATGTGCACTAAATCACACAGTGAATAGCTTCGAATTAAACTACGTGCACACAGGAACAACGACTCATGTATGCTAGAACCCAGGAGTGCAAATAGAGTGTGACATCAAAACCAATATATGAAAAGGAATGTGGGGTAAGTACCTGACCGCGAGGAAAGTCGGCAAGCGTCTTACCCCCAATTGCTGTTACAGGTACCGACAGCGCTAAACCCACGTGGAGGGCAAACAATGACAGGATCTGGGAACTAACACTCTTGATGGTATTAAAATAAGGGAACTAAAGAACTGTACTCACGAGGACGAGATAAACCTCTTGAATGTCAGCTAGCCCACGAATCCTGTTGATGAAACTGGGACCCAGAAAGGCTAGAACAGCAATGGGAGGAAAACTAAATACCTAAGTTGGAATAGTGATTACAAATTAGTGAGGAAAACATAAGCATTCACACAGGAGCTAGCTACAACCGCACACCACACCTAATAATCAAATGGGAAATAAATGCAGAAGTGCAATGGAAAACATGGAATGGATCCCAATAGAAAGTAAGGATCAGGAGCAGGGAAAAACGAAATAACCAATGCAAACTTCTCCCTACCCCTCCAAGGAAAAGACAGGAAGATAATCTAAGAGGAAGGCTAAGGCATACGGGTTTACAGCAGCAAAGGACAGAGTCAAAGAAATATAGAACACAGACAAACTGGGCTGCATCTAAAAGGGGAAAGCACTGAGAAATGCTGCCTGCAATCAGAGGAAGACAAAAAGGGAATCAAGGGAGCAGAAATCAATTAGCGCAAGAATCCGAGATTCAGGGCGGAGGAACAAGAAAACAGGAACTAGGAACTAGGTACAAAGGCAAGGAACAAGGGACTAGTCACAACAGGAACACTGCAAACGATGACCAGCGCTGGACTGAAGTAAGACTGAGGCTTTTAAAGCTGCTTAACGAGCACACGCCTCAGGTGTGCTGATTGCTGCACCTGCAGCCACAGCGGTTACCTATCCTCCACCCAACCTTGTCCTGCAAGGGTGGAGGTGAAGCAGTAGGCCAGGCATTCTGGGAAGCATAGTCATTTGGTTAAAGAAGCATGCTGGCTGCCAAAAACCTGGAATGGATCCGGAAGGGAAGTAGCTTGGAAAATAGGGATTTAGCGCTCCCAATTCATCACAGCACTGTAGCATAAGGTTCGGAGGAAAGGTCCAGTAGGGAATAAACCCCAAATCATGCCCCCAAGTGGTGGGAACGGGAGCGAAGGGAGCGAGTCGTGACAGTATACCCCCTCCTACGGCCGTCTTCGGGTGCCCACCACCCGCACGAGACATCTTCTTTCCATGATGGGAGTGCTTTTTCTTTGGAGGTGGCACTGATGGAAATGGTAGCCTGTGGGCAAAGGCAGATGGACTTCCATAATAGGAGTGCTTTGTCTTTGGAGGTGGTACTATTGGAAACGGTGGCTTCTGGTGAGGAAGAGACTCATGGTTCGAAGAAAGGCATGAAGGACTTGCAGGACCTGAAGCAGAGTTGGAAGGTCCAGGAAGCTCAGTCACTGGGAGTGGACCCTTATAAGTCTTTGAGGAGGGAGGCAGGCTGGTGCAACATGCCTTAGACAATGGTAGAAGCCCTGTTAGCCTTTCTGCCGAGAGTGGACATGCGGGAGGTGAGGAAATTGCTGGCTTCAGGAAAGGTTTATGTTCAGCCATTAGAGAAGGTGGCGGCTGAGGTAGAGGTTCAGATTTTCTTCTGTCATCCATCTGGGAAAAGGCTTCTGGTTGAAAGTGACTAAGGTTTGACTGCACATGTTCTACGCCTTGGAGACCTGAAAGTCCAATGGGTTGTACAAGGCTGGTACTCCTGGTGACAGTCGTGTAACCACCTTGTTGCACGTGGGATACAACAGCAGGGACGTTTGGCATACTGATAGGAGTGATAGACGCAGTACTTGGTATTTCAGGCACATTCGCAGAAGGAGCAATAACAGACACATTTTGAACTGCAGCAGTCATTCCCTTCCTTTGGCTACTAGCACCCAACTGGTGCTTCTTGGCGGAATTCTGTTGCACAAGTCCTGTAGGTAATACGCCGGTCTGCACCACCCCCTGTGCAAACCCAGGTGAGTGGTTCTGAGTCACCACTTGGTCCAGCTTGATGACTCTGAAGCGGGAGCTGGCAAAAGTCTCAAACTCTGATGCTGCATTTTTAGGAGGCTCTGATGCTAAAGTGAAGCAGTTGGGAGAATCGTCTTGTGGAAAAGGCAGGCATTCTGGTGCTCCTCTTGAAGCAAAAGAAAGGCAAGCTAGACGTTCATCGACAGTAAATGGTTGGGATTCAGGAGGAATCGCTGGAGCAGAAGAAAATACAGCAGGATCTGATGGTGTAGACAGGTATACCTCTGATATTGGCAGCGAGGCTAAGCAGGATACAGGCGTCTCATGAACTGAAGGCAAATACTCAGTATACTCCGGGACTCAAGACATGCACTTTTGATGGACTACCGGAGGCTCTAAAGCTGAAGGATGATCTGCAGGATGAGTCACTGTAGCTGAAGACAGGCAGGCCAGGGGAAACCTTGAGGCTGAAGGCATGCAAGCTGAAGCAATCTCGGTTGCTGGATACAAACATGTCCAGGTCTTTGGGACTGGCTCTTGAGTAAATGGCAGACATGGCAGCGGTTCATTGGTTGAAGACACGTGTGCCAAAGATGACTGCAGGGCTGTGGATCGGATCATAGAAGAGTCAATGGTTGTAGGAGGACAGACAGAAGTCTCAGAAGTTGACAGACACATTGGTGGCTCAGGAATGGAGGGCACCTTTAGGGCAGTAGACTCCTTGGCACCAGTAACCAAATACTGAGCTGTACCCTTGCAGTCCCTTTCTTTAGTGGGTGACACAGAGTCTCTTTCTTTGTAGAAGTCAAAATCAACCAGTGGAATCACCATAGTAAAGTCTCTTTTAATCAGGATTTCGTCAATTGTCCATTCCTCTGTTTTAGCTTCTGAAAGAGGCAGATCAACAATCAACAGTTCAGGAATCGCCTGTCGGTTTTTTGGTTCTGTATACTGTGGAATGAGTCCATCAGAACATGAAATCTGTACTGTCTCTGACTGTTCGTATTGATCAGAATTGGCAGAAGGAAGAGTGAACCCAGAGGTAACATTGTTTTCCACATCAGCTTTAACATCTACTTCAGTCTCAGCAGCTGTATCAAGAGCAGGGCCTAAACCTACTGTAGTGACTGAATCTGTGTATGCCACCATTGTGGATTGTGTTTGGAAATCAGAAGCTTGTATGTGTGCTAGCTCAGAATTATGACAAACTGCTACACAGGAAATTTTAGGTAAAGGAGTGGCTTGTAAATCTTCAGCTAACTGCAATCCCTGATAAACAGCAGAACAATTGTTAGAAACTGTGCCCAGATTAAGCGCTGTGCTAGACGAAAGACCTTCACTCCCAATAGATCTACCATATTGACAAATATCATGGTTTACCAAAGTCTCTGCACTCAGGGGCTGAACAGTGTTCACTTCATCAACATCAACAGATAAAGTCTGAGGTGTATTCAGTAAAGAGTGCAAGGTTTTATTCTCCTCTTGTAAAGAAATGAATTCTTGTCTTAACTCCTCAAGCTTAGCTCTTAGCATGCCCTGCATTAACTGTACATCACTATCAGTAGGCACAGGGGGAGGCATAGTGGCATCAGGGCTGGATCCTGCACTAGCAATCTGGATGTGCACCGATTGTGCATTGTCCTCTACTGTTTTCAGGTTCTGAGATTTATACTTTCTCTTACTAACTTGGTCTGTGTTTCCCTTAAGCAAACTATTGACATTAGACCTCTTGGCATTAGGGACTACAGTATGTACTTGTGCAAAGGAGTATGCTTTAGACTGAGGGTAGAAAACAGAAGTTATGCAAGGAACCCCTCCAATCTATATGTTTGTACCATGAAACTGTTCTATCTGAGGTGAAGCACAACTGGAATCATGGGGTTCAACAACAGAGGTACTCTTGTATAATAAGTCTAACAGTGTGTTGTTTTCTGCGGCTAAGGCTTGCGCCGACATAGAATCGGGATCAAAGCAAAAGATAGAACTAGGATCAGGCAATGTAGGATGTGCCATCCTATGGGAAAAATACTTTGCACGTAAATGCCCATTCGTGACAAGGAGTTCATTTAAGTCAGGACTAGTGATTTGATTGTCACAGGTGAATGTAGGGGAAGCTTTCTGTACGAACTTGTTAGAGGCCTTGCTGCCTTTCTTTCTTAAACTTGCCATATTCAATGGGAATTTTGGGCTGGTCATTCTGTCAGGATTAGTCAGGCGAGTACAAAGGCAGGGAATATGGCAAGGGAAATGTGCACTAAATCACACAGTGAATAGCTTCGAATTAAACTACGTGCACACAGGAACAACAATTCATGTATGCTAGAACCCAGGAGTGCAAATAGAGTGTGACATCAAAACCAATATATGAAAAGGGATGTGGGGTAAGCACCTGACCGCGAGGAAAGTCGACAAGCGCCTTACCCCCAATTGCTGTTACAGGTACCGACAGCGCTAAACCCACGTGGAGGGCAAGCAATGACAGGATCTGTGAACTAACACTCTTGATGGTATTAAAATAAGGGAACTAAAGAACTGTACTCTCGAGGACGAGATAAACCTCTTGAATGTCAGCTAGCCCACGAATCCTGTTGATGAAACTGGGACCCAGAAAGGCTAGAACAGCAATGAGAGGAAAACTAAATACCTAAGTTGGAATAGTGATTACAAATTAGTGAGGAAAACATAAGCATTCACACAGGAGCTAGCTACAACCGCACACCACACCTAATAATCAAATGGGAAATAAATGCAGAAGTGCAATGGAAAACATGGAATGGATCCCAATAGAAAGTAAGGATCAGGAGCAGGGAAAAACGAAATAACCAATGCAAACTTCTCCCTACCCCTCCAAGGAAAAGACAGGAAGCTAATCTAAGAGGAAGGCTAAGGCATACGGGTTTACAGCAGCAAAGGACAGAGTCAAAGAAATATAGAACACAGACAAACTGGGCTGCATCTAAAAGGGGAAAGCACTGAGAAATGCTGCCTGCAAACAGAGGAAGACAAAAAGGGAATCAAGGGAGCAGAAATCAATTAGCGCAAGAATCCGAGATTCAGGGCGGAGGAACAAGAAAACAGAACTAGGAACTAGGTACAAAGGCAAGGAACAAGGAACAAGGGACTAGTCACAACAGGAACACTGCAAACGATGACCAGCGCTGGACTGAAGTAAGACTGAGGCTTTTAAAGCTGCTTAACGAGCACACGCCTCAGGTGTGCTGATTGCTGCACCTGCAGCCACAGCTGTTACCTATCCTCCACCCAACCTTGTCCTGCAAGGGTGGAGGTGAAGCAGTAGGCCAGGCATTCTGGGAAGCATAGTCATTTGGTTAAAGAAGCATGCTGGCTGCCAAAAACCTGGAATGGATCCGGAAGGGAAGTAGCTTGGAAAATAGGGATTTAGCGCTCCCAATTCATCACAGCACTGTAGCATAAGGTTCGGAGGAAAGGTCCAGTAGGGAATAAACCCCAAATCATGCCCGCAAGTGGTGGGAACGGGAGCGAAGGGAGCGAGTCGTGACAGCAAGAGACTTTCTAGGAGAAAGAGACTAACCATCGAGGCTCCGGATAAGCTGAAAAAGAACTATTATCTGATGTGGGGAGAGCTTGAGAATGTGCTGTGCTGTAAGATCTGACCTTACCGCGTGCTTAAAGCATGGTGAAGGAAGGCCCACGCTATCGCCTCCTGACATATTATTTGTGAACACTTCTTTCTTTCTACTGAATACTATCCTGCACACTTTTAGTATTAGTTGTAAGGTTTGGCAGTAGGTTTCTTAGTATATGCCCTTTTTATTTGACACAACTGTCATGAACTTCAGATCACGCCCCTTTTGGACCTCCTGGTCCTTGTCTCAACGGGGCTTGCATTCCGTACTACTTCCAACATGGCCGTCCAGAGCTGAAGCCCTTGCACGCTCCATGCGCTGAACGCGGCATGGTCTATTTATAGACCACGCCTTCCGCGGCTCCGCGCGTCTCAATGCTATTGCAGAGTAGCCCAGAAGTGTGTTCGTAGCTTGCGGTATTGTTTCCCTTGTCCCAGTGCTATTACCCATTCCTTTTCCTTTTCCCCCTTCCTGGTTCTGAGCTTTTCTAGCCTTTTCCAGTCTCCCGGATTCCTGGACTCCTTGATCCCGCAACTAAACGCAACCTGGAACCAGACGAATCTCGAGCAGCGCTGTTCAAGACCAGGAGCGTTCGCAAGAAGGCAGCGATCGAAGTCACTGGCAAACATCGGATCCAGGTGAGAAGGGGGGAACTCCTTGACAGTTTGAGACGCCACCCGACCGAACCTAAAAACGAGATGGAAGCCGCCGTGCAGGACTTAATGCTACGCATGCAAGAACTATCAACCGAGGTTCAAAATCGTAAGGTAGAAAACGCAGCGCTCAAACAATTGGTTTTATCCTGGGATTCTGCTACAAAGGAGGGTGCCCTGTTGGGCGGTATTGTTGACAAGTATGATGGTTCGGCAAAAACACTCAGCGGATTCCTGGATTCATGCCTGGTCCACTTTACCTTGAAGCCCTATTATTTTTCGACTCCTAGGGCTAAGGTGAGTTTCATCATATCCCACCTTTCCGGCAACACCTTAACTTGGGCAACACCCCTTGTCAACTCCGGCGATGCTCTCCTAGACGACTACAATGGGTTCATACAGGCCTTTAAAGGCATGTTTGACCGTCCAGAGCAGGTCTATACTGCCCAAGAACGCTTGCGTGACTTTCAACAAGGCTCCCAAGATATGCTCACTTATGTGACCAGATTTAAACAATTGGCCAAGGAAGCAGGCTGGTCCCCTGAGGCTAGTTTTACCCTGTTCAGGAGAGGCCTAAACAAAGAGATCAAGGATGAACTGGCCAGGGTGGCCAGATCAAATTCATTCCAAGCACTAATGGACCAGGCCTTGCAAATAGACTTTCGCATCCAGGAAAGTAAGGCTGAAAGAAAGAAATCCAAGGGAAACCCACCCAAGACGTCCTATGAGAGCACAGCCAGATCGGACACAAAACCCAAGTCCAGCCCCAGAACCTGAACCCATGCAAATTGGAGCCTTTCGTGGACCCATATCGCCTCAAGAAAGATTGAGAAGGATCCATACGGGTTTGTGTATGTATTGTGCTTCAGACAAACATTTAGTCAGGGAATGTCCTCTGGCACCTCCTCGGCGTTCGGGAAACGCCAGCTCCCGATCTTAAATGGGGCAGAGATTCGGGAGAGAGATGTTTGCTCCACATCAATTCCATCCTTGAACTCTCCTGGACAAAACAGTTTGGTAATACTACAGGCTTTCCTGTTGCCCTCCAAAGACAAGACCTATCCCATTCTGGCCTTGGTGGACTGCGGAGCTATGGGAATCTTCCTTGATCAAGACTGGGTGGTTAGTCATCATATTCCGTACGAGACCCAAAACGCCATGCAGCCGGTGGAAGCAATAGACGGAAGACCACTCTCTTCAGGGCCCATAGCCTGCAGACTAAAGAGATCCAACTTTCCATAAACCATCATCAAGAGCGGATTACATTCGACATCATTAAGTCAGCCCATTACCCCATGGTTTTGGGAATGCCCTGGTTACAAAAGCACAATCCGTATATCAATTGGACAGCAGGATCATTATTCCTGGGCTCAGAGTTCTGTATGTCCCACTGTCTGTCCCTGGATCTCTCCTCGGTAACTCCTAAGGAACCACCAAGAAACCAAGAAACACCACTCATGGTTTCCAACATCATACAAGTTCCAGAGGCCTATCAGGGATATGCTGATGTATTCTCTACTGCCATAGTCCAGGCCTTACCCCCTCACAGGCCCGAAGACTGTGCCATAGATACTGATCCCTCAGCTGTAATTCCTTTCGGCAGCTTGTTCATTCTTTCCGAACCCGAGAAAAAGGCCCTTCGGGAATACCTAGACACTAATCTTGAAAATGGCACCATAAGACCCTCGAAATCTCCAGCGGGTGCCTCATTTTTCTTCGTTCCAAAGAAGGATACCAAGGAACTCAGACCTTGCCTCGACTATAGAGGCTTAAATCAATGCACTCTCAAGGATCGGTACCCACTGCCCCTGATCTCGGATATCCTGGAAGCTGTGAGAGGAGCCGTAATATTCACCAAATTGGATCTCAGGGGTGCCTACCATTTGATCCGTATCCAGGAAGGAGACGAGTGGAAGACTGCCTTTAGAGCACCCTTTGGCCACTACGAGTACCTGGTCATGCCCTTTGGACTAGCCAATGCCCCAGCAGTTTTCCAACGTTTTATGGATAGGGTGTTCTCTGATATGTTGTTTCTCTTCGTCATTGTCTATCTGGACGACATATTGATTTTTTCCAAGGACCCTCAGAAGCATGAAGGACATGTCAAGGCAGTTCTACAAAGACTCCGGGAACATCACCTTTTAGCCAAGCCTGAAAAATGTTTGTTTCACGTTACCTCTGTGCACTATCTGGGATTTATCCTTAGTCCAGAGGGGATTGGCATGGAACCTTCAAAAGTAAAGGCCATTCTCGCCTGGCCTACTCCCACATCCGTGAAACAAATCCAATCCTTCCTAGGACTAGCCAATTTCTACCGGAAGTTCATAGCCACCTTTTCCGAGATTGTACAACCCATAGTGGCTCTGCTAAAGAAGGACAACCCATTTGTCTGGTCAACTTTACAAGAAACTGCATTCCAGCGTTTAAAGACTGAGTTCACACAAGCTCCCATATTGGCTCAACCCGATACAAGTCGACCCTTTTTAGTGGAAACGGATGCCTCCAATTACGCCATAGGAGCAGTGTTGAAGCAGAAGATGGAGGACGATTTGGAACACCCCGTTGCTTATCTGTCAAGAACCTTAACTCCTAGTGAAACGCACTACTCCGTCCTGGAAAAGGAACTCTTAGCCGTTCGCCAAGCTTTCACTGAATGGCGACACCTACTTCTAGGAGCCAGACATCCTGTCCAAGTCCGTTCTGATCACCGAAACCTACAGATTCTATAGTCACTGGAGTGCAGGAACAGTGGTCAGGCACGTTGGGCCTACTTTTTTGCCAAGTATCAGTTCCACATTACCCAGGTCCCTGGATCACAGAACCTGATCGCTGACGCCTTGTCTCGCCGTCCTGACTACTTGACCACTGAAGATAAAGCATTTACTAAAATGTTCTCTCCCACAATATTCGTAGCCCAAGCAATTAATCTCCTGGAAGAAGTCTGATCACAAACCCAATCCTCAGATATATGGAAGGACATTTCAACACGAAATCTCTGGAAATTAAGAGCCAAGGAAGGCTACTTATTCAAGGACAACGCACTATTCATTCCTACACGGAAGCTACAGCAAAAGATAATAAACCTTTGTCATGACACACTCCATTCCGGGCACCGAGGTATCAACAACACCCTCTGTCTTATACAGAGACAGTTCTGGTGGCCTAAAATGAGGTCTGACGTGCAGCAATACATCCAGACGTGTATAACCTGTGCCCAAAATAAACATGATAACAAGAGACCGGCGGGTCTTCTTCTGCAGCCCACTCTACCCTCTAAACCATGGGAAATCATTGCTACAGACTTCATAGTGGAGTTACCACCTTCCCGAGGATACACTACCATCATGGTCACCATAGATTTGTTTACCCATATGGCCCATTTTACGCCACTAATGAAACTATCCTCCTCTTCAGAACTAGCTGGAATATTTCTGGAACACATATTCCGACTACATGGGCTTCCTTCCAAGATCATATCTGACCGGGGTCCCCAATACATTTCACAATTCTGGAAACACCTCTGTCGGGTATTAGGAATCCAATGTGCCCTCTCTTCAGGATATCACCCCCAAGCCAACGGAGCCACAGAACGTGCAAATCAGACCCTGGAACAATATCTCTGATGTTTCGCTACCAAGGTCCAGGATGACTGGTCTCTCCTGATACCCGTTGCGGAATTCGCTTACAACAACTCTGAACACTCAGCGTTACAGACCAGCCCCTTTTACTGTGGTCAGGGGTTCCATCCATCGGTCTTACCTTCGGTTCTTCTTGACCCTACACCAGTACCTACTGTTGACTCATTGGATCGAAACTCTTATCAACATTCACCGGGAGGCTAAAGAACACTTAGAGAAAGCCAGATTACAGACCAAGAGGTATGCAGATTCCAAGAGAAGACCAGGTCCGTCCTGTACAGTCGGTGACCGAGTGTGGTTGTCATCAAGACTACTCCCCCGACACTTACGGCCAAACAAGCTGGCTCCCCGCTACTATGGTCCATTTCCCATCAAGGAGATTATCAATCCTGTCTCATATCGAAATAAGCTACCTGACTCCTGGAAAAGAATTCATCCAGTCTTTCACACATCTCTATTGAAACCCTACGTCCAGTTCTCTCGAAATCCCAGTAGACCACCTCCTCTACGGGTTAAAAACCAACTGGAATATGAGGTGTCCCAGATTTGTGACTCCAGGTATAAGCAGGGCCATCTTCAATATCTAGTGGAGTGGAAAGGATATCCTCCTAGCGAAAGGACCTGGGAACCTATTTCAAAGATCAAGGCTCCTCGGTTGCTCAGAAGATTTCACCCAATACACCCGGGCAAACCTGGAGGGAAAGGCCTTCGGGGGAGGCATGCTGTCATGAACTTCAGATCACGCCCCTTTTGGACCTCCTGGTCCTTGTCTCAATGGGGCTTGCATTCCGTACTACTTCCAACATGGCCGTCCAGAGCTGAAGCCCTTGCTCGCTCCTTGCGCTGAACGCGGTGTGGTCTATTTATAGACCATGCCTTCCGCAGCTCTGCGTGTCTCAATGCTATTGCAGAGTAGCCCAGGCGTGTGTTCGTAGCTTGGGTTATTGTTTCCCTTGTCCCAGTGCTATTACCCATTCCTTTTCCTTTCCCCCTTCCTGGTTCCAAGCTTTTCTAGCCTTTTCCAGTCTCCCTGATTTCTGGACTCATTGATCCCGGAACTAAACGCAACCTGGAAGCAGACGAATCTCGAGCAGCGCTGTTCAAGACCAGGAGCGTTCGCAAGAAGGCAGCGATCGAAGTCACCGGCAAACATCGGACCCAGGTGAGAAGGGGGGAACTCGTTGACAACAACGCCACTAGGACTGCCTTATTTTTCATTTGATGATCAACGCTTTCTCCCATCTTAGATTTAGGTTTAGATTAGGTGTTTTTCCAACCTGCATATAGTTTAATAAACACCCTTGAACTGTGATCACTTGTGTTTTTCTTTACTGTTGCCACAATGGGTTCCTTACATGTGGTGTCAGTAGTGGGATATGATTCAACTGATAAAAAATGAAAACCCATGCTAATAATTGTGGAGCCATACGAAGGGGAAAATAGAATAGTTCATCTCCAAGACTCTGACCGTGTATCCATGTTGACAGAGGTATTATCCTCTCAACTACTCATTCCATCTAGTCAACAGGATCTATTTCTCAAGACTCAAGTCCTACTAGATACCCTTCCTATATTGCACTATAACATACAACCCAGGGACCGAATAATTCTAAAGGTTCAACCGGCCTTTCTTGAATTAGACCTAGTGCACTGAATCCTCCTTTCTCCGAGCCTTTTTCTTTCAAGGTATTCAGTCTTCATCGGTGGCAGGACCATCAGGGTTACAAATCCATCTATCCCAATCCACCTCTCCAACAGAATCAGAGGACTCCGAAGATTTTTATACCTTATCGAAGGAGTCGAGAGTTGTTTCTCCTCTGATTCAGACACCACAGAGGGAACCGTTACACCCCCGGAAGAAATGGCCGACCTAACCAATATCATCACCCAAATAGCAGTCCATCAGATACAGCTGAAAATAGACTCCAAGAGAATTTAGCTAAACTCATTGAATTGCAAGCAAGGCCTTCCCTACCCCAAGGTGTACTCAACCATATCTCAAAGGTGAAGATTTGGGAAACATTTTTCTAAACTTCGAACGGTTGGCTTAACAACTAGGGTGGGAGAAGAACCTTAAGAGATGCTATTTGGGACCTCTGCTAAAAGGGGAACTCCAAACTTCCTATCAGGTACTCAACCTTGCACAAGGAGCCTCCTTCCTATCCATCAATGAAGGGTTATTGAAAAGAGTAGAGCAAACCTGCCATTTTTATCGGCAGAAATTACGAGTCATTTGGTTGAACCCAGGAGAAACGCCTTTAGAAATGGTTGAACGGGTTAAAAATACGGTGGCCCTATGGACTAGTAATAAAACTCTAGATTTACTGACAGAGATGATTACCTTAGAACAATTGACCAACTCCTTACCCCCTTTTTTGCAAAAATCTGTCCTTCAGTTAAATCGACCTACTCTAGCCATGGCCATTGAAACGGTACAAAACCATTCGGATGCGGCTAAAAATGTCCACCTAGCCCATCGATGGGAAGATCAAAGAGATCATAAACCCGTCCATCGGCCTCAACCCCAAGGAATACATAAACAAGGAGGGTCATATAAGGTCAAGGAAGGGATACCTTGGGAGAGAGTAGAGATCAGGAAAACTGATCCGAGGCTTAAAGAGGAAAGTAGAAGGGAGGAAGTAAAAGGAAGCAAACCACCTCCTTTGGTCTGTTTTCCCTGTAGAGAAACTGGACATCTAGCTAGACACCGTCCAAAGAATACAAAAATATAAAAGATGAACCTATGAAAATAGGCTGTTTGAAGAGTGGGAGGAAGCCGAGGAAGAGTTGGAGACTGTTAGCATCTGTTTATCTCAAACCCCTACCGAGTTCATATATGAAAAGGCTTCGGTAAATGGGAAACAGGCGAGGGCCCTAATCGACTTGGGTAGTATGCAGACCACTATACAGCTGATTTAGTTACAACAAAAGGCCTAGGCCACGCGGCCCTGGTCTGAGGAACTTGTGTACATGGAGACAACTAGGTGTATCCTAAAATTCCTGTACATATTGAAAACCGGGGTGAACCTGTAAATGTCACACTCACATTGTCTCTGCAGGAGCGATGGAACATCCCCTTTGACCACGAGTACACACTTCACTTATTCCAACTTGGAGGAGGTGCCTGTCAAACAAAGAGATACACACTAAGATCTGGGTTAGCTTGACCCCTTGAGCTCCCTCCCTCTTCCCTAGGAATGTGCTGAGATGTTCCCCAAAAGGCTCACCTTGGTTCTTAGTTAGGTGCGCGCTCCATCCTGCTCTCCGCAGGGGCGCAGTTCTATTGGGAGGAATTCGTAGTCCTACTCACGTAGGTATGATGGCCAATGTCTGTTTTGCCAATGTTCATATGTCCCGCTGTTCTGACTTCACAGCAAGTTTTGTAATGTTCTAATGCCAGTTACTTCACTAGCAGGGATTTTCCAAACGAACTCAGGTAAGTGTGCCTCGCAAGTGAAGTAGCGCCGAGAATTCGGAATTGCTCTGGTTATGAATCTGTTCTTATTTGTCTTTCAGATGCTGCCAAGCGTAGAAATACCAAAGGTACCTTGGGTAAGTATGCGCAGCGAAATGAACCTTGAAGGACTGGTGCTATGTGCCACGTTGCTGAATTGCAGGTCCGGGGAGTGTGCGTGGCGTTACTGGTTTATGCGCACCAAGTAATGTTCTTCCTTTCTTTTGCAGGAGTAGACTGATGGGTGTTCAAGCTACGAGCCAGGATGCAAGCTCAGCGGGGAGAACCTTGATGGTCCGGTGAGTATGCGCGGCGTTGCTGATTTGTGCTCACCAATTAATGTTCTTACTTTCTTTTGTAGATGCCGATGCAGGTGTAACCCCATGTCCGGACGAAGATTGCTGCTCGACGAGTGCGTCGTGGAAGATCCGGAGCAGGTAAGCAGTAGCTGAAGCACACGTACGGATCAGGAGCACGGTGAGAGTGTTGCTGATGCAGTTTACAGAAAGCAACACGAAGCACTGGAGGAATCTGGGGCGTGGCTTATATAGCCAGCCACGCCCAAACACTAGAGAGCACATGAATTCCCATACACTTCGTTTTTGGCAACAGGAAGTGGTCACAATGAACAGGAACTGCCTCAAAATAACAGGAAGTAATTATGCTAAGCTAACTAAAGGGAGTTATCTATTAGGGGTGTGTGTGCGTGTACAATCCCAGCCCGATTCTACCCCACTGTGGGTGTTTGTGTTTCTATGCCAGGCCTGCCAAGCTTTCACCCAGTTTGCCCCATCTGTATGCCTGGTACTCATGACAGTCTTCCCCCTCAAGACCCCTCCCAATGGAGTGAGTGCGGGTTTTGGCTTGTTAGGGTTGTCCCGATGGAACTTTCGCACCAATCGGGGAGCATGTACGTGTGCTGGGTTCCCACATTCTTTCCTGTGGTCCATACCCCTTCCAGTTAACTAGGTAATTTAGGGTCTTCCGTTCAAATTTAGAGTCCAATATGTTTTTAACTTCATACTCAGGTGCCTCTTCACCAACTTGTATAGGTGTGGGAGGTGTGGAGGTCCGGGTTCCTGGGTGTACTGGTTTTAATAACGACACACGAAATACCGGATATATGCGCATGTGTTGAGGTAATGCTAGTTTCATGGCCGATGGATTTATCACAGCCTCAATGGTATATGGGCCAATATACCTAGGCTGAAACTTCTTGGACCCTTTAAAACTATGTGCTTGGATGGCAGCCAAACCGAGTCTCTCACTTGATAGTCTGGGGCTTTCCGTCGGTGACAGTCAGCGTTTTTCTTTTGTGTTTCTTTCGCTAGCTGTAAATTCTTGCTGGCCTCTTTTGCTATCTTGATGATGCCGCGTGTAGGTTCTTTACCGCGGGCATTTCAATGTTCTCAGGCGGGTGGTAAATGGACGTCCTGGGGTTTCGGCCATAAACAGTAAAGAAGGGCGTTGCTTGAGTTGACGAGTGTGTTGAATTATTGTAGGCATACTCGGCCATCCATAATACTTCCGTCCAGCTCTGGCTTGTTTGATGTAACAGACAGCCTAGATACTGTTCCATGGTCTGGTTCGTGTGCTCGGTTTTACCATCTGTTTCGGGATGGTGACTAGTGGACAGACGGATCTCCGCTCCTGCCAGGGCGCAACACTTCTTCCAAAAACGCAACACAAATTGGCTGCCTCTGTCAGATATGATTACGGTGAGGAACCCGTGCAACTTAACGACACAGTCTAGGAAAACCTACACCATTGTCAGAGCTGAAGAAATCCCTGTCAAAGCTATGAAATGGGCCATTTTGGAAAAGAGGTCTACTACTACAAGGATGGTATTATAACCAGAGCTGGGAGGTAAGTTAGTGACAAAGTCCATTGATACCATGCGCCAAGGTTCTGGCGGAACGGTGATTGGCTGAAGGAGGCCTGCCGGTTTCTGTCTGGACGTCTTGTATTGTGCACAGACTTCACAGGTGTCAATGAAGGTAGCAATATCTTCTCGCCAAGTTGGCCACCAATAAGATTTGTTTACTTTCCTCATGGTTTTGGCTATACCAGGATGGGCTTCTAACGGTGAGTCATGGTAGTTGGATATAACTGCTTGCTGCAGATCCTTTGTAGGGACGAAAAGATGTTTTCAGTAATATGGTAGTTCGTCCTGAGTGGTGAATTGCTCTCCCTTCTTGACCCAAGCTTGTAGGTCCTTTTCAGACATATCTTTTTTGATCGCTTCTTGAAGTGCGTCTAGCGAAGAAGGGCCGATGCAGAAACCCCAAATTTAGTGGCTAGGTATGATGTCCACCAGATTAGGAGCACTATACGCTTCCTCTCCTGTGCCAATGTGGGATAGCGCATCCGCTTTTCCGTTCTTTACCCCTGGGCGATAAGTGATTACAAAGTCATATTCGATTAAGGATAAGGCCCAACGAAGTTGTCTTGATGACTGAGCTTTTGCAGAGCGTAGGTATTGCAAATTCCGGTGATCTGTTATTATTGTGATTGTATGTTTTGTGTCGGCACAGGCTTGATATTCGTGCCAATGAAGCAGAGGTAACTCTTCACAGTTGAACCCGTCATGTAGCCGACGAGTTCTTTCTGCCAATATACCCTTCAGAGGGACTCAGAAATACCCCCTGAAGGATCTATTAACCAAAAGATGGATGGACGCCACAGGAACCGCCAACCTGCAAAGGAAGTAACAATTAGCGACAGCAGATGACAGAAATAACCCAATCTACGAAGACAAGACAAGGTAATACCTGCAAAGGTTAGCAAGAGTCAGTAAGAGGAACCGTGAGACGTCTAACCTAGAAGAACACCAACAATGAGAAACTAATCATGAATATCACTAAAGTACTGAATGTGCATACATGGAATGCTTTTACCGTCTGAAGAAAAGAAGAATTGGAGATCCAAGGTAAATCCAGAAAATCCTATCACCCGGCCGCACGAGGACGCCTGTAATACACAATCCCAGAGTCTGAGTGAAGAGTTCCTTGATCCACCTACACACCGCCGGCACGAGGACGCCTAATCAGCAACACAAAGAGTCTCTAGTTCAGCACTCCGGAAGGGACTGAAGTCCGCTGTAAGCACAGTATAGGTAAGGAAGTACCAGGGAGAGGCAGCAGCAGGTTGGTGAGTAGTCAGAGGTCAAAACCAGTAGAGAAACAGAAGACAGAATCACAAGGCAAGCAGGTCAATAAGCGGTCCAAGGTCAAAACAGGAACAAAGCTATAAGACAAGAGGGCAATCCAAAGGAATCCAGTAAACGAGCCGAGGTCACAAGAATAACAAGAAATCCAGAACGCGAAAACGAGGCAATAGAATACAAATTCAGAAGCGAAGTGCGAAGTTCAAAGGGTCCATTAATAGTCCAAAGACCCGTCACGTGATTTGCCAGAACTGGGTTCAACATGAAAAGACACGTGATCACAACAACGCAGAGCGTCCATGTTGCCATGGCAATCCCCAGCGCTTTCGGAAAGACTGAAAACGTACCTTATGAATATGAGTATGCCTACCGTAGGAAGATGCTTTATTTCCTTGATGGTTAAGGCGGATATGTGTGGAAACAGGAGATGTAACATGTCTCCGTGTTTTGCACCAGACTTCGGAGTGGTTCGAATACCGGACCCCTCTACGTTTCCTGACAGTTTTGCTCCAAGCAAGTAATGTCGCCATTCACTTAGGGCATTATTGATTGCCAGAAGTTCCTTTTCGGAAACCGCATAGTTTAGCTCTGCCGGGAAAAACTTTCTTGACCAGAAGGCGATGGGATGAAGGCATCCGGTTTTGGGGTTTTGCTGCGACAGCACGGCTCCCATGGTGATGCTTGAGGCATCGGTTTCCACTATGTACGGTAAGTCAGGCTGCGGATGTTGTCGTATTGGAGCAGAGGTGAACTTTTCCTTGAGAGCTTGTGTCCGTTCAAATTTACGATGTTTACGCAGCAAGGACGTAATTGGGTGCACTAAATGTGAGAATCCTGGTATAAAACATCGGTAAAAATTTGCGAAACCTAAGAAACTCTGCACCCCTTTTACAGACGTGGGTGAGGACCAAGTGAGGAGTTGCCTCCACTTTCCGATTGTCCATCTTGATCCCCTTTGGTGTTAATATGTACCCCACGAACTCTACCTCGATGACATGGGATGAACACTTTGAGTTTTGCATACAGATGGTTTTCACGTAGTTTGCGGAGTACGGCTCGTACATGGGCCACATGTTCTTGGTGAGTGGTTGAATGAATCAAGATGTCATCAATATAAACGACTGCACAGACGTCAAGGAGTTCCCGTAACACATTGTTCATAAAATGCTGGAACGCAGCCGGGGCGTTGCAAAGCCCAAACGGCATTACCTGGTATTCGTACAGACCGTAGCGGGTACGGAATGCCGTCTTCCACTCGTCCCCTTTTTTCATGCGCACTAGGTGGTAGGCACCACGCAAATCTAGTTTTGTGGAAATGTTTGCTTGTCTTACCTGGTCTATGAGTACTGGTATCAGAGGTAATGGGTACTTATTCTTTATTGTGACTTGATTTAAGTCCGTAATTGAGTGTTTTCCTCTTCGGTTAACGCGTAGATGCGACTGCAAGGTACTTGTGCCCCTGGTAACAGGTCATTCTGACAATCATAAGCTTGAGGCAGTGGTAGCACATTAACCTGCTCCTTAGCGAACACGTCCTGGAATTCTTGGTATTCCACCGGTAAGGTCCCCATCAAACCTAACCCGAATACCTTTTCTTGTGAGGCTGATAGCGTGCTACTCTGGGCTCTTTCGTTGTCGTAGCAAGAGACACATTCCGTGGAGAAAGGTATGGTTCTTGCCCGCAAATTGATTCTTGGGTTGTGCGTCTCCAACCACGGTATTCCGAGAATCAATTGGAATTGAGGTGCTGCGATGAGGTCAAATTTGATGCTTTCCCTATCACCGTCTAGACAGATCAAGGTGAGAGTCATGGTACAATGTGTTACTGGTCCTGAAAGAAGTTGCGTGCCACCCACAGCTGTTACCCTGTCTACGGAGTCCCTACGGTGGAATGACAAACCCAAGGTTTTTGCGGTGTTCATGTCCAAGTAGTTCCCGATTGCCCCACTGTCAAGGAAAGCCTTGATGGCATGCATTCGGGGGGTTGTGAAGGATCTACCAGGACCACATGGATGCTGAAATGTGAGATCTGAGTGCTCTGTTCTTGGCTCGACAGAATGACCTCTACATCTGCCGGGCGTTGGAGTTTTCCGCTTCCACGTTTTCCTTAGTGTTGTCCAGAACTCCCATTGCCTTCCGTGGTGGTTTGACCGTACAGTTCTGAAGGAAATGGCCTGATTGTCTGCAGTATAAGCAAAGTTGTTCCTGGCGTCTTCGTTCTCTCTCTGTTCTCTCTCTGCTTTAGTGAGTGGGCCTCTAAGGACCCCCAATTGCATGGGCTCAGGGTGCGTTTCGGAGGTTTGTCGACTTGAAGTATCTTTCGGTCGGACATATACTGATCTGTGTTCAGATCTGGTTCGGTCGACCTTGCGATCTTGCAAACGGTGGTCTAGTTGCATAGCTAGATCTATGTATTCACTGCAATCTTCAGGGGGATTTACTACTTGTGCCAAGACGTCCTTTAATTCCCCTCGTAACCCTCGGTAGAATAATGTAATACGTTTCTCTTCGGGCCAGCCTGATTCGGCTATTAAACGATTAAATGTTGCAACATATGAAATGAGATCCTGACCCACTTGCCGAAGAGATAGCAGTTCATCATCCAAGGCTTGACCTTGAGTTCGATGAGCAAACAGCTTTTCCAGTTCACGTTGAAAACCTGGATAATTTCTCAACAAGGGGTCGTCCCTAAGCACTAACGGGACGGGCCAATCTGCAGCATGTCCCCCTAAATAAGAGAGAACGAAAGCCACTCTGGCCTGGTCATTTGGAAAAAAGAGTCCAGTTTGCATAAGAAGTGCAAGCGGCATTGGTTCATGAATGCTCCGAATTTTTTAGGGTCTCCTGAAAAACGTTCTGGAGGTGCTAAAGGGATATTGCCTGGAAGTAATACTTGAACGGACGTAACTGCCGGTGCCACAGTGGGCTGTCCCTGAGTGGTTCCGCCTGGTAGGTGTGCTAGGCCAGCCTGAGTTTGTAAGAGTTGCCTAGCCAAGTTGTCTGTTTTGACTCTATTGACTACCAGTTCACGCCTTAAAGCATTAGTCTCGGAGCGGGCTGCATGCACCTCAGCCCGCAGTTCGCCTAACAATAGTGAAAGCTGGTCTACCTCAGAGGTTTCCATCGCTCAGGCAGAGTGGTTAAGGACGGCTTTGTGTTCTGTCACACTCACCTTTGTCTCTGCAGGAGCGATGGAACACCCCCTTTACCCTAAGTACACACTTCACTTATTCCAACTTGGAGGAGGTGCCTGCCAAACAAAGAGATACACACTAAGATCTAGGTTAGCTTGACCCCTGGGGCTCCCTCCTTCTTCCCTAGGAATGTGCTGAGATGTTCCCCCAAAAGGCTCACATTGGTTCTTAGTTAGGTGCGCACTCCATCCTGCTCTCTGCAGGGGCACGGTTCTATTGGGAGGAATTTGTAGTCCTACTCACGTAGGTGTGATGGCCAATGTCTGTTTTGCCAATGTTCAGATTTCCCGCTGTTCTGACTTCACAGCGAGTTTTGTAATGTTGTAATGCCAGTTACTTCACTAGCAGGGAGTTTCCAAACGGACTCAGGTAAGTGCGCCTCGCAAGTGAAGTAGCGCCGACATTTTGGAATTGCTCTGGTTATGATACTGTTCTTATTTGTCTTTCAGATGCTGCCAATCGTAGAAATACCAAAAGTATCTGGGGTAAGTATGCGTAGCGAAATGAACCTTGAAAGCCCGGTGAGTATGCGCCGCGTTGCAGAATTGAAGGGCCGGGGAGTGTGCGTGGCGTTACTGGTTTATGCGCACTGAGTAATGTTCTTCCTTTCTTTTGCAGGAGTAGACTGATGGGCGCTCAAGCTACGAGCCAGGATGCAAGCTCAGCGGGGAGAACCTCGATGGTCCGGTGAGTATGCGCGGCGTTGCTGATTTGTGCTCACCGAGTAATGTTATTTCTTTCCTTTGCAGATGCTGATGCAGGTGTAACCCCGTGTCCGGACGAAGATTGCTGCTCGACGCGTGTGCGGTGGAAGATCCGGAGCAGGTAAGCAGTAGCTGAAGCACGCGGACGGATCAGGAGCACAGAGAGAGTGTTGTTGATGCAGCTTACAGAAAGCAACACGAAGCACTGGAGGAATCTGGGGCGTGGCTTATATAGCCAGCCACGCCCAAACACTAGAGAGCACATAAATTCCCATAGACTTCCTTTTTGGAAACAGGAAGTGGTAACAATGAACTGGAAGTGACTAAAAATAACAGGAAGTAATTATGCTCAGCTAACTAAAGGAAGTTGTCTATTAGGTGTGTGTGTGTGTGTGTACAATCCAAGCCTGATTCTACCCCACTGTGGGTTTTTGTGTGTCTATTTCAGGCCTGCCAAGCTTTCACCCAGTTTGCCCCAACTGTATGCCTGGTACTCATGACAATAAAATACCATCAGCCATCATTCCAGGGCTCCTTAGGGAAGTTTTTCTGGGACGAGACTTCCCCCTCTTCTCTACTCTCTTACAGGAGTCTCCTCCCCCTTTTTGAAGATTTTCTACCATAGAGATCCTGGCAAGAGACCTATGACTCTCAAAACTCACCCTTATGGGATTGGGAAAACTCAGAACCAACAAAACCCAAGACAACCCTTGAAACCCAGTTCATAGGTTATTGTAGAGAAAGCAATAAAACCACTGTACATCTACCTAAGAAAGCCAATCATTGCAATATGCGAGAGTCCATAGACATCTCTCATCCCTGTTCTCTGCCCGCTATATGTGAGAAACCTGAAGGTGTCTCCAAGGCTAAACCCTGGAGATCTGTCATCGAGGTGGCCAGGACACGGCCATCGATATTGGATTCAGTTCCTGGGGTCGGACTAGTGAGGGAGGATCACCTGGATCGGGGCTCCTCTGGGAGTAGGAGTGGGACGCGGCATTCCCCTTCCTTCAACACCTTTTCCCCATCCTCTTACGGAGGACATTCAAAAACACTGCCCTCCCCCCACCCCTTTTCCAACACAGACACTTTTGCACAACATGAAAGACAACAGGCTAAATCTAGAACCGTTTACCTGACATGTCCCAATACAAGAGTCAGGCAAAGTCAGCCAATTAACCAGAATCACATGCACCTGATGGCCTTTTCCCTTCCCCACAGGGATAAAAGGTGGAGTAAAAGAGTATAGTACGAGCAAGGCAGACCGCATGACGAGACAGCTATCCATGTCGGGCAGTTCAAGAGGAGGAGAAAGACAGCAGATACCGAGAGACGGACAAGGTGAGGTACAACCTTGTCCTTTTCGACTCAAGCCCGCAAAACCTCCTCAGAGGGAATCGTAAGACCGAGGAAAATAGCCCAAGTGTGCTGCAACAGATGTCAACGGTACACAGAGCGTGTCGACGCTGATAAGCGGGAGCTGTCATGATTCACTGTTTCCGTCCCTTCAAGACTACATGGTCCATCAAACACTGCAACCTCCTTTCTAGGGTACTCCCAACATGGCCGACGCCATTACAAAGTTCCCTGTCTAGTGTTTCAACTAACCTGTCACTTTCTAGAAAACGGACACACCCCTGCGGCTCTGCGCGTCTCAACGCTTCCTTTCCGAAGTTCCGGCAAGTGTGTGTCTAACTCCTCTCAACTCCCGTTCTACCCTTTTTTCTTTAGCGATTCCCTATTCCTCCCTGGTAATATTCAGTACTGCCCATTCATCTGTTCCTGGAATTGTTTACACCGCCTCTTCTCGGGCCTTGGCCCGGATCAGTATTCACACGTGTTCTGCCTTTGGCACGGTACGAGCTATTCGATTCCTTCCTGGTTTCCAGACTCTTCCCGGACTCTATACTTACCTGATCCTTCCCGGAATACTGAACGTCTGTGTATCTCTAAGGCTGATACCCTACCTGCACACTGGCGACAGAGGACACTCGCCCGTATCTGTACAAATCCTGCACCGTCAGAAAAAAGACCTCTGAAGAAGACGATACCAAAGGACAAACAGGTGAGATTAGAGACGGAGTGTGACAGTTTGAGACGCCAAGGACCTGATATTGAAATGAATATGGAGGCTGCTATTCAGGACCTCATGAGGGGAATGCAAGTTAACAATGGAAGTACAGAATCTTAAAGCAGAAAATGCAGCACTAAAACAGCTTGTACTATCCAGGGACTCGGCATTTCAGGAAAGTGCCATGGTTGGGGGCATAGTGGACAAGTATGATGGTACTACCAAGGCACTACGTTCCTTCCTTGATTCATGTCTGGTGCATTTCACCTTCAAACCCTACTATTTCCCTACACCAAGGGCTAAAGTAGGAGTCATAATCTCTCACCTCTCTGGAAATGCCTTAGCCTGAGCAACTCCCTTTATGAATGCGGGAGACCCACCCCTGGACAACTATGAAGGATTTGTAGATGCCTTCAAAACGATGTTTGAAGGCATGTCTGAACAAGTCTACAGTGCACAAGAGAAACTGTTGGAGTTCCAACAAGGCAACCAAGATATGTTGTCTTACATAACTCGCTGTAAGCAATTGGCCAAGGAGGCAAATTGGACCCCAGAAGCATGTTTTGCATTATTTCGTTGTGGGTTAAATGACGAAATCAAGGATGAACTGGCCAGAGTAGCCCATCCAAGTTCCTTCCAGGCTTTGCTAGACTTGTCCTTACAGATCGACTTCCGCATCCAAGAGAGAAAGGCAGAAAAGAGAAAGACACGGTCATTACCACCAAAGGTTCCCTTGGATTGTCCTAGCCCTAAAGAGACAGTCTCCTCCCATTCTCCAGATCCTGAACCCATGCAATTTGGTTCCTTGCGGGATCCATCTCTCCACAGGAAAGGATTAGTCGGATCAACACTGGGCTCTGTATGTACTGTGCTTCCGAAACAACACCTCGTAAGAAATTGTCCAATAGCCCCACCTCGGCGTTCGGGAAACGCCAGCTCCCGATTCTGAACAGAGCTCAGCTTCGGGAGAAGGGTACAAGCTCTGATTCTTCTCCTTCCTCGAACTGTCAACATTCAAACAGATTGGTGATACTTCAGGTGTCCTTGTCAACCACAATCGAGAGAAGCATTCCATCCTGGCCCTGGTGCATTGTGGTGCTATGGGAATTTTTCTCGACCAAGAGTGGGCCTTGAAACACCATTTTCCCAGAGAATCCAAAGAAATCATCCAGGCGGTCGAAGGAATAGATGGGAAACCATTGTCTTCTGGACCCATAACCCAACAAACCACGGAATTACTCCTATCAATAAACAACCACGAGGAAATGTTGCATTTTGACATAATAAAGGCAGCTCATTACCCGATGGTCTTGGGTATGCCCTGGCTCCAAAATCACAACCCATACATCAACTGGGCAGCCGGTTCCTTGTTTCTGGGTTTCCGAATTTTATCTTTCTCATTGTCTGTCCCAGAATATGATGCCCCCCCTATTGTCATAAACCCAGACTTCCGACCCTTCATCCATTTGTGTGTCCAACATTACCCAGGTGCCTGAGACATACCATCAGTTTTCAGATGTATTCTCGTCTGCTATTGTTCAATCACTAACTTCCCATCGACCTGAGGACTGTGCAATCGACACTGAAAATTCTGCAGTCATACCCTTTGGAAGGATGTTTATACTTTCTGAACCCAAGAAAAGAGCTCTATGTGAATACCTGGACACCAATCTCGCCAATGGAACCATTCGTCCTTCTAAGTCCCCTGCGAGGGCCTCTTTATTTTTTGTGCCCAAGAAGGATACCAAAGAACTCCGACCCTGCCTTGACTACCGGGGGCTTAATCAATGCACCCTTAAGGATCGTTATCAATTATCACTCATCTCTGACATCCTGGAAGCAGTAGGCGGGGCTGTCATTTTTACCAAACTTGATTTATGGGGTGCTTACCATTTGATCCGTATTAAGGAAGGCGATGAGTGGAAGACTGCTTTCAGGACACCCTTCAGACACTTCGAATATCTAGTGATGCCATTTGGTCTAGCCAATGCTCCGGCAGTTTTCCAGCGCTTCATGGACAGAGTCTTTTCAGACATGCTATGTCTTTTTGTTATTGTTTATCTGGATGACATATTAATTTATTCCAATGATCCCATACTACATCAAGAACACGTGACTCTGGTCCTACAACGCTTGCGAGAGAATAGACTGCTGGCCAAACCAGAGAAGTGTATTTTCCATGTTCCTACTGTTCATTATCTGGGATTCGTTTTAAGTCCTCAAGGAATAGAAATGGACCCTGCCAAGGTTGATTCTATTCTTTCTTGGCCTGCCCCTACATCAGTAAAACAGATACAATAATTCCTGGGACTTGCCAATTTTTATAGGCAGTTCATCCCTACATTTTCTGCCATAGTACAACCCATAGTTGCATTACTGAAGAAAGACGCCCCCTTCAACTGGCCGATTGATCAAGAGACCGCCTTTCAAGAACTGAAACAAAGATTTACTCAAACACCCATCCTGGCTCAACCTGACATCAATAAACCTTTCCTAGAGGAAACCGATGCCTTGGACTACGCCATAGGGACAGTCCTAAAACAAGAATTTGAGGACAAAGAAGAACATCCCATTGCATATCTATCTTGCATTTTGAATCCCAGTGAAACACATTACTTAGTACTGGAGAAGGAATTGCTCGCCATCCGGCAGGCTTTTACAGAGTGGCGTCATCTGCTCTTGGGTGCCAAGTTTCCTGTACAAGTTCGGACTGATCATAGGAATTTACAGGTCCTTCAGTCCCTGGAGTGTAGAAACAGTTGTCAGGCTTGTTGGGCCTTCTTTTTAGCTCAATACCAGTTTCACATTCACCATGTACTTGGAACAACCAACATAATAGCTGACGCACTATCTAGACGTCCTGTGTTAAGAATTGAAACACAATGGATTCAGGAGAATGATTCAAAGGTTCTTGTAAAAGGATACAGACTGGTAGCAATAAAGGATACACTCGAAGTCTTCTTCCAACGGAAGATGTCAGAGGTAAGGCGTAGTGTATCAAAAGAGAACCTTCTAACTAATGTCACTCTCTGACTAGTAAAACCCACAGTCAGATAGAGCTATTAGTGGGAAGGGTGTGAGTGGACCAAGATTCACCAGGCTGTTGATAAAGAGGAACTAATTTAGAATGATCATTGAAATGAAGGACAATAAGAACCTATGTTGAACACACTAACCTGGAGGTGTAGCCAAGGAAGTCTCAAGAAGTCCGAAGAATCCAAGGAAACAACGGCAAGGAAAGGGTAGTGAGGGATCTAACCCGAGCGGAACGAGGGCCGCACTAGAGACGGGTTGGTGCACACACAGAAAAGCGTCCAGAGTCCAGTGCACGTATAGAAGGAGATTAGGAGAATCTTGATCCAGGAAGTACAAGTCCTTAATACAGTAGAAGTTCGATGAGCGCAGGATCTTGGTAGATGGAGGCAGAGCAGGACTCTGCAGGGTGTTGGTGCTGCCTGGTAGACAGCCGGAGGCAGAGCGGGACTCTGCAGGGTGTTGGTGCTGCCTGGTAGACAGCCGGAGGCAGAGCGGGACTCTGCAGGGTGTTGATGCTGCCTGGTAGACAGCCGAAGTCTTTATACAACAATAGGAAGCTGCGGTGTGAAGCAGCAATGCGGCAAGCTTCCAATAGAAATAACAGGAAGATGCCGTGGGTAAATGGTGGGACTCCGTTTGAACGAGGAGTGAAGAACCGCATGTGAGCGCGGAAGTAACAGGTAGGTCAAGGAAAGCTGGAAGTTGCCGGGAGATGCGTTGGAACGCGGGAAGGCAACCGTACCTTAGGAAGTAGAAAACGTCTGCGAAAAGCAGAAGTAAGCTCTGTAACACGAAATGAGTAACAACGATCAGAAGCGCAGTTGCAAGGCTTCCGCTTCGTTAAATGGAGTCAGCTGACGTGCGTAGGACACACGTGAACGTAAACGTCATCACGTTGGTCATGTGATCCAAGCATTTGGATTAGCGCCTCCCGGATAACTTCCATTGAGTGTAGAACGGTCTAGCCGTTCTCAAGGCTGAGGAAGCTGGAAAACAGGGACGTTTGGGTTTCACAACGGAGCCGGGTGGAGAGGGCGGAGAGGTAGGCATGATAGTGCCATCCCCCAAAGGGCGTCCCACACCCCTTGTCGCATGGAAGCGACGTAACAAAGCAGGAGCATGGATATTTGACAAGGGCTCACAGGACCGGTCTTCCGGACCGTAGCCCTTCCAGTCAATAAGGTAATGAGGAACCCCGGCTCGCATCCTCATACCTAGGATAGCACGGACCTCATATTCATCAGTGCCCTTTACAGAAACCGCTAAGGGTCGAACAGGTAACCGGGTCCTTGATGCACATGGCTTGACCAATGACACATGAAACACAGGTTGTACCCGCCAGCGTGCGGGCAGGTCCAGCCGTATAGCAACAGGATTGATCACCTGTGTTATTTTGTACGGCCCAATGAAATGAGGCAGTAGTTTTCTTTTCCCAGGGATCTTTAGGTTTTTGGTACATAACCAGACAGACATTCCAGCGGTGTATAGCGGGGCAGCCGACCGATGTTGGTCGGCATAGTATTTGGATCTTGTTTGGGCCTTCAATAGATGCCCCCTTAGTCTGGTATGAAGAGCGGCCAGAGCCTTCAATTTGTCAGTTGCCTCAGGAACTATGTCGGTCGGCTCCAAGTCCACTGGGATGGATCGCGGGTGCTGCCCATAAAGAGCATAGAACGGGGACATACCCGTGGAGGAATGGCAAGAGTTATTGTATGCGAACTCAGCCGCCGGTAACAGTGAAAACCAAGAAGACTGGGAGTGAAGACAGAGACAGCGTAAGTATTGTTCCATAGTACTGTTAACCCGTTCTGTCTGTCCATCAGTTTGAGGATGGTAAGCTCTGGACATGCGATCCTCCATAAGCAAAGCAGAAGTTAGTGCTTTCCAGAACCGGGATGCAAACTGCGAGCCCCTGTCGGTAATAACAACTGAAGGCAAACCAAAAAACCGAAAGACGTGCTTTAGGAACATATCAGCCAGGATCTTAGTGGTAGGAATGCCTTGACAAGGTATGAACAAGGCCATTTTAGTGAAATAGTCGACTACTACCCAGACCGTGTCATAACCATGGACAGAAGGTAGTTCGACTACGAAGTCCATGGAAACCATAAACCAAGGCTTGTGAGGAACCGGTAATGGACGTAATAATCCCATAGGTTTACTAGATGAGTTTTTGCATTGTGCACATAAAGCGCACGACGAAACGTAATCCACGACGTCTCTGGACATCTTGGGCCACCAGCACCAACGTCGTAGGAGTTCCAACGTTTTCTTTTGACCCGGATGAGCCGCGACCAAGGAATCGTGACCCCAATGCAAAGCTTTGGTACGTGTTTCTTCTGTCGGTAGATACAGGAGTCCGTTCATGAACGGAAGACCTCCTTTAACATCAAGACGAAGGTCATGTATTTCCTGTGGATTAAGTGTAACCTAATCAAGGATATCCTTCTTCAATGAAGGTTGAAGAGAACAACCACAGACCACGTGGTCAGCCAGTAGAAGTGGTTTGTTATTATCTCCACTGTCCACCCCAGAGTTCAGACGGGATAACGCGTCTGCTTTGGTGTTTTCTCTTGCGGGTCTGTAGGAGTTGTGGAAATCAAACTGGGCAAAAAACGAATGCCAACGGGCCTGGCGGGCCGTAAGGCACTTCATGGTTTTGATGGCCTGTAGATTACGGTGATCAGAGTAAATAGTCACCGGGTGTTTTGCACCAAGAAGGTGATGACGCCATGTGAGTAACGCGTCTTTGATGGCCAACAATTCTTTCTCAGTCACTGTGTAGTTCTTTTCGTATGGGGCCAGCTTGCGGGAGAAAAACGCCACTGGGTGTTCCACCCCAGAGTCCTTGCATACCTGAGAAAGGATTGCACCTATGGCCTGATTAGAGGCGTCTGCCTCAACGATATAAGGCAATTCAGGATCCGGATGCTGCAGAACCGGAGCCGTGGTAAACGCCTCCTTGAGTAGGTCGAAAGCCCCTTGAGCCTCTGTTGTCCAGTGGAATGGATTTTCTGGGCTGGTTAGTGCAGTAAGCGGTGCCACCACTCTTGAGAAGGAATGGATAAAGCGTCTATAAAAGTTTGCAAATCCAAGAAAAGATTGCAAGGACTTGATAGAAACAGGAACTGGCCAGTCCAGGATGGCTTTAACCTTGGAACGACTCATTCTGACGCCATGACTAGTAATATCGTAACCTAGGAACTCCACCTTCTGGTAGTGAAAGACACACTTCTCTGCTTTGACAAAGAGATGGTTCTCTCTTAGCCTTTGAAGTACCTTGGATACATGTTGTGCATGTTCTTCTAAGTATGTTGAGTAAATCAAGATGTCATCCAGGTATATGACCACGAATTGGTCCATGTAATCGTTGAATATATCGTTCATGAAAAACTGAAAGGTCGGGGGGGGGGGGGGCATTACACAGACCGAAGGCCATGACGAGGTACTCATATAAACCATATTGGGTTTTGAAAGCGGTTTTCCACTCGTCGCCTGCCCTAATCCTTACAAGATTGTAAGCACCCCTCAAGTCCAGTTTAGTGAAAATCACTGAAGAGCCCAATTGATCCAACAGGACGTCAATCAAAGGCAGGGGATACTGGTTTTTAACCGTTATGGCATTGAGGGCCCTGTAATCAATGCAGGGTCTTAACTCCCCTTCTTTCTTAGGGACGAAAAACAAAGGAGATGCAGCCGGGGACTGAGAAGGACGTATAAACCCAGTCCGGAGTGCTTTATTGATGTATTCCTTCAGAACAGCGTCTTCCTGTTTGGTAAGGGAATAAACTCGACCGGTGGATGTTTTGGCCCCGGGAATCAGTTCAATTGGACAATCGTATTGACGATGTGGTGGCAACACCTTGGCCTTTCCTTTGTCAAGCACATCAGCAAATTGATGGTATTCCTGAGGTATCGGTGATTTAGGTGACGCCAGCGCGTTTATTCTTGACAATCCTTTGAGGAAGGCCAAGACAGGTGTATCATGAACACCGCCGGAATCCAAGAAGCAGTGTTCATTGCAATGATCGGAAGGATATTGGATATGACCAGTGACCCAATCAATCACAGGATTGTGTAATTTAAGCCAAGACAGACCAAGAATCACTGGATATTATGGTGCCGCAATTATGTCAAAAACCATATTTTCAGTGTGACCGTCAGGTAGGGACACAGTTATAGGCAACGTTTCCTCTGTTACTAGACCAGAAGATAGTGCAGAACCATTGACTGTCTTGACTGACTCGGGTACTGTTTTAGTGGTCATAGGAATGGTTGACTGGCTGGCGAAAGCAATATCCATGTAGCTATTTGTTGCACCAGAGTCTATCATGGCTTGGGTTTGAACGGTGATGTTGTTGAAACTTAAAGACACCATAACCGCAATGGAATCATTTAGTGACAAGGCGGAGTCCGTCTTGGTACTCGGCATAGGGACTCCCACTACTGCCGAGCTCTGGCATTTCCCGACTTTTTTGCCGGTTTTTTAGGGCAAGCAATCAGTAGATGCTCCGCTGAACCGCAGTACATGCATAGGTTATTCTTACGGCGGTTTTCTCTCTCAGCGGTGGACAAACGACCCCGAATAGCACCTATTTTTATGGGCTCAGGCTCATTAGAAGAGGGCTGAGAAACCCCCGGAAGGCTTGGCGTGGATAAGAAGGGTTTCTTTTCGCCCTTTCTGGCAGTTCTCCGAGCATCGATTTGTAAAACAAGATCGAATAACTCCATATATCCTGATGGGACAACAGGGACTGTTGACAAGGCGTCTTTCAATTCCTCGGATAGTCCTTTATAGACGACTGCAGTCTTCTTATCTTGAGGCCACTGTGTTTCAGCTGTCAACTGATTGAAACGTGCGGGATAGGCCACTAACGGTTGGCTACCCTGTTGTAGATTCAACAGTTCCAAATCGGTTGCCTGAGTGGAATATCTCATGTCGAACACCCTGCTCATAGCTGACAGCAATTCATTGCAGTCATATAATAGAGGACTATTGGTCTCCAACAACGGGTTTGCCCATGTTGCAGCAGTGCCTCCCAAATGCAACAATACAAAAGCTGCTTTGGTTGTCAAATCCGGAAATGAACTGGGTCTACACAGGAAGTGGAGACGGCACTGGTTAACGAAAGTGCGGTAATTTTTTGGATCTGCCGTAAACCTTTCGGGTGGAGCCAAAGGGAATTGGGTTGGCATCAACACCTGGGCGGATTCTCTTTGTGGTGCAGATGCACCTGAAGGGGAGGCAGCGGGAACCATGACAGCCCTTCCTTGTGAGGAGGCATGTATGGCGTCCTGCATCACGTCCATACGATGACGCATGGTGTCCTGAGCAGTAATCATTTCCTGTCTCAAATCCGCCACCAATTGGGTGAGGACAGATAGGGGGTCAGACTCCTCCAACATAGCTTCTGATTCTGTTAAGAATTGAAACACAATGGATACAGGAGAATGATTCAAAGGTTCTCGTAAAAGGATACAGACTGGTAGCAATAAAGGATACACTCGAAGTCTTCTTCCAACGGAAGATGTCCGAGGTAAGGCGTAGTGTATCAAAAGAGAACCTTCTAACTAATGTCACTCTCTGACTAGTAAAACCCACAGTCAGATAGAGCTATTAGTGGGAAGGGCGTGAGTGGACCAAGATTCACCAGGCTGTTGATAAAGAGGAACTAATTTAGAATGATTTATATTTTTGAAAAAAAAAACAGATGTTGCAGCCAATGTCGGCTTGAGTTCCTATCTAGAGCGAAGCCTTTGTGCCTCTCTGGTTCCTTTCTCAGATGGCCAAGGGTCTGCACCAGGGCTGCCTGTATTGTGGCTGCAGCAATATATGTACAATTCCGAGAAATAAAGTTGGTACCCTTTAGTGCGCTCCTTGGGAAGAATTACTCAATCACTTGGTTATGTTAATTCCAATTTGTTTATTCAGTATAGGTTCTGGATACTCCATACACTTAAAGTTTCAATGAACAAACTTTGTCTCCCAAATTGTCTCCCAACACGTGTTTCCCCATGACTTTAGCCACGGTTCCTCAGGGGAGATTCTAAAGTGAAAAAAGAACCCAAGTTCATACATTCTATGTATATAAACAGAGACTTAAGTACATTAAACCTCTAGTTTCATAACCACTTCTATCTGAGAAGAGGACATACACTCACCCTTGTCATGTTTCTCATAATTCTGATTCAGTATTGATTGGTATTCAATTTTCTCCCTCATCGGCTCTCTATTTGTCTTCCTTTTGTTCTTTTTCCCTTTTTTTCCCTTTTTTTCTTTTTTTCCCCTATAGGAAAAATGCACAAAGCTCATATGCTTTGGTTCACATTCTAATACTGGCTATTAATGTGTTATATTTCTGAACAGCAAAGCAGTCTTTGCTGTCCTATACAGTGTGCTGTGTCCTTCCTAGCCTATATAGAATGGCATTTTAGTATTGGTCCATTATTACTAGTATAAATTCTGCATTTGCATTGGTATTCAGTTTGATTGAATTTATGCACCCTCTATGAGGTAGCCCTTTACATTTCTAGAGAAAATTATTTTAAATTGCTATAGAGTTTACCTTGTGTGTAGATTCTTGTGGATTCAAAGATGTTCCTTTCTCTCGGTACGATTGCCTCTGTGCATCCGTGGTTCCCGGATGCATCTTACCTCAATTCTGCTTCTGTTTATATATCGCGGAGCACGTCGCGTGATGACGTCATCGCGTAATGTGCCGCGATGACGTCATACGCGTCAAAAAACGTACGGCGGCCATCTTGGATTTGTTTTTTGTGAAAAAAAAAAAAACAAATTTTTGTGTTTCTATGTTGTAGCCTTCATTTTTGTACAAATAATTTTCAGGTTGCATTGCTATTTTGCAAAAGAATGGATTTATTTTCAAAGAACCCCTAAGCTAACACTAATGTCTTCTTTAATTTAATTGTGTCTCTAAATGTTGTTGTATCTATGCGTATGTGATGGCATCAACACGTTGGATCCAGCTTTCCATTTACTATATTTCAGTGTATGTGGTATGGAGTATATAGGCTCTATGTATAAATGAACAACAAGTTGCTTATACATGCTTTCAGTGGTAGACAGAGAGGTACTTAGGATGATGCACATATACAATCAATAGTGTTTTTATTACCAGTTTGCCATCTCTGGATCTGTGTTTAGACCAGTTTGGCATGTATCCATTATACAAATCCATTTTGACTCCATTCTCCTTAATATAAGTTCTCTGTCTCCTCCTCTTTCAGGTTGCTCGATTTTTTCCAGTCCAATGATTTTGATGTCCTTGATGTCTAATTGTTGGTGTTCTTTTGCAAAGTGTATGGCCATTGGGTACCTTGCATCCCCGTTCTTGATTGCTCTAAGATGTTCCAATACCCGTATTCTAATTTCTCTTATCGTGCTCCCGATGTATTTCTTGTTGCAAATGCATTGTATAGCATAGATTACATATTGACTTCTGCAGTTTATAAATTGTTTGATGTCAATCATTTTTCCAGTGGGTAATTTAATTTGTTTGATTCCATTTATCATGTGTGAACAAATTGAACATTTGCTGCATTTGTAGGATCCTGTTGGTGCCGGCACTTTCAAAAAACTACTCAAGGAGTCCTTTACTGGGTTCCTTAGATGACTCGGACTTAATTTCTTTTTCAGAGTTGTAGCTTTTCTAAATACCATTGATGGTTTTTCTTCAATAATGGTGCTGAGTGTATCATCTGTGAATAGAATGTTCCAATGTTTATTCAAAGTTTTCTTTATGTTGTATATTTCACTACTGAATGTTGTAATGAAATGGGTTTTCATTTCTTTATTCTTTACTTTTCGTTTTTCAATTAATAGGCTGGTTCTTGTTACTTTTTCTGCTTTCTGAATTGCATGGTTAAGAGAGTCTTCTTTATATCCTCTCTGTATAAAGTTTTCTTTTAGATCTGTTAGATGTTTTTGGTACCTGGTATCCAAGCTGCAATTGCGTTTTATTCTAAGTATTTCTCCATATGGGATGTTCTTTATGGTGTGTTTTGGATGGTTGCTTTGTGCATGTAGCTTGTTGTTGACTGCTGTGGGTTTGATATACAAGTCTGTTAGTATCTTGTCACCATCTGTGTACAGTTGTAGATCTAAAAATTCTATTTCTTCTGAGCTGATTTTTTCTGTGAATTTGATATTATGATTATTGTCATTAAGATAGGCAATATATTTCAGGAGGCTTGTTTTGTTTCCATGCCATATCACAAGGCTATCGTCTATGTAACGACCCCAGTAGACAATTTTATTTTCTATGAATGCCTCATGTTGCCAGGCATGGATTAGTTCAAAATGGCCCATAAATAAATTCGCATATGATGGGGCAAATTTCGCCCCCATGGCAGTTCCTTGTTCCTGCTTATATAGGACTTGATTAAACAAAAAAATGTTGTTTGACAGAACGAAGTTTAGCATCTCTAGAATCATATTATTCTGATTAAGAAATGAAATAGACCTTGTTTTCAAGAAGAATTCCGTTGTTTCCATTCCTTTTGTGTGTTGGATGCTGGTGTAAAGTGACACCACATCCAACGTCACAAATAAATATTCTGCTTCCCACGGTATACACTCCATTTGTTGTATCACGTGTTTCGTGTCTCGTAAATAAGAAGCTAGCCCTGTTGTTAGGGGCTGTAGATATAAGTCTATATATTCTGAGATTCTTTCTGTTAAAGAACCTATCCCATTAATGATGGGTCTACATGGTGGAAACGTCTTGTACTTTTTATGTATTTTTGGAAGGAAATATATTGTTGGCATGACAGGTTTCATCTTCCGTCAGTAGGCCCATTTCTTCCCAATGTTTTGCCATTTGATTCCATTGAGCTTGTAGGTCTCTAATTGGTTTTTTTTGTAGTATTGAGTAACATTTAGTGTCCTTTAGTTGTCTGGTTCCTTCTGTTATGTAATCTTGTTTCTTCATAAGCACAATGTTCCCTCCTTTATCAGCTGACTTCACAACTATTTCCTCATTTTTGGAGAGTGTATCTATTGCCTTTTTCTCAGCTTTCGTTAAATTGTATTTGATGTTGGTTTGCTTGTTTTCAAGGTATTTTTTTCGTAAATCATTGCTTACAGCTTTTTGAAAAAGATCTATGGCATTATTTTCCATTAAATTGGGTATGAATTTCGATTTAGATCTTAAATGTGTTTCCTCAGTCTGGAACGGATCTATATTTTGTTCCGCCATGAAGGTATCCAATGAGAAATCCGTTTCTGTTAAATTCATTATGATTACTGATCCTTCTGCTAGTTCCACAGTGAGGGGTGAAATGTCTTGAATATTGCATTCTTTGAGTTTCATGGGTGATTCTGCGAAATATTTTCTGAGTTTTAGTTTCCGACAAAATTTAAAAAGGTCTACTTATGTTTGGAAGTAATCCGTCCTATTGGCTGGACAGAAATTCAGTCCTCTATTAAGTGCTGTCTTGAGAGATTCATCAATATTTAGATTGGAAAGGTTTAGGACTAGATTTCCTGGTTCCCTCTGGTTTCTCTGTTCCTGGATCTCGTTAGCATTCCTCTTTGTCCTATACCTGTGTTTATTCGATCCTCCTCTCTTTCCCCTCTTGGTTTTGTGGAACCTATTGTAGTATTTCCGCCTACGTTTAGATTTAGAGATGGTTTCGGGAACATTGTTCGTTGGGTATATGGTCGATTTGTTGATTTGTGTCTCCGAAATTCTTCCAAAAAAGACGAGGGGCCTAGCAAGTCTTTTGATGTACTTGGTTTGGAACTACTTTCTTTTTCTGATTCGCTGTTCGTTTCAGTTTCTGACTATTCTGTTGGTGTGGTAATATTATCTGTACTTGTTTTTGTTTTAAATTTAGTTTTTCCTTTAGTGTCATATTTCCTCTGATAGGTGTAAATTCTGCCAATTTTGTAGTCTAGTTCATCCCTTATGAAGGTTTTCTGTTTTTTGTTCTTGATCTCTTCAGCAAATTTGTTAAGATATTCATCTAGTATTTGGTAGTTTTTAAATGTCAGCTCTGGTAAATTCAATTTTTCTATTGTTTCTTTAAGTTCCTCGATTTCCTTTAATGTTTTTTCATGGATCAGGGCAGAATGATTAATAATCCTTATCATCAAACCTTTTGAGATTTCTGTTTAATAGTCCTCCCAGTCCTTTAGTGCTTCTGTGTCCTCTTCTTCAAATGATGGGAAGATGCAAACTCTTAATCCACGAGGTATCCTCCCTACCTCCATGTACATCTTCATTGTTTTAATCTCCCACCATTTGGACAGTTCTTTCTTTGATGCTGCTTCCAATCTTTCGAAAAGACACAGCACACTGTATAGGACAGCAAAGACTGCTTTGCTGTTCAGAAATATAACACATTAATAGCCAGTATTAGAATGTGAACCAAAGCATATGAGCTTTGTGATTTTTTCTCATAGGGGAAAAAAAGAAAAAAAGAAAAAAAGGAAAAAAAAGGGAAAAAGAACAAAATGAAGACAAATAGAGAGCCGATGAGAGAGAAAATTGAATACCAATCAATACTGAATCAGAATTATGAGAAACATGACAAGGGTGAGTGTATGTCCTCTTCTCAGATAGAAGTGGTTATAAAACTAGAGGTTTAATGTACTTAAGTCTCTGTTTATATACATAGAATGTATGAACTTGGGTTCTTTTTTCACTTTAGAATCTCCCCTGAGGAACCGTGGCTAAAGTCATGGGGAAACACGTGTTGGGAGACAATTTGGGAGACAAAGTTTGTTTATTGAAACTTTAAGTGTATGGAGTATCCAGAACCTATACTGAATAAACAAATTGGAATTAACATAACCAAGTGATTGAGTAATTCTTCCCAAGGAGCGCACTAAAGGGTACCAACTTTATTTCTCGTAATTTAGAATGATGATTGAAATGAAGGACAATAAGAACCTATGTTGAACACACTAACCTGGAGGTGTAGCCAAGGAAGTCTCAAGAAATCCGAAGAATTCAAGGAAACAACAGCAAGGAAAAGGTAGTGAGGGATCTAACCCGAGCAGAACGAGGGCTGCACTAGAGACGGGTCGGTGCACACACAGGAAAGCGTCCAGAGTCCAGTGCACGTGTAAAAGGAGAGTAGGCGAATCTTGATCCAGGAAGTACAAGTCCTTAATACAGTAGAAGTTCGATGAGCGCAGGATCTTGGTAGATGGAGGCAGAGCAGGACTCTGCAGGGTGTTGATGCTGCCTGGTAGACAGCCGAAGTCTCTATACAACAATAGGAAGCTGCGGTGTGAAGCAGCAATGCGGCAAGCTTCCAATAGAAATAACAGGAAGATGCCGCGGGTAAATGGTGGGACTCCGTTTGAACGAGGAGTGAAGAACCGCGTGCAAGCGCGGAAGAAACAGGCAGTTCAAGGAAAGCTGGAAGTTGCCGGGAGATGCGTTGGAACGCGGGAAGGCAACCGTACCTTAGGAAGTAGAAAACGTCTGCGAAAAGCAGAAGTAAGCTCCGTAACGCAAAATGAGTAACAACGATCAGAACCGCAGTTGCAAGGCTTCCGCTTCGTTAAATGGAGTCAGCTGACGTGCGTAGGACACACGTGAACATAAACGTCATCGCGTTGGTCATGTGATCCAAGCATTTGGATTAGCGCCTCCCGGATAACTTCCATTGAGTGTAGAACGGTCTAGCCGTTCTCAAGGCTGAGGAAGCCGGAAAACAGGGACGTTTGGGTTTCACAACGGAGCCGGGTGGAGAGGGCAGAGAGGTAGGCATGACATCCTGATTACGAACCTGAAGAAGCCCGCACCTTTCCCAAGATGTTTCCCGATACTGTGTTCATAGCCCTGAAACAACCAACATAATAGCTGACGCACTATCTAGACGTCCTGATTACGAACCTGAAGAAGCCCGCGCCTTTGCCAAGATGTTTCCGGATACTGTGTTCATAGCCTTGGCCAACTCTCTATTGGATAACATCCGCACTGAGACCCCACTCTCTGAAAATGTGGCCTAGGATGGATGATGACATAAAGGCATACATCCAAGCCTATACTGTCTGCAGTCAGAACAAGTACGACAATAGAAAACCAGCTGGTCTTCAACATCAACTAGCATTGCCTGTAACGCTCACCTGATTCCCGTAGAGGCGCCGGTCTTGACTGGGCGTATACCGTATCTTCAAAGGTGATGTGTAACACACGGCTGGCTCTTTGGGCTGGACCTCTGTGCACTGTATGTCTGACTCGAAGGGTAAGATGTATGCAGATAGAAAATATGGGATTAAGGAACTGGGTTATTGAATGTCTCTCTCTTCTTCCCTTTCTCTTCTCCTGTAGAACCCCAAAGGTTAACGCTCTCACCTTAGGTAAGTGAACGCCGTGCTCTCCATCTGCCTCGGGGCAGGGTGCTGTAACCAGTTTCTTCACTGGATAAGGGGAGCAGGCCTCTTGACTTCAGAGGACTGCTGTCCGTCGTTTACTGCACGAACGGTAAGTTTCGAGTAATTCTAATGTCTTTAAAGTCTTTAGTAATGATGTTTCTTGTTTTGCAGGGTTCCGGCGATGGCGGATGACGGGCTGAAGTGAGTTGAAGATGGAGCCCGTGTGATGAATAGAAGCGCCTGGAAGCACGTAAGTAAGCGCTTGTTGCCTGCTTCACGATGCGCTCTAACTGTCTTTTTATTTTACAGGTACAAGTTCGGAGCGGCTGCAGGGTGCCGGAATACCCACTGGGTTAGATGTGGAAAGGAGTAATGGCACGTGAGTATTAAAGTTCCCCAATGTCTTTAAACGCACCTTGTTTTGTCTTTCAGATGCGGGATGCAGCGCCGAAGGCCTCCGGAGCGTGCAAAGAGTTGGTAAGCTTTTGTCTTTCAGATGCCGGAATGCAGTGTGAAGACCTCCGGAGCGCACGAGGAGTAGGTAAGCCTTTGTCTTTCAGATGCCGGAATGCAGCGCGAGGCGTTGGTGACAGCCGATGGACCAGGTAAGTGAAGAGCTTTCACTGAAGACCGTAATGCTAACCTGTTCTTTCTTGTCTTTATAGGTGTTGCTGAAGACTGGATTCAGGATGGTAAGCCTTTTTCCTTAGGCCCAGGATCAGATGCAGAAGACACGATGAGTGTTCTGCTGCAGAGGATGCAGAATAACGCAAAGCAAGATTCATCCATCGGGTGTGGTTTAAATAGCCTCCTGTAGTGCTTAGGTGTCTCCTTCCACAGCCACGCCTAGGTAAGAAAAGAGTTCCTGCTTTCCAGAAGAGTTCCAGTGTTCTGAATATAGGGAGTGGCTCCTGCCCCAACAGGAAAAGTAGTTCCAAACAGAAGAGGATCAGAGGCTCAACTGGCAGGCAAGTAAGCAGCATGGTCTGCTGCAGGTAAGTCCACCCAAGCATTATGAGCCCGGCGCTTCCAGCGCTGGGACTGGGCATATTTATGAGCCTGGTGCCACTGGCGCCAGGACTGGGTCCAAAAGGTCCCAATTGGGACTGGTTGGCACTCGGAACCTGGGTTATGGATCTGCTTCCAAGGGAGTTGGGAAAACCCTGACCTTTTGGAAGCAGAGATCATGACATTGCCGGACCAACCTTGGAAGATAATTGCTACCAATTTCATTGTTGAATTACACCCTTCCAAAGGTTTCACAACCATCATGGTTACCATTGACTTGTTTACCCATATGGCCCATTTTGTTACCTTGGAAAAGCTAGCATTGGCACAGGAAATGGCAGGAATTTTCTTAAATCACATCTTTATACAACATGGTCTCCCTTCCAAGATCATCTCAGACCGTGGACCTCAATACATTTCCCGGTTTTGGAAGTACTTGGGCCAAATGTTGGGAATTCAACATGCCTTGTCTTCAGGATACCATCCTCAGACCAACGGGATAACCAAACAAGTTAATCAGACCCTAGAACAATACTTATGATGTTTCGCCTCCAAGGTCCAGGATGATTGGTCAATGTTAATTCCAGTAGCTGAATTTGCATACAACAATTCTGATCACTCTGCAATTAAGACAAGCCCCTTCTTTTGCAGTCAAGGATTCCATCCATCTGTTCTGCCAACACTCCTGCCTCACTCCACCCCGGTTCCTTTGGTCAATTCCTGGATAGAACATTTGGTCACTGAACACAAGGATGTAAACAAAATATCTAGAAAAGGCCAGGATGAATGTTAAACGATATGCTGATATCGAAAGGAGACCTGCTCCTGTATATGCCATTGGCGACAAGGTTTGGCTTTCCTCTCGAGTTTTACCTCGACATCTACAACCCAACAAGTTGGCCACGCGATTCTACGGGCCCTTTGCGATGAAGGAGATCATTAACTCTGTGGCATTTCGACTACAATTACCAGAATCCTGGAAGAAGATCCATCCTGTTTTTCACACATCCTTGCTTAAACCCTATTCTCAAGCCACCAAGACAGCTCTTTGACTTAACCCTGTACTCATCAATGACCAAATCGAATTTGAAGTTTCCAGGATATGTGATTCCAGATATAGAAGAGGCCGACTGCAATACTAAGTGGAATGGAAAGGTTATCCTCCCAGCGAACGAACATGGGAACCTGTGTCCAATATGAATGCCCCCGTTTAATACAGAGATTTCATCTAATTCAGTCAGGTAAACCTGATGGAGCACAGTTTAAGAGGGGGCATGCTGTCATGATTCACTGTTTCCGTCCCTTCTGGACTACATAGTCCATCAAACACTGCAACCTCCTTTCTAGTGTACTCCCAACATGGCCGACGCCATTACGAAGTTCCCTGTCTAGTGTTTCAACTAACCTGCCACTTCCTAGAAAACGGACGCGACACCGCGGCTCTGCGTGTCTCAACGCTTCCTTTCCGAAATTCCGGCAAGTGTGTGTCTAACTCCTCTCAACTCCTGTTCTAACGTTTTTTCTTTAGCGATTCCCTATTCCTCCCTGGTAATATTCAGTACTGCCCATGCATCCGTACCTGGAATTGTTACACCGCCTCTTCTCGGGCCTTGGCCCGGATCAGTATTCACTCGTGTTCTGCCTTTGGCATGGTACGAGCTATTCGATTCCTTCCTGGTTCCCAGACTCTTCCCGGACTCTATACTTACCTGATCCTTCCCGGAATACTGAACATCTGTGTATCTCCAAGGCTGATACCCTACCTGTATACTTGCAACAGAGGACACTCGCCCATATCTGTACAAGTCCTGCACCGTCAGAAAGAAGGAAAGAGAGATTAGAGACGGAGTGTGACGGGAGCCTCCGCCTTTCTTGGTTACTAACAAATATCAGGAATACCAGCCCAATCCTCTCTGCTCGGGAGGTACCTCTTCCAAGGCATCTTTTAAAAGCAGGGCTCGCAGTTCTTTCTGGAGCACCTGTTTGGTTATTGTGGAGGTGGTCTGTCCGGAGGGCTCTTTAGAAAAGGCAGACAGTACCCCCATTGGACGAGCTGAAGGACCCAGGCATCAGAGGTAATTTCCCACCATTGGATCCAATGCTTGCCTATCTGTCCCTCAACCGGAGAAGCATGGGGGAGAACTCAAACCAACGCCCAGGCCCGTCGGCAAGGACTGCCGGGCCAGCTCTTTACTATTGTCCATCATTCTCAAAAAGCCTTCTGGCATCTCCCCTTTGGGAATGTACTCGGAGGCTTCCCTGATGGTTTTGCCAAAGCCCACAACTGTATTTTGCAAATACGCAGAATGTATTGATCAACTTTAGGGCCCTACTGCCCGACGAAAATACTTTTTTGCCAAGGTATCTATTTTCTTAACTTCCCTGTCCCTAGGGAGAATGCAGTTGGTGTGGATGGTCTAGTATTAATGGTGGCTGCTTGTACGACCAGCCCCTTGGGATGAGAAGGGAGGTATATTGGGTCCCCTCTTGCCAGCTTATACTTCTTCATGAAGAGATAATTCACAGGTGCTGTCGTACAAGACTCCTGCCACAAGGTGGTGATGGGGTCAGCAATGGACATATTGAAAGGCATGGCTATTTCTGTAGGGGCTCCCTCATCCAGAATGCCAATCAGATCATATCCTGACAGAGGTTTGGCTGGAGCACTGCAACCTAGGGCATCCACTACCTTGTCCACTGTGGAACGATACTTTGCACTTGCACGACCATAAGGGTGGCCTTGTTGAGTACCCATCAGAGGATGTGTCCAAGCCACTTGCATCTCAATGCCCCTGTTAAGAAAGGAAGAAGGCAATGAATATGGCAAGGGAAATGTGCACAGAATCGCACAGTGAACAACTTTGAATCTAACAACGTGCATACAATACCCAAGACTCGTGTATACTAAAACCCAGGAGTGCAAATAGAGTGAAACAATATCAATATATGAAAAGGGATGTGGGGTAAGCACTTAGAACCTCCTTATGACTGAAAGGAAAGTCGGCAAACTCCTTACCCACTATGCTATTACAGATACTGACAGCGCTAAACCCACGTAGAGGGCAAGCAAGGACAGGATCTGTGAGCTGACACTCTGGATGATACTGAATAAGGAACTTAGAAACAGTACTCACGAGGACCGGAAAGACCACTTGAATGTCAGTAAATTCACGAACCCAGTAGATCAAACAGGGATCCAGAAGGCTATAACAGCAATGGGTGGAGGATAACTAAATTCATAAGACCCATGTCAAGGGGCAATTGTGATTATAGAATAGTGAGGAAAACAAAAGGCATTCACACAGGGACTAGTTACAAGAGCACCCCACACCTAATGATCAATGGGAAATAAATGCAGAAGTGCAATGGAAAACATGGAATGGATCCCAATAGAAAGTAAGGATCAGGAGCGGGGAAAATGATATCACAAAAGGAAACCTTTCCCACCCATCCAAGGAGAAAAGGCAGGAAGCTAAATCTAAAAAGGGAAAGACTAATGCATCAAGTTTTTCAGTAGCAAAGGACAGCATCAAAGAAACAGAGAACACAGGCAAATTGGGCTGCATCAAAGGGTAAAGCACAGAGAAAGGCTGCCTGCAGACAGAGGAAGACAGAAAGGGAAATCCAGAAAGCAGAAATCAATTAAGCACATAAATCCGAAATCTAGGGCAGAGGAACAAGAAACAGGAACTAGGAACTAGGCACAAAAGCTAGGAACAAGGAACAAGGGACCAGTCACAACAGGAACACTGCAACAATGACCAGCGCTGGACTGAAGCAAACTGCGGCTTTTAAAGCTGCTTAACGAGCACACCCCTCAGGTGTGCCGCCTGCTGCACCTGCAGCCACAGGTGTTGCCTATCCTCCACCCAACCTTGTCCTGCATGGGAGGAGGTGAAGCAGTGAGCCAGGCATTCTGGGAAGCATAGTCATTTGATTAAAGTAGCATGCCGGCTGCCAAAAACCTGGAATGGATCCGGAAGGGAAGTAACTTGGAAAATATGGTTTTAGCGCTCCCAATTCATCACAACACTGTAGCATAAGGTTCGGAGGAAATGTCCAGTAGGGAATAAAACCCAAAACATGCCCCCAAGTGGCGGGAACGGGAGCGAAGGGAGCGAGCCCCGACAGCCCCTCTGCCACGGCCACCAAATCAGCCACATCTGAGACTGCCACGGCCACCAAATCAGCCACATCTGAGAAAAGATCTATGCCTCCATTGCCCGAATATGTGAGATCAACGTCAAATGGCTCGTGGACATCGTTGTCACCGAAAATTGACACCATAGTGCTGGAAAAATCAGATCGGCACTGAGGCTTGTACGATCAGTCGGACATTGACGCCGACGGATCCACACCAAATGGCACCAGATGTCACTGATAGCTGCGCCAACGCCTTGCCAGCAGTTGCCGCCGAGCCCAAGGGATCAGGTGCGGACATGGTTTCTTGGGCCTGGGCACCACTGGAGCGTGCTGCTTCAAGGAATCACCCCTACCTGCAGATGCTTTCTTAAACGTGTCGGGCATTTTCCCTTTTAAAAACCTCCCACTTGGTCCTAGATGTAGGCCCTGAAGCCGACTTAATGTGTACGTCAGATCAACCAGAATCGTACATTCGTCGATAATGCCATTTCTTTTTATGGGAAGAGGAGAATGAGGAATGACTGCACACATGTGATCTTCTTTTGGTCTCTTTATGGTGCCCAACATCCTTTGCTGGAGTGGGCCCCTGCGTCTTGAGCTCCGACCACCAACTGGTCAAGCAGGCCAGAGATTTTGATAGGGGTCTACCTAACGTGAGTTTCACAGCCCTCTTCCGTAGTGATTTTGAGTTCATCTCAATGCAAGAACCACAGTCCTCCTTGACGTGACCGATGCGGAGGCACCACACGCAGACACTATGTCGGTCGGTAATGGACATCTTGGAACGACAGTCTACACCGCTTGATGCCTGACAGCTTGGGAGTCGACATAATGTTGAAAAGCATTGAATAAGATGAAAATTCGTAGGTTGAACAGAATATTTCTCTGAGAGAAAGTGAGTTGTAGCGATGAGCAGCGTGCTGAGCGTGTGGAAAAAAGAAACGGAGGAACTGAGGGACAGGGGCATAGTGATGCAGTATATGTAGGGTGACCAATGTCACATCTGGAGTTGACGACTGCCGCATCGAGACAAGAGGGATTGACGGCCGAGTCGAAGTGCACTAGCGCCCCATGTCCAAAGGTTTGCAAGCAGCTGACACTGGAATGGATATCTATCTGATGAGGAATCTGTTAGAGAAAAGAAATCCACTGAAATGTATTTTGCATAAAAATAGAACTGGGTAGCCGTACTCTCTCGCTCTCACTCTTTCATTGTGCTCCATGATCTTATACTACCTTACTCTTCTACCATTCTCGAGTCTTACCCCCCCACTCTCCCACCTTCTCTTACTACCCAAACCTTCCATTCTATCCTCCTCCTCTCTCTACCCTATCTCCTTCCACCTCTTTCCTCCTCTGTCCATTCCATTTTCTCACACTCCTTGCTCTTTTATCTCTCACACTCCCTTCCTTTACCTATGACAGTCTTCGCCCCTTTATATGCCCCTCTACAACTCCTGCCTATGCTATGTCCTATCTACCACTCACTACTCCCTCTCTCCACCACTCACTTCTCATTTCCACGTTAACTCTCTCTACTCCTTCGACATATACACTCTACAACTACCCCTCTTCTACCTCCTGCACATCACACTACCACTCCATCTCACATACACTCACAGCTCCCTCTGGAGTCACTGGTTACCACTCTGACACAGAGTGCACGCAAGTCATTAACAGTTTATTCAGCACTTGGTTCCACCTTCTGTGCACCTCACTGATCAAAAGGTTTTGGGGCATTTAGGAAGGGGCTGGAGGATGCAGATACATTGCTTAAGGGGAACCAGAGTAAATCTAAAACAGGATGACCACTTGTGTTAGTGTGAATTACTCCCAGAAAAACAGGGTATGCAAATTACCATATGTGTGTTCAGGCTATGATATCTTGCACCCCCACAATCAAAAGGTATGGGGGTGTCCCGGGAGGGGCTAGATGGTGCCTCAGCATTGGTTGGGGCCAGATTAAACATAAAACAGGATGACTACCTGTGTCAGTGTAAATTAACCACAGCAAGGCAGGGGATGCAAATGACCATGGGGGTGTTGAGAGCATGATATCTTGCACCCCCCACAATCAAAAGGTATGGAGGTGTCCAGGGAGCGGCTAGATGGTGCCTTTACATCAGTTGGGACCAGAGTAAACACAAAACAGGATGACCACTTGAGTCAGTGTAAATTAACCACAGGAAGGCAGGGGATGCGAATTACCGTAGGTGTGTTCAGAGCATGATATCTTGCACGCCCACAATCAAACGGTATGGGGGTGTCCGGGAGGGGCTAGACGGTGCATCTACATTGGTTGGGGCCAGAGTAAACAGAAACAGGATGACCACTTGTGTCAGTGTAAATTAACCACAGGTAGGCAGGGGATGCAAATTACTATAGGTGTGTTCACACCATGATGTCTTGCACCCCCACAATCAAAAGGTATGGGGGCGTCCAGGGAGGGGTTAGATGGTGCATCTACATTGATTGGGACCAGATTGAACATAAAACAGGATGACCACTTGCGCTAGTGTGAGTTAACCCAACGGAGGTAGAAGATGCGAATTACCATAGGTGTGTTCAGGCCATGATATCTTGCACCCCCCCACAATCCAAAGGTATGGGGGTGTCCACAGAGGGGTTAGATGGTGCATCTACATTGGTTGGGACCAGATGAAACATAAAAAAGGATGACCACGTGCGCTAGTGTGAGTTAACCCCAGGGAGGTAGGGGATGCGAATTACCATAGGTGCATTCGGGCCATGATATCTTCACCCCCCACAATCAAAAGGTATGGGGGTGTTCCGGGAGGGGCTAGGGGCTACATTGGTTAGGACCAGAGTAAACACAAAACAGAATGACATCTTCTGTCAGTGTAAATTAACCACAGGAAGGCAGGGGAAACGAACTACTATAGATGTGTTCAGAGCATGATATCTTGCACCCCCACAATAAAAAGGTATGGGGGTGTCCCGGGAGGGAATAGATGGTGCCTCTACATTGGTTGGGACCAGATTAAACATAAAACAGAACGACCAGTTGTGTTAGTGTAAATTAACCACAGGAAGGCAGGGGATGCAAATTACCGTAGGTGTGCTCAGAGCATGATATCTTGCACCCCCCACAATCAAAAGGTGTGGGGGCGTCCAGGGAGGAGTTAGATGGTGCCTCTACATTGATTGGGACCAGATTAAACGTAAAACAGGAAGACCACTTGCGCTAGTGTGAGTTAACCCCACGGAGGTAGGGAATGCGAATTACCATAGGTGTGTTCAGGCTATGATATCTTGCACCCCCGACAATCAAATGGTATGGAGGTGTCCAGGGAGGGGCTAGATGGTGCCCTTACATCAGTTGGGACCAGAGTAAACATAAAACAGAATGACCACTTGTGCAGTGTTAGCTAACCCCAGAAAAACAGGGTATGTGAATTACCATATGTATGTTCAGGCCATGATATCATGCACCCCCACAATGAAAAGGTAAGGGGGGTGTCCAGGGAGGAGATAGATGGAGCCAATACATTGGTAGGGATCTGAGTAAATATTAGACAGGAAGGCCACTTGTGTTAGTGTGAATTACCCCAAGAGAAATAGGGGATGCAAATTACCATTTGTCCAATCGGCATGATATCTTGCACCCCCCTCAATCAAAAGGTACAGGGGTGTTCTGGGAGGGGGTAGATGGTGCCTCTATATTGGTTAGGACCAGAATAAACACAAAACAGGATGACCACTTGTGTCAGTGTAAATTAACCACAGGAAGGCAGGGGATGCAAATTACCATAGGTGTGTTCAGAGCATGATATCTTGCACCCCCACAATCAAAAGGTATGGGGGTGTCCGGGAGGGACTAGATGGTGCCTCTAAATTGGTTGGGACCAGATTAAACATAAAACAGGACAACCAGTTGTGTTAGTGTGAGCTAACCCCAGGGAGGCAGGGGATGCGAATTACCATAGGCGCTCACTCAGGCCATGATATCTTGCACCCCCCACAATTAAAAGGTATGGGGGTGTTCCGGGAGGGGCTAGATGGTGCCTCTACATTGGTTAGGACCAGAGTAAACACAAAACAGAATGACCACTTGTGTCAGTGTAAATTAACCACAGGAAGGCAGGGATGCAAATCACCATAGGTGTGTTCAGACCATGATATCATGCAACCCCACAATGAAAAGGTATGGGGATATCTAGGGAGGAGATAGATTGTGCCGATACATTGGTTGGGACCTGAGTAAATATAAAACTGGATGGTCACTTGTGTTAGTGTGAATTACCCACAAGAGAAATAGGGGATGCAAATTACCATAGGTGCAATCAGGCCATATCTTGCACCCCCACAATCAAAAGGTATGGGGTGTCCAGGGAGGGGCTAGATGGTACCTCTACTTCCGTTGGAACCAGATTAAACATAAAACAGGATGACCACTTGTGTTAGTGTGAGTTATCCCCAGGAAGGCAGGGGGTGCAAATTACCATAGGTGCATTCAGGCCATGATATCTTGCACCCCCAAAATCAAAGGGTATGGGGGTGTCCAGGGAGTGGCTAGGTGGTGCCTCTACACCATTTGTGACCAGAGTAAACATAAAACAGGATGATCACTTGTGTCATTGTGAGTTAACCCCAGTTAGACTGGGGATGTGAATTACCATAATACATGTAGGGGGACTGCTGGTGTCACTCCCCACATATATATGGGGTGAAAATGGGGTTGAAATAAAAAAAGTCAACATTTAGGGGGGTCACAGAAATTGGGGCACAGTAATCACATAGATCCGTCTTGGAAGCAGACACAGAATTGATAGTTGTAGCTGTAAGGGGGGCGTTCAGTTGGAAATGCCCCATTGTAGTGCGTGATGGCTGAATGCATGCCGAAGAACAGCACTGCTGAGGACAAAAGGAGAGTAATTACGCAGACTCTCACTAGTCTGCATTTCATCCCCCTACGAACAGCCCAACATTTCAGGGAGGGGGCTGGAGCCCTACCGTGCACCACTGCATTATGACAGAGTTGTGTGACTGAGCCCTATGACATAAGATGCTACAGCCCACCTCCCCCTTTATCCTTAAGAGAGGCTCCTGCAGTGCCTGCTCGTTTTTTTGATGATGTAATCAGATATAGAAAGGTTAATTATGTCATAAAAAATGTTTAAGCGCCCCATCTGCTGTCACAGTACAACTTTCCTTATTTTGACTGTAGTCTTTATACCGTTTAAAATAATAACATGCTGAAGTGTCTATGTGCAAATGTACAACTGAACAAATGTTAGGTAGTTCCCAGATCCTGCTGTGGGGAAAGCCATGTTAGTGCACACCGCATATCACTCTCCCGCTGTAGTGTGCAATATGTAACTGCACAGTATTCAAATTGGGGGTATACCGGGAGCTTCACATAACTTGCGCCACATACTGTTGCGTGTCCTTCTCTACACACATGGTGGAACCCCCAACATGGGAAGCCGTATATTATTCCATACAGTATGATATTCGGCTTCCCATGACAGAGTGAAGGCCCTGAAACAACACCCACCTGGTATTTCAAGCCCACCTGGTAGCTCTGAGGGCGGGCTACTGGGTGAGCAGGCTCCAAAAATTGCGAACACTGCCTCCCACAAGCTGCATCATGACAACATGTAACTACTTATAGCAGCAGCATGTTGGGTCAAAATAATATCAATGTACCTTTTATTTTGCACATTCTGAATGGAAAAATATAAGATGCAAAAGCACTTTAAGACACAATAAAAGCAAGTAAGGGCATCAAAACACATTTTCAATGGGTGCTTTAACTGTTGCATAGTTGCAGGGTGACTGGAAATGCTGCACTGCTGACGACAAAGGAAACGTTGTCAAGTTCATTGCAGCCTGTGTGTCGCATGGTGGGCTGTGACTCGGGGAGGGAAACGTGTAGTGCTTGATGAGCCGAGCATATAGGAGAATTGTCTGGAAGAAACAAAATGCGCCACGAAGCATGTTCCTTTGAACTGCTAAGGAGTTAAGTGCCACGGAAGCACAGAGCCCGCCGTTGCACTCCTGGCTTCCATGATATTCTGCATTACCTCCACATCCACTCTTCCTCGTCCCAGTACTTACCTCATGAGGCACCCGCCTTCGACACAGGACCTTCTTCTATTTCTTCTTATTTCTATAACTCCTCCCCCACACCCACGTCACTTAGTTTAATTTTTCCTGCCTCCGGCAGGTTGGGCTTGTTTTCTTCTCGGCGCGGGGAGCTCCGAATGCTGGCCCCCTGTTGGGGCTGTGTGGCGGGGCCTTCGGCTCCCTCAGGTGTGGCAAGACTCCTGGGTTCCCTGCGGGGCTCGGGACCCGGTCGAGTCAGGCTGCCTTGCCTGGTTTCTGCTGGGCTTTGGCCAGCTCAGGGCATTGTGGCCCGGGTTCTTGGAGAACGGACCCGAGTTAAGGTAAGGAGGGGCATGTTTTCCTGTTGCATGGCCATGCTGCATGGGCGGCTGTGCATGGATTGGCGGCTCCTTTTTCTTGTGATCCACGTGCTCCGGAGGTGGGTGGGCTCCTCATCTGGTGCTGCAAGCAGTGTTGCCATAGGAATTAGTTGGTTATTCCTATTGGTTGTTGTTCTTTCTGGCCTCTATTTGAATGTGGTAGAGGCACGTTGGCAATTGTATGTGGAGCCTTGGTTCAGTGTGCAGAGGTCTTTGGTGAAGCAGGCTTCCTTGGTCACTGTTTTTGGGCTTACTCAACATGGGAAAACATTCTGCAAAGAGCAGGCATCTGGTCCTGTCTTCTTCTTCTTCCTCTTCTCCTGAGTTACACAGAAAGAGAAAGAAGAAGGCTAAGCGTATTTCCCTGACCAGAAAGGAGTTGAAGAAGCTGCTTAAGCATTGTAGAGGGAGTCGCACACATGCTCATGGACACAAGCGCAGGCGTCTGTCTTCCTCATCCTCCTCTTCTTCTGGCGCTGAGTCATCGGCCTCTTCTTGTTCCTCTTCGGCTGATGCTGAAGGGAAGTATCTCGACAGAGAGGGAGTGGAGGAGGTGCTGGCTCAAGTTGGGGATTGCATGGGATTTTCAGAGCCCCTGGTGCCGGTGGAGGGGGCCGACCCTTGCATTCGCCAGTATAGGCATAAACCTAGGAAGGGGTTGCCATTGGTTTCCGATATCCGGGATAAAATCATGCGGGAATGGCATGACCCGGAGAAGATTGCAATGCCCCGCTTCATGTCCAAACTTTACCCATTGAAGGGCGAGACTTTGCTGTCTGATCCAGTTGAGGTCGACGATATCCTCGCCAGCCTGGTGGCTCGCTTCTCTATGTCGGCCGAGGAGGCGGCCGTCCGGGATCCAGTGGACCGCCGAGTTAATTCCGGCCTTAAGAAGGTTCATGCAGGGGCGCATCTGGCCCTTCGAGCAAATATCTATGGTTCCTACACAGCTGAAACGGTGTTGAATGGTTTCAGGGGGTTGAAAAAGGCTGTCAATGAAGGCTCTGATTGTGCCCCTTTGCTTACAGACATGCAGAGACAGGTTGAGCTTTTGGCCGATCTGGCTTTTGATGGGGTGCGTGGCTCAGCCATGGCCATGGGGGCTGGTGTATCTGCCCGGAGGCATTTGCACCTAAGGGACTGGAAGACTGATGGGTCTCAGAAGGCGGCTGCCCTGAAACTTCATTTCACTGGGTCCAGGCTTTTTGGTGATTGCCTTGAGGATAAGGTGCACAAAGTTTTTAGGGCGGACAAACATGCTGACAAACTTCGACGCAAGCCTCCTTCAACGGCCAAGAAGTCTTCCTCTGGGGCTGGTCCAGTGACCAGCAGGTCTTTTCCTGGCTCCTCATCACATTCTTTTCGGAGAGCTAAGGGGGGTCGGGGTCCTCCACGCTCTTCACGTCCTGGGCCGGCACCTAAGTCCTGATGGTTTGGAATTGCTGGTGGGCGGGCGGTTCTGGCAGTTTTTTCCAGTATGGGAAAGGTGGTGTTCCGACTCATGGGTTCTGGACACAGTGCAATGGGGATATCAAGTGCATTTCCTGTCTCCTCCTGTCCAGCATTGCATGGTTCGGAATGTGGTTCCCAGGTCTCGGCTGAAGAGGTTGGCCATGGACGCCGCTCTCTCCGAATTAGTGTTGAAGGTGGCCATCATGCCCGTTCCTCTCCCTGTTCAGGGTCAGGGGTTCTACTCACGGGTGTTCCTGGTCCCCAAACCTTCGGGGAAGTACCGTCTGATTCTGGACCTCAAAGCCCTGAACTGCTTTGTCCAAAAGGAACACTTCAAGATGGAGACTTTAAAGAACATTCTTCCGATGTTATTAAAGGGGGATTGGATGACATCTCTGGATCTCCAGGACGCTTATTAACATGTGGCTCTCCGTCCCTGGCACATGCAGTTCTTCCACTTTGCAGTGGGATCCCGACATTTTCAGTTCAGGGTGCTCCCGTTCGGACTGCGATCTGCCCCCAGAGTTTTCACCAAGCTGGTGGCTCCCCTGGTGGCGCACTTGCATCTTCGGGGCATTCAGATATTTCCCTACCTGGACGATTGGTTGATCAAAGCGTCCTGGCGGCAGACGGTCATTTCGCATCTCCGATTGGTCTGCCAGGCATTGCAGGACTGGGGTTTCCTGGTGAACTGGCAGAAGTCTCAACTGGAGGCTTCTCAGGATCTAGTTTTCATTGGTGCACAGGTTTGCACCAGGATGGGGAGGGTGTTCCTGTCCCTGGAGAGGGTCCGTCGCTTGCTGGCTGTTCTGGGCAGGGTTCTCAGGAGGCAGTATGTTCCGGCCCACCTATTGCTGAAATTGCAGGGGCACATGGCTTCTTGCGTGTTTCTAGTTCCCTGGGCCCATCTTCATCTACGCCCCCTGGTGTCCTACCTTCTCTCCCACTGGCTCCCTTCATCTCAAGCTTTCGAGGCCTTGATTCCGGTGTCCCCAGCGCTGCGGGTCTCCCTGCAGTGGTGGTTCGGGGTTCCGAAACTACGGGTTGCGGTGTCCCTGATTATTCCTTCTGTGACCACACTTAATACCGACGCCAGTGGAAGGGGCTGGGGAGCTACGTTGGGGGTCCTCTCTGCTCAGGGGTTGTGGGATCCGGAAGAGAGCCATCGAACATCCAATTGGCAAGAGTTGTGTGCCATTCTCCGGGCTCTGGTGTGCTTCAGGAGGTTGCTGGTGGGCCGGGCAGTTTTGGTCCGGACGGACAATACGAAAGCTTTGGCTTACGTCAACCGCCAAGGGGGTTCCGGCCGCTCCTTGAATGCCCTGGCAGCTCAGATAGGGGGATGGGGAGAATCACATCTGGTGTCCCTGGTGGCTTCGCATATCAGGGGGGTGGACAATGTTCGGACGGATCTTCTCAGCCGCCGGTTTCCCTCCTCGGTGGAACTGGTCCTGTCGACTCAGGTTTTTGCGGAGACCTGTGTCAGGTTCGGGACCCCTGTTCTGGACCTGTTTGCATCTCCAGCCTCAGCAAAAGTTCCCCTATTCTGCTCTCGTTTTCAGGCAGAGGGTGCATGGGGGGTGGACGCCCTCTCTGTGCAGTGGCCTCAGGGTCTCCTTTATGCCTTTCCACCTATTCCTCTTCTGCCCCGGGTGGTTCAGCACATCAGAGTGTCCAGGGTGACTGTATTGTTGTTGGCTCCGTTCTGGCCCCGCCGGAGTTGGTGCCCCTCTCTGTTGGAGCTTCGATGCCGGGAGCCTTGGCTGGTTCCGAAGTGGCCTTGTCCCCTTCCGTGGGTGCTGCGATTGTGGGTCCGCCAGATACAATGGGCAGTGTTGATATTGCGCGGGCTAGGCTGATATCTCAGGGGTTTTCTGGTCCTGTGGTGGAGTCCATAATGAATGCTCTTAGACCCTCCACTCTGAAGGCTTACGGCAGACATTGGAGCCATTTCCGGGACTGGTGTGGACGGTCTGGGATACCTCCCCGCTTCGCTCTCAGTGGGCCTCCGTAAAATTCCTTTTGGGGGACTGTGATGGGCACTTGGATGGGGAGGTGTTGGCAGGGAAGTTGCTCAGGAGTTTTTCTTCTTCCCGTCCTTGTACTTATAAGGGGCTTCCTCCTTGGGATCTCCCTCTTGTCTTAATGTTTCTTCAAGGGCCTCTCTTTGAGCCCATTTCCGAGATTGATATGAAACATCTGACGCTGAAGACTGCCTTTCTAATTGCCATAACTTCTGCCCGTAGGCTTGGGGAGATTGGGGCTCTGTTATGTCACCCTCCTTTCCTGGGGGTTCTGCCCGACTCGGTGGTGCTGAGGTGTGATCTGAAGTTTCTCCCTAAAGTTTTCTCGTTTTCACACCTCTCAGGATCTGGTTCTCCCTGCCTTTTTTCAAAATCCGCAAATGCCAGAGGAAGTGGCTTGGCATAACATTGATGTGCGGCGGGCGGTGTTGGAGTACTTGGCTAGAACTGCCCCTTTCCGCCACTCTTGCAGTCTTCTGATTACTTTTGGCCCGGCTGGGGCTGGGCGTAAGGCATCTGTAGTGTCCATTAGCCGTGTTGTGGTCTCCATGGCCTATGTGGCTTCTGGCCTGCCTGTGCCTGCGCACTATCAGGGGCGGTCCACCAGAGGTTTGGCGGCCTCATGGGCCGATGCATGGGGGGTTTCTCTACAGGAGATATGTAGAGCTGCCACTTGGGCTGATCAGAGCACCTTCATCAACCACTATAGGTTGAATGTCTCCCACTTGGGGGTTGGTTCCTTCGGGGTTGGAGTTTTGTTTGTGGGGATGTAAATTTGGAGTTATTAAAGGTGTGTGTTTCTGCACTGTTGTGTCTCATTGGGACCTTTTCCCCCCGTTTGTTGCTTTGGTATACCTCATGTGGTAAGTACTGGGACGAGGAAGAGTGGACGTGGAGGTAATGTTCTGATTACTTACCGGTAATCTTAATTACTCCTAGTCCTACTCTTCCTCGTCACAGTACTGACGCCCCTCCTCACCCTCCCTGCGGGGAAGGTCCCATGCTACGGCTTGGTAATATGAAACTAAGTGACGTGGGTGTGGGGGAGGAGTTATACAAATAAGAATAGAAGAAGGTCCTATGTCGGAGGTGGGTGCCTCGTGAGGTAAGTAATGTGACGAGGAAGAGTGTGACTAGGAGTAATGAAGATTACCGGTAAGTAATCAGAACATTCCCCACAAATGAGGGAATCGGCAGGGGCGGAGCTACAAAGACAACACTGGCCAATCCCAGGAACAGAGCTGTTGGAGGGCTTTAAGTGGGGTAAGAAATTGAGGGGCTTGATGTACAGGATGGAGTGACGAGTTGACATGTCTCGTAGAGGAATGTGGACTAGACGCTGAAGTGCGGCCGGCATGTTTCGGGAAGGTGGTTGGGCTGTTGAGAGGTGTTGCGCGGATGGCGGATGTGTTTGGAAGTGGCGGGTAGTTGGCGCAGCTGGGGACGGGGTGTGAGTTGGTGGGGGGCGTTTGTTTGCGGTAGGGTAGCTGTTGGTGAGGATTGGTTGGGTGTGGTTGTTTGCGGTTGGGTGGCTGGTGGTGTTGAATTGGGGGTAGTGGTTGTTTGTGGTTTGGAGGTTCGTGTGGAAGTGTGGGTGTCGCTCGAGTTGGTCGCGGTGGGTGGCCGGCAGCGCGCAGTGCCTCGCCTGAAGCGCATGTGTAGGCGAACGGGCTGGGGTCTCACGGGTCTGCGCGCCGGTCTCCGGGCTCGCTGGGTGATGTGAGTTTGGGGTGTTGTGACTGTTGGTGTGGATTGGTGGGGTGTGGTTGTTTGCGGTAGGGTGGCTGGTGGTGTTGAATTGGGGGTAGTGGTTGTTTGTGTGGGTGTCGCTCGCGGTGGGTGGGTGGCGGTGCATGGTGCCTCGCCTAAAGTGCATGTGTAGGCGTATGGGCCGGGGTCTCGCGGGTCTGCGCGCCTGTCTCCGGGGCTCGCTGGGTGGTGTTTTGAGTGGTGGAGGTGTGTGTTTGCGGTGGGGTGGCTGGTGGTGTTGGATTGGGGGGTGTGGTTGTTTGTGGTTGAGTAGCTGGTGGTTTATGTGGAAGTGTGGCCTGTGTGTTGATTGGTGGGGTTTGTGCACATCATCCTTTAGGATGGGGAAGCGCCTGCGTGGGCCCGCCCACGCGTTCGATAATTAAGAAGAAGAGCTGTTGGAGGGTGGGCTATCAGGTGTATTTCCATATTCTCATGTTTACACTGTGTGAGCATGGCTCCGAAGATTGCCGAACGCTGCCTCCCACAAGCTACCACGGGGGTGCAGGATACTATATAACACCGGCAGCCAGAAGCCAGAGTGCTCAGAATTCCCGCTCAGCCCCAGCCCTGCTCACTGAATCTGCTCCGGAATTGAAATCACACTGATGACATCAGAGGTCACGTGAAGAAGAGGGGGCGGCCCGTTACTATGGTCCTTTTCTCGGATGGGAACTAGTCGCTACCTTACAGAGTTGGTGGTCACGCAGTTATGCAAAAGTGAGTGTTTCTTCCCTTTCAAGTGCTCTTGTTGCAATCAATGGTATGCTACCCATTCCATGATGGCCTCCTTGCTTCGGGAGCTTTGTTGATAATTGCTTCCGGTTGAAATTCGACGGCAGAAACGTCAAGCAAATCTGATGTATGAACAACCCGGAAGAAAACATTGAGTGAACCGGTGCAGGATTGCTGCAGCTGTAAGTAAATCCCAAATGCGCTGTGGATAGGTGCTTAGAGCGCGAGGAACCTTATAACTTTTTGTCTGGCAAGTGTATGTGATTAACAGTTCCCTACTAAGCCCCACAACTAGAGGTGTAGCAACTGCGCGCCCACGCGAATAACACGCAGCATTCCCTAGAACATGACATTGAGCACGGTAACTGCGCTTTGTATCCCAAAAAAATGCACAGGTTTTGCGTTTAGCACAGCTGTCAAACGTCAATGCATCACATCAATCACACAGCACTCCATACACTGTACCTAAAAATACACATAGGTTGCTCTCCGTCAATGGATCCCACAAAAGCAACAGCACGTAAACGTCTTAACTGAAAATAGTAAATCTAATACTCCAACAATGCTTCTACCAAATGAACTAATACTGCAAAGGCATTATAGCATTGCATGCGTCACTGAACCTAGCATCACATCAAACGCTGTACCAACACATAACCCTCACCTGCACCACTTGTTGTGCTCTGCCTTGCCCCAGGACCCCCACATATGGGTCTTGTCCCACCCATCCCTGAAAGGAACACACGGACACAGGTCCTGCTGTATCGGGCTCCCGGCGTGCACTGCCGTGGTGCGGGCTGCACCCTTTTATTAATTACTACGCACAACGTGACCTCATCATAGTCCTCCTTTTTCATAACAATGAAATAAACATTTTCTGAATATAGTCAGTGTAAACATGACAGTCTTAAACATGGTAATATACCAAACTGGATTTGGCCCAACATGGTCAGCATCAGGTGGCGGGCAGTGGACCATGTCCTTTCGAGCCTAGGCACCCATTATATAGTCTCGGAATCGTGCAGGGCATCTTCTGCTTCCTCAGCTGGGATATTTTTTCCCGCCTGCTTCCTCAGTGGCATAGCCTTCTGCCCCATCTGGTGTTGGCCTCTCGTCTTCCGCTCTACCTTCTGGTGTTGGCTCTGCAGCTGAGGCTCCAGTCAGGGGAACTTCTTCCTCTCGCTCTCCCAGTCCCTCCTTTTCACCAAATCATGAAAAAAAACTGGAGTTTCACGTCACTTTCTCCATTCGATCTGCGGCAGTCACCATTGAGCCTTTGATTTGGACCACCACCTACTCCCATCGTAGGTGAGGGATCATTTCCCTTCTTGGTGAAGATTGCGCACCAGTGCAGTATCTCCAACAACTATGTCTGGTGGCTTGAGATGCTGTCAGAGGTTTTCCTCATCTTTATGTATTCTCCTATCCTCTGACTTTCTTCCATCATCAAGGGGCCCTGGCGGTTGTTCTTCCATCTCTGGGAAGAGTCCTTGCAGGCATCTCCGTAAAAGTGCCTCTGCTGGGGCCACACCGTGGACCGGTGAGGTGTTGATCTGTATTCCCTCAGGAATTGGTACAACGTTCACCTTAGTTCATTGCGTTGACCCTGTGCTATGTGGAAATGTTTTCAATGTCCTCATAAAACGTTCTGCTTCCCCTTTGACCCTCGGCCAAGCTGGCGTGACTCTGGTGTGTGATCCCACAGTCTGCCATGAATTCCTCGAAGTTGTCCCCTTGAAATGGCAGCCCATTATCCGAGCATGCTATCCCAAGGAAGCCATGTGTTGCAAAATTTTTTTTTTACATTTATTTGTATATGGTTTTAAAACGAAAGATAAACCTTTACAAACAATTTGATATGACATCATTCAACTTGATCTCTTAACATGTTAAAAGTATAAACATTTATATTTACCATTTCTCTGAAAAACGGCCTAAGAAATATTAACAATTTAACACTCATTAAAATTAATTATAAGATAACCAAGACATTTTGACATTTAAAAAGATTAAAACCTTAATCCCGTTGCTAAAAATATGCATTAATTTGGAGAAATTTAACAATTTTGTCGAGGCCATGTGATAAGGAAGGTTGGAAAAAGGAGAAGAAAAACGACTATTCTTGTGTTGAGCGTGGCTCGCATTCACAGTTTACTGCTCAAATAACAATAGCAACATTTAAAATGTTACACATTTCATTGCTGAAATAAAAGCTCATTAATTCTCGACAAAAGTTGGGTGAGTGCTAATACCAAAAAGGTATTTTTTACCCCACATGCACCTAGACCACAATAGTTCCTAAAAAATAAGGTTTCACCAATGTTAAATTTGCAGGGTAGCTTGATTCCAACTAATTCAAAATATGAGCAGAAGAGGACCAAATGTTTCTAAGTTTCTTGACAAGTGGTCACTAAACAAAACTGTCACGACCCATTGTCTGCTTTCACATTATTTTCTTTTTATTCCAATGGTGAACACGCTCGTAAGTGTGAAATTGGTTGAGTTTAAATCTCAGGAATGAAGCACATGCTTTGTCACAGGGGAATGATAATAAATCATTTGCTCGAGGTTTTCTCTTGGTGGCAAATCATGCGTATTCCTTGTAAGTCTTATAGCTATTGTTCGCCTCAATCGTAAGCAACCAATCAAATTCATAATGTTTCTTTTTGACTTTAGTCAAGCATGAACCAAGATCTTGCATATTTACTTTTATGCTAGTGAGAAGGTTCTTCATATCAAATCTAACCATTGATTTTGGATTTGCCTCTTTAAGCATCTTGCCTAGGTCTTGATCCATTGAGTTACGTGGTGGTTTAAGCATTTTCGTATAATTAGTCAACCTCTGCCATTGATATTTGGAAGATAGGGAGCTCAGTCCTAGCTGATGTCAAATAATGGAGTTCGGTACAGCAGTGGCTAAGCCCAAAGTTTGTTTCCATATAGTACCTTGAATCTTATCAGCAGACAAAAGTTTAAGCCATACAACAGAATGGCTTCGACTTTTAAGGTATCAAATTCAATTATTGGCATTAGAGAATACTTGCACTGCTTCCTGAATATGATTTTCACCTGAGACAGAAGAGGTCTCATTTTCTGGTTAATAATGGGGGTCCACATATTTAAGGAAGCACTCTCCGGTAAGTTATATCCAAGGTACCGTAGAGACAAGGTAAGTTCAATTTCTTTGCCCAGTAGTGTCCATTTGAAAGTCTGAATCCTCTTCCTGTTAGTAAAGATAATAATGTTAGACTTGGAAGGGCTGGCCTGGAGGTTATACTTGGAGGCATACCCGGAAAATAGGTTAAGCTTGTTTTGAAGACCAAAAGGGGTCTTATTAAAGAAGATCATTTCATCGGCGGGAACCCCATCAAATGCAGATGAGCCCGGCCGCAAAGATGTTGGCTTGTGCCCATATTTTATCCATATCGCACAAGTATAGATTAAATAAGATTGCAGCCAGGTTGCATGCCTGCTTCACCCCTGTAAAAGTAGGCATCGGGGGTGGGGTGGTGGAGGGGATAAGAGCGCCTTCTTGATTAATTAGTACCTGAAAACTAGTATTCTGGTGGAGCATGACAATTAAACAAATCGGGAATGGGGGTACTCGTAGTACAATCATTTTGTTCCACGGGAGATTTCTGATGACTTGATCAAATGCTGCAGTCATGTCCAACAAAGCCGTGTAAATGAGGCCAGAGTCCGAATGCTTAGAATTTTCAAAGATATGCGCAAGTACGGTGGCATTGAGGGAAGTCCCCATGCGTTTGCGAAATCCCACCTGAAATTTAAGACCTTAGACGAGGCATCCATTAAGGGAATGGGTCTAAAATTGCCTGGATTGTTTGGATTGCCTTTTTTTGTATATAAGGATGATGAAAGCTGAAAGCTATGACTCCGGTATTTGGTTCGAATGAAAAATGTGGAAAAATGTGGTCAAACTTAGATTTGAGTATTGCGGCCCAGAAGTGCGAGTTCGCTTTGAAGATACATGCGGGTATGCCATCGGGTCCAGCTGCTTTCCAGTGGTTGAGTTTACCAATTGCCCATTGGACAGCTAGACAAGTCCATGGACAATGTTCCAAAGCTACTAAATTTGATATATTAAATAGAGCACTTTTATTTTCACGTGGCAACTTCAATTTGTGCAAGATGGAGTTCCAACGCTCAACTGATATTGAGGAGTTGAGAGCACCACTACCAATGATGGTCGATCCTCTCGGTGCTGCCCAAACATTCCTAGTATTGCGTTTGCATATATTGGCAATCATATTCTGAATGTCAACAATATATAGTTGCTGTTTTAGGGCTTTTAAGTTTATTATATACTTGACGTGTGTTTTTTAAGAGCTCTGAACTGTGGTCCTGCTGGAAGTAGCCCTTTAATCTCTCTGATTTGTTTGTTCTTTTGATGTTTTAGATTGGCGACTTCAGGATTAAAGGTGTGGTTATGTACTTAGAGTTTACCATGTTGGGCATGTGCCATATCGTTCAAGTGGAATTTAATTATGGAGGTGTTCTATTCCTCCAGGAGTTGGGCATTCATTCCATGAGATTTAATGTCTGATGGACGAAGAATCTCTTTACTAACCATATAGGTTAACTCTCTGTGGCGCTTGAGATTCCACCAAACAGAGATGGCCCGCCAGTCAGTGTCTATTAGTGCTAACTCGGACGATTTTTGGTGAGGTCGGATGGCTATATTCACATTTAGTGTTATAGACATATGATCCCCTAAGTTTGGATTTGCCACAATGACACGTTCAGAGTGTACGCAACGTGGAAGAGACAAAGAAGTAGTCAATGTAAGAGCTAAGAGACCCTTGTTGCCATGTGCTGTGGGAATTGTCCTCCATCTCCACAATTTTTATATCCCAGTCAGCTAAATAATGGACCCATCTTTGGCCTCTCTTCTGGGAAACAGATCTATTTTTAACTGTATTTAGGATGGGAAGGGAGTTTGTTTTGTTAAGACAGGAAGAGTTGAAATCTCCACCAAGGCCAACTTGATAATTTGAATGTCAAAGAAAGGCATCTGCTAGTAAGGCATCTATCTGCGTGAAGATGGTATCAAGGGCCATCCTTGCAGGGTTCCAATAAATGCAGACTATCAGGAAAACTACGTTGCATTGACCAAGAGGGCTACATTCTATAGTCAATAATTCGTCCGAGCCCGCAATCAAAGTGCTAACACCCTCCAGGTTATTGTCCACTAATACGGCTAGGCCACCTGAAGGTCTACCTGTGGGTCCACTCTTTGCTACTTGTGTGTAAGAGGTGTAGCCATTAATCCAAAAGTGCTGCAATTTCATTGTCTCTTGTAGCAATATTACTGAAGGTTTGTTGGTTAAAGTCAAGGAACTAAGCCATTTTAAATAATCTGGTAAAGCATCATGAGTTCCAAGAGCAAAATGTGAAGACCTGATTGCTACGCTTGTGCGTTAGCTTTTTTGATTAGTAAAAAGCTGTTCATGAGAGGTTCTAGCCATGGCCAGTCTTTGACTGTGCTAGCAATTGTTGAAAATTGGGCTATCAACTCCTTGTTAGGAGATTTGAGAGTGGCAGCACAGGGGGAAGGCTCTTTTCCATCATTAGCGGAGGCTACCTAGGTTTCAACAAATTCAATTGCTTCGTCCTAGTCTTAAATAAGTGAGGCGTAAGACCCAATTGCAACAGATCGGGTTTATGCTCCCACACCAGTTTCATAATAATGTGCCCACAAATCATGCGATTGTTATTGGTTGTCAAAGTTATCCAGGCAATATCGTCGGAGTTGAGAGTTCTTAATGGTGGACTTTGTTTGAAAGTATTGAGCATAAAAGTGTGATTGAGTCTCAGCATACTGTTGACTGAGGGATGACTCACCCAACCCATAATGTTGGGAAGTTCAGTTGTGAGTGCAATGGAACTCAGTTCATCCGCAGGAGAGGAGTTGGATGGAAGTTGCAGATGGCTATCAACATCCTTTCCTGAAAGCTGAGATTGAGAAGCAGCCAACCCCTTGGGCTGGAATGTCAGCAGAGCCATACCAAGTACGGTTCCCATTTGCACACACGACTTGGAAATCTCCTGGCTACAATGTCAGGAGGGATAGCCTTTACTTGATTGGTGGGCTTAGAGGAGATATTGGAATTGAAGTCCTCCTACCTTTTTGTTGCCTAATGTGGGAACGAATTTGGATTATTGCAGTTGTTTGGCTTTGTCATTGTTTATAAGATCTAAAGGAACTCCAACTCAATTGATTTGAAATCATTTGACGGGCCAGTAGAGCGGGCGTTCCGTGATGACGTTATCGTACATCTAGGTTCATGTTTGGAATCTGAGCCACTTACGGGCACAGCTTTATCCTTTAGGCAGGACATATTGTCTTTGATATCAAGAAGAGATTTGGATTCAGCACTCAGTTGATTCCAACCGAGGAGCTCCTCATCATTTGAGAGATTACACACGTTTTTTTATATTGGAATTGGGGGCATGAATTTTTTGTTTTTATTGGTTGTGTCTTTGTTTTCTTTTTCTCCAACACGCTTGCTGTTTTTTCCTGTGAATCCTTCTTTTCTGCGCTCATAGTTCTGAGCGCTTCATCCTATGAGAGTAGTGTGAGTTGGCGAGTACATGTGACTCCTTGTCAGGGGAAGCTATCAGATTTTCAGGCAAGGTTGAGCCAACATTGTCATTGCCATCAATGATGTTAGTCAACTGGGTAGGACTGTTAGGAGCATCTGAGAAAGACTTATTTATTTATTTGTAATTTATATAGCGCAAATCCACTGACCCTAAGGCTTAACGGCGCTAACAACATGAAGAAACAAACAGAACGTTCAAAGAAGAAGAAAAAGGTCACAGGTAGTAAAAGTAATACCAGAAGGCAAGATCTCAGACCAGAGGAAGATGTTAATTAAACAGATAGGTTTTAAGCCCTTTCCTGAACACTCTGTTAGAACTTAGTTTCAGTCGAAGGTTGTTCCAAGCAATGGGAGCCCTGGAATAAAAGGCTCCAGTCTTTGTCTGAGATAGTCTGCAGTTTGCAACAATTAGCTGAAGGAGACCATTCTGAGGCTATAGTTGCTGGTCTTTGTCCTAAGTTCATCATTTAGGTAGTTAGGACCAGAGTCTTTCAAACAGTTCAAGGAGATGGACAAGAGGCGAAAGAGAATACGTTCCTTAATAGGAAGCCAATGAAGTTCCCTTCTTGGCATAGAAATATGGTCTGATCTCTTTGTCCAAAACGACCCTGACGGTGTTATTCTGCACTACCTGTAGTCTATTCACTTCGCATTTTGGAAGACTGATCGGAAGACTACTACAGTAGTCTATCCTAGAACTAATCAGTGCTCGGGCCAACATCTCTGTACTAGTTTGAGAGAGGAAGGGACGTGCATGAGAGAGTAATTTGTAATACGAGGATGAAGAAACCAGAATACTGACCTGTGACTTCATGCTCAAATTACAGTCCAAATAGATCCCCAGTGTCTTAACTTTTTTCTTAATCTTTATGACACAATTATCAATCACAAGCTGGGAGTATAAGTCTTCCAGTCTGTGAATTTTCGGGTCAGTGCCCACAAGCATGAGTTCTGTCTTGTTGGTATTAAGGGCCAATCCATTAGCACACATCCAACTTTGGATGAGCGAATATATCCAGTTGATTTTAGTTTCAACAACCGAGAAAATACCAGTAATAGGAATAATACACTGAGTATCGTCAGTGTAATTGGTGAACTCTGTCATTGCTGTCCAAAAAAGCAAGGAAGGGAACCGTTAAGATGTTGTAGAAAATTGGTGATAGACAAGCTCCCTGCAGGAATCCCTCCGTCAGATCCATAGGGTTAGCTTCTGCAATGTTACTGCTCACTCGCCATTGGCGCCCCTTGAGAAAAGAAGTAACCCATGCGCTGCCGGGGTTGAAGCCTGCCACCTCCTTCAACCTGGAGACCAAGACTGAGTGGTCTACCAGGTCGAAGGCGGCAGAAAGGTTGAGCAACATCAGCATGCAGGGGCTACCCTGATCCATATGGCGAAGGAGCCTAGATTTTAAATCCAGCAATGCGGTCTCAGTGCCGTGTTTTTCCAAAAACCAGATTGTCTCTTATTTAGAATGTCATTAGATCTTAGATGGGTTAAAAGTTGAATGTACGCGACTCTATCGAGAATTTTAAGTAAAAATGGTGAGTTGGAGATACCACGATAATTCAATGGATCGTCATGAGCGAGATCTGTTTATTTTAACAGGAGTTACCCAGGAATGTTTTATGCAGGTGGGAACAACACTGTCCCTGAAGGATGCATTGACAAACTTTACAGAGAGTAGGAATTGGAGAGGAAGCGCAATCTTTTATTGTTGGTGCCGGGCATACGTCACCCTTACAGTTAGATGGTTTGAGATCCCTAATTATCACTGTAAGGTCAGCCTCTTAGGTGGGCTTAAATGAGAGCAGTTCTTTATTCCAACATTTAGCGGGGGTCGCCGGTTCTTTAAAGTCCCTAAGCGATAGAGTGGCTCTGGCTTCCGCAATACCTCCGTAATTCTGGTAAGTTTAGCATCCATCGCCTCCTGTATTTGATTACACCATTTGGTGTCTTTTAACAATAGGATCCTGTATATTATTAGTGGTTGTTTCCAACTCTTGGTTTGGATTGAGCTTTGGCTATCTTGTCATCAAGATAAGCTCTTTTGGCAGCAATCGCCGCTTTTCTATAAACTCTGACATGACCATTATATGAATCTCTAACAGCTTCTAAGAGCGATTTTTATTTTTTATTTTTTTCCCAGATATAAAGAGCCTTAGTTTTGGTACTTTTTAGTTGTTGTAGATCGTGAGAAAACCTTTGTCCAATCAGTTTGTTTCAATAGCTATAATAGTCTCCTTGGCTACATGAGGCTGTATGTTTTTTAGGTATTTCATAATGTCAGCTATTTTATTAGCATTACGTGTAACTGCTTGTAATATAATATTGGAAGATGTCTCTGCCATAGTTTCAATACTTGACAGACCATTTTTAACAACTACAGCATAAGATTTGTTTTGAATTGCGTATGTTGAAGAGTTCCTATTTGTTTGTGTAGCCTTTGAACAATTCGCTATTGAGTTGACATTGTTTGGGTCGCTCATAACAGTTGGCGTATTAAATCCAACATTCAGTGCGTTTCTTTTGTAAATGGAAGTTATCATGTGTGTACATGAAGCCCTCTAGCTTATTGAGCTTTCCTATAATGTCGGCTATAGATGGCTTCATATCCCTAATCTCATGAATGGTTAAACATGTCCCTTTATCAAGGAGGTTGAGTATACAAGTTAAGACTGGAAAGGAAAATGTGTCTGGTTCATTTAGGTTATGCGGTTTGAGTGCTACTATCATGAGAGATACGAGGAATACCTTCCGGTCCAAGTTGGTACATATTAGTGGCAATCTCAGTTTAAGTGTTGTCATTAAAGTTGAAAGCCCTCATCTTGGCATTAAACAATAATTTAATTTCTTTGTTGAAAAGGAGGGTGAGCTAGCAGAAGGCAGATGGTGCGACCTTAACAAGTAATTTGCCAGGAGATTTGAGCTGTTCAAAAAGGTTGACGTGAGAGTGATTATATAGATACACTTCTTCGACATCTGGGTGTAGAAACGAGGCAGGTGTGGGGGGACCAAGTGAAACTCTAATTCATTTGCCCAAATCAGCCTTTACGGCTCGGGCCAAAATTGAGACGTCTGACATTTGATTATTAAAACATTCAGTTGAGTAAGGTGACTTAAAATTACTTGAATTGTTAATTAGGCAGGGATCTGGGATTTGAGACAGATTGGAGTCTCCATCATCCACCTCGTATAAGGCGTAATTAGTCCGCATTAACAGGCCTGAAGAAGATGCATAAATCTGGGCACTCACTAAAGGGTGGGTAGGGTGTGAGCAGTTAGATAATTCATCAGAAGCACCCTGCTGCCCAAGTGACTGTGCTGACGGGACAGCAGGCTGCCCATGCGTTAGCATTTGCGGTGCTGGGTTCCGTTCAGCACTGTCACCGGACTCATGGAATTGTGACATACCAGGAGTATCCATTTTAGGGGAAACGCTGCTCTTGTTAAGAAGTTTCCCACTTCTGAGTCCTCTGACCATAATGAGCTATAGACAAGAAGGCTGAATAATACAGGAAGCAAACTACCAATATGAGTATCGGAATATAGGTTTTTTTCGAAGTCGTTTGCAATGGTCTTTCAGATAACAAAAAGAAAAGAAGAAAAAGAACAGACACTGTGTACAATAGATGTGAAAGTTCTTGGAGTTCCTTCTGGCTGCCGGAGAACCAACAAGAACAGTAAAGGATGTGCTATTGCAGATTTTGGAGAAAAGCCTGGCACTGCCTAACAAAGTTCTATATAGGCAGCAATGGTTGTTAACAGCCAGCGCCAATGTGCATCAGTAAAAAAAAAAAAAAACTAAAAATATCTACTTGCAAAGGCAGTTGGCAAGAACCAACCACTGCAGGATGTGACAGTGCATTAGGAGAAACGAAAATTCAAATGTACACGAGTATTGTTGCTTACAAGTCACGGCAAATGAAATTGTTAACCCATTTAGTGGATGAAGGGACGGGCACAAAGATGAACACGAAAACGCCACGGAATCACTAACTGCGTTTCATGCAGATGAGAAAAGACGTCAAGGGCCAATGGAAAAGAGTACCTATGTGCCCAGTTGCAATTGCAGTTTCTGGTTTGCCCTATTAGCGAAGGTGGCAGAGCTTTTAAACAAACAGGAGTCAGTACCTTAAAGGGTAAGTCGATGCAGACGCTGCTCGATTTCAGTGCAACCATGGGCAAAACGGATCAGCATAAGAATGGTAGTAAGCAAATGACCCGTGTTTGTTGTGCAAGCCAAGCAACCGCCCGTATCCCACCACCAAGGCCAAACAGGCACTTCAGGGGCACTTCCTCAGGACGCGCGCACAAGCCTTAAGTAGCGGAAGTGGAGTTAAGGGGGCGGGGCTTCACGATGAAACACTAAAAGAAGATAAATATGGCCATAAGTAAGTGGTAATATGTAGAATAAATCTAGCAAGGTGGTCCGAGTTCATGAACAGTCCTTCAAACTCAGGAAACGCACCGTGGCAGTGAAAAATGTAGATGATGACACAGAGGCTTCATGGGTTGAGAGTATCCAGGCTCAACAGGCACTTCAGGGGCACTTCCATCTTTTCCATGGCCTGCACAACTTGGTCAAATGATTTGGACTCCACTAGCTCGATCTCTGGCTTCCGAGACCATTGGTCTATCATCACTAGGAAGTGCATCCCCCTTGCCCTTGGACCCAAAGTCTGCATGGACAATGTCCCACGGCTGGTCGCTGCGAGGTATGGACTCTATCCTCGGCTCTTTGTTGACTGGGGCAGTTGCTTGACACCAGATGCAGTTGGCGATATACTCGTGCGCTATCGCCTCCAGGCCCGGGAACCAGACTTTCAGCCATATTCTCGACTTCATCTTGGCCGTTGCCTGATGGCCACAGTCTGCCAGCTCCATCGCTCTTCCCACTAGTGCCTGCGTGATCACTAACTGGTGCCCTCTTAAGATCAGTCCTTCAGTTCCCGACAGTTTGTGTCTTAACTGCCACAGCTGCTCCAGGTCATGTTGCGCACCTCGACTCCTGTGGTTGGGGTTGGATAGGACGGTCTTCCTATAGCCACTGGTCATGGCCGCTCAGGCCACCTCAAAACACACTGTACAAGGTGCCTGCTTCCTCCTGAATGGTGAGTGCAACCGGTTTGGTGGCCTCCATCGCCAAGCGAACATGTTCTTCGACCGCTACCTGTGCTGTATCTTCTTGCCCACCTCCGCTCCTCGGATGACGCGAAAGGTAGTCCACTGGATTGTGGGCTCCAGGTCTGTATGTCGGCACCACTCCGTACTCCATCAGGACCAGCATCCATCGTTCGATCCTCCGTGGCGGCTTAGACGAGGATCCTACCATGATGTGGTGTAACGGTTTGTGGTCAGTCGCTATCATAACAGGTTTGCCCAGTATGTAAATCGGAAAATGTCGGCAGCCCCATAGCACGGCCAGGGCTTTCCTTTCGATCTGGGAGTAGCGTTGCTCTGTGTTGGTTAGCGCCTTGGTGGTGTACGCAATCGGTCTCATCTGACCATGCGCATCCTGTTGCGACAGAACTGCTCCCAGCCTGACCAAGCTGGTGACGACAATGATCTCTGACTCCTTCCTCGGATCAAAAAATGCCATAGACTTCTTCCCTGTGAGTGCCCGTTTGATGGTTTCGAGGCATTCTGCTCTTTGTCCTTTCTCGTCAGCAGCCGGAGGAGCTCCGAGAGAGTCGCCTGGTTTGGTATAAAGGGACTGCAATACGTCCACCCCCAAGAAGCTCCTGATTTCGGACATGTTCCCTGGTGGGCTTGGGTTCTGGATGTCGCGATTTTCTGCGGGTCCGGGGAGATGCCCTTCTCATGCAATACAAATCCGAAGAATTCTATGATATCCTTCAGGAACTTGCACTTCTCGCGGTGTAGAGTGAGCCCAAAGAGCTAATTCCTCTCTAGAGTCTTTGCGAGGCATGCCATATGTTCAGATGGTCGTAATGTAACGCAAGTCCGGGTGGAGCTCCAGCTGATGGTACCCGGACCGCAGATCTAGCTTCGAAAACACTCTTGCACCATGTAGTTCTTCCACCACGTCGTCAAGAGTCAGGTGATGTGTCGTTCAGTCTTAATAGCCTGATTATGAAGTCTCATGTCGACACAAATACGTACTGACACTGGTTGCTTTGGCCTGCTTGCCACGACAATGGGGTATATGCATGGGGTGGGACCCTCTACTCATTCTATGTCCAATTTCACCAGGTTCTGCAATTCCAGTTTAACTTGTTGTCTGAGATGAAAAGGGATCCAACAGTGTTTCAGTGCAGTCGGGCGTACTGTTTCAGCTTGTGCAGCTTGACGGGTTCACCCCGTAGTTTGCCGATGCCCTCGAACACCGCCTTGAACCTCTCAAGGACTTCATTTATGTCTTCAGCATAAAGGCTGAAGGCAAAATGTACGATCCCAAGGGCCTCTGCTGCCGCACAGCTCAGTAGCGAGTGCTTATGTCGGTGACAATGAATTTAGCCCTAATCGCCTTCCCTTCGTGGGCCACTTTGGCAACGAACATGCCTTTGAGAGGTATTGGTCGTGTGCCGCCGAATGTGAAGATGTTCGCCCGGACTCTTGATAGCGCTGGAGGCCCCGGGAGTGCTTCGAAGTGACGGGTCACCATCACGCACACCGACTCTCCAGTGTCTGAGTACTGGCGCGCTTTCTCCTTCTACAGATACTGTGCACATATGCTGTCTCCTCTATTTCTTTATGGAGTCTATGCTTGAGATGAAAAAGATTTCTTCTTCCTCCTCTTCCGCCAGTTCATGACTTGGTGCCATCTGTTCGACAACCGCTACTTGCCTCTGTCGCTGTGCATCCTACTAGGAATGGTCACGGGTATGGGGGCTTTACACATCCGCACGAAGTGACCCGCTGTTCACGCATACTCTCACCTTTGTTGGGCATTCCCCCACAAGGGAAAGCTCCTAGCCACATTTGGGGCAGGGCAACAGTGTTTCAGTTCTCCTCGTGTTCCATTTGGGCCTTGTCGGACCAGCATTTTGCACGCGCCCTATCACGCGCCTTATCTTCACTTTCAGTGAACGAATTGCAGCGTCCGTCATTGTTGCGTGGCTTTCCGCCAGCTCATATGATCTGCCCATTTCCAGAATGCGGGCTAATGACCGACCAGGCTCACGTAGCACTTGGCGGCGCAGCTTCTCTGAAGCGCACCCTTGTATCAGTTGGGTTCTCACCATGCCGTCCTCATTCTCCCATGCACACGTACTTGCCAGATGATGGAGCCTGCCATAGAACTGGTCCAGGGGTTCCTCCTCCTTCTGCTTCTCGCTGCACATAATGAACTTTTCATAGTCCTGATTAGCCAGCGGCAAGAAGTGTTCTTCGAGGCGGCCTTTTGCTGCTCTATAGGAGTTGTTGATGGGAGTGAGCGACTTGAAAATCTTGTGAACCTCTGACCCAGCAGAGTATATGAGGGTTGCAATTTTTGCCCCGTCATATGTCTCGCCGGTTGCTCTAAAATAAATGCCCCACTTCTCTATTCAGAGCAACTATTTTGGTCCCAGTTTCAAGGGATTGCCTGAGGTGTCAAATTGTGGCCAGTGTCCCTTGTTGGCGTGGTGCCCTTCTTGCCAGGGGGGGCGTTGCCGCACCTTGACCGGCTCCCTGGAGTTAATCTTCATCGCTCATGGTTGCAGATCGCACAGGCACCCCTTTACAAAAGAAGGCAGCGATTTGCACCTGCTGATGCACTTCAGGGAGGTCTGGCGCTGTGGTGCTCCAGATCTGCTCCTTTTATATGACCATGTCCTGGTTTGAGGCATGTCGGCCCCCCCGGACAGTGACTCAGCGTGACTGATAAAATACTGATGGAGGACAAAAGAGAGAAAAAGAAAATAGGCTTTTTTTTGTTTTGTTTTTTAATGGGCCCTTGTGGCCCTGCTTGTAGTTTATAGCCCCTGTGGGTTCCAAAAATTGCCCACACGGCGCATGAGCACTCCACGTGTGGAGCTGCTGGATCACAAAATGGCAGTGTTTGCCTTACTGCAATGATTGTTGCATCTGACAGGCGTCGGATCAGGTTTCCGGAGATAAAATCACTGTCGGAATACCTTCTCCCCCTGCCCCCACCTCCTTCTCCCCCCTGCCCAGCTGCATCCTCGTCGCCAATGTTGTCTGCCTTGTCCCAAGACCTCTGCATGCAGGCCTTGTAACACCCATTCCTAAAAGGAACACACAGACACAGGTCCTGCCGTATCGGGCTCCCGGCGACCACTGCCGTGGTGCAGGGCCACCCCCTTTATTCATTACTATGCGGGATGGCAGAACGTTGCCGTCGCGCCACGTGACCACATCACACCACTCAAGCTGCACGTGTTGCACCAGCAGATATCACCCACCTTGATGTCACCACAGCACTGCATCCTGCACCACCACTATACCGATCACTCTAACCAGCACTGTTCCACCGGGCACTGCATTCACCACTGTATCAGGCTGTGCATCAGCACTGCATCCATTGCTGTATTTTGAAATGTACGAACGCAGCATCCAGATATGCTTTTACTTTTGCACTTAGCCATCCTTCAGCACAACACACAGTACTACATGGAGAACTTCAATCGTTCCGTTCCGTATTACCACGAATTGCACTCGCAATACAATGCACAAAGCACTTTATCAATCTACCTCATGCCATCTCACTGCTGAAAACATGACTCACCCCTGACCCCGTAACTTTACATGTACCAGCATTTCAGCCTTCATTGTACCCACTACTGCACCTAAGGCTACATCTAATCCTCCACTAATCAACCTAGCATAGCGGCCAGCTGGGCATTGAATGTTGTACAAAGCAATAGAACTATCACTGCTACACCATTACCTGATCTAGCCCCACAGCACGATACATGCAGAACAATATTCATCGCATTGGACACTGCAAATAGTGCTGCAATGAACACTGCATCCACTTGACCGAAATATGCAGACTTAAACCTAGCTGTACACATCCTTGCACTGAGCAGTATATCTAACAGTATACCTATAATTGTATCAAGTACTCTGCCTAGCACTTCACCTACCAATATACCTAACGCTATACCTAGCACTGTAACAGCATTCCATTAAAAAGGGTGCCTAGTAGTAAATCTAGCAGTGCCTCCATCCACAAATACATGCACCATCTCACCAAACAATATACCTAGCACATCACGGACAGGGTTGCACAATCTAGCATAGTCTAGGAGATTGTATGAATGGTGTGTGCCTTTTACGTGGTACTCTAATTTGCTGGCAAGTCAGGTGACATTTGCTGCAAGCAAAATTAGTTTTCAGTTAATGGCAAATATGTTTCACAGTGCGTGGCTGACATCGGGATGGCAGCATTGCGCCAAATTTGAAGTGTGCTTATGGGGATATGCTGGTAAGCTGTGTTTTGGCGCTGGCTGTTTTGGCACAGTACTGTGGACGTAGGTCCCTTTTTTAGGCGCACCAATATTCTGTCAACCAAAGCACAGGAAAAGGAAGTGCTTTGGTTGACGGTATATTTTTAGCAAACACTAGCCGCTCAATACATGGAGCTGTACTGTGGTGCACACTACATGCTCAAATAGGTTGCTGTGTCCCGCAAACAAAACAGGCTGGACTCCGCCATCAAGCGCGATATAAGAGCCCAATTGTATACTTTTTGAAAGGATTTATACAGCTGTGCAACCCACTCCCAGGCATGTAATATTAATCTATACTATGGAGCGCATCAACATTCTTCATTGAAGAGAACAAACTCCTAGGACTCCGCCAATCTGGCTTCCGCCCCAGACACAGGACTGAAACCACCCCACTTGACCTGAAAAACCAAATGGACGATGCCCGAGACATGGGCAAACCAGCACTTCTCTTACTTCTTGACCTATCCGCGACTTTCGACCTCGTGGATCATGACATCCTATGCCACCACCTCTCCTCTACTGCCAAATTCTCCCCTGAAGCCACAGCATGGATCACCTCCTTTCTAGACGGAACCATGCAAGTATTCTCGGACCTAGCATCCGCCTCACCAACTATCATACTCTGCTGTGTGCCCCAAGGCTCCTGCCTCTCACCCACCCTCTACAACATCTTCACACAACCCCTCTTTCTCATCCTCGACGCCATGGGCATTTCATACACAAACTACGCAGACGACACTCCGATCCTCCTTACCCTCACTGGCAACTATGACACTGACTCCATGACCCTCAACAACCTCTACAACACCATCCAAGCCTGGATGGCAGACAATGGACTATGCCTCAACTCCGACAAGACTGAACTCCTCCTGGTAGGCTCACCCGACATGCTGAAAAATCTAGACTCCCAATTCAGTCATTTCACCATAGACTCCTCAAAATACCTGTCTCAGAATCAGTCAAAACCCTTGGAGTCTACTTGGATCCATGGATAAACAAGTCAACGCTATAGCCTCTGCAGCTGCATATCATGCCAAACTAATCAACGTAGTCAGGCCCTTTCTCTCCAAAGAGAACTGCACAAACATAGCCAGAGCCATCACTGGATCTAGGCTTGACTATTGTAATGTCCTCTTTCTAGGCACGTCCAACAAAAACCTAGAGAGGTTACAAATCATACAGAATAGTGCTCTCTGGGCAGCCCAAGGCATTGCCAAAAGAGAACACATTTCGGAGGCCAGAAAACTAGCCCACTGGCTCCCAATAAAAGAAATTATCATCTTCAAGACTCTGACACTGACCCACAAGTGCATTCACCTTACTGCCCCTGACTACCTCTCCCAAAAGATCAACCCCGTCTCCTCTACGAGGCCAACCAGATCACCATATTCTAACATGCTCTCTGTGCCATTAGTAAAAAAAGCCAGAGCAGGTGGATCCAGCTTCCCATATCTGGCACCCACTCACGGGAACGCCCTACCTCCCACAATCCGAGGTGAGGCCTCCCTCAGCACCTTCCGCAAAACCATGAAAACCATCTTATTCACATAAGATGCCTCGCACCAGTTGAATACATATCCTATGTTCCTAATGCATAAACTGTATTGAAATGACTAACTGTACCAACCAAAATATCAGCTCTATGCTTTGTGGAATTCATAATGTACCACTGAATGCCTCCATTCCTGTAACTAAGCTCTTGCAAGTAACAGCGCCTCAATGCCCATGGGCTACTTGCTCGCTATATAAATATAAATAAATAAACAATACCTGACCACTGACTATTCCCGATGGATGAACAGGCCGCAACTCCCATTACTACGTTACTGTTAAGATGCCAGCCCAAAGGCTGGCTACTCACACCCTGTACAGCGCTTCATTGCTCTTGTGCTAGCTCCACACTTTAAAAAAAAAATATATATATATTATTGGTTTTAACATCTGCCAAACAACAAGCTATCACAGAACAAGATCAACGTCTGTTGCGTTAACATTTCTTAAAAATTACCCCCAACTCCCTCCCTTTTTTGCCCTTCTCTCCCTCCCAATTCCTGCACCATAATGCATTAAACACTGGTATCTACCAAAAAAAGAAAGGAGAAAAAATAAAACTTGCAACGTATGGCACTCCTCATTCAGCTATTGGACTTCATCCTCCTCCCCACCTTTTATGGCTTCCGCCGCAAACCGAGAATGTAACAAGGCCTCCCATGCTGCAATGCCTACTGTGGCCTCGCCTTGACTGCCCCATACTGCCCTCTTCCATGATACTGTTTCTGCCATCGCCCACCTCATCAGGTCCCGCCGCCAATCCTCCACCGCCGGGCCACAAGGAGATTTCCACGCCATGGCTATTCGACATTTGGCGAGGATGCACGCCAAATCCTTCATTTTATGGGCATGCTTTGTGCCCTTGGGGCATGGAAAGTGGCCCAGCAAGCATGCCCCCGGAGAAAGCGCATCCAGTTTCAACACCCTTCTATGCAGTCTACTCACCACACTCTGCCAGTATAGCCCCACTACAGGGCATACCCAAAACGTATGGAAAAGGCCAACATCCCCCGCCTTGCACCTGGGACACACTTGTACTACAGCGCCTAGGACCCGCAAGATCCTCTGAGGGTTCATATCTGCTCTGTGTCACTAGCAGCTGTATGAGCTGCAGTCTTGTGTTCCGTGACACTCTTTTGTGGTATCCCAGCACCTGCCCCCATTGTGCATCTGTAAACGCTATTCCCAAGTCTTCCTCACATTTACCCTATGTTGCTAGATGGGAGGGTGGCCCATTAGTCAGTAGAAGATCATATAGTCGCGATATAGTGTGCCCCTCTTCAGCTATATCGTATAGGACATCTACCACCACTGCATGCTTCCCCATCAGTTTGCTGTATGAAGGCCATCTACGCACTATCTTCGCACTATCTCCCTCTTGATTGTGCTATGTAACGGGTATTGGCCCTTATTTAGTCCAGTTCTTTCTGCCAACTCTGAAAAGGGTACAAAAGACAATCCTGGAACAGGTCCCCATTTGTGGTCACCCCGCAAGTTTCCCATCTAATGTGTATGCACCTCATGCTTTGTATCGAAGATACATTTGCACCAAAATTTGGTCTGTGAGCCCCATTGCCGCCATAGCTATATCCCAAATTTTCAACCCTAGGGACACTAGGTGCGGCCAGTGGCCTCCCCAGGGTTTCCTGATCCACACCAATTCTTTCAGGTAGTGACGCAACCCTATGGGCTGCAGCATCAGTGTCTGGGGTAGGGTCATCTGCCCGCCAGTCTACCACAAACTGTACATACCCTGCCACATAGTATAGTTCAAACTGCGGAACCCTGATGCCACCCTCAGCATGCGACCTGTGCAATAGCGATAAAGCTATTCAATTCCTCCTATTTTGCCACAGGAACCCTCTACAAATGCTATCCTAAGTTTTAAAGAAAGGTCTAGGTATGTAAAACTGGACATTTAGAAGAAGTGTAGCATCGTGGGATGCACCACCATCTTCAACAGAGCTGCCCTTCCCATCAATAAAAGGGTCATTCTAGCCCAGAACTTGATAGAGCTCTTAACACCCTCCAAGGCCCTGAGTGTGTTTTGTGCATGCTCCACCGCAGGGTCGTGATACACGTTGACTCCCAAATACCTGAACGTGGTCATTTCCCACCGTAGAGTAAGAGCCGGCAGCGCTCCTATGTCTAACCTGCGCAGTCCTGCGAGGGGAAACAAGGCAGACTTGTTCATGCTAATTGTAATTCCTGACATTTTTTGCAAAGAGTGCCAGGGCTTCTAGTAACAATTCCAAATTATCTGCAGTGTTCTGAATATACAACAGCATATCATCCGCATACAGGGATATAAGATGCATAGTCCCGTCTATTTCAATGCATGCCTCTATGTATTCCGTTCTGAGATACTGAGCAATGGGTTCCATGGGTAGGACCTAGAGCAGTGGCGACAACGGCCAACCCTGTCTTGTCCCCTTCTCCAGTTCTTGTGCCTCCAGAGATATGTTTCCCTGTTTTGACCCTAGCAATCGGTTTAGTATACACTAGCTGTACCCACTTGATTCTATGTCTGCCCAAACTTGCACAAAAGTTGCGTAAAGCCAGTCCCAGCCAACGGAATCAAACGCCTTAACTGCATCTAATGTGGCTGTGGCACACAGTGTGTCCCAGAATGCTGTGCAATCTATCACGTGATGCAATCGTGTCAAGTTCCAGGACATACTCCGTCCTGGTATATAGCCCCTTTGGTCCGGCAGCACCAAATATGTATCACTTTTTTTTATCGATTTGCAAGTATTGATGTGAGTATCTTGCTGTCTTGATTGAGCATTGACAGGGGCCTATAAGAGCTACACTCCTCAGGAGGCTTTTTGGGTTTGCGAAGTGAGGGGCCAATTCTTGGGCGTATTCCTTGTAGAATTCACTAGGGAGCCCATGTGATCCCGGTGTCAGAGTTACAATCGTGCTTAGTATATCTTCTAGGGAGATGGGTGCTTCTAAGCTATCTCGTGTCTCCTGACTCAACACTGGAAGTGTTATCTCGTCCAGCGCTTTCACTATATGGGCCCTTGGCATCCGGAACCTCTCCCGATAAAGGTTTTGGTAAAAATCCAGAACCACGTTTTTGACACCCTTCTGGGTATGACGCAAGTCTTTGTTTCGTCTATATAGAGTGTATGGGCCTCTGTTTATCCTGCTTTTTATACAGCCCTGCCAGCTGGCAGCCTGGTTTATCTCCCTCTATATTTTGCCTCTCAGTATATCTTGCAAAACTGTGTTTACCCAACCTCTTCCAACATTCCATGCATTTCTGTTTTAGCGCAAAGACTCTTGCATTCTTGTCCGATAGCTGCTCTTGGGATTGTTCTAATTGTCTCAAGCTTTCCTCAGCATAGGACAAATCCCTGCATATGCTTGCTTGGACACCCTTTGACCCTGCTATGGCCGTTCCCCTAATCACTACCTTCAGTGCCTCCCAAAAGGTCCCTGCACTATGGACACTTCTTTTATTATGCAAAACATAATCAGTGATGCCATCTTTGATACAATCTCGGAATGGGGGGTCTTGCAGTGACTCACCTCTGAGCTGCCACGTAGCGATCAGGACTGTAGGGGGCACATATTGCCATTGCAGACTAAGCAGTGCATGATCTGACAACACTACCTTTGTACTGAGCATTCCTGATGAGGTGAGCTAGTTTGCATCCTGTAAAAAAGTAATCTATTCTCGTGTGCACTGCATGTGGTGCTGAATAGTAAGAGTAGTGCCTGGTGTCCATATGTAGAGCTCTTCAGGTATCCACCAGGGTGAAGGAGTCTAGAAGTGTCTGCAGGGTCTTAGCAGACAGAGACGGTCTAGTATATTTCGTGTCTGATCTATTAAAGTCACCTCCCCATATTATGTTACTATTCCTATAAGGGCCCAGCCTGGGGTATAGGGTTTGGAAGAATTTAGTTTCCCGGTGGTTGGGGGCGTATGTGTTGACCAGACCTGTAGCCACCTGTTCAAGAAGGCCTGTACCACCACCATCCTTCCCACATTATCTGTTTTAACGTGGGTGACCTTGCAGGGTACTGATGGCGCCATCCATATTCGGACTCTGCGTGCGTAAGCAGAGTATGTAGAACCCAGGACCCGCCCCCCTCTCCCATTTCCTTGCCAGCAGTGTTGGCTTCTCAGCCGTACGGTGTGTTTCTTGCAGCTTGGTTATGTCCACTTTGCATCTCCTAAGGTACGAGTAGAGCCTGTTCCTTTTTACAGAGGACATTCACAGATCCAGCCATTGGTTTTCTCCCCCACTGCCGGGCTAATCCGCCCCCACTTGACATCCATCTCTGCTTTCTTCTTATGAGGTGTTCCAAACAAAGGTGATGCACTACTATCTCTTTTCGCATACGTGCAGGCAACCCCAACCCCAACCCCAAAAAAACCTTCCCAACAATAACCAAATGCCCAGCTACCTTCCCGTTGCTCAGGCATTTCCGCTTCCCGCGTTCGCCCCAAGCCGTCCTGCCTGAGGGTGGTGCACAGTGTATAGGCACAGAAACAAGTGCCTCTAGGAAGAAAGAGAACTCGGTGTGGGGGGAGGGCCTGGGAGGGTGTGGCAGCAGCATCCGCGAGTACGATCTTCATCATGGTGTAGGTTGCCGAAGCCCCGCCATGTACAAAGAAGGAAAAGAGTCAGCAAGTGCATAATTTTTTTTGTTCCAGGGAGGATCCCGCTCCCAGCGAAAGATCCTTTGCCTCAGAGTGTCCCCCACCCAGCGACGGTGTCACTGGAGCACTGCGTCTCACCTCGATCAAGTTCCGATGCCCGAGATGCTCCTGGCCACTGGTTGCATAGAGTGTCCTTTACATCTCTCCTCAGTGTCATCTCCCTCTTTACCGCCAGGGCATATCTTCTCCCTGTCTGCCTGTGCTTCCTCTGGAAGGTCAAAGAGCCAGGACATATGATTTTGAGTCACGAAGGGTAGATCAACATATATTTCAGGCCTGCCGCTCGGAGCCTTGACTTGGCCGCTGAGAAATTGCACCCTCTTTTTTTGTACTTGGAAAGTATAGTTGGGGTAGACCGCCAGATCTGCCGAAGCTCTTCTCAATTCACCCCCTTGTCTGGAGTATGCCAATATTTTCTCCATGTCCTTCTAGTTCAGGATCTTATCGCTGATCGGCTTCAGAGGTGCTCCTGGAGGGGGGCGTCTGGTCAGTGCTCTGTGTGCCCTCTCAATTGTGAAACCTTGCGTGAGTTTTCAGAGCCCAATCTGAGGCCCAATGTCCTCAAGTAGCATGTTCTCAATATAAGACGTAGGGTCAGCAGCCTCCTCCCCCTCAGGCAAGCCTACTATATGAATGTTATTCCTCCTGGCCCACCCTTTGCTTCTTCCACTTTATTTTCCAGGAGGCTGACTTCTGCTGCAGAATATGGACATCCGCCTGTGTCTCGCGGAGCACTCCCGTGTTCTCCTTTGTTTGCGTCTCCAGGGTGTCGGTGTGCTCCACCAAGTTTCGCACCTCCTGGCGCAGCAGTCTGACGTCTACTTGCACTGCTGAAATCTGCGCCCCCACTGAGACGTTCAAGTCTGCTTTTGCCTGCATCACCTGTTTATGCAGCTCTACAGTCTCACACCCTTTCTCCTGGGCAGGTTCCATATCGCTACCAGGAGACTTTTGCTTGGCCCTGGCAAAGCCGTCTAGCATGCGTTGACTTTGTTTCGGCTTAGCCGACTTGGGAGGCATCAAGCCTGCTGGATTCCTGGTGCTCCGTCTCGTCCTTGTTCCGCCCAGAGCCCCTGCGTTGGGTACCTGGGCATAGGTATTTGTGTATTAGTTGTGGCTGAGCTCTAACCGGAACTCCATGTGTGTGCCAGTTGTAGGGACCCGTATACCTCCACTGTCGCCATTTCTGTTCCATATGCCTTAGCCACCTTAAAGCCGTGTCCACTGTGGTGTGCAATGCAAAGTGTGTGCACTTGAGCTTCTGTCCTGGACATTTCTTGGTCCTGCGCCAAGTATGGCTGTTGTCAGCGAATCCGTTACTGTGTCAAAGAGGGCTAATCGGATGTTGCTGCCTGTGCTGCTATTGACATAAATGGAATGCTCTACACCATGCGTCCTGGGTCCTGTGCTCAATGCGTTCATCCAGTTCTTTTATCATGAGGATTCCCCATGGGCCGTGGATCCCCAGGGCTGCTTTCCATGTTGCTCCCCATGGCCCTGATCCTTTTATTCAGTGCGCGACTCCAGACTTCAGCGCGTGAGGATTCCGGGGCTCAATCAAAATTGCGAAAATGTCACCCCGTGGTCCGGGTCTTTGAGCGCTCGGTCCTCTACACGTGAGGATTCCAGAGCGCACACAGTGGTTTGGGTTTTTTCGTATCCAGGGCACGCATCCGGTCCTCTTCAAGTGAGGATACCGGAGCGCAATGAGTTGTGGCTGCGCGATACCCACAGTAGTAGTATTAGCCCCGGGGGCTTAGTTATTTATGCGCACGTCACTGCTGCATGACCCGGGCTGGCTTCTGTATGTCCCTGCTCTACAATCTCCCCTATGAGGGAGCTGGGGCCACTGAGGATGCAGCATGCACGTGCCTAGCATGCAGTGTCAGATCCCCTGTGCCGGCTGGGGTCTGGCGACGCTACTCGCGTCTTCTCAGGTCTGGGCACTACGACAGTCGGGTGGCCGTCATCTTCTGCATGGGAGCCTCTGCTGCTCGCCTCGGCAATCGCTCCTCCTCTGACCTGCCGCTGCTCTTCGAATGTGTCCTGGGCACCACACGGCCTCCGAGCTTCTGCCTCACATCTGCATTCACTCCGTCTTCGTGGCTGCCATGTTTGACAAAGGTGCTATCAGCAGTCCCGCACCGTCACGCCTCCTCCGATCACAGCACTGCTCAATGCCTCATGATATGGCATTTGCAACACGCCTATACACGCGTGTTTCAAGGCCTGACAAGGCAAAGAAGGGGGAATGGAGGGAGGACAGAGACCACGATCTTACTAGGCCAAGTGAAATTGAGATCGTGCAAGTGCAGGGGAGGTGGCATGGGGAAAAGTGCTAGGAGAAAAGGGAAGGGGCAGTGCTGTAGATGGGATCATAATAAGAAGTGGGGCCAGCAGGTGGCAGGTGCAAGGGTAAGCGCAGACAGCAGCTTTCCAAAAGTGCAGCTAGTGGGGCTGTAGGATTACAGATTCAGACCCAAGTACAAGGGTTGCCGGGAGGCAGTGCGGGTGTGCAACTGGGCGGGTAGGGACCTGGGCCCGAAATCAGAGGGTAGCCAGGTGACCAGTGCAGTATCAAACAGGAAATCGGCAGGGCAGAGTAAGAGAGAAGGCAGAAGCAAAGAGGAAGGTCTTGAGTTGCTTCTGGAACCAGGAGGCTGTTCCAGAGGGGAGGCCCCAGCCGAAGAAAGAGATCTGGGCACTCCGTGGTGTACCCCCACACCATCGCCAACTTTCAGCGAAGTTCCTATGATGGCGCTTGCTATTCAAACGGATCTTTCACGATCCAGCGGCAGCGGTCCATGAATGCGACCTACTCCATTGGCTGCTAGCCATGCCCCAGCTCCACACTTTAAACATTTAAAATAAATGAGCGGTAAACCTGACTTCAGCTTTGTCTTCTATGGTGAACCAGAAGAAGGGCTTGGATAATTAGAGTTCATGTTTGGTAGTTTTATTAAAAATAAAAGAGAAGAAATCTCTAACTAGCTCTATACCTGTGAGGGTGTGCTTAAAGTCCAAAATAAAGTTCTTCGGTCGAATTCTTTCCAGCTAACTGGCCATAGCACTATAGAAAAACATCTAAATAAAAAGGGAAATGGGAGCCTTTGTACAATAGCCTCAGCAGACATCTTCCTGGCCCATGTTATTTGGTTTGTTCTTGGGGTTTCAGATTTCCTTTTTTAGAAAGCAGGATAATCTTCCCAGTCTTTGTATTAAGTCAGGGGTTTGCACTTTCTCCTTTTAACGAAGAAAACTGTCTCTTGATGGGAATGTTTCCTTTCCTCCAGGATCTTTTATAACAAACAAAAAACACTTCCTCCTTCGAGGCATAGGGGTTTTCTCCAAAGTCCTGTTATCCTCATACATGGTATTTGCTTTCGACCCAGTTGTTTTACGTAGGGCTGCTCTCCACCCTGTCCTGTTAAAGTTCTGTACCTTCTGTTGCTTTCTCATCTTTAATTTGAATGTTCATATCTCTTCCTCAATGGCCCTTGCATAGGGTATTTGTATACTCTGGTTTCTCAGGCTCCCGTAACCGTGATATCTTTCACAGCCATTATTCACAATGTTTGTGTTTTTATCAGTCTCCCTTATATGGGGTATATGCAAACTTTGGTTTATCAGGTTACCATAACCTGTATAGCTTTCTCAGCTGTTATGCACAATGTTCATATTATTATAAATCCCTGTTTCATAGGGTATTTGCACATTTGGGTTTCTAAGGCTCTCATAACCTTGGTAGCTTTCACAGTGGTTATTCAGAATCTTGGTATTTTGACCATTCACCCTTTTTATTGGGTATTTGAGCAGTCGGGTTTCTCAGGCTGACGTAACCGTGATACCTTTCAAAGCCGTGAATCACGTCTGCTCCATGTAATGGTAGGTTCTCCGTTGGGTTTCTCGGGCTCCCATAACCTCGTCTGCTTTCCCCACAGCTACTTGCATCTGTAGCTACAGTTCGACATGTGTTGCGCCTAGGGACTCTGGCTCCCTCAAAAGATCTGGTCTCTGCATCTGTTACCGGCCCACAACTGCTCGTTCGTTTTTGCTCCACCAGACGAGACCGGGTTCTTCCCGTCTCTGCTTCTCCTCCGAGTTCGGCTCCTCGGTCACGGGAAACGCCATCTCTCAAACATTTGCTTCGCTGCTTGCTTGCCCTTCTCACTGCCACTGGCTCTGCGGCCCAGCGTGGCTCTGCCTCTCTAGGACATCATTGTTGCACAGACTTGCCTTGGCGCAGCAGTTCCCTTTCCTCTGTAGCAGTTTCCTCTCCTATACATGTCACAGGAATATACTGAACGGTGTCCTTCACTGATCATGGCGTTCAGGCTGTGTTCAGCATTGCCTGTAGCCAATACATAAGTAAAAGGATCCTTGCGGAATATAGTAGTTGTAGAAGATATTAGTCTTTTCCACATCGAGGGGAGTGATTCCCAGTGAGGTCCCACTTGCCCAGACCCCTAGGGAAGGTCTTGAGTATCAGGCTTACCTCCCTAGCCTCAAATGGGGTCGGACCCCTCTGGAGAAAGGACGATTTATCCAGATTCGTCACATTTCCTTCTGCTCCCATATGCTCTATCAACAAAAGGAGCCTACAGATGATGGTAGGATTGTGTTCAGCTGTGGATAAAGCCTGCTGAATCTTCGTATGGCAAAACATTGTTAGTCTAACTGTTAAAATCTTGTTTAATATTGTATTGACCACATTGATCATAAACCGAGATCTATTAAAGTTACATTCCACATCACTTTTGACTGGCTTCACTAGCATAATGATTACTGCTTCTCTAATGAGTTCCAGTATCCAATAGACATCCAACCCACAAGGCCTCCTTGTACGTGGCTAACAATTTTGAAGCCAATATAGGAATCTGGCCTCCTTGTACATGGTTAATAATTTTGAAGCCAATATAGGAATCTTGGTGTGATAAAACTCTGCTGGTAGGCCCTCCCTGCTCAGTAGTGCCTCGCCCTGGTGTAGTTCAAAATACAATTTACTAGTATCATGTAAGCCTTCACATCATATATACAGATAGTGTAATGTTTCAAGTTGCCCAGTTTCAAAGAACCTACAACTACGCTCCTACAGTTTTAATAGAGTTAATCTTGTTTTTTAATTAATTTGCCTAGCATCTTTATTTGCAAATAGTTGTGGACATAACGGCATTTTTCTTTCAAATGCAAATATTTTCAGAGATTACTCTGATCGTGCCTGTTTCTTAGTTTTCTATATTTTTTTGTTACCTGCCTTTTGTATTTGTAACAGTCTGAAACACCATTTTTAAGTTAACTACGTTTAGATGTAACCCACAAACGTTCATTGCATTTATGTGAAATACCATTTCTGTTCTTCCTTTTAGATTTACCCTATAAGCTCTGCATGTTAGATCTTGGAATCCTAGTTAATGACAGTACCCCCTCTCCTTGTATTAGCCTGGGATACTAATGGAGTTAGTCTGACCTACGTTTATTGAAAGTTTGCACAGGTGCTTGTGCGGAGCCCTAGTTTTAAGCGCCATATTTTTCCTTCACATTATTTCAAATAATTGATCTACCCTAGAGCCCAGACTTCAGTGCCAGCAAAAGTAGTGAACTAATCTGTTTTGTATGTGTTTTTGAATCCTGTCCCAGTACACTTCCAGAAGAACGGGATGTTACTAGCTGCTTATTCAGTAAACAATTAAACGCCCCAGCTCAAATTAACCTACCCTCTATATAGCTATGCGCTATTGCTGCTATATCGCAGAAGAAGCTAGAAACAACACTGTTTTCGGTATACCTAAAGGACATGGGTAGAACTAGAATGTAATTCCACCAACGCATGCACATATACCGAGCATTAGTGCCTGTCAGTATTTTCTCAACTTGCAGGTGTATCCAGTACTGTTACGTCAGAGTGGTAAACAGACGGGGGCCTCACAAAGTAATTGGTTTGTTATACAACACAAATATAATCCGGCTTCGGCTGGACTGGCTAGGATGAGGGGGAATCTTAAAACCACTAAAAAGGAATTATTCCAGCTTTATTGAAGGTCATAGTCTGTCAATCCACCTGGAGCTGATGTGATTTTTTTATTTTTATCTTTAAAAAAAGAAATGTTATCACTCCTACATCCACCGCCTGTCCTCCACCCCAAGGTGAGTGCATTAGAACCCTATTTGACCCCCAGTAGGTGCAGTGGCAGGAATAGTGGTAGAGAAAAGCATATACCTGTCACTGTGCATCAACGAGAAAGTAGACCATAAACCCCTGCAGTGGGCTAACCAAACCACTCTCATTCATCGACACAGGACTCGTACACTAATATCATGTAATTTATAGTGTGGCAACTGTGATCATGTAATTTATAGTGTGGCAACTGTGGAGTCTCCTACCACCCCATTCCCTATGACACTTGCACAATATACTATAAAATAATATAAGGTACTTTAGATGGATGTCCACATTTAATAGCCATAGACAAATGTTCATGACCTGATTCTCAATGACCAATCAATGAAAACTCTCACACTCTTCTGCAAAGTGCATTTCTTTTTATTAAGAGAAAAAAGAAATGGAAAAGCACTGCAGCTATCGCTGCAACTTCGCATGACGCACTCGATAATAAAATTGCCATCAATGAAAACACTAACATTTTCCAGCCTATACCGCTACTCCAAATGATGTAACCAACTTAGAAATCATAAAAACCATTTCTGCTGCTCATTGATTCTCACTAGAAAGCCTCATGAATTGAACTGCCTTGTAATACCTACTCCTCCTTCTCAATGTGATATAAAAATGTGTAAAACCATCTCTCATAATCACAAATGTCCTTTGAAATGGTAGGGAGCTGAAGGGCTATAGCTGGTGGAAGGCTTGTTTGGTTTGGACAATACCAAATTCATTGAATAATGCACAAAATGTCAAATACAATGGCAAAAACCACCTAAAAATCCCAGCATGGTCTCTAATGGCTATAGCACAGCCTTACAAGAGATCTAGTGTCAATTGGAATTGACCGTGATGCAAAAATAAGCCACATTGGAATAAAATAGTTTAACCAGTATTGAGCTGCTGTAGGTAAGGGTGTTTCCCTATACAGCTTAATTTTAAAAGGATTAGTTCTCCCAAACAGCGAAAAGAAAAGGCTTTCTGAACCTTTTTAAAATACAAGAAATCCAATTTCAATGCTCTAAAATTCAGGACAGAATAAAGGAGCAAAAGTGAGCACCCCATTTCATCGATAAGACGGAATAGCGAAGGGTGTCTGGCTTGCTTATCCCTGCCATCAGGTCTCCTCTGGCCCATGTCCCCAGTCCGACGGTGTCTCTCAATGAATCCAAAATACCCTCTCAGAGCCTCACCTTTTTATATAGCTTTTCGTTTGTTCATTTAAACATTGGGCCAGAAAATTCTCCATGCTCGCCCTTGCATGTAAGGCACATCACTCTCTGTTATTGCAGTCCATCTGAACATTATTTATAGTTTACTCGAACATTGCATACCTTTTACATAAAAAGAACTGCCCCTGGATTGCAACCCAGACTACTTCTTTACCATATTCTACTCGTGTTCCAAAACGGCTGATAACTTGGCTTGCAGCATGGACTTCTCTCAAGACACTAAGGGATTGTGTAATTACTCACTTAATAGAATTTTAATGAAACCTGCCACATTTTACTAAAATGCTTATATATGCACACATATACACACCTCAGATATCCTAACTGTATTGTCCCCCTGTTCAGGTATAATTTATTACCGCGCTCTGCCTCCAAGGGGGTCAGACACGTTGCAGTAATTGGGATTTTAAGTGTTCTTTCACTTCTTTCTTAATGTTATTGGATCTGTCTGCAGGCAGTGCTTCAGTCTAGATGCTGGATTCTCACTGTGCGGTCCTCCCCACCTGCCAGACTTGTGGGGGTCTGAACTTGCTCCAAGTCTTGGCACAGTCAGTTTTCTCCAGATCTCGGTAAGGTCAGGGAGCTTTTTATATGCACCCCAAAGCACTGGCAAGCGACTCTGCTATAGTCGTCAGCACAGCAGAGGATGAATTTCTGTCTTTCCAAGACCTTTCTACTCCCTTTCACACCTTCCTGCTCTCTCTAATTTCTCCTCTTCCTTCTTAATTCCGCCAAACGTTTGGGTGATTGTGACCTTTCCCCCCTATGGACATTCTCTTTCTACTGCTTACTCATTTGTTTTCTGATCCTCTGGTCTTTCCTGTGCTCCTTGTTGCCTCTTGCTTTCTTTACCACTTCATGTAACCTTTCCTAGGCCTCTCTGCTTTGTGCTGCCTCCTTTACTTTTTCTTATCCAACCGTTTACAGCTGTTGTATTCTATGTGCCACAACTGATACTCAACCGGCAAAGAGATAAGCAGCTTAAACCCGATACACTCAACAGAGAGAGGTAGAGTATGAGTCACTGAGACCAGCTCACATTGCCGAAAATTTCCACAGCAGATGATTAAAGACAATGTAATTAGCAGCTATCATGACATCTTTAATTGTTGATGGGCATTCAAATTAATACAGAATTACTACTCTTTAATTTTATACACCAGTGTAAGACAGCCTGCTAGAGCTGATCATGTCAGTGTCTTGACGTAATAGAGACTTTTGGTTGAATCGCTTTTCTTTCCTTGAACAACAGTTCCCTCCCATGCCCGAAGAAACTATGCGTATAGAATGCCTTTGTCATAAAGCATCTTCTTGGCGTCATCAAATAATAAACCAAGTTACAGAATTTCGACTCCAAATCCAGATAGAATGAAATCTTGTTTCCATTTTATTGCAGTAAGCCTTGCCTGTGAACTCCGTTTCGTACCTTCATTTTATCCTGGTAACGCTGAAATGTGATCATTCAAGGTAGAGCCAGCAGGTTGCTTTTGTTTAGGGTGGGGGGGGACAACAAGGGGATGGTCTATGTGCTTTGTCGTTTTGTAGATTCTGTAAGGATTTCATGTTGACAGGTAGTGGGCTGAACTGTTCCAAAAAGGCATCCATGTTTCCATGCTCTTTTCAGTTTGGCAGTCCTAGCAGAAAAAACATTATTTATAAGTGATCGATCTTCCAGATCATTGAGCTTCACCCCTCATCGTTGGGCCTTATTACTTAGTCCTGGAGGGTTACTTGGCCCGTTGGAGTGGGCTGCAGAAGAGTCCTCGGGTGCAGACCTGCTGTTTAATTTCTGTCCTGGACCTTCATTTACCTGTCTGGTCTTATTTATGTGATTGATATGTGAAAGTAGTCAAACATTTTTGCTATTTCTTTAGTGCCCTCCAACATAAAGACCTTCCAGTCCAAACTTGGCTGACCAGCCTCAGCCACCAGCTTGCACCTCCCTTTGCGGTCCCCAAACCAGCTGCACCCGTTCTCTGAGCCCTTGACTGATTTGTCTAGCCTACTATGCCATTAACATTAGAGCCAAGTGCACTACTGTTCCTGATAACAGCAGGCTCAATTATGATGTTGTCGCCTTCAATGATGCCAGTGCCCCATCATACCCAAGTGCCAGCCAGCCTCCAGCGCGCCCAAAGGAGTAGGGAACCCGAGAGCGAGACTATGTAGCACCAGAAGCACCCAGCACAGATACCCCAACTATAAAGAGGAAGGTTCAAGGGTCCAGCAAACTCCTCTAGTCCTCCGTAAGCAATGAGAATACAAGCCAATCAATTTGATGTCATGTGATTATGGGGACAATCTAATTTCCACGAGGTGTAGAATAGAATTACCTGGGAAGGATCAAACCCATTTAAAATGGCCACAGCTGTTGCTCTCTGCACCTCCTGGCAGCAGTGCAGGTGTTTAGTGTGGAACTACCAGTGCAGCCACCTCCTCTGGCTGCCAGCTCCGCCAGTGAAGCAGTCCGGGAGCCTGACTACACATCGCCACTGCATACTCCTCAACTTTGGCTGAGGCATAGGGGTGGCACCGAAGACAGCAAAGAGAAACAGCACCAACGGATTCTGGGCAGACCTGTGCGCAATTTGTAATGTTGGGTGCATCAATTCCTCTATGATTACTTATCTGAAATATATATACGCAGCGGACCTCTGGAGTGAAGCGGCTAGTCTACCATATTGACTCCTGCCCAGGCCCTGCCATGCTTAAAGCTTAATTCTCCTAAAAAAACACTTTCTTTCCAACATTTATTGCATGAAACTGATTTGGTAAGCTAGTCGATCCTGGCAGTTAATGCTGCTCTTTGGGGAAGAGCGAGTTCTACCTTAGCGAACAACTTACAACAACAAAATAAGAGCAACAATACGTGGCCATTCAGATTGTTGGCCAGAAAAAACAATTCATTACTGCAACAGAATAATATACTACACACCACGCAAAAAAAAATGAACACGCACAGAAACCTCTAACAATCGGGGTTAATGCTACAGGTTTAACTGCTTTGATTTATTTATTCATTTTTTGGGCATTTGTTACGCGCTTATACAACAAATAAATTGCGTTTCAAGTCACCCAAGTGGCAACATGGGATAGAAGACAATGATACACTGGAAGATAAAGTCAAACCTACTAGGCCTTGTGAGCATTCAGAGCATGAAAGTGCAGAGAGAGCGGGGGGGGGGGGAGAGGGAATGGGCGGTAAGTGCAGGGGTGCCCGTGCTCGTGAGTGAGCAGCAGGTGTAAGTGCCTAAAGTAGGAGGTACTAGGGAACTATCATCTGTAAAAAATTATAATAAATGGGTAGGTGCAGTCCTACAGTGGTGAAGGCTGATAAGTGCCAAGGCAAGTGCTGTGTGTAGATGGAGGCTGAGGGCAATTAGGTGTGGGAAGTCAGGGCCCTGAAGGACACATAAGGGCCCTGGTCACCAATTTCAGTGACCGTGAGATTAGCAGGGGAGGGAGGAAGGTAAAGGGTCATCCACAAACATCGGACTCATAATATTCCGATATTGTCATCAACACTAATTTCGAAGATTAAGAGTTGGGCAATTTAACGTGACAATGTGACAGCCTTGTAAACTACATAAAGATGCTTAGTTTTCGGTAAAGTCATGGTTTAAAGAATCATTAAGCAATGTTCTTGTTTTGTTGATACTGGTGTTTTTTGATTCCTTCAGAACCTACCAGTGTCAATCAAGGTTTTGCATTAGTTCACAAAAGAGGGCAACACACAACTGTATGTCATTAAGATTAGGCAGTAGGAGACACCCATTAGGTATAAGGCAAAAAACACTAGCATTCAGTGGCCAAGGAAATGCAGGGTCAGTCGAAAGTAGGATAGTGAAGAGAAAACTGTCTAAACCTGTCCTACCCTTAAGGTTTTAAGAGAAAACCCTATTCCTAGGAAGCGATGATGTGCCGCTTACAAACAGGGGGAGACAGTAAAAGAAATCAAAAGAGAATTCATTTTTGAAAAAGCAACAACATCATGAAGGTTGTTTAACTCCTGAAAATCCTTGGTCACTGAGGGTCCTCGCAGAGGAGGAATCGGCACAAAAAGGGGAAGGATGTAAAAATAAAAGTAAAGTTTACACCTTGGTCTAGGAATCCAAATGGATGGGTACAAATCTGGACTGTCTATTATGGGTACATTACACCTTAACTATCCCATAGACAGGTCGAGATTTTCCAAGGTGACTCTACAAGTAAAATTATAGAGAAAAAGAGCTCAACACCATGTTATTATATTGCTGTAGTCCAAGCTAATTAGTCCAGCAAATATCCCCTGGTGGGGATGAGGTGAGCCAATTTCAGGTGAAGACGAAACGTGAAGACAACCTATAGGTCACGTCAACCGTTCCTATTGGGTGTTTAAATAGTAGGAAGGGACGTGAGACCTCATAAAAAGACATAAACAGACATAAAACAGGTTGTGCATGGTAAAGGTAGAGTATATTTTGGTTCTCCACTATGTAACAACCACCGTCCGTGACAATACTTGTCTGTTAGGGCTGCACCCTGCTAACTGCTCTTCGAGTGCCCTTTTGTTTATATCATTTGCATTAGTTCATACATGTAACCATCAGATTTTCACCGGGGCTTGAGTGATGTGATTCTTTTTTTTTTTTTTTTCTTTCTTTTTTCCAATTTGTATCCCGGGCTGGTAAAGATAACGGCAGCAGGGTTATTGTGCAAATGTACATCCCTACAATTTGTAAAATCAAAATCCCTTACCCGGTAAAAGCTTCAAAGGTCATATTGGAAAGCTCTAATGACATGAAGGATACAGAGCCTAGTGACTGGCAATAGATTTCTTCTGTCAGCGCAACCTGCTCAAAGCACAGACCCCTGTCCAAGCTCATAGGGTTCCACTAGAGACTGGCATGGGTGTCTCCAAGATTGTTCAGTGGCTCTTATCAGCACCCTTCTTTCTCCATAAAGACTGTTCTCTCTGTGAGCTTTGTCCCTCAAACCCAGAAGCCCGACCAGGCGTTAAGAAACAATCATTGTAGCAGTCTTCAAGCAGAGAGTCGATTTGCTCCGGGAAGAAGGTGTTTGGAGTTTCCTAGACCCTAAGGGTTGGGCTCAGGAGGATCAATCTGCATTCAGACTGCAAGGCTTCTCTGTATATGCTTGACTCTTCCAGGGGTAAATGTGGACAAGCAGTCGAGGCTATGCTCTGAAGAGGACATCAGAGTGGTAAAATGGTACAAGGTACATACAGCAGCACACAATAAGGTAGTGGCCACACAGTATATATTTAACAGTATACTCTATATATAGGATTTAGGCAGGAAACCTAGGTAATGCATTACAGGTATGTATGGTTTTCGGAATGTAGAAAAGTAGCATCTGCAGAAATCACTACGTTTTTCAGGATTCAGAATGAGCCCAAAATCCAATGTTAGAGATTCGATTTTTACCAGGGAGTAGAAAAACCTCATGTTATCCAAAGGGATAAATGCAATAGTGAGTTCTGAGGTTATTGTTAAGGGGAGCTGTCATTATTTCTAGTATCAGCATGTCACATTTCCGTTCTCAGACAACTTGCACCCAATGTTATTCTATGGTCCAATGTTTTCCGATGGACCAAAAGTGAGCAGAATGAGTTGCGTTACAAGGAAAAGGAGTTCTCAAAGTTGCGGTTCAGGGACTGTTATTTAGGGTATGCAGGCGGTGATCCTTGCCCAAGGAGGACATCACAAGGACCATGGAGGACGTAGCTGGAGTCTTGATCCTGATGGTGGAGTATTGTGCATCCACTAAAATTGCAGTCTTGTTATGCAGTTGGTGTAGGGGATTCCCCAGCCGTTCAAAGAAGGCATGTTGGCGTCTTGGACAGCCATATGTTGCATTTCCTTACTACTACCAGTCATAGCAGGATACTTGAATTTCCAGACACAAGTGACACATGCAGGTCCGGCAGGTGTTTATTTGGGTTAAAAGGAGCAAGGAGTCCTGGAGTTGAGTAAAGCAGCTGTGGTCAGCGGGAGGAATAACTGGTATGGATCCCTCTGGTTCTATGGAAAGAAGCCTGGATTGCACAGAGCCCATCAGTACCCTGCATTCATTTGCAAATTCATAGCAGAGCAATGGTTTCCCTTGGGTGATAGTCGTTTTCCAGCTACAAGTCACAGCCATTGGCACGTAAGCCCATATTTTATACAGTTCTTTGGAGCTGGATGTAAATCCAGCACCACATCCAACACAGTGCACTATTCAAACTTTTGGAGGCCTCACGATACAAAATGGGCCCAAATTTTAACAAATAAAAAAGAAACAGTCCCATCAATTCTAGCATCACCCATTCCTCGCTCCCTCCTTACCAGCCCTCATCCTTATGTAAAGCAGCATGATTATCATCACCCGTTAGTTGTAGAAGAGATGGAGTTTTCATTGCTCTGTACATCAACTATTGGCTTGTTTCTCCCAATTATGACCAACTCCATTGCAGCTTCGTCTTACATTTCCAAGGTTGCAAGTCATCAGGGGAGGTTTGTAAGTCATTAAGGAGTGTGCCCCATTAATACTCCAGGTCACTCACTTCCTCCCTCCTTTCTCCTTCATGCATTACCAATTTCTTGGCTGCTACCCACCTCTGCAAATCCTGCAACCATTGGTTCATTAAGGGGCCTTTCGGGCATTTCCAGGTGATGGCCATTCTGTGTCTTGCTTATAGCAATAAAAAGTCTGCTTTTTTTTCTTCCTTTCCCTCCTCTTAGGACCCCCAACAAGCATATTTTAGGAGAGCATGCAAACTGTCCCCCTAGCATCCCATTTATCTTGGTGATTACTCTGTGCCAAAAGTCCTGTAATATTGGGCACTCCCACACCATGTGCCAAAACCTCACTGAATCTTGGATGCACCTAGGACATCCATGTTTAGTACTCTGGTTTATCATGTGTAGTTTCTGGGGGGTCATATAGACCCGTTGTAAAATGTTGAATTGTATTAGTTTGAATCTAGCATTCCTGGATACCGTACTAATCTGAGAGGATATGTTAGACCATGCGTTTTCCTGAAAAGTCTCTGCCATGTACCTTTCCTGCTTCTCTTTCGCCTTCAATTGAGGCAAGGTTGCAGTGACCTGTAGTGCCGCATACAATCACAATATTGCGTGCCTATAGTCAGTTTAGCCTGAAGAATTGGAGTAACTGCAGGTTTCACTGGTGTAGAGCTCTATTTGGCCGCTAGAATCTTGGTAAATCTTGTGAAATTCAGGAACTGCCCTTCAGACTTGTGGAATTTCTCGGACCACTCTGTGAAGGGCATCAGGTGCCCGCCTTCCACCCCTATCTTCAGACACCCTGCAGTAGTACATCTGACTTCTCCCATTCCTCTGAATACCGTTGCTATCTTGGCATCCACTCTCAAGGGCATATCAGTATAGCCCTCAGTTATTTGTAATTTAACGCATGCTCTCATCCACACCTGCTGAATCACCCGTACGATGCAGGACCCATCGGGTCCTCCATTTCTCGCCAAAGTAGTTATTTTCTTGTGTGATCTCTCTGAGGACTCCCCATAGCAACCTGTCATTGCCAGCATCCCTGGTATCCCATCTAGCTGTATGCTTTAGTTGGGATGTGTCCTCCATCTGATGGGTCCTTCGTAACGTGCTAAGCGCTGCTGTGCATCTCGTGCCCACCCCCCGCACAAGAATTCCAACAATTTACTGCCAAGTACCTTGAAAAATGGTGGCCTGATTATTTATGGGATGTTGTCAAATAAGTAGAGCAACCTGGATAGAATGATCATTTTGCATACCGCTATCCTTCCCATTAATGACAGAGGAAGTTTCTTCAAAAATACTATTCTATCCTGTTGGTTAATGCCCTACCCATGTTGCACTGAAATGTATCTGCTGCAGCGTAATGGATCCGTATACCTAAATACCTGAAGGACTCTGTCTCCCAATGCATTTCTACCTCCTGTAATTCCCCTTCTGATTTCCCTCTGAATGTGCCCAGTCAAAAGACTGCCGATTTCTCCCTGTTAATCTGAAATCCATATAATTCCTCCAGCTGACCCAATACCTCCAGCATATAAGTGATATGGAAACATGGGTTCTGTACATACAGAAGGACATTGTCTGCATAGAAGGAAATTGCGCACGGTCTCCCATCTACCAATATGCCTGCATTGTTAAATTGTTCTCTGAAGATGTCTGCTAGGGGTTCTAATATTGGTGCGAACAATATGGGAGACAGGGCAACCCTGTTGTGTTTCCCTCTCTAGCTGCTATCTGGCTGAGACCTCTCTACCAGCTTTCACCCTTGTCCATGACTCTCTGTACAATAGTCAGATCCACGTCCTCATAGTCAGGCCTATCGAATATCTTTGCAGGACTTGAAACAGCCATTCCCACTCTACCGAGTCAAATGCCTCGACTGCATCAAGAGAAACCATAGCCTTTTGGCACCAAGATGTCCGAATAGATTTGATAAAAGTAGATTTGATAAAATTCCACTGGGAGGCCAACCCCTCCCAGTGTTATCCCACTCCTGAGGGAGTCTATCGCTGTTTTTGTGAGGTCCCAGTCGCACACAGAGGTAGCATGTACTCCTACCTCCCCCAGGGGGTCTCTTGGCACTTGCGTTAGTGACTACACAGGGCTGCCGCAATTCCTGTGGGGAAAGAGGATTAGGGTCTGTGGATTGGATGGGTAGGGGTATGTAGGTTAACTGGGTAGAGGTTGTGACTAGGAAAGGGGGGTGTTTAGGGAAATGCTGCTGTTCTCATTGCTCCCGTTGGTTGTGGCCGTGTGCGGTGGCCTGACGGCTCCTCATCCATACCATGCATTCATACATACTGTGCCCCGGTAGTGACCAGCCCAACTGCACACTCTCCTCACACTGTACTAGCACCTGAGTATGTGGCCCATTTGCTTACCAGGCATTACATGAGCCCAGTTCCCTCGCTGGACTCTACTGCTCCCAGTTACTTACCTGGGTTTGTGTGTGTCTATCGGAACCTAACCTCTAGAAGCTACGCACATCGACATTGTATAAAACGCAAGCTTTGAGCAACAATGACATAGAATATGCATTTAGCTTAGTCTGTTGTCTTTGTCCTGCGGGCGTGTCCGGTGCGATGCGTAGACTGGTACGGACTGCGAGTGCCAAAACCAGCGTCTAAGGGGGCTGCAGAAAAGAATAGGATTAGGTAGTGCAGTTCGCTCTTCTGAACAGTAGTATTCTAGCTCTCACGAGGGTCATGTCATGGGTTAACTTCACTCTTAAATGCATGAGTCAGTAAGCATTCGTTAGTTTGTGGTATTCCCCATGCGCTTTGCAGGTTTGTCCCCATGCGGTTAGTTCCCTCAAAGTGCATCGAGCGGATGTAGTAGTGTATTCATCTCTTAGTGAGCGGTGGGAATGGGAATGGTGGGAATCGGTCATGGTGTGGCCCAGCTGCAAGTTCGCCTGGGACAGAGCGCTCGGAACACGTCTGTTTGGTCTGGAAGCTTGAGCACGGAAGACTTTTGCTGCGCGTGCATGTGGTCTGGGAGTCTCCCGATGCTCGTGGGGCTTGCGTGGGCTCTTGGGAGGTGCAGTTCCAGAAGCAACGTTCCATCGGTTGGCAACTGGTGCAGCTGAAACTTCCCTCTTCCTTGGGTAGGCTGTGCCTTGTCTGCCCTGCGCCAGCACTGAACACCTACATTAAGGGCAGATATGGCACCTACTGTGAGTGGCACATTGTCTGTTTTTTTCTGTTTGTGGATTTCTGGCACATGTCCTATTTTCCCTTGCATGTATACATCTGCCTTTTTTTCACTCTGAATCACTTGTGTGCCCCCTACTCTGTTTCCTGACAGTTTTAATCTCCCCTTCTGTCATGCTCCTGAGGGAGTCTGTTGCTGTTTTAATCACCCTTCAGTCACTGGTTCCGCCATAGCTTTTGTAGCTGCCTCACTCAACTCTGCTCTAGCACCTCAGTCATGTCTTCTGCGTTCGATGGGCCCTTACTTTTGGATACGTTCCTATAATAATCATGAAAAGCTTTATTCATGCCTTCCTGCATTGTGACTAAGTTACCCCCTGCAGCCCTCAGATTCTAATTAGGTTATGGTTCCTCTGGTTCTTCCCTTCTGAGAAGCCAAGGTGACTAGCCATGTCCTCTTCCCATGGACCTTCACTGTGTATTGTATGTACGCATGCTTCCTCAAAAGTGCTTGTTGTTGTGTAAAAGTTCAGTCTCACATAATTCCCTTTCGCTAAAGCGCAATCTGTTTCTCTGCCCCCTTTAGGGTAGTTTGACGCACAGAGCGAATCCGCAGGTGCTAACTAGGAATTGTTCCCCAATGGTAACCTTAGACGCCTCCTAACCTATTCCGGAATACTTCACCAACCCCTCATTGCTTTCAAAGTTATCTACTATGGCTTGCCGAATCTTACTCGCATAGATATCATCCTTTTAATGATTCTGCTCTTAGTCTCCAGCTTGATATTGTCCTATTCTCCTTTCCCTAGGTCATTGTGGCCCTCAACTGGGAGTGGTCCGACAGTGTCCTTCTCAGGTGTTTGACATCCTTGAAATGTAGGTACTGGTCCCTTCCCACTAGTATATAGTCGAATGTGTTATGCGGGTGGGAATAAAAGGAATATCCTTTCGTTTCCCCATTACATTCTCGCCACAGATCAATTAGATAAGGTTCCCTATGCTCCACCAATCATTGGTCCAAATATGGTCCTACTCTTAAAGGAAATTAAGCGACTGAGGTAGAGGGCATGGGGTTTTAGCTTCAGGGAGTCTCTTCCTAACATGGATTCTTTTTGTTGGAGAAATTTCCCATTCTTGTGGAGATGGGGAGTTATTTGGGACACAGTTGTGTGCTTGGGGTCTGCTAGATGGGGCGCAGGGAACAGGATTCCCTCACGGGGTGTCGGTGACTCTCCACATCTCCTAGAGCCTGGAAAAGGGGAAACCTGACTGACCCTCCACAAAACCACTCAACACTACATAATAAAGAGTGTTTGCCTATTCAGAGGAAGGTTTAAAGGGAAAGGGTACACAAAGGATTTCCTGCTCAATACAAGATGAACTGTGATTGTCTTTCATTTTACTACTCCAAAAACATGGAAACTACAACAAAGCTGAATTGACAGAATATAACATGGGTCAATACACAAACCTTTGACACTGGACTTTCCCAAAGGATCTCGGCCGCTGCACACTTTCTCTGTTGTCGCAAAGAAATCCTAATCCTGGTAAATGATGACTATAATAGCCGGTAAGCGTAGATGTAAATTGTACAGCAGAGAAATAAGGAAAAGCATGTATTCATTGAGGCTACATCCATTCTCCAATATTTCCAACTTGATACAGTAGAGGCTGTACCAATTGGGTCCAATAGAATCTGAACTAACTGTATCCAGTATAGGTTGCCACGCCCATGGACCACTGGGAAAGCTAACAATCACTCCTAGGATACTAGGGACAACTGAATGTACAAAAATATACACCCCACAATATTTGCTAAAAATGTTTCCTTTCTTTCTAAACCATAATTTCAAGGGACTCTCATACCCTGCATTCCTGCTACTTCTCATACCTATACCAGAGTACAGTGTACCCGGCCCTTTTATAAGGTTTAACTGGACCAGGGCCACTCAACTTCACACTACTTATGTAGAGGCCAGCCTTAGAAAATCACCTGTTGCACCACACAGAAACGTACACATGCTGCTGCATCACGGCCAGCCGCAGAGAATAGGCAAAGTGTAGGCAATAATCAACAGAAAATGCTGAATGGTAGTCATGCTCTTAGCTCTCTCCTTGCCCATATCACTGCCTCCTCAACAGATTACCATCTGCAATGAACCTTGGGGCTTGCCTTTACACTTGCATGCATCCTCAACAACTTTATCACTGCCACTATTGCCCGCTTTCATTTTCTCAACCTATGACATATCCAGCTATACCTCCATTACACTTGCCCAGGATCCTGATGAAAAGGTAAGCATTGAGCAAGTACACTAACTGTAACAACTACCTAATTTACTTGACATACTTCTTCCTTCTCCTCCTCAACTTCAGTCTTCCCCACCCACACTCTGTTAACCCCTCTCACACAACCTCCATTTTCTTCTGGTACAAGGCATAGTAGTTTTCAACACACACAGACACACTTAAAATTCTTTTTTCTGGCTTTAAAATCAGTTAACAGCTCGGTTGCTCAGACCCCCGCTTTTCTGCTCTATCCATCACGTCATGCTATTGCTGCACAGCCTAGCCATTTGGTGTCTCTTCTTGAGTCAAGTAGTTTGCTCTACTAGTATATATAAAGATTCACGTTTAGCGGGTTAGATACAGATTACTGTGCGCTATTTTTCCATGCTGTGTTTAGAATATTCAAAGAACCAGCTATGAAAATTAAGAACAACCCACTGAGGTTCAAAATAGATAATAGTGTTAAGATGACTGTGCGGAGACCATGTTCGCGCTTAGTACAAACTTATTTTTTATCAAAAAAGGTCCAAAGTTATTTCAGTTACAAATTGAATAACTGAGTGAAATCTTGCAAGGTGCAATATTGTGGGTTGAATAATTTGCATTTATTTCTTGGTTTCGACCCGCTCAAGGCCCGATATGTATTGTCTTATATCAAATCTCTGGGACCAATCCGTCTCAATTCTGCATATTGATTTCGTCACTGTGAATTCAAATATTCCAATGTTGAAAACTCGTCTTGGATAGATTTGTAAAATACCGTGGTGACTGAAAATAAATCTCGATCTGACTAGAATGGTTGGTTCTCTAATGAATATGAAAGTGCAGATGATCTGTACTTTCGTACTCATTAGGGAACCATTCTAGTTAGACTGAGATTTTAACCTTTTTTTATTTTTAAGAACGGGATTGCTTATTTACAGTCTTGGCAAATTCTCTTTGTTTTCCTCATAGTTTAATGTTTGCCGGTTGTTGCGGCTTATTGTTTCCCTGTTGATAATTATACCTCTCTTTGCTCCTCCTCTCTCCTGCTGATCTGTTCTGTCTTGGCATTGTGCACTTGGTTACCCTCTGATTTTCAGGCCCAGGTATCTGCTTACCTTGCCACCCACCCGCACTGTCTCCTGGCAATCCCTTGCACTGGGGTCTGTATCTGTAACCCTACAGGCCCCTCTTCCCCCTTTTCTTTTTTTATGCCCTTACCAGACACACCCTGTCTGTTACCTTAAACCTAGCACTTGCCACTTACTTGCCACTACCACTGTTGGTTCATTCTTATTTGCTTATTTGTGTATTCCTTTGGTCAGCACTTTCCACTTCTCCCCCTCTCCCATGCTCTTTCCCCTTTCCCTCTCCCATGCACTTGCACGTTCTCCAGGTCACTGGTCCTAGTAAAATCATTGTTGTTCTCCCTTGTTCCCCGCGCTTACCTCATCACGCTCTGAAACACTTGTGTACGAGCGCGATACAAATAAAATATCACTACCTAATTAGCATTGGAGAGAGTTTAAAGTGGCTGTCGACCATTTCAGGGTCAGATGGAATGGTGGGGTTGGCAATGTGTCACCACAGCACAGGTTTGGGACTAGTCTAACGGTGATCTGCTGTGACTTTTTCCTTTTTGAGTCGGCACAGAAATGAACATTGAACTTGCGAGTGGGACTGCTGCCAGCAATAACCGCACTACAAAAACTTTATTTTCAGCAACATCAGACGAACAGCATGACATTACCAAATGGAAGTACATACATTGACAGCAATACATGAGTGGCATCTATACATTAGCATGCATCGGTAGCCAATCATTCACCCTACCTCGCAGGTGGTGAGTTCCCAATACACTACTCGGTGCGAGCCGTCTTAATCACCCCGTCGATTGGCTCTCCTCCTGGGCCAGGTAGGCGCGGAATGGGGCCCAAATGTCTTTCGGCCGGCAGGCCGCAGTCACCATAGCTATGAATGTCTCCTCCCTCTCACTTGTATACACCAAGTCTTTGAGCCCTCCCTAACAAGTAGGGGCAAGCGCTGACTTCCAACGGTGTAGAAAACATTTTTGGACACCATGCAAGTCACATTAAAAAACCTTTTGGTAACCACCGGCACCTTGCCTATATCTCCCAGTAGATATTTTAATGGGGACATATCAGGCAGAACACCCACAATATCATTCAATATATGCTGATAGGACATTCCCAAAACATATGATTGGAGTTGGCAGGGGAAAAACACATTTCATACATGTACCGGTCTCTTCTGAACAAGACCTAGCAAGTTTGGCTGGGAAGTAGTGTAATTGATAGCATCTTGAATTGTATAAGCCGGTATCCAGATTTCATAGACGCTTCTCTAGTCAGCTGGCAGTATCGAGTCCATCGTACATCTATGAATTCAGTGCCTAAATCCTGCTGCCATTTCTGGCGGGCGTTGTTCTTGCATCCCTGCCCAACCTGTATCGAGCAGTACAGCCTGGACACCATCCCTCTATTATTACCTCCCCCCACCCCTTAGTTGCCTCAATGCATTCATGAGTTCCAGGTTCAGGCGGAAAGGACGGCCACAGCCGCCGGGCAACAGATTGAATCCCGTAATAATGCCACAGTTTTAGGAAGACATCGCCCAGCCTGGACCGGAACTAGTCAACTGACCCAAATCTGCCACCAGGAAACATGTCCCCAATTGTCAAGTGTTCCTCTACCCCCAGACCCTGCATATTTCCACATAGAACGTTGGAGTATACCTGGATAGTTTCAAAGCAGGACCCGCCTATTGTAAGGCACCGTAAGAGCCTGCCTCTGATATATTCTGGCCCATGCATTTACTGTAGTGGGCACAGGATCAAAGGAACAAGAATCTACGTACCAGTCACTTAAAACCACTGGTTGTAAGTTCGTGGGAGTTGCTCCGTAGCGCTCCAATGTCGCATGGACCTCATCCCCTGTAGAAGTGTACCAGTATCCGGCAAAATGCGCCTGCGCCACCAGGTAATACAGTTCAAAATCGGGCACGGTCAATTCCCCCCCCCCCCTTTGCCTATGGTTCATCCAATTTGTCCCAGCAAATCCTAGCTGCCCCTCCTCCCCATATACTTTCCAATTCAAGTGATCTTAATTTTGTGAAGAACTCCCTCCCCGGCCATATGGGAAAGTTGCAGAAATAATGCACTACCTTGGGGAGCTCAATCATTTAAGTAACGTGAGTCTAAGCACTACAGTTTGTGAAGTGAGCGTGTCTAGTCATGGCATTGTAGAATATTTTATCTGGCAGCTGCTGACCTCGTCGAATTGTATGCATCTTCGATGTCCTCTCCGATTTCACTCATTTGCCTCTTTCAGAAAGCACATTGCACAGTGAGAGGGCATCCTAGGTTCCCAGAACCCTCCTAAGCTCAAAAGGAGGGTTGGATGTGGGGGGCGCTGTTGCGCAGCAGACCAAGATGGCCACTGCATGAAAAGCTCCGTTAACGGCTTCTACAAAATCTGCTAATTATCCTGCCTCCTCAACCCCCTGAACCTCGGGGCCCGTGAGGGTGATTGCGAATATACCGGGCCCCCCGGAACCCCTCCGAAGAATTTGTGGTGCTGTCCACTGCTCCAGAGGTCGTGAATACGATCCGTTCTGCCTGGCGTGGCTGAGAAGAGTGGGGGAGGAGCAGCCCGCGTGACACGTAGCGGCCGAGGCGCCAGTGTCGGCCGCCCCGATCGGCCGCCTGGAGGACTTCCTCGCATGGGATAGTGGCACTGGGCAGACAGGCTGAGCTGACGGGTCTGCCTGGTGATCGCATCCGTGGGAATTGGCTGTCCGCCCACTGAGTCTGCTGTACTGGCCGCGCCGCACCGCACGGATGCACACCTCCTAAATTGGCATGGTCGGCGGAGGAGCCGGTGAGTGGGTGCATGCCGCTGGTGTACGAGGGAGAAGAGGCGGAGTTCTGAGAGTGGCCCTTGGAGCCTACTGCAGGTATCCTTTTCTTCCACCCGCCCCCTCCTACCCTGTCCGATCTTGCCTGGGATCCGTGAGCGGGCGGTGCTTCCCTGGGCCAGGCAGAGAGTAATTGGTGGCTGGCCCCACTCCTGCCTGCATTAGCGGGGGCGGGCATGCTCTGTTGGAGTCTGCTGGCAAGCTGCCCCTGTGGAGAGTGGCAGGGGGCAGCCGACTCATAGCCCCCCCCCCCCCCCCTGGGCGCTCTGGGGCATAGGGTCCGGATATAGTGAAAATTGCCTCCACTCACTCTACGGCGGTCAGTGCTCACCCCAAGCATTATCCTAGGAACTGGAACTGAGTGTCACTGAGTGGCTAAATCACTGGACAGCTAAGGATGCTGGGGTACGTTGTGCGCCAGTGCTGAGAAGTGGGACATAATACGGCCTGGAACCCTGTGGGCCTGGTGCTGGTGTCTAATGGGTGCCCCCGGGCCTGCAATTGTGGCACTACCCTAAGGAAACACTGGACAGCATAGCTGTGGCATGGTAAGCTGTGATGGTGCAGGGCCTTGATGTCTGGTTTACCTCCTGAGGTGTGGAGTACATGCTGGACAAACATTGGCTGTTAAACCCCTTGAGTGCCAGCAAAGCCCACCATGTGGTCGGGTGCATCTGTGACTGGACATCTGCTGGAGTGTGGGGGGCTGTGTGTTTGTAGCTCCCTGCGAACACAAGCCAGCGTTGTGAGAGGTGGGACGCTAGGCTGACTTGAGTGAGAGGTCAGTCGGTGGTGCGTATTACTAGGATCGAGATATCGGGACCGGCCTGGTCTCTCTCCCCTGTCGAGCCCATATGGGTAACCAGAAGAAGCAGGAGAAGATGGAGCAATTTGCGCGTGCAGATCAGGCGCAGTCCCAGATTGTTGCCACGCGGGCGCCAGAGACGGAGCAGGTGGACATAGCTGCCCTGAATGACATGCTGCTTGCATTAAAAGGGAGCACTGATACGCTCAGGGTCAAAATTGATGCCCTCACCTATAAAGTTGACATCTCAGCTCTGCAAATAGAAAAACTCTGCGGGCGCATGGAGGAAGCAGAGCAGAGGATTGGATCTGCTGAGGACCGTGCCACATCATTGCAGCGCAAGGTAACTACTCTTCAACAGCTGGTTAAGAAAATTGCAGCTAAGAATGAGGATTTGGAAGGGCGTTTCGAGGAGGAACAACGTTGGAATCACTGGGGTTCCGGAATCTGCAGACATGGACAATTTGGAGAAGTTTGTCGAATGGCTCTTGGTTGAAATCCTAGATATCCCGCCGCTATCCAACATGTTTATGGCAGAGCGTGCAAACCGCTCTCTGGCGCCCAGACAGCCCCCGGGTGCCCCGGAGCGCCCCATCATTGCAAGAATTTTCTGCAATCGCGACAGGGATGCCATATTATGGGCAGCCAGGGAGAAGAGAGAGCTAAAGTGGGAGGGCGCCATTATACGTCTATTCCCTGATTTCAGCCTGGCGGTCCAAGACCAAAGGAAGAACATTCAAACAGCCAAGAGCATCCTACGGAGTAAAGGGGTTAAATACTCCATGATGTACCCAGCCAAGCTGCGTGTGCAACCTAAAGGATCAGCAATTTTCTTTACGGCCCCGGAGGCAGTGGAACAATTTGCCAGGAATCTCGTGGAGCCGCAGAGATCCCCCTCAAACCCATCATGACCTGGTACTAATATCCTGTGACGGAAGTATGTTGAATCTGGGGTAGAGTACTGCCAATCCTTTTTTTGTGGGGGAGCCGGGGAAATGGGGGGGCAGAGGGGCTTGTTTACAGAGCCTTTGCCATCTGGAGCTGCCCTCAGAGCCCCAATCTCTGCAGCCACTTAAGTTGTGGTTGAAGGTTATATGGGATGAGTGGGGGGAAGCAGGAAGGGTGCGAGGGGCGGGTAGAATGCCGGTAGGTTATAGTTTCTGGCGTGCGTGGGTGGGAGTGGGTGGTGGGGGTGTGGATGGGACTGTTCAGTTGTCTGGTATTTTTGTTGGGTATTTGGGTCCTGGCATGGGAGGGGTCGGGCAGGGGGGAAGCAGGCTCGAATGCATGTTGGCCTCCACCACCATAGCCCTGATTTTGCTTTTTTGTGACTCACAAAAACTACATCGTTACTCCGCACATAACGGTGCGGGTAGCCACTGGGCTTTGCTCCCATACATGCTACCTGGTTCGGTGACTATGCTTCCATCAGTGACATGGCGAACCCAATACTAAATAAGAAGCTCAGGGCAGCCTTGACAATCCTCTCATGGAATATATGGGGTATCACCAATCCGAAGAAGTTGCAGCTTATTGCGTACTATAGTAGCCATTTATATACATGCCTCCCTACAATATAAATTACTTGAGAAGATTCAGGAAGATGAGGGGCGATTCCGTATGCTTTCGGGTGAGGTGCTAGGCATTAAGCTCCTCCTGGTGAACATATATGGGCCGAACACTGATTCCCCGGAGTTCTTTCACCAGTGTGCCCGATATATGTTCCCGGATCATGAGATAGTGGGGGTTGGTGACTTTAACCTTGCTCTTACGTTGGATTTGGACAGGTCGGTTACGACTCAGCTGTCCCCCCCCCCCCCCTCTCCCCACCCCCTGCCCGCAGCAATCTGTGAAAACCTGGACCGCCATTTCTCAATATCACAGCGTGATTGACGTTTAGCGAAGCAGGCATATTCACACCAGGAATACACATTATTTTTGAATGTACATGGTAGTGCATCCAGAATTGAATATGAAATGGCCACCGCCCCTATGCTGCATGCGGTTACTGAAACATCCATACTGCCTCGGACATTATCCGATCACTCACCGGTAATGGCACGCTTTGAATTGACCTTGTATCCCTTAGCCTGCTCCGTTGGTGATTTAAGGCTGCAGCCCTTGAGGACGCGGCGTTCCGCTCTGGGATAGAGCAGGTTATTGAGACTTTCTTTCAGGCAAATCAAGGGTCGGTTCCTGATCCTAGGACAGTTTGGGAAACCTTTAAGGTTTACATACTGGGATGTTGTATCCCAAGGGAGGGAGAGGTTCTGAAGGCCATTTGTCGAACCATGCGAGAGCTGGAGACAAGAATTTGCGAAGGGGAGAATAGGCAGGGTGCACTAGACGCGCCTGAACTACGTCGTGAGTTACAGGCCCAAAGGGAAGAACTTTTGCAGCTGGATAACAGTGAGGAGAAATATATAGGGGACCCGATAATGGCAGCACGATATGGGGAGGGGGACCGACCGAGCAAAATGCTAGCTTGGGCCATCCGCAAGGAGCGCCTGACCGCTAATATAACAGAGGTCATGGACCTTGACGGGACACAGGTCAGGGACTCACAGAGAATCAATACTGCATTTAGAGACTACTGTGAATGGCTTTATACTTCACGAGCCACACCCGGACACGACAAGCTGATGCGATAGCTAGATGAAGTAGCTCTAGGTTGGCTGGATTGGGAGTTAGGCGGTGCCCTTAATGATACCATATTTGAAGATGAAATCCGGGCTACGATCAAATCCTTACCTATCGGGAAGGCCCCGGTATGGATGGTATAACGGTAGAATTTTGTAAGGCGTGCAGTGATCTGGTGCTCCCCCACCTGACGGCCATGTATGACAACGCATTGGCTGGGGGCTCTCTGCAAGAGTCCCCTAGATCTGCTCTAGTTACGGTCCTCCTAAAGCCTGGCAAAGATCCCTGAACTCTGTACTCATGTAGACCCCTGTCATTAATAAGCACGGATAATAAAATGTTGGCAAAAATACTTGCAAATCGACTCCTTCCCCGCTTGTCTTCTTTGGTCCTCCCTGACCAGGTTGGTTTCATCCCGGGCAGATCTACCCAAAATAATCTTAGGTGTCTATTCACTCTTATACACAATGTTGACCCCGGGATCCCCATGGCGTTCGCTGCATTGGACTCCGAAAAGGCCTTTGACTCGGACGAGTGATCCTTTTTATTTGAGGTGCTCCGCCGGTCTGGGTTGGGGCTTAGCTACATTAGTTGGGTTAGGCTATTATACACAGCTCCACGGGCAGCCGTATATACTAATGAGACAATCTCAACGTACATACACCGCACGTGGGGCACGCATCGGGGGTGCCCCTTCTCTCCTATACTTTTTGCGTTGGTGATGGAGCCCCTGGCCTGTCACGTTCGGGAATTACATGCGCATCACGGGATTCGCATTCGGTCTCACATCTCCACTATATCGCTATATGCTGATGACATCCTGCTATATGTCAAACATCCTCAGTGAAATTTAGATCCTTTTGATGCAGGAAGTGATCAGATTTGGGGAACACTTGGGGCTTAACATTTATTGGGACAAATCTGAAATTCTGCCCTAAACCCCGGTTGTGCAACAGGATGATGTGGGTAACGGGTTTCGATGGTGTCCGGACAGGATATGGTATTTGGGCATTATGGTGTCCACGACCCGGGATGGGCTATACAAAGACAATTACGTTGCCCCTGTAGAGGCCATAGAGCATAAAATAGAGGCGTGGATACGATTGCCGATTACCCAGGCGGCCCGAGTGGCGTTGGCTAAAATGGTGATACTCCCTAAACTCCTGTACATATTTGGTAATGTACCTGCATGGCCCCCTCTTAGCTACTGGCATCAGATACATGGCATAATGTCTAAGTTGGTTTGGGCAGGGAAGCACCCTAGGATATCTCTGGACACATTGACTGGATCGTATGCATTTGGTGGTCTGGAATACCCTGACACGTGTATATATTTTACTAAGCGGCCCAGCTGCAATATATGCAGATGGACGCCTAATATGTTGGGATGAGCTGCGCACAAGGGGGATACATAACGCAGTGACGTTATTTTTATACTACAGATTGCGTAGTGTGCTAAAAAGTATGTGGCCTGATTTCCCACAATCTCCTGCACCTCACCCTGCGCAAATCTGCGTAGTTAGTCCTGTCTCGCACAGGAAACTGGTATCCACCATTTACAAACTGATTAGGCCGGAATGTTGAATCCTACTGTAGGTTGCACACTTGAGTTATGGCTGTTGGCTCTAATAGAAGGTGGGTCTTGTACCGAGATAAAACTGCTGTGGATGGCCTCTGTGGTGGCAAGATAGCTGGTGGCAGCTAGATATCTGGTGGCTAGAGCATGGGGTCAGCCTAACCCCCGTTTGCAAGGTGGTTGGACACTATGAGACTTTGTGAACAATGAACGACGCTACCAGCTTTGACCCGCCCATTTGATTACTGGCCACCTTTCAGACAATTCTTAAAGGAAAAAGATCAGGGGCCTCAATCTCCAGAGCCAGCTTCAAGCTGTTGATTGACAATTGGTGGCCTTGCTACAGTAGTTGTCTTCATGTGACATGTTATACTCTTGTATGTTTATTTGGTAGTATCTGCAATCTCTATGAGCACTGTTTAATCACGGATGGTTATCTTATCTTTTTATTGGGCTGTTGTGTGAGTCGACTAGGGGGGGTGGTAGTGAGGGTTTTCTACTTGCTTGTTTCTTTTCTTGTTTTTTTGTTCTTATTGTAATTGTTGATGGTAGAAAAAATAATAAAGAAAGTAAAAAAAAAAAAAAGAGGGTTGGATAATGTGACTTTTCCTTGATTAATAATCAAAGTTGCCATCCCCTCACTCGCTCAAAAACCGAGTGGTAGCACTCACTGTCTAACTATGACCTGTGCAAATGTTATAAAACGAACATATTGGACCGAAACAAAAGGTATAATCGAGAGAGGAGGATGACCATTAGGCCATATGGGTGTAGCTGGACTATTGCATCGGCCACGGCACATTTGATTGCTATTTGGATGCCCCACTCCTCCAACACTACTAGCTAACAAAACATGCTTGTTTTTATTTCCCTTAGTTTCCAACAGTTGGGGTTAACTATTCTTGATTGATCATTTTGAGCTTGTTTCTTGTTGGTGACCTCTATGGCTCTGTGCAACAAAGAAAGGAAAATGGGAGTCTAACCTGAGGATAGGCAGACATGTGAAGGTACTATTACCGGGGTACATTTAATGACAAATTACACAAGCCTCTCCTTTTTATGCTTTTCATATTATTCTGTTGTCTGCTGTCTCATTCCCCCAAAAGTGTGTAAACATACCAACTTGGATATCGCACGTCACAATGATCTAATCACTTTAATTACAAATATATTGCATGTTCAGGGTAAACACACAAATGCAACACATACTATTTAGAACTAGCTGGGGTACCCGGCGTTACCCACGTCCTGATCGAGTGGTGTCTCGTATGCCCTGGAGGATGTTGCTCTTGTTGGCAAGTTTTGCTTCAGTTTGCTCTGGCATCTCATTTGCCCCGGAAAAAATTGCTCTTGTCTTCTGGTCGGCAAGTTGTGCTGCTGTTTGTTGTGTTTCAGAAGCTCTTGATATTGATTTTCGCTTTGCATCACATGAGGCACTTCCAAGTGATGTTCGTTTTTGTGCGGCATGTTTTGGTCACTCAACGGCTTCAGCACATTTCAGAAAATGTCCAAAAAAAGATTGATTGTGCCCTCTTCTCGTGAATGAACTTCAGTAAACGGTAACCTTGGCCTTTCCTATATTTGGAGTGGCAACATTTTCTCTTTATTCTTTAAAAATGCTTTAATAAACACTTTCAAACTGTATACAGTAGTAATACATTTCAAAGGAATAACCAATACATCGAACATTTTGCTTCAGACACTTTTCAGAATGTTTCCTTTTTCTAGTACCTACTGTCAGGGTGAGCATCAGTAAATGAGGGTGTCTATGCAGTGAATATTTTTGCATCAAAACATAGACTACGATCTTGCCCAGACAAAAGGGGAATCCATGCAAAATTGGTAGACGTGGGTTCAAAGGTGTGGATTTGTATAGCCGGACAAACATACACACACACACACATACATACATTCCGCTATACATATAAAGATGCAAAGTAAAGACGTGTTAAAGTTCTTTGATGAAAAAAAAATATTTTCCAACAGTACATGATGCCTCTTGTATCGACTACAACAGCGAAACAAAAGGGATAGAAATCCCAACTGAATTGTTGCTTCTGAGAAAACAAATTTCCATTCATAATGTCCTCATGCCAAGTGATAATCCGATTCCTATATTCTACTTTGCGATGGCATGAACTTTCTCTCAGCAGAACACAAGCTTATGCTTGACATGTTTCATTCCTTGTAGGCTCTAGCTGGAACTTAATCAGAAGGCAGAAAGGCATCATGTGAAAGGACAGCTATGAAAACCAAAAGACAAGTGGGATTTAGAGAGATTTCCTAATATTGAAAAAATATTTTCTGGTGACTGCTGGACAGGAGAAATGCTCACGAACATTGTTTACACCATACCTTTATACATAAATATGTGTCTGTGGACTCAATAAATTCAAAGAAGGAAATGCATTCCTTGCAATCATACAGTTGTGGGCTGGAAGATCCCAGAGTGAGCTGGCGTCTTTTATCGACTGTTCTCTCATAAAACAAGGGAAACGCTAAGTATTCAGCACAATCGTATCAGTGAGAAAAGGATTACTAATCCCTTTTTACGTGGAATTGAAGTACATACATTAAAGGATTGTCACTGACCTTTAGTTCATGAAGTCTTCAATTGATCCATATTACAATTACCTGTTGAAAGAAGGATACTGAATGGTGCCTAGTGAACCAATACATATTTTGTGTCCCAATTATATTTGTATTTGCTCATTAAACTCTTTTATTAGCATTGAGGTTTCTGAAAAATTGCGGGTTCTTCACAAAGTATATAGTTCACATGAAGTGTTCCAGAACAGGTAGCTATAATGGATGTGACATACCTTGTGAGGCTGCAAATATACTTCGGTTTTACAGAACACCATTTCTCCCGTGTGGTGTTATGATGATGTCGGCATGTGGAAACGTGTGATGTCCTTAGTGATGAGTAAAACATTACATTCTCCAATTTGTATAATACTCCTGATTTAACTAAGAAATACATATTTTTAAAAAAATGCAAAGATAGTCTAATCTATGCAAGCTTCACAAAACCTTATTGTATTCAGAGTTGTAGCTCGCATATCGATATGCCTCATTTAAACTAACAAGATCATATTGCACACGTTAACTTTCATGTAGAACTAGGGATTTAAGGACCGTAAAGGGATCTATTTACTGTACATCTTTGTAAGGCTCCTGTACCTTAATGGAGCATTAATTATATTTAAACAAAATTCCACTTCGTCTCCCCATTAAGATCCCTTTCACAACTCTTGGTTAGAAAAAAATAATCTTGGTTAAAATCTGAACAGGATAGACTCAGCGATTGCAGTTTCCTGGTGAACAATTCTACTCAATATAGGCCATTTAATATTGTTCTAGGTGTATGCGTGTTTTTTTTTTTTTTTTGGTCAATCTAATGGCACGCTAAAGGTGCTGTGAAACATTTGCTATCTATGCAGCTGCAGTGTTTGCAGATGTCTTCTTTTTCTCTTTGTTTTACCAATAGGCAAATGTTACATGGTCAAAAGTTGGCATAAATACCATTGTGGAATTATAAAATTGGTGCTGTTGCCAAGGACGTCTCAGATCTATATTGATTTCTCAGTAAATTTCCCACATGGGAAATGTCCACTGAATGGTGGTCGCACCCCAAATTTGATTCAATGTATTATCTGCAGCTCTACTGTGTCTACATGCTTTTCTTGGTTTGCTCCGGATCGGTGTAGTGTGTTTAAAGGCAGCTAGCTACTTGTGGATCTTTGTTGCTGTCTCCACTGTTTTAATTATAGAATGAATTTTCCAAAACTGTGTGCTATACGTGCTAATGAGTACCACAGCGCCAATGTTTTCTTTCGTACAGTTTTCTTCTAGTTATTACTTCTGTTGTTAACGGCCCCTTTCCTTGATCTTTTAATCAACCTTTTAGGGTACACTTGATCCTGTAGTAGGTTTAATGTCTGTTTCCTTTTCAAAGTCTAGTCTTGTTTTTCTCTTTGTGTATGCTGGAAAACTGGCTACATGTCAATTTCTAAGACTTTGAGGATGGAACTAATTCTATCCCTATTGTAAAAGTGAATTCCTGTCTGCAGGTTTGTGATCTGGTTTTCCACAAAAACTTTTTTTTTCTTGTGTATGGTAATATCCAGCAAATCTCTTAAATTGTACTGGTGAATCTTAAATTGCTCTCTAAATTGTTTCTCCCTTCAATTAAGGCCAGTCCATAAAATGAATATAATCTCTGTTTCTACTATGCACATTATTCTTGACGATGGGTCAGCCAACTGGGCAACGCCAGATGGATCATAGCAACTCATTATTATTATGACAAATTCTTCAGAGAACATCCTATTAAAATGTACCTGTCCTACTCGAATCTGGCAAGCACCTCGCCTTTGGTAATGTGCCTATTTTTAATGCAATGAGAGCCCCCTGACCACCAATAGGACCACCATGCTACGATTGTAATGCATATTCCTAGATCACGCTCAGGAACTCAAAGCTAACCTTGCCTCATGGCCAAGTCTCCTAAAGCTTATAATTTTGTGTACAAGTAAGAAATGTGAATGAAAATCCTTGTTCTTTAGATGGCACTTAAGGCCAAATGTGCGCCAAGATAAGAACCGAGCTAAGACCCATTTCTAGGGTTATGGTTACTGCAAGATGCCCAACAGTCGGGTCGCATATCTAAGCTTGCTGGTGAAGCTGCTACCGCTGGGATGTGGACAAATGGCCCATGGAGTGTTTTGAATCTGTGGCTAATCCAGCAACCACTCTTGTAGAGGTGGGTGTAACCCAGCACTTACCCGTATCAAGCTGACTTTTACTGGTATAAGGGGGTCCCGTGTTTAGATCGGGGGATGAAAAACAGGTAAATTCGGCCCTTGGCGCCCCTCAAGAGGAGGGTATTGATGACTTGGCGCCAGAGGGAACGTGTGGTCAGGCCTGGTGCTCAGAGACCGGATCACCCCGGCTAGTAAGAGGTCTGACCTTTACTGGGCTCCCCCAAGCTCAGCTCAGAGTAAAGTTCTAGCGCGCTTCTTAACCAACAGGGAAGCTACCCGCCACTGAAATGTAATCCAGAGGATGTCTCCCCTCGTTTTAATCAGTGCCGTTATTATGCTCTTGCTACAATGTTTTAAAAGTAGATTGGGGGCGGGGGGCTCGCAATGTATTCCATTTCCCAACTCACTGTCACAGCTCGATCCATGTACAACCCTCACACCTGATAATGTACTTACTGGTTCTGCAACACGTCCATAGATTTGACAAAACAGAAAGACCTCGGGAGAGAAGCAAAATATGCATGCATGCTTAAGTGTTGAGAATTTGAATTTCACTGTACCAACGTCTGAGTCAAGAATGTCCAATGTTGTAAAACAAAAAGTATTTATTTACACATGGAAATTCTTATTGCATTCTTTCTAAATCAACACATTGTTCCAACATATTTGCCATCATCAAACGACCCTCCAACTGTCTCACATAGAATTCAACCACATTTGTTTGGTAGGTAACAAGTTTCACATCTTTGTAATCAAATCAATCACCCCCAATACTTTAATCATGGAGCTTGAAACACATGTCCAACACATAAAGCCCTGTCCAGCCCAACATGGGGTTTATATCCTCTTTCCATTGACAAAAGCACAAAGGCTCTGCCCAGCCTTATTCTTTCTGCTCAAGGACAATTAAGGTCTAAATACAATACTCAATTAACTTAGAGCAACACCATATGCAGGTATTCAAAACCTACTCTATGATTTCCAAACTAAACCAAACGTTTAAATCAAAGCAATCGGTAAAGCAAATCTTCTATTTCAATATATATCATCCTAATATACAATGCAAAGCACACATTCACTTAATCCATCAAAAAGACCAGAATTGCTGCATATTATTCAGTCAACCCCATTGCAATACATTCTAAACATGACTCCAAGGTGCAGCTCAAAGCATACACCCCCTGCAATCTCTGACAGGATCTCAGCATAATACTCCTACAGCAAGCCAGCCAGCCATTGTATAGGTGCTGGCATGATATTTATAGTGTCTCTAGCTTGGAAATCCCCTTGCCATAAAAATGCTGTCATCCGGTGGGCAGATCATCCTCTTCTGATTATAACCTCCCTTCGTTTGTGTGATGTATGTAAATAATTTGAGAAGTACATCCTCTTAGCATCGTATCAGTTCTTAGCGACTTGCTCTGAAGCATCTTCCCGAAATATCTATCTATCTATCTAAGCCCCAAGTCAAGGACTTTGTCATGCTTGTTTTCCTGGCTCTGAAGCATATTTTAACATGGAGAATTAAGTGGATCTGATTTCATATCCTACTAGTATAGTATGTATGCAAATGGGTTTTATACACTGACCTGCTTAAAACTACATATGTAATCATGGTTGCGTGCATGCATCCATGGTTGCATGCATGTATGATATTAATAAGCTCTTTAATCTGCTAAGCACTTTGCTATAATAAATGGTTGCATGAATCATTGAAGGAAAGGTAACAAAAGCACTTCTTGCTATGTAGCTATCTGCAGCATAATGCTAATACAAGCCTCTAGGAGCAGAAAGTGCTTTGAGTATACTTCTGCTGGTGTGTAGCACTACTGTTGCTATCAATATAGACTTTTTTTCAAGCATGTATCGCTATACTTGCTCTTTCTTCAAAGTGCTACATTCAAGGCACTTCATTCTACTCTGCCTTGTCAAGCTAATGCTGGTGTACTATTTTGAGAAGAATTCTGACATAAAATGCTATCTCACTTGCTGGTCCTACCCCACAGGACAGAATTGGCAAATTCCCATGACTAAAGTGGTTCAGACAACCCAGATTCTTTGGTCCTCGGCCAGAGGTGCCGAAGACACTTTGCTCTGCCCAAGTTGGTCAACAGAGCGAGCAGTTGGGGCGGGGGGGGGGGGGGGGATGGAGGGAGTCGTCTCTCTGAAGTTCACTTCCCCTCCCATCCATGTCTCCCGTGGGTGCATCTGGAAGACTTAAAGCCTGCAGGCTGGGGTATTTGGGAAGTGCCAGAGGCTGTGTAAACTGGGGAGCTGGCTTGGACGCCATCCCTGATTGCGAGGTAAAGGTGAGTCGGGGTCTAGGTTTAGGCTGCAGTCCAGTAGCAGCGACGTATGGCATTGCACACCACTTTATATATGTTATGAACAGTTTTCACTGGTCCTAAGGTGGACCTCCTCTGCTTCGTTGCCATTTCCTTCTTCATACAGTCTCCCAGTGCGGAGTTGAGCAATTGCAGCCCTGGATCTAGATCTGTGTTTGTTCATCAGGCGCCATTGTAGTCTAGAAGTCTGGCTCTTACCTCAATAATACAGCAATTCAGAAGAAATCCACAGCTTCCTCTCTTACTCACTGCACCCATAGTAACACAATGAGGCGTTGGTCTAAGCATTGTGTTAACCCAGCGGGTGTGAGATCCATGACGCTGACATCAGACTGGTATAGCACTTAGCAGTGCAGGCACTGTGCAAAATTCAGCAACCCTCACTGTGTAGCTGTCCTTTTATTTTATTTTTCCAGGATCTTGGGGCAGAGCGGTGGCCCCTCGCCCTGGTTTTTCAACCTCCACTTGGACCCTTTGGGCCACCTGAGCTCTACCTTCTCCTCTAATTTTCATTGTTATGTGGATGACACTCGGCTTCCTGCAGGCTCCACTCAACCTCCTCTCTTGCTCATTCCTGACTGTCTATCCGCGATTCAGGATTGGTGCGCCTCCAACGATATCTGCCTTAATGCCAGTAAGATGGAGATCCTTCTCATTGGGACCCCTGCCCCTGCTTTCTGTCTCACTCTGCCAACCCGCATTTAGCCCTATCCCTTCGCTTTCCTGCGAGGCAAAAAACATTGGTGTCATCTTTGACTTTACTCTTTCTCTCCTCGCATCTCGGACGTCGCCAAGTAGTCCCACTACCAGCTGCACCTCCTCAAAGGGACTCTTCCCTTTCTCACTTTCCCCCCTGAAGCTCCTTGTTTCCAGAGCGCTGGTTCTCACTAGGCTGGACTACTGCAACAGCATCTTTCTCAATCTGCCTTCCGCTACTCTCTGCAACGAATTCAGAACAGGACTGCAAGACCCATCCTTGGCCTCAAGCCTAGGGACCGTATCTCCCCAGCCCTGAAATCTCTCCACTAGCTCCTGGTGGCTGCAAGGATCAAGTTCAAGACCCTTTGCGTTGTCCACAAGGCTTTCTGGCGCCGGGGCCCACACCACATCCAACGCTCTCTTCCAAAATACCTTCCTTCTCGAGCCCTTCGCTTAGCTACCTCCAACACTCTAAGGGGTAGACACGTCTCCACGCAGAGAGTGGGGGGTAGATCTCTCGCCTCTGCAGGTGTCTCCCTCTGGTATGGCCTCCCTGTCCCTCTCAAACTTGAGCCGGACCACCTGAAGTTCCGGAAGCAGCTCAAAACCTTACCCTTCTACTCTGTCTTCTCTCTCTCTCTCTCTCTCTCTCTCTCTCTCTCTCTCTCTCTCTCTCTCTCTCTCTCTCTCTCTCTCTCTCTCTCTCTCTCTCTCTCTCTCTCTCTCTCTCTCTCTCTCTCTCCTCCCCCCCCCCCCCCCCTACTCTGTTGACCTACCTGTCTGCTGTACCGACTGGTTGCTTGGCTACCCTCAGAGTCTCAGTCACCCTTGCACTGCTTCCGGGCCTACCACGCACTTGGGGGCTGTAACCTTAACCCTACTGTCCCTTGTTCTCCGTGCACTACCTAGAGCTGTGCTGCCCTGGCTGCACTTACTCAGAGCATTGCTGCCCTTCCCCCCCCCCTCCCCTCTGCATTGCAGTCCCCCCTCCCTTTCCCCTTGCACTTCTCGTTCTCACACTTGCACAAAGTGAATGTCACAAGGCCTAGTAAGATTGTCTGTCTTGTCCTCTGTCTTCCCTCCCTTGTCACGCCTAGAAACACTTGTGTACAGGTGCGTTATAAATGACTTATATCATTATCTGTCCCACAAACACCTGACAAGGTGAGTCAAAGGAATCGAATTTAACCTCAAATATATGCTCTAGGCACAGAAGCGATAGGACATGATGCCAGAAGTCAATGTTGATAAATGGTAAACAGCCCAATCACCTGAAGCACAGTCCGCGACTAAGGTGGACCCCTCGCTTTTGCTTAATGAGATTAAGAAACTGCCTCTTCCAAGGACCAGACCAAGAGATTTGTTGTTTAGCTTAACTGCAATGCTTCGGCCACTGAAAAAGGGGGTAGAGATGGGAATTTTTCTTATGAACAGTCGAAATTGGCAAGCAAGGTCAGTCAGCAGGAAACAAAAAATCGAATGCCTTATGGGTAACCAATGGTTCCTTTGCACATTGACGTTGAAGGTGATTAAGATTATTTTTGTAGGTTGTAAATTGAGGGAGGCGATCAACGCATCTTCTTGGAAAGTGTAGGTCTTGCATGCAAACTCTGACAATACTAGGGTTACTTGGAGCAGGAGATCTCCGATGTGAAGATGGAATCTGCTATTACGTCACTTCTGCTGAACAAAATGGCAGGTTCAGATGAATTCTCAGTCTATTATTTACAGGCAATTCATGTTGCACTTAATGGTTCGTGGACAAAAAATGTTTAATTCCTTCACACGCTTCAGGTGTGTCTCTGATTCAATGACTGTATCTGGCATTATTCAAAATTAATTTAAAAGGAAGGTGTTAATTGCTGGTCATACCACCATATCTTGGCCATGACTACAGTTGCCAAAATATATTCCAAAATATTAGTAAACCATTTGGCAGGAGTTCTGCTCTGCTTGTTGCATCTGGATCACACCGGGTTTGTCTCCGACAGAAAAACTCATGATATTTGTAGGGCTTTAAATGGGAATCCCGCTCTCAGTTCTAGCTTTGGAATGCACATAAAGCCTTTGATCACGTGAACTGGGAGTATTTTTGTATGGCGCTTATGGCCTGTGAATTTGGTCCCAACTTTCTAAAATGGATTGGGTCCGATTTTCAGATTCTCCAACCACAATTCAGGTGGAACCCTCCCCGGTCCTATCGTTTCCTCAGGGCTTCGAGGCCAGGGAGACCGCTCCCTCCATGCCCCCCAAACTCATATCTCTCCTTTTTGTCTCCCCGCTCCCCCTTTCTCTCTCCCCCTTTCTCTCTCCCCCTTTCTCTCTCCCCCTTTCTCTCACCCCCTTTCTCTGTCCACCCCTTCTCTCTCCCCCTTCTCTCTCCCCCTTCTCTCTCCCCCCTTCTCTCTCCCCCCTTCTCTCTCCCCCCTTCTCTCTCCCCCCTTCTCTCTCCCCCCTTCTCTCTCCCCCTTCTCTCTCCCCCTTCTCTCTCCCCCCTTCTCTCCCCCCCCTTCTCTCCCCCTTCTGTCCCCCCTTCTCTCTCCCCCCTCTATCCCCCTTCTCTTGACCCCCTTCCCCCCTTTTCTTGCCCCCTTTCCCCCCTTTTCTCACCCCCCTTTTCTCGCCCTCTCCCCCCTCTTTTTTTCTCTTCTCCCCCCCCCCCCCCCCCCCTGGAAAAGTTATCCCAGTGAGTTTGGACTAGGAAAGACATTGGGGGTTTTAGACTTTGGGGCATGCTTCACAAAATCTCCCTGTCCATGGATGACATGGTTATTATGGTAGACCTCTCTGCCTTGGTATTGAGGCATTGGAAAAGTACAATTGGTAGATGTTTTTTTTTCTATAAAACATGCTAAATCAAAGGGCCTTAACCTCGAGCCTTTTGAGACATTGCCAATCAGTCCCCAGATATCCCAAACTATCGGTCTTTGTGTTCAACTGAGACATAACCTTTACAACACCATGGTCAAAAACCAACAAGGGGAATACATCCCATAATCGACCTTTTTTAACAGGGAAACCCCCAGACTCTCAGATTTGAAATCAGGAAGATGATGCAGAAGACCAGGGTAATCCTCAGGAGTGCTTTTCATACCCCAAACGGGGCAGTCTTAGAGAGCGCACACCCCTTATCCATTTGACATCCAAAGTGGCAGCAGGAAGCCCAGTACTCATCCATAAAGTATGGACACACACAGGCAGAGTCCCACTTCCTTCTCGCAATACCAGGAACACCGGAGAGGAGAGAATGCATGTCTCCCATACAATTGCCAGCACAAAGGAGACTGAATCACCTGCAGCGGCAGCATCCATTATAAACAAGGGAATGTGGACAGAAGGAGTTGGAGGAACCATTTACCAAAGTGCTTGTGTTGGAGAGGAGGACTTATTTCCTCATTAATCCAAATCGGCCTACTTATACACTTCGGAGTGTTCAAAACCTTTTGAACAGTCAGCTTATTTGTACCAACCAACACCACTTCAATGCCCACAAAATATCTTGAAGTCTTCATTTGTGGAGGGACTATGGGATTCTAATTTGGCTATGCATGCTTTGAATTTTGCTCTAACGTCTCTGGTAAAACTATGAGATTATAAAATCGGATTTTAAAACTCATGAACAAACCCACAGCAATCGTGGCAAAATTGACATGGCCAGAGGGCTCTGTTTATGCCAAGTCGAATGAAAGATGGGACCAGGTTATGTAAGTTCTTGGTTTGAGGGAAATGGGGCAACAGGGCAAAGTGGAAAATTCTGTGGTACTGACGCAGGAGCCATGCATAGTGATTGTGGAATCGGGTGTTGTTGCGGCAGAAGATATAACCGTACGCACCGCAGATCTGAAAATAACTGGGATAAGGCCAGCGCTACAAAATAGCCTACTGAAGGAACAATTAAATAAAAAGAAATCCAAATAACTGAAACAGTGGCAAACCGAAAAATAAATGCTAAAGAACATTTCTATGAAGATTAAAAGTATCGCTATCCAGGATAAATGAGGAATCAGAAACCTTGGAAAGAGAACGGGAACTGGAAAACTTAGGAGGGAATTGTCTCCCAAGAGCTGGCTCAGCCCGGTGCAAAAAAAACGTGGAAGGAAAGCAAAGAGTAAAGTGAATGGGTAAGGAAAAAATCTTGATTACTCATTTCCTCAAGCCTAAACAGTCGGGGCATGTCTCGAATGAGATGGAATTGGACCATAGTCTGTTGACCGTGCATGTGAAATGTTGGAGGGGTCTAGGGATGGAGAAGACCTACAGATTGAAGTTCTCCCAGGAGAGGATAATCTGTCATTGCAGGGGAATGGTGATGAGATGCGTGTGGGTTGTCCATGGGGGTGTAGAGGGAATGGTGTTGCTGGAATCGCCTGTTTTCCCTGCTTTGGAGGAAAAAAGGAACAAACTGTTAGGCAGACGGGGTTTAAAACCTGAGATGGATACATTTTGGTTGAATGCTGTGGATGAGAAGGGAGTGAGATTAGTCTCACTGAAGTTGCCTTGTTTGGTGGCCGGGCAATTTGAGGCACCTACTCATAACGGGAGGGGGAGGTTGGTAGGAGATAATTAATCAATATGTCTCTCGCGGCAGGGGCATATCACATGATCAGAGTCGGTATTGCCCCTGCCGAGAGGGGCACATAGCCATTAGTACCCCGGCCCGCAAGATCTGCATGACTGGGGCACTAAAAGCAGTGTTACGGGACAGAAAGAAGAAAAAAAACGACCAAGAAAATGGCCGCCGGGAAAGGGAAAACGGAGTCCATTTTTCCTTTCCATGGCACCCATCGGGAGTGGACACGCTGGGAACAGAAGCGTCTGCTTCTGCTGGGGGGGGGGGGAAAGAGTGTGGTTGGAGGGCTTGAGGGAGGGAGGGAGGGAGGGGCGGAGAAGAAAAAAAGTACCCGAGTGCCCGGCAGGGGACTATGGAAGCCTCCAGCCGTGTGGAGACTCGGCACGGGGATGGCCCTGCTCCAAGTCTCCACATGGCTGGAGGCTGCCATCGTCCCTCACTGGGGACAAAGCAGGCTGAAGGTAAGTGGGGTGGGAAGGGAATACAAAAAAAAAACGGAGTCCCCGGCGGGGGGCCAAGGCAGATTCTTAGCCGTGGGGAGGCTCGGAGCAGGGATGGCCCCGCTTTGAGCCCCCCCATTGACTGATGGGCTGCCACACCCCCCGTCTGGAAAAGGCAGCTGGAATCCAGGCCGAGAATCGAGGGATTCTCAGCCGGGTAAAGCCCCAGCAAGGGCCAATCAGAATGCTTGTTTCATTCTGATTGGGCCCTCGCCGGGTACTAATGGGGATTATGTAGAGTATTTAGAGGTGTTGCGGGGTGGGGCAGGTTGGTCCTTGGATACCTTTCTCTTCAAAAAGCTGGTTGAGGAGCCTGAAGTAAGTATGGCCTCGGAAAAGGGACGTTCGTTCGAACTCCTGATTTTTTTTTTTTTTTTTTTCTTTTTGATTTTTTTTTTTTTTTTTTTTTTTTTTTTAGAAAGCATTTTTAAGGGTGGAAGTAATGCCCCGTTAAAAGGACAAATTGTGATGGCTGCATTTGATGAGATAATTCAGCTGCGTTTCATTGTGTCAAAGGATATAATGCAAGTGGAATTTGTATCTGATCACTATTTGGGGTTAGTGAAATTCACTTAGTGTCTTACATAATGAGATCGCTGGTATTGGAAGAAGCTCCTTCGCTTCTTTCATTGGGTTTTGATATATTTTTATCCTTTGGTGCAGATGAAAGACCAAAAGCTAAGACGTCAGTTGTGCAGGCAACCTGGTGCGGGGAAAGGAGTGATACGTTTGAGCCATTATTTATTCATGTGTAGTGGGGTAATCGACCAACGCACCTTATTGGGAGACCAGTGTATGGTATGATATATGGCATTTGTAACGCGCCTATACACAAGTGTTTCAAGGTGCGACGAGGCGGGGAGGGACAAGGGGAGACAGACAACGATCCTACTAGGCCAGGTGTCATTCAGATCACGCAAGTGCAAGGGTAGAGGGGAAGGGAAAAGTGCATGGGGGAAAGGGAGAGGGGGAAAGTGCAGTACAGGGTTATTGGCATACAGTGTAGGCAGGCACACAATACACAGTTTAACCCTTCACTTCGCGTCTTGATACATTTTTGTACAGGTGCGTTATAAATGACTCGTATCATATTACTTATAATTTGACCCGCCTCTTACCTGTCTCCAAAGCCCGGTGTACCTCGGTAGGAAAGTGGTAGGAGTAGGGAAGATCAAGAGGTTTGGGCAGGAAGGTTCCCCAAAAACCCCTAAGAAGAAAACGCAAGGTTAGAGTTACTGGAGCACAAAAAGAAAGGCGGACAAAAGGAATGCTGGTGTACGGTTGTTTAGTTATAAGCTTACTGTTCCTCTTCCAGTACACCAGCAGGGTTTTTAGGTAGTTAAGGGAAACCACATAACAGTATATACAAGTTAAACCTAGCAGCTGCGTTACTAAACCAGAAACATTTCAAGTCCTTGAAATATTCAGTGTAAAAGAGTCTTTCAAAAAATATACAAGTCTGTACAGTGCACTGTATTAACAGAAACTATTTATAAAGATCTTACTTGCAAGACAGCCTGGTCTCAAAGTCCTTGCTGCTCACTTGATCTTCTTTCTTCCTGTGCACTTCTGTGATTGCTCTGGTGGTAGTATGCGGCAGGCAGAAGCAGCATCAGTGTGGGGGACACCAAAGTCTTTATTTTGGGCTGCCTAGCAAGCGGCAGCCCAGCACTTAAATGCATTGTGGGGAGCCCCCAACATCTCCACTCCACCTAGGCCACATCTGCCAGGTGCGGCCCAGGGAGTCCAGGTGGGCCACCTGACAGGGGGATATATAGGAAGCCCATTAGGGTGGGCGTTAAAACAGTTTGGTTCTCCCGTGCTGTAGGTAGTGCTGTTAATTCAATGTGCTCCGGGCCCAGTGCTAATTATAGGACACTTGTGGGGGGGATGGTGAGTGCCAGTGATGTTTTTGGCACTAAGCCCCCACTGCTGTTGTCTCTGGGCTCACTTATCCGATAAGGGCTGGTAGAACATGCCCACCTAAGACAATTAGTAGGCCAAAAGAAGTTGCAAAAATGACAACTACTTTGCAAAACTGGATGATCACAGTGGAATGGATTCCAGTGATGAGGAGTGGGCAGTGAAAGAGATTGTAGCTGACTTGAAAGCATCGCTACTCTGTCTTGGTTTGAAACATCTTGAAAGGGTATTATGACCCCCGGACAGAGAAGTAAACCTTATAGAAAATCCCACACCACTTAATGAATGTTTGACTAATGAGATAATGGTTGTCAAAACACAAGGAACAATTTTGAGTAACGGTGGTATAGCAGGTTTGAATCCATGTGGGAGTGAAGACCATGTTTTCGAAGATTTGAATGATAATGTATTCATGGGGGGAGGTGGCAGTGAAAAGCCAGATGCGTGTGACGACGCCATAGTTGTCAACAATAATGGGTCTGCTAGTCACCTGAGTAGTAGTGACAATGTGGGGTGGGGGAGAGCTACAACGGTGTCAACTCTAGTAAGTGCGCAACAATTAGGGAATATCAATCACTCGGGGTAGTAACAGGTCTAAGGCCCCTAGGCTCTCTAATTCTCTCGAGCCCATACTGGTGGACCCTGCAATTGAAGCCTGTCACCACCTTCATCTGCTCAAAGATGACAGTGATATGATATGGCATTTGTAACGCGCCTATACACAGTGGTGAAATACTAGGCTTGGTGGTAAATGTGGGTGAGGGTGGGCAAGTGGTGAGACAAGAGGATACAACGAATCTAGACTTGTCCCAGAATGCCAACATCAGTGATGTATGTCGTTGACTGCAATCTTTGAGAAACCTCCTGACCAATCTGGTGAAACAATGTGCATGGGCGGAAAGGAAATGTGACATCCAATCACTGTTGTTACACAAGTATACATCAGGAAGACATATAGAGATTGTGCAACGAGTACCAATGGTGATCTATGCAAAGGGCAGATGTGATGAGGTAGTGTCAAGAAATCGAGCCCAGTTTGGTGCAATGCCTCAGACGACATGTGCACCCTTACTAGCCATAGGCGATACAGATACCCCAATAGCTGAGACAGAGCGGCATAGTGAGACCAAGAAACAAGTATTGGTAAATAATAATAGCCAGAAAATATAGAAAAAGAAGCAAATTGCACACGCTGCCATGTATGATAAAAGGAAGTCATTGAAAACTAGAAATGGTTTTATTAACAGAAGTGACAAAAACATAGCAATCACTGAAGGGGAACAAAGTAGTTGTGTGCCGAGTTATGAAGGCGAGGAGGGTACACATGCAAATGGTAATAACAATCGTGCGCAGAGGATGGATCTGACAGTTTGTCAGATGGAGAAAAACCACGTTATGGCAGTAGGTGGAAAGAAGCCTCTTAGAACAAATGGTATTCGCCAATATTTATGTGAACCCACAAACGTTTGTCAGACCTTGCCCAACAATTAAGTGAATTATGGGGATCAAATTATGTAAAGAAGTAGTAAGAACAATCAATCACAGGTAGCAGACATTAGAGACTGTATTGGAAGCAGTGTAATGTCTGCTTGTTGGTGAATGTACAACTGAACCTAGTGACCCTAGGGAATATGGCGGGTATAAACCAAAGGAAACTGGCCGCACCAGAGTGTTGGATAAAGGTGGTGCAGATTGACAGTTAATGTTGCATCACAAACTAGCCCGTGGAACACGAATAAAAATGACAAAAGCAACGAGTGTGACGAGAGCAGTGGTGGAGAGAACTATCAAAAAAGCATGGTCGACACAGAGGAGCTAATACGAGCTCTACAAATGAGGTCCATCTCTGACATAGAGAGCCATACTCCCTTACACAGGGCTATGATGCTTTTTGTATTTCATGCAATTGTGCCATTTCTGGGGATTAACACTAATGACATTCTGGAGGTAGACCAATTGGATAATAGGACAAATGTGACATCGAATATATTATTTAAATCGGAGAGTATAATAGATCATATGCTCCGAAATGAAGTCGACTTGTTTAAGCTGGGATATTGCTGTGCTAAAATACAGATTCCTATTGTCAAATATGAAAGTCCCGATAAGTAGGACTACGAACATCGGTCACAAATAAAGCCAACCGCGAAGAAGATTGCGTCTTGGCGGAATAATGTAAATGTCATCATTAATGATGTTAAGAATGCCAATCAACTAAATCTTCAGGAAACCGAAAATGATGGATATTGGCAATGGCTTCCCAGAGCCTTTAAGGCACATTTCTAAAAAAATAGGCAGTAGCATAGTGTAATTTGTTCCTGTAATAGCAGGTGCCATGGCCACCTAACTGCTGAGGGTGGCCTTCTGACCAATCTAAACCTCTATAGCATTGTGGCCCTTCAAGAAACATGGATGACCTCGGAGTGTGAAATTGATGGCCGCAGCACTGACCAGATCATGTCAACAAAGGGGCCCATGGGGAGACCTAAGGAAGGACTCCTAGTGACAGTGTCGCACCCATGGGAGGTGGTGGACAATGTGCAGTCCACAATTATGGTGCAGGCAGGAATGCCAATTGTTAGCGCAGCAGAATCTAATATTCATAAATCTATATGACCCACCGAACCTAGTTGCCCATATTGAGAACATGTGGAAAGTTGGAGACATCATGAGGCAGATCTCGCCCATAATTCCCATCATAATTGTAGGTGATTTTAATGCAAAAATTCTAGGAAAAGTGGAAGATTTGTCTGATCTGAGATTATCTGCTTCATGTGAGTTGGGGGGGGGGGGGGGGAGTGTAACAAACAGGGTAAAGGGATGGGCAGAGGTCTTGCAATCACACAATCTGATCATGCTAAATGGACAGTGCAATGGAGATGCCATGAAATGTCATACGCGAGTTAGTGGGAAGAGTGCATCTACACAGGATTACATATTTGTGAATGAGGCTGCACTAGAGGACATGGCAGTGTTGATACATGATGAGAGCGATCATATGCCGGTGTGCTCTATTCACCATACAGAAAGGTGACCAACAGTTTGAACAAAATGGGGACATTTTTATGAACCAAGGCTCAAACAGTATACAATGGAATCCTACCATGTTAGAGAAAGCCAAGACTGTATGTGAGCGAGCCCTGCTTGTGGTTTGAGCAGAGTGGTCATGGAAATGTGGTCAATGTGGAACTCTTCATAACCGATTTTGAATTGTTGATCTCTAGTATCAAAGAGGTGGCACTTAAGAAAAGAAAGTATAAGAGCACCAATGAGCGTTAGCACTATGACCATGATCACAGACATGGTTATGATAATAGAATACAGGTTGCAAAAAGGAACTTCAGAAAAGATATCACGGAAACACTGCAGTCGGAAGGGACTACAAAGTATCTGAAATATCAAAAACCATTTAAATAGAAATATCGAGGGTGTCTGAGAGCACCACATGCAAGGGTGAAGAGTGAAGTGTGGATTCAGCTAGCGCATCATGCCAGATCTAACAACAATATGGGCATATGGTCTGTCATGAGGGGCGCAACAAAGAAACCATTACCAGTTATGGTGGGTCAAAAGAGGCTTGGGCTATGCGTATTGAAAAATACACTGGGATCTGTAACACCAATAGATGAACCCCACACAAGTACTGATGCTAAATGGATTTGTCAATCCTCCATTGCTGAAATGAGTATGACGATTGCTAAATTACCACTATCCCGTGCATCTGGACCGGATGGTACATGCAATGGGCTGGTAAGAATGTCCCCATTGCTGTGGGCACATGCCCTAAATATACTGTTTTTGTAGATTGGAGAACATGGGCTGATACCTAGTTCATGGAAGGAGAGCACCATCCTCCCAGTCCACAAAAAGGGATGCTGGAAAAATCCGCCAAGCTATTGTATGGGCCAGTGCTTTTAAATTAACTTAATCAATAGATGACAAATAATATGATTCTCCCTCTCAACCAGACAGGCTTTAGACGTAAAGCAAGTACCATCCATAATCTTCTCATCTTGGACATCACTGTTGAATGCACTTGGACGAGGTGACAACTTCCTGTATGTGGCACCTTTTATAGATTTTAGCGCTGCGTTTGACAGTCATGAAGAACAGACTTTGGAACAAACTAGTCTCATGGAACATTCTTCATGATTTGTTAAATATGAACAAACAACTACATGCAAACACTGGTGTGAGGGTCCGACTGGATGGGGAAGGGAGGGTTACAAGGTTGATGGCCACTTCATGGGGGGTTAAACGAGGATGTATCTGGCATCCACCCTCTTTAATCTTTACCTCGCTGACCTGGCTAAGAGTCTACAACCTTCAGTAGAATGTCCGGTGAAGATTGGCGTATTAAAGATTGGGTGGCTAAGATATGCTGACGACTTGCTCCTTGACTATACTCCGAGAGGGCTGCAAGGCATGATTGATGTACTTGGTAATTATGCTAAACAAAATGGGATCTTTATCAAAAAACCCAAAATACTAGCATTTAGAGAACAGCACAATAGTAAAAACCAAGTTAATTGTGCAATGGAATCTGGACAGGAGGGCAGTTGAAGTGTTAGATTGTTACAAATACCTTGATGTACTGATTGATGAACTTAAATGGACAGCTCAATGGGAGGAAAACAAAGTCAAATGTATGAAAATTACTAAGACAATGCGTGTGTTCATTAGTCCGCAAAGTGGCTGCTCGACTCCTGTATACAGCCAAAATAGTACTGTGCTTGCTGTACAGAGTTCAAGTTGGGGGCCCCTTCCTGATAAAACAGGTGGGCACGTTTGAAAGTAAGATCCTTCGAATTTTGCCAAAATCCCTACCCATCGAATACATAATGTTGGAGTTCAACGCCAAACGAATCTTGACTAATTCAGAGCAAGTTTGCCTTAGTATATGGTGGGTTGCTAAAGTCAAACTATGGAACAGTAACGGCTGAGGTGTTAATGGCATATAGATCTACATATGAACGTGAGCCTTTTGGCACACTGGGAAATATGCCTTCTATATACAAGTCCTCGTTGTTCAACTATGAACAACAGAGCATGACAATACCACACGGGATTTGTAAAATGGGTTAAGGAACACATCTGAGAGTTTGGAAGGGAAGCCGCTCTTGTCTCCTTGGCAACTAAAAGTAATAGCAGTCCTTTTGTTAAGTATTGGATGGAACGGAGTGCAACACCAAAATATCTTGAAGCCTTTCCTAATAGTGCTATCATTAGAAAATATTTACTCTTTAAATTCCACAGCCCACAGGTATTAGAAATAGAATGAGCAAAAAGAGGAATGCCGCAGTCGTTTGTCTGGGGAATGTATTGAAACAGCAGATCATATGTGCTACTGTCTGAGCCTGAATAATTGAGGACAAAACATATGAAAGCCTGTTGCAACAAGAACTGTCGTGATGTTATTCGACTGTGGACATTGCTAATGGAAGGTAACAATGTTAATCTGATTTACCACATGATAAAATTGTATCACTCATTGATGGAGATTTTAAGTGAATTGTCTGCAGGGATTTTATAAAATTCTACTTTGATTAAATAGAACATTGTATGTGTTAAGGAATGCAGATATTTTAACTAAGGTTTTTAACAGTTTAACATTGTAAATGTTTTTCTTTAATGCTTGATAAGTAGACAATGTATGTTTGTTGTGTGCTTTCTTGTATATACAAAGCCTAATATTGGTTATAAGTATATTAAACTAAATAAATATAGCAATTCAAGGTTATGATCAGGGGGGTCTGGAAGGCAGGCCCTGGCAATGGAAGGATGGGACCACTGATGCAAGCTACATCAGAGTACCCCAATCGGACGATCCTCAAGTCTGTGGATGAAGAAACCTCGGCAGCTAGATAATACAATTCTGACACTTTGGTTCAAGATTCCAGATGCTCTGGATTGGACCTTAAGTTGTAGGGTGTCCCAATGGAAGTTCCCTTGAAGAAAGGACAACAGCAGTGTTTATCCTGAAGATGGAGCCGGCCCTTTCCAACAGCAGAAACAAAGCCATTGACTGTCCAGCAACAAAACAGTATTCTTGCTTCTTTGAGGGTGAGTACACACAGACGGGAGCTTACAGGGGATCATTCAACAGTTTCAGGTAGAAAGGATCATACTGTGCCCTCCGGACTAAGAGGATGGATTGTCGAAGATGGTTCCCTGATCGTGAAGTAACAAAAGATTTGACTTGCAGTAGGATCTAGAGTCCAGCAACACAGCTTACAGGAGGATCCACATCTGAGTCTTCATCTTCCACATACACAGGAATATTTCTATGTAGTACACTGAAGAGGTGTCTCTGGGGCGCTACAGATATATGCAGCCATTGGCTCATGGTGACATCAGCCCTCAAAACCCATCTCATAAACCATTTTAAGGTTTTGCAGCCAGTGGAGTCTAGCCTCATTCCTATTTTCGAAGGCATAAGTGAGCGCACTTATAGGGATGTGGCTTACGTTGTCTTGCAGAGACTCACCCAAACTAAACCAGTTTCTATCCAGCCTGAGCTGAGCTCAGAGTCGGATGACATGTAGGCAAGGGACCAGAGTTGGTCGTTCGTACCCTGAAAATCGTGGAAAAAAGGCAACAAAACAGTCACCAAGGTACAGGGCTTTAGAAAACACCAGGCTACATAGTGAGGTATCCCTTGCTTGAAATAAATAACATTTAAAAAGCAAGGAGTTGTCACTAGCCTCTAACGTTAATATTTTGTTTTGAGTGAGAAAAGTCACCCAGACACTGAGGCACCTTTCAAATAACTGACTGAAGTGCTAGCAAGGCATCCCAAGACTTGTAGGCTGCAATAAGGCTTTGTAAACAACCTTAATGTGAACAAAAAAAGGTTAGGACATGTAAAAAGCCAGCAAAAACAGAAGACTCACTCTGGTGAGAAAAAAGGGACTTTGTCCTGTAAACTACTGGTAGGTCATTCTTTCCTTTATACATGGGGCTTAGGAAAATTCTCCAAGCACCTGGCAAGACGAGGTACAGATGCCCTGAAGGCACCTCTACCTCCAGGAGAAGCCTTGCTTGATTTGCATGGCTAATACGAAGAGGTGGAAGCACCAGACGACCGAGGGATGGTAACATGTAGACCGAAAGGCCTACTGTTTCAAAAGGCACTGTATAGAAAGGACATTGAACAAAGCCCCCCCTTGCCCCCCAAGGACTCTCGAAGGAACCTCCGGGCCTACCTTCCATCTACCGTTGGGCCACAAGAAGGTACGAATGGGTCAAGCAGGCACAAGAACCATTGTCTGCGCCGCCTGGCTTCTCAGCCCACATAGCCTGCTACCAGATAGCTGCACAAAAGTCTTCAAACAAAACACCTCTCATATCTTCCCCTAACCTTGGGAGTCTCCCTTTTGCCAAGATGGGATTCTTTTGATCATCCTGCTTTCCTTTAGAGGTCCTTTGCTGGTTCTTGTGCATTGTAGAGGTCTCCTTGCCTGGTCTTTGGTCCAGGGAGGAAGCAGTTCCCAGCTGGACTGAGAACGGGGGCCATTGGTACAGGGGGCCACCTCTCACAGAAAGGACAGACCGTCGACCATGCAAATCATACACTAATGCCCCCATGGGCTCTACACTAGGCCCCTTCTCACCTCACAGGCACCCTGGTTCTAATGCCTTCCTGACCCATGCTTACCTTCTCGATGTCTCGCCAATTGCTCATTCTTTCGGGCTGTCCCTTCTTCCCTCCTCTCGCTCTACCTGCCACTGGCTTTTCCTACACTTCATAGGCACTTTGCCATGGGTTCGATCTTCCACCAACTCTAGGCTTACCCTATTAATAGTGGTGGATGTCCTAACTGCTTCTTGGTGGTTTATCAACTTAATTCGCCTCAATCTCTCCATCCTCCACTATTGGGTATTCCTGCTTTTTAATCCTCTCCTCCAATCATCATCGTCTTTATTTCGGAATATAAAATTCCATAAAAGCCTACAATAAATGTTATGAATAAATAGTATTCATAAACAATAACCTGTCTTTCCATACCACTGGTACAAGTAATTCTCAGTTATCCTAATTTGATACAGAACATTTCCTAATAGTGAATATCCTTGTTTTAAAAGTTACAAGAGCATCTTGCTCATCATAAATCGGAACCTAAAAAAGGGGATAAACAAAATTGCTCATTGCCCATATTGCCGTTAACTGTTCATACTGGATCCCTAAAATGAGATTGACAAAGGATGAGTGCCTGCACAGATTTTATTCTACTTGAACCCATTATGCTCTAGCTAAGGCGCAGTTCTATGGCATTCATAGAGGTCGAAATAAATTGCTTAATATATATGGTGCATGGTCCTAGAAAAAGGACATAACCTCTCTAATCCCACATAATCAGTGGGCACCTCCTCTATCTGAGTAGTAATCCAATTCTGTATTAAAAGTAAAAACAATAATCCAGTCCTATGTCTTCAGAAAGTTTGTTTTTCAAATATCGGAGTGCAATAGACAAAACAAAAAGACATGCCAAAGACTCCCTTGCACCACATCCACAAAGCAAAACGATAGTACTTGCTCACACCAATTTAAACTCCTTCCCTTCAGACATCAAGCAGTACTCTACTCGTCTACAACTAACTTGCATACCACTTCCCTGGCCACTGCATCATAGCACCACAGGCACACAAGACAACAATCTGGACACAAACGATACTATGTCCTCGACACAGACAGCGAAGAAACAGGCTTGCACACAGCCTCTGGGTACTTGCAAACTGCACGCATCAACACAGCAGAAAATCTGTCTGGCATGTTTCTGCTCCCCGCTAACCTAACCCACCCAGATCTCCAAGAAAACACGGAGACCATTCAAAGGGTGCGGTGTGTGGTATAAGGAGTAAGGAGGTTGACGGTGCCCTGTTCCATATGGGGAATCAGGATTCACATAACGCTGTCTGCCCTATGTAGAACCATCCACCCGATGCTCCTGGATTCAAGATGTTGCACAAGACAGTGGACGCAGATCGCCAGATTGAAGCAAGTAAAGGGAACTATATACCCCTTGGTTTGAGACAAAGACGGGATGGCATGCACTCACCCTACATTAATACCAATTTGTCTCCTTCATTGACTCGATCTGTCAGGCACCGCTCGGAACCGTAGCAATACCCATGCAGGTCCTTTCGGCTCACGTAAGGGAAAGCCTCTGGGGGTGGTGACCTTGTCAGGTGGTTGACTCCACGTACAACGGCGTGTATCGATGTACCGGATTGGCTCTAGAATGGAGTGTTTTGTTAAGCAACAGGGCTGATACTTTGTTTTGTGTTCGCTCTCACTTTCAAAGGAATGCAATGATGCCGAGCCAGAAAGTAGCAGTTACCACTGGGCCTATTAGATGCCCTGACAGCGAAAGCATAAGGAGACGCCCCTTATCGAAGAAGCTCGGCCAAGAGGAACAAGTGATCCCTCACAAACGTATGCCATTTCTTTTAATTACGTTTTACTGAATAAAGGACAGTTTACTTTAAGCAACCAAGAGTCCAGCTCCACGTTCTTACAAATTCCCATTAACATAACGGACTACCACTAGAAACATGTCCATCCCTCTATGAAAGGTGTTTTCTCAAATCTTGAAATAAATAACCATGCAGGTCCTTCGTACAAAATATTTGTTATTTTGAACCCATCAAAAACTTTCAATGTTATCAAATACAGATGTTCTAAACCCATATTTGCAACATATTACTCGAAACAGAAAAAAGTGGTAACCATTTTTAAATGCAAAAAGAAATTCAACACAAATTAAATGGGAGCAGGTGAAATTGTAAAAAAAAAAAACAAAAAAAAAATGGAAGAACAAATTTAAAGTGGGTTTATGTCTTGGGAGGATAGCTCACGGGCAACTTGCTCACCTTGGAAGCAAGACGACACGGTTTGATCCCTGGGACCGCGCTTAGAAACCTCGGGGTATTAAGCGAGTTATAAATAACCTATCATATTATATGGTACAAATTATTAATATATCTCTTACAAAATCAATTCACAATTACATCAAACAAGAAAAAAAATATTCGCTATCAAACATAAAATTCATACACTTCTCTGTCACAATAATTAAAGCAAATGATTAGCATGGGTGGCGCTCCCAGTAGCAGCTTAGCGGACAACCTGTGATCTAACTCCACGATGAGCAAGACCTCCATGGAGGTTTCTACCTTACCCGTAATGTGAGTGGACTCCGGCAGTTCCCCTAAAAAACGTGGTTTCCTAGCTTCTCATTTGCCATTACCTTTTTTTTTAATCTCCAATTGTATTGTAGCCATATCTTTTTTTTTTACACTTGTGTTTTGCAATCCTCCACTGCTGTCATTTTACCACATCATTTCTCAAGCTGCATGGAAGAGCATTCATCCTTTTATAACAGCGTGCCTATCTTCTGAACCATAATGTTTATGGTGGATTTGAGTGCCTGGAGAATTTGATTGCTTCCCTAGCGCTCGAGGCTGTAAGATGAGCAGCTTATCTCTGATGCTTCTTTTTGGGAACTTGGTGCTGTTCGATATCTGGTGTACAAATCCAACCAACTTCGCTTGCTTTTTATTGTTTTCCATATTGAACATTCTAGTATGAAACTGTAAAATAGGCTGTACAAGGGGATGGCCTCAATCTGCTGAAGGCCGGTAATGGCACTGACGGTTATAGCGTGTGCTAACAGTGTGACATTGGTACCAGGGTTCATACTGATTTCGCCTTTAGATGAATTACCTAGAAATAAATAGAAACTTCAATTTTATTAGCCCACCAATTATTTAGATAGTAAATCACATTTAAAAGTCGGGCCCGCAGCTGTACAACGTTCACTTACTGACTGTCATTTTTTTCCGAATGTTTGTTTTCTCAAAAAACATACAGCGGTGTGGGTAAGGTGGTGGGGGGGGGGGGTCGCTAAGAGAATATTGTTAAATTAATAGGAGGGGTTGGAGTCTAATTCCCCTTGACACCCAAAAAGAAAAAAAGGTTTCGATGAGTTTTGAGCATTTCTCTCGGACACCTTTTACTGTGTTTTGCCATCATGACTATGAATTGCACTACCGAGTAGCTGCCGGCTCTAGCATCTTGCACAGCTCACGGTTTTATTTTTCCACTCTGTTCATCTGCTTGTCTCCCGACCCTTGTGCCATGGACTTGCAGCTCTGTTGGGCCTCCTGGAGAAATGGCCGCATCCGCAAGAAGGCTCTGCTTTTTAGCGCGGCGTACACACTTGCCCCCCTATTCTGAACTTGGCGCAGTGAGATGCTAAACAGCACGATTCACTGCGCCTAAAGACGATACCCAGGTTCCACTAGTATTCTCAAGTGGGCCTGGGCATTCTCATAGAGCACGACGGTGTACTGTGTGGATTGCGCCTGTTTTTAGTTGCAACTGGCGCAATCAAATCTCGGCAGCATTTCTGTAAAATAACGACATATGTTATTTTACAAAAATGCTGCTGAAAACACAGGTGTGTATGAACACGTTCCTATACACAAAGTGAGCAGCTTCAACATTCCAGGATGTTGAAGCAGCTTACTTTGTACATGAAAGTGTTCATATACAACACACAGGTGTATATGAACACTTTCATTTGCACCAAACATTCTTGTGGCACTCCTCCAGTCTAACGCCACCAAAAGGGTACCGTATATTTGTGCTATTTTAGGGCACCTATTAAACTGGAGGAGTGCCACAAGAATACCCTTCCAAAAAGCCAGATTATGCATGTGGCGGTTGCTAGGTTGGTTTCCAACCCATCCCAGCAACAGCCACATGTAATCCCGAAAGTGGCGCATTCCTTCCGACTTCGGAAGAATGGGCCACCTTCAGAATAGGTCTTAAGTACGGAAAACGTTAAGCCTTAACACCTGCATGAGAATAGGGGCCTCGGTGTCTAACCATGACAAATGCATCTCTGTCGACTAGACCCAAAGCCCGGGAAGAGTTTCCACATTGCTAGACTTGCAATGTATCCACACCTCCAGATTGTGTTTATTTGTTGAAGGATTCCACTGACTGTGACCACATGATATTTCAAGGATGTGGTACCCAGAGTGATGCTCTGCTAGTTTGTTGCCATTTTGGCTGAATATAGTGAGTGAAGACTCGCAAAGCTGTTTAAATTGCATTTAAACCTGCCCTTTCTGCACAAACATTGCATCTGCAGTTACCTTTTTACCTAGCATGCCTTCTGCACCGCACATAGCAATGCAGTGAACTCTGTACTTAACAGGGTAATACAACAGCATCCAACACGGTCCCCATTTAACACTGCATCTATCACTGCAATGTAAACACTTTACCTAGCAATGTAGCATCATGCATACTACGTAATGGACAACTTTCAGTAGTGCCCTAGGGTAGGGATGATTCAAATACTCTTGTTCTTTTCCTGAGGCGGTGTATGACGGTGTCACTCTGCTGCAAGGAAACCTTTTGGGCCAATACTATGTTCAATGTTTAAACACAGGCAATGCCAGAGCCCAAATTAAACTTGGGGAATCATCTATTCACACCTAGGAGGACATCTAATCAGTTTTGGTGATTTTGGGAAGCTGATGTGAGAAGGGATCTGTGTTGACAACATTTGAGGTAGTCTGTGTTACTGTTTTTACAGAGCAGGATGTCTGGGATCGGCAGCAAGCGGTCCAGCAGCGATGGTGGCTCTTCTGCCCCTCCCGAGAAGAAGGCTGCGGTTGAAGATTCTGGCACCAAGGTGGAGACCATCAAGCTGGGGGGTGTCTCGTCCACGGTATGTGGTCTTTTGGACTTGTCTCTCTCTCTTTCCATTATGCCTTCCAGTTGGTTGCTATTGCTGTAGAGTATGCTTCATGACTGAGGTACAGTGAATGTTTTAATTTGTTATGGTCCTTGCTCTCAGCTTTCAGAGCTCTGCTTCTACAATCTACTTCACATGTTCATTTAGGTTATTTAACCACACCCTTTGTGTTTGATAAGGCGATGCGTGCCGGCACCTATGCCAATTAAGTTTTTGTAACTTAACTGTTGTGTTGTAGGATAGCGTAGCAGTTGCTGAAGTTTCAGTTGCCTCTCTGACTAATTCTGCTGTTTCGATAGGGCACAGAGCTGCTAAACAACTCCAGGTGTTCTGTGTCCCTGTAGACCTGTTGTACTGCGGCATAGGGTACAAGGAAACTAAGCAGTTCCCGGTGTTTCCCTTTTTCATAGGCCCTATTTTCACACTGGCCCCATATGCATATTGGGCATTAATATGCACACCATTCATCAGTTGCAATCCCAAAGTTCTCATGCAGGATGCCAAACAGCAAGATGGGCCACACTCTTCAAGTCATGCAGTCACAGCCTCCACCCCCCACACCTCGGCCACCCAACATGGAGGCAAAAAGGACAAGAACAACAAGAAAGAGTATCAAAGAATATTATGTTAGAATAAGCAGCACACTGGTGAAAAGCAACACTGAATCAGACCACTGCTAAATGGAATATCCCAGTTATACCAGTGTAACCCCCTTTTTTACACTACGCATTTCTGTTAAAAACGCCAGGCATTGTGAAAACTATATATACAGTTTGAAAGCCTCAGGAAAGTAAACCACCTTACCATTTATAGACTCTCCCTTCCCCTTTGCCAACAACCAAACAGACATCCCAGCCATACCTCAGAGCAGTCTGGCCACATCAGAGGTCCAATCAACACAAACAAGATGCTTTACTAGAGACTAACCTCTGGAAGTAGCTTCTTTCTTGGTATCACTCTGAGCAGTGATAACATCAGCTGAACTTTACATTGCACTTACACAGGTAGATGTGTAACACATGATTTGTGAAACTGACTCTATCCATATAAACCATAGCCAACTGAGCACAAGGTAGCCAATTCACCAGCACTGGACCATAGACCATATATACTACAACAATCCCTGGGACACAGTTCTCATACTTTGTTTACTTAGTGCTGTTGAATCTAGGCAGGGGTGGGGCAAAGGGGGCACATGCGTGCCTTCTCCCAAATAGGAACAGGCACTTGTGACAAAGTCTCATGTTAGTCTGATGGGGCAGGGATGAACACATTGGATCCCTCGGATTTCTCTGCCCATCATCAGCCTTTGAAGAAGTACTTTCTCACCAAACCCAAAGGGCCCCCAAAACAGGAGAAAATCTGACTGTGTGGAATGGGGATCCTGTGAGGTGTAATACACTGGATTAAAGTAGGGGCCCTCTGACCTTACTAGAAGATGACCACCCAATTGGATTGGAAATGGAATGCACAGTTTGCTGTAGGAGTGGGAGTTGAGGTATGCAAAGTACCTCCGTGGCTCTTGTCCCCAGTATTGTAACCCCCACAGTGAAAGGAGATCTTAAAATTTGAATTATGCTTGAAACAAAATGAATCAACCTTTCAATGAAAATGCAGTCAAACAATGCAGTCAAATAACATAAAATATGCAATTATATCATTTTGAATTGTAGATCTTGGGAATCAAAGTTGGAACAGATAAATAAAATTCAATGACATAAGCAACTGGAGAATTGCGATTCTGACCATTGTTAATCTAGTTTGGAATATCTGTTCCCACAAGATGTCTGATGTCATTATTCTAAAATCTTTCAAATATGCTTTCAAATATCGAGTTCAGTTTTCCATTAGCATAGGGCATTAAGTCAACAGATGCTTTAAATTCTCATTGTTTTGGGTTGCAGCCAAATCTACATTTATTGTTACTTTTGGGTATGATTTTTCGTCTACCCAGAATTTCTCTGGTTTGCCACAGATTTAATCGAACACGCAATAATGCATTCCTATACGCTGCTACTGGGAATTTCATTAAATATAATTCCCGGGCTCTAAACTTTTTTGGAGTAAATTATTCCAGGCGTGACTGGATTGTGCATATCCAGTCATATTGCCACAATTTGTTTTGCTCAGATTGGATTTGCTATTAACAGTTTCTGTTGAGATATCAGCTGCAACCATAACAGTAATAATCTGTTTCCTCCATTCTGTTGCAAAATTGTATCATGAGCAGTTTAGATAAAATATGCAGTAATGTGCCCGGTTTATCACTTAGGAGGCATTTCTTGTACATGGAGCAAAGCTTCCAGGCATACATAATCTACAATGAAAGTAGGCCCAACTCCTATCTGAGCATGCACATTGGTTGAGAATTAGGTAATGCACGTACTCGTTTCCAGAAGATGCCTTCGAGTTTTACCCAGTGTGTTTCTGATCTGTAGGTCTTGGTCTCTGCACCGTACAAGACTGTTGGAACTACTTTTTGATTGTAAAAAGATATCAATGGTGTGCACGAACATGTTCCATATTTAGCATGAACTTATGAAATATGAACTTTGTGCATATTTAGCACGAACGACTTCGAAAAAAAACTACAACGCATACAAAATGCAGCAGCCAGACTCCTCCTCAAGGTACCCAGAAGAGAACACCTCACACCTGCGCTAAAAATACTACATTGGCTACCATTAATACAGTGAATAAAGTTCAAGTCCATGTGCATCACGCACAGAGCAATACACAAACAAGGCGCAGAATTCCCAAGCGATAAACTACGCCTACATCAACCGACAAGAACACTGAGATCAAGCACCGACCAACCAGCAATGCTTTCTTCAACCATCCCGATGAAGCACTGCACGTTTGCTGATCTCCAGAAGGCCTTCCATCAGTGCTTTGACCATTGGATCTGTGGGAGCAACCAGTCTCAACCCCCTTTCAGCAACCTCTTGGTTCACTCTGTGGTTTTGGTGCCTTTTCTGCAGCACCAACATAGGACACGGATCGCCCGGTCAATCTTCTTCGCTTCCTGCAGACTCACGCTCTAAGGGGGTCTGGGTGAATTGGATCGGATCTCTGGAGTGTCCTTGCAACACTGCATTGCCATTCTTTGCTCAAATTTCCAGTGCGACGCTGATGACACTCAACTAATTTTCAGGCTGCCTTCGGCCACCTCCTCTCGCCTAACTGCCATTCACGATTGATGTGCCACCAATGATCTTTGTCTGAATGCCAGCAAGATGGAGATCCTCCTCATCTGCACACTTTCTTCATCCTCTCTCTCTATGGCCGGCCTCGCTTGGCCCTCATCCTATCCCCACCTGCGAGGCTAAGAACAATGGGGTCATCTTTGACTCCACACTTTCCTTCTCCGCCTACATCTCTGAGGTCTCTAAAAAGTCAAACTTCCTACTGCATCTCCTCATAGGTACTCTTCCTTTCCTCTCCTTCCCCCAGAAGCACACTGTCTCCCAAGCTCTGGTTCTCTCTAGGTTGGACTATTGTAACAGCCTCTTTCTAAATCTACCTGCCTCTACTCTTCGCCCTCTGCAACTAATCCAGAACAGGACTGCAAGACTTGTCCTTGGCCTCAAGCCCTCGGATCGTATCTCTCCAGCTCTGAAATCTCTACATTGGCTCCCAGTGGATGCAAGGATTGCATTTAAAACCCTCTGCATTGTCCACAAGGCTTTCTGGGGCCTGGGTCCAAAATACCTTCAGCTATCCCCCCACAAATACCTCCCCTCTCGAGCTCTTCACTTCTCTACCTCTAACCCCCTCAGGGTCAGTCGTTTTTCAAAGAAACAAACTGGGGGTAGATCTCTGTCTTCGTCTGGGGCCTCCCTCTGGAACAGCCTCCCTGCCACTCTAAAACCTGAGGAGAACCATCTCCGGTTCCAGAAGCACCTCAAGACTTTCCTCTTTGCATCTGCCTTTGCTCCCCTCTCCCCTGCTGATCTGCTCTCTTTGCACTGTGCACCTCGCCACCATCTGTCCCCTGGGCCCAGGTATCTGCTCACCCTGCCACCCTTCTGCACTGCCTCCCGGCCACCCCCTGCACTTGGGACTGTATCTGTACCCATACAACACACCACACCCCCATTTTCTTTTCTTTATGCACTTATCAGACTTACCCAGTTCTGCTGCCGTAAACGCAGCACTCGCTGGCTGCACTACCCCTGTTTATTGCTCCATTATCGATTTATTTGAATTTATTAATATTTATCTGTTCTCCTTTGCTCTGCACTTTCCACTATCCCCCTTCCATGCACTTTTCCCTTTTCCCATTCATTTGCACGTTCTCAATGTCACTGGGCCTAGTAAGATCGTTGTTTTGTTCTCCCCTGTTCCCCTCCCTTGCCGTGCTCTGAAACACTTGTGTACGAGCGCGATACAAATAAAATATATCATATCCTTACGGGTTCAGCAAAGATTTGGACGGATTCGGCCTTTCCATGACGAAACACTGAAAACAGGCAGCAGGTCTCCTGGTATTGGGGTTCCGCAGCTCTGGAAATGCCTAGGACCTCGGGAGATGGCTCGTTTCAAAGTTCGTGTTGGGACTGGTTGTTGGCACCGGTTAAAGGAAAGGAGTTGTCCTCTTCGGAGCTCCTCTGTCGCACAGAAAACAGGGTCAGGACAGCATTGTTCGCTTCAGTGTTGCGAAGGGTCTGCATGCGTCTCTGGCCGTCTTCATTTTCGGTTACTTCAGCTTCCTGTGGTCGACTTGCCTTTCACTCCAGAAGCCTCACTTTTTTTTAATTTCAGTTTTATTAGTTTTGCAAAGGTAGAAGTTTGACCATCATTTACAGGCATTTTCCACCAACAAGTCAGATAAAGAGTTTTCACAAAAAGAACAATCATGTGTAAAGCATATAACGTCTTTGGAGATCACATAAGTTTCCAATAGTATCATCAAAACCAATTACCTTCACCCCTCCCCCCTTTTCACATAGTGCCGTCTGGAGAGCTAGAAGAGACCAATTGTTACATCTGAACTATTCTTATATCTATGACATGGGGCACACAAGCACAATATAACCTATGAATTTGGCGTAGCAGACAACGTCGACCGTTGAGTAGGTTGTCTCTGAATGTAGTAACGCTTTGCACACATTATTTTCATGTAACATATTTAGCATGAAATTCAGCCCATGTGTTCTCAACTGTGGTGCGATCCCCATGTAGGGCTGCAGTCAGGCTGTCCATTCTATATATGTTAGGGCAACACCCAGCCATTCAGTTTTGCTAGGGAGCGTGGCTCTCTTCCATACCATGGTGAGACAGGCTCTTGCGGCCATCAATAGACCTTGTCTCATTTTGGGTGCCTTCATGGTCGTGTCGTCCGTTTCAACCAGGCCAAACAGAATCGACACTGGTTGTTTCTCCCTTTCATCATCCTCCAATTCCCTGATCCAACTGAGAACCTCGGACCAGTAGGCTTGGACCACTACACATCCCCACCACATATGCCAATAGTCGGCCTGCTTCCGGCAACCCCTCCAGCAGTATGGGCTTACCCCTTCGTACATTTTGGCAAGCTGGATTGGGTCATACTGCCATCTATACATCAACTTGACGGCATGTAGTTTGTATTGGCAAGATATAGATGATTTCGCCGTTCGTCTACATATTTGTAGCCATAGTTTTTGTGAGATCTGTCTACCCATATACGCTTCCCATCTGTCCTTGAGTGTGAGGGATGGTGTAATATCAACCTCAATCAATGCCAAGTACATTGCACTTATTAAACCGCTAGAGCTTGTGCATGTGTTAAGAATTCTTTCAAACAGGGTGAGGTCCCTTTGTAACTGGTCTTTCCATATCGCCCTTGTCACCGAAAGCGGGCCTATACCGAGTGCCTCCTGAAGCTCCTGAATAGTGATGAAGGAGCCATTTCTCCAGAGTTGACCCGCCCTTTCTAATCCCGCATCGTACCAGGTCTCAAAGCTCCCTGGGTCCGGGATTGCATCTCGGATCCCTGGTGACCAAAGGTGTCCCAGTGGAGAGGGCCAGGTCGTAACTCCCACCATTTTCTTGCCTGGCTTCTATATTGTACCAATAATGGGGTGGGTTTTGACACTATTTCGTAGTTGGGGCCCTGGAACCCCTAGCCATTCACCCAAGATAAAAGGACAGAGATGATAGTTGTCCAGGGCTATCCATTGTGGTTCTGACTGCTGCCTGACGTGCGGAACGAGGACACAGAGTTGGGCTGCTCTATAATATGTTTCTATGTCTGGGAGGCCTACACCTGCATTGTCCTTACAGAGCTGCAGCAGTGATCTGGGGACTCTAAGCTTTTGACTTTAACACAGGAAGGTTAAAAGAGACTTTCTGGTATCCGTGAAATATTCTTGGGGCATTTTGATGGGAAGCATGTGGAACAGTTAGAGTATTTTAGGGAGAATCATCATTTTTATTGCATTTAAACGGCCCAGCCAAGAGATGGTAAGCTTGGACCACCTTTGGATATCTTTTTGAAGGGCATGTGATAATGGAGGGAAGTTGGCTTCGTATAGTGATTCCAGGTCACGGGTAACATTGATGCTCCGGTATCGGAGTGTGGAGAGGCTGACCTTTACTCCTAGGGGAGCGAAGCATTCTGCCGCGGAATCTCTACTTTTATCAATTGGGAGGAGGATAGACTTCCCGGTGTTGATTTTCAGGCCGGCCAGTTCGCCATATTCTTCAATTATGCTGATCGCAGCCGGGACAGAATTTAGGGGATCAGTTAAATGTAATAAGATATCATCAGCGTAGAGGCCTAGTTTATATTCAAGTTCTCCCACTGTGATTCCCTTAACTCTACCATCTTGTCTTAATTTTTGCGCCAACGGCTCAAGGGACAGCACAAATATCGCTGACAGTGGGCAGCCCTGCCTTGTTCCCCTTTCAAAGGTAAACCATCGTGAATAGCCTCCGTTCACTGTCACTGATGTTGTGGGAGAGGTGTACAGAGCTTTAATGGCGCGGCGGAGCCTCGGCCCAACCCATTCCAAACCAATACCCTTTCTAGGAAGTCCCATGACACTCTATCGAAGGCCTTCTCGGCATCTAGTGACAGAAGGGACGGATCCCCTCCCATTCCCTGTGCTTCAAGGATTAAATGAAGTGTTTTCCTCATGGTATCCGTGCCCTGTCTCCCAATAACAAAGCCAACTTGATCAGAGTGTATTAGACGTGGTAAGTGCGTTTCAAGCCAGGCCGCAATGACTCTGGCATATACTTTAGCATCAATATTAAGAAGAGAGATAGGGCGATCAGAGCTACAGTATTTGGGGTCTCTACCTTCCTTTGGAATGACAGCGAGAAGGGCCTGAGAGAAGGACGGGGGGGGGGGGGGTTTGGCCTGTGTCAAAGATGTGGTTGAACAGGGATGCAAGGAAGGGGGCGATGAATGTGGAGAATGTCTTATAAAAACTGGGCGTGAAACCATCGTCTCCTGGGGCCTTTCCCGTCTTTAGGCGTTTTATGGCTTCTGTAACTTCTTCTGTGACTGGTGTATCTAAGGATTTGGCCTCCATGGATGTGAGTGTGGGGATCCGCATCTCTTTAAGGTATGTGTCAATACTTCCTAGGGGGGGGGTCACATTTATATAAATCTTCATAAAAGAAGGCAAATGCTTCTTGTATACCATCAGGAGATGTTACTATTGTATCTGTGAGGGTGCCATCTGTCCTCGCGATGAGGTCAACCCACCTTTCTGCCTTCTGTGCTCGGAGACGAGCTGCCAGGAGGGCGTCTGCTTTGTCGCCCTTTTCATAGTATTTCTGTTTGAGGTATTGTAGGGTTTGAGCTGTTTTGCTCACGATAAGTATTTTCAACTCCTCTCTGAGCTGTCTGGCTTCGGCAATATACTTGGGTCTCTCACATGGGGAGGACTGTGCCAATTTTTGGGCTGAAGAGAGCTTCTCCCTAATATTCTTTTCTATCGGGACACGTTCTCATTTTTTCTGGGCCCCTTCCCTAATGAGCACTCCCCTCCAGATGGCCTTGGCTGCCTCCCATACGGATGTCTTCCCAATCTCTCCTGTGTCATTGGTAGCAAAGAATTGCTCGATCTCGGTTTCAGGTTTTTCTTTGAAAACCGAGTCAGCCCGTAAAAAGTCGTTACATCTCTATTTGGTGTTCCGTGGGGCCAGGTCATTCCAGCATATGTCCACCATAACATATCGTGATCCGACCATGCAGCGGGCTGTATATTTGCCGCGCGAAGTATGCGCAGGAGGCCATCAGAGAGGAAGATTTAATCGATGCGCGTGAGCATGTCGTGGGGGAGTGAGTGGAAAGTGAAGCCTCTGTCCGCTGGATGCAAATGGCGCCAACTGTCAGTGAGGCCATATAGGTCAAGGGTTGGTTTGATTTCAGCTTCATCTCGGGAGGTGGGTGGGTCATGTGCATCAGCTCTAGTTTGTCTATCCACAGAACTATCCATCCACGTATTAAAGTCTCCACCAAGAATCATGTGTCCCTTAGCCATGCTAAAAACCTTCTCAGTGATTTTGTGGAGGAACCTATTCTGCCCTTGGTTAGGGGCATAAAGTGTGGCAAGGGTGACAATTGATCCTTGAATGTTTCCCACAACTATGAGAGCCCTTCCTTCCTTGTTCGACCACGTCTCAAAAGTTGTCATCCGGAGGTCTTTGCGAGTTAGGATCCCCGCTCCCGTCTTTTTTAAGATACTAGAGCTCCAGAAGGAAGAGCCTACCTCGTGAGATGGGATCGCTTTCTCTTCACCCCTTCGGTATCATGTTTCTTGGTGAAATAAAATATCTGTTTGATCTCTTGAATTCTCTGGCCACCATGGATTGTTTTGTGGGGGAGTTCAAATCCTTCACATTAAGTGTGCATATGCGTAATGTGTCGTTAGAGAATATAGGCGACATCTCGAGCTTCGTGTGAGTATGTAAATGGCCAAGTCGTCTGCTTCATGGTCCGCATCATGTTTGATAGTGCTTTGTGTGGTTCATCTTCTTTGAATTGGGTCTCAATTAGTCCTGAAGAGGTCAAGGGTTGACCCGTCCAGTTCATGTTCTGTCCCTTCATGTTCCCGTTTTGTATTCTTCCGCCCCCCAGGTCTGTCTTCTGATGCATTATGTCTTTCTCCCACCCCACCCTCGCCTCCCTCCCCTCCACCCCCCCCTATATTCGGCGTCCGACCCTTCCAGGTTAACATCACCCAGTCGGTCTCGGACCACCAATGGAAACCACGAAACAAGCAGTCCTATCCTAATGTAAACATATATAACAGTGAGCCCCCAACCGTGTGCTCATAATCTAGCACAAACAACTTACAAGTATGAATTCTGACCCCCTTCTTAGGCATCGTTCCAGTGTCTGTATTGCCTCATATTTCTATCTGAGCACCCCAAACATGCAGGCTCCAATTCACAGTTTGTGCGACAGAAATTAATCAATTAGATCTGATTCTGACCTTGGGGTCGAGTACATCGTTGGCGTGTGCTGAGCATAAGTTCCCCCATCGGACATACCAAAATCAATCCACTGACCCTCGGGCGGCGCCCGAGCGCTCAGCTTCAGCCGTACCACTCCCCCCACCGCTCCTTTGCCTCGTGCGGTCTGGTGTGACAGTCTGGGATCCAGGTTAATGCTCCATATCCTGTGAATTGTTCATCCTCCGGAATTTCCTGGATCCCTGAATCCTGCTGCGCCGCGGGCCCTTAGTACGCCATTCACTCTCCTCTCTCCTTGACTCACCAAGGGAGGATCCCTCCCCCTGGGGACCCAATAGTTCTGCAATGTCCTTTTCCGAAACAAGTTTCATGGTCGAGCCTTCCCACTCAAAGGTGAGTGAGAACGGATAGCCCCACCGGTATCGAACACCTTTGTCCTTCAGCATCTTTGTAATTGGAGAGCACTTCTTCCTCATTGCCAACGTGAGTGATGATAAAGTCTTGATAGGGTGAAATATACGCATCGTTGAGTGAGTTGTGAAGCGTGTCTGGCCTTTTCTAAGATCCGGGCTGTGTCCGCATAGTTGTGAAATCGAGCTAGGACCGATCTCGGGCCTCCTGGTCTGCCTCCAGCTCTGTGGATGCGGTCAATTTTGGGTTCGTCCACTGATTCATCTTTAAAGAGGAGTTTCAAAATGGTGTGCAGGGTTTGCTTTAGGTCTGAGTCGGTTTCACCTTCTTTTTCGGGAACGCCGAACACACGCATGTTACGGCGTTCCCTATTTTCGAGATTATCCACCTTTAGGTGTATTTCCTCCTCCCTGTATTCTATTTCTGCAATGCGGTGGTCCATTTGGGTTTCCACCGTGTTCAGGGAGATTTGGTTATGCTCAACTTGTTCCAGCCTGTCCTCCATTTTGTCCATTCTTTGTATAATTTTGTCGATTTTGCTGCCTATATCTGCTCTCGGGCTTCTCATCTCTGTTCGTACCCAGCCATTTCCCAATCTAGTACACAGTACATACTTTGGCAAAACTGCTATTTATCTTAAAATGACATCAGTTTAGGGCATCCCTCCTCCCCAAGACATACCACCACTTCTGTAATCAAAGAGCATCAGAAACGCTGCCCCCTACCTTAGAAGTAACACACGTGCAACATTTTCCCCTGTCCACCTGGCCCTCCATATTAGTGTTTGGTGCCTCTTCCCTCATTTTCCTTGCTGACCTTTCGTCGTTGGCTCTCCTCCAAAATCGTCGTTGGCTCTCCTCCAAAAAAAAAAGCCATTCAAAAACAAAATAAATGTTCCTAGCAACCACCTTTCACAGGTAAAAAATAGAACTAAAAAAAAACTGCATAGACTCCATCTACTTTATATTTCTCAATAAAGTACATAGATGCAATAACATTTTCCAACATTTCCATTTGCATTTTGTGTTATGCTAATGGGTATATTGTGCCGGTCAACCTCCGTTCCAGGGACTGGAACAGTGGATAATGGCCCAGCAGCCCAAGTTCTCACCCAGTCGAAGCGAGGGTGGATAACCAGGTCTCTGGACCATTATCCCTCCATTCCTGCCCCTGAAATTGGGGATGAAGGCCATTAGCAGCCTAGGTTTCCAAAGTGGTAACCTGTGCTACTACAAAGTGGATTTTTCGTCCTACACTGGGACGCCTTTGGCGTCTTGGTTTAGGAAGGAAAATCCTTTTCCAAGATGGCCACCAAGGAAAGGGAAGGCGAGGGTTCCATGCCAGCCTGCAGAAGGTAAAAAAGACCCTATGACTATATTACCACGAACACATTTCTTTCCTTTCAAATGTATGCTCATTTCTAATACCGTTACCATCAAAGTCAGTCCCAGGTGCACATGGCCACTTTCGTCCTATGTGTTGTCCCTTCTGGTCATGGGCAGCAGCCACATTGTTCGGATCGTGACCTTCTACCATGACCCTGACATTTTGGCCACTGCCCATGGCTACAGCCTACCCCTCAGTCACCAAAGCTATAATGCTATTTTTTTAACTACATTATGACGCTTGTCAAATAAGAAAACACTTCCACATTTGCAAAACCATGCTTTTCGATCCTTGCTGTTGAGCCTTACGCACATTTACTGGAAAGCCACCCAAGTTTTATTTTTTCAAAACTGTCAAATGAATGCACATACAACCGTCATATAAGCTGTGCACAAAATATCAACAAACTTTGTGAAATCATTTGAAAGCAAGGCAGAAATATTCCACCCATCATCACCCCTGACCTCCCCAAACATTGTTTCATAAGTTTCACAAGTGCAATGTTAAGAAAATATAAATTTGCCGCGAGGGTTGGACCATGTATTTTTATACATACGTTGATGTATCGCAAACATTTTCCAAATCACCTTACCTCATGTCTCCTCTTTTGGAAATATACGAAATCTGGCAGCAGGGCACGTCCATCTTGTGCTATTCTCATCCATTGCTGCATCTGCCTAAGGTAAACCGCCGTGACGTCACTAAATCATATGCTGCGCCCCTGACTCTGACATAGCCAACCCTAGTGATATTCAACACCTTTCTTCGTGATGTTCCTCTTCAGCGTAGGCAAATGTGCCCATAATCACCGACGTGACGCAGAGCCCGAAAAGCAACACACATCAATTTACAACATACCTTGTGAGAATTCGAAATATTAAGCCCCCAACCCCCCCCCCCCAACCCTCCTCCTGACCCCTCTGGTTCATCAGGACCAGAGTGAGGTTTGAGAGTAATATGGACAAACTTTGACAGTTTGACTTTTCTGAAAGGATCATTACCCAGAAATGTCGTAGGGAGGATTATTCCTGCCCTAGTATTCCAAAGGTACAGAAGATTGCAAGTTCAATATCCTCAGGAAGAGGTTTTCGTGTTCTCGGAAACTGAAGAGGTCTACGAGGTCAGGAAGATGATCCAGTTGGCCAGGAAACGCCAGACCAGTGTCCAGGTAGGGGTCAAGATCAGCCTGTAGAGGAAGCACCCTGGCTTTCCCCCACTCCAACTCCAGACCAGACACCATTTATCTGGATCGTCCCTCCGCGCCTCCACAGAGGCAAGCTTCACCGATTGATGATCAAATGGCCTTTAATGCAATCCTGAAAAGGGCTGCAGACCATTTCCAAATTGCCACGCAGGAAGCTGTGCAGAAAACTGACTTTGTAGAAGACATTCTGAAGGAGAACTCCCCCCCCCCATCAAGAAGCGCTTTGCACCTTCTTTATTGTCTCCTTCACTTACAAGGGCCGTAAACCCTCTGGTTGAAAAGCTTTTTCGCCCCTCACCTTCAGACCCGTTCTACATCCGGGGGCATTCCGCTCCAGACTCCCTGGCCGCCACCCGTCACGTCTACCAGGAAGTGGGCAGGAGTGCCGTTGTCTACTGCAGAAGCGCCACCTGACAAAGACTGCAAAAAGTTGTACTCCCTCGGCAAACGCATCACCACTTCAGTGGCATATTCCACAAGAATTGCTAATTACACTACACTTGCAAGTTCTAGTGATGTTCAGTGGAACTTACTTCCGGAGGGTCTCCAAGAGTCCCGGAACCGGTACAATCACGCCTACTGACCGTTGTCTCGGAAGGGACACAGGTGACCCATAACATCCTAAAAAACACGTTTGATGCAGTTGAGACGGCGGGGGGGAACGTGGCCCAGGGTACTCTTCTTAGAAGGCATGCCTGGCTCAAACACTCTGGATTTAAGCCAGAAACCCAGGCCTCCCTAAAAAACAAAGCAGTGTAGGACACACATTTGTTTGGGAAAGCTGTGGAGGATGCCTTGGAGACAGTGGAAAAAAAGCACAAGACTCTCATGGCTAGACATTCTCAAAAGCGGGGAGGTAACTCTCGCCGTTCCTTTCACGGCAATCTTTTTCATGTTCTCCACACAACCAGTAAGGAACAGGGGGTGCACCATGTTCCTCCGAACAGGGCGCAGCTGGCACCGGTCAATACCAGCAGAAGGGTCAGCAAGGGCAAAGGCAGGGGTAGGAATTCCACCCCAAGAGGAACCCCGGCCTCCTCTCAGAAATGACTCAGCAGTCCGGGTCCACTCCCGTGCCTCCCCGGTTGGGAGACATTTAACATCTTTTCTTCACGTATGAAAGGGGGTCACTTCAGACCAGTGGGAGCTCAAGACCATCGCCCACGGTTATTGTATCGAGTTCCACCAGCCACTTCGATACTGTCCACCAGCACCCAGACGCCTATCGCCAGCACACCTGCAGATTCTGCGGGAAGAGGTGCAGATCTCCAGGAGAAATCATCCCCATTCATCAAGTAAACAAGGGTATTTATTCAGTGTACTTCCTTGTACCCAAATGTTAGGGAGAATTCTCAGAAATGTGCTAATTCCCTTCTACCTTAGAGACCCCCATCACTTTTTGCTGGACTTTAGGACTTTTCATTTCTATCCTGAAGCGAGTGAGACCTTTTTCCCACTCTCTCATGTATTTATCATTGATTTGGACTCTGTGTTTCTTTTGACTTTGAGTGTGACAAACTCCATAGGCATCACCTTTACATTGTGACACACAGCACCTTCAGTGCAGTGACACAGGGCAGTCTCTAAGTTTTCCCAAAGGTTTAAATACCTTCTCTTGGATAAACTACTGTTTCCAAGAGCAGTAAAGTGAAATTTACTTTATTTACTATTGAAACTTTCTAGACCCAGCACGCACTATCTTACAATAGGGTGCTGGAGGGTTTACTTAGTATCCCCTTTGTCTAGTTTCTCATGTAACAGTTTTATGCTACCCTTTCTACAATTAAAGTCTGGTGGCACTGATTTACTTTTTACTACCATTGTGTGTTTTTACCGCGGGCTGCTATTGCAGCCTTGGCAAAGCACCCATGGGTGCCCATTTTGTCAAAATGGCCCGGTCTTCTTTGATCTCCATTTCCTGCTCGAAGGGTCCTTCTTGAAATGTATCTGGTGCGCCAAACCAGGTTTGATCCCTTTGTTCACTTTGTCTTTGGCAGGATTCACAAGTGAAGGCTGCCTTTGGCTCCAGTATGTCTGGCAGGGGCAGGAAGTGAGAGGTGCCCGAAAATCCCTGTGCTTAATCCCCTTGTTACAGGAATGCACCCAAATGTGATTGGTCGGCTGGCTGTCCGGCAAGGACAGCCGCCCTGCTGTGTGATTGACAGCTAGGCTGGAATGAATGGGAGAAACTGTAGTAACTGCGGAGGTAAGTGTGAATACGAGCTTTATTGTATGGCCCCGGAGGAGAGGACCGTCCATTGGAAAATGCCATGTTACGTTCCTATGTGGATCGTGGTGGCATACGGACTTATAACATCTCCTTACCTATGGGAATGAATGGAGCGGAAAGAGGGGAGGAAACAAAGGGAGGAGAGGGATATGGCTAAGGGGTATGTGCAACATTGGTTTGATAGCTGCTGATCAATAGTAGACATAGTCGCTGTTGAAATTTCGAATGATCTTCCGGTTTCTTTTCGACAGTTTTCTAGCAGATGCTTCATCGTTGTTGGAACGGGGCTCATTATCTCCCATGTGCTTGTGATGTGATGTCTCATCAGGATGGACTTCATTTCTTGACCATTTTCCATCGTCAAAGTCTTTGGATGTGCTGAGTCTGCAAGTGTCGTTCGTTATTCTCACGGGATCTTTTCTTGACCATGTGTCTTTGTATCTGTCTTTGGAAGTGCTCGGTCTGCAGGTGTTTATTTTCACTAGATCATCTTCTGACCATCTCTTTCCATCCTCCAATATGACAGATTTTCCTTGGCAATGTGTGAGTCTTTGTGGAGACCTGAATTTGGATTCGCCCTTGAGTGTTTTCTTCGGTTCTTTGACACAGACCCAGTCTCCTTCCTGAAGGGACCTTTCTTTTACTCCGTTCCTTGAATCGTAATAGATTTTGTATTTTTTTTTGTTTCTCCTTTACTGTTTTTTGGATTTGTTACACGTTCATTCTTGCCTCGCCAGTGTCCATGAAGATCCACGCTGGTCTCAGTTGGAGTTGGTTGGTTGCGGTTCTGCCCCGCATCATGGTGAAGGACTCCACTTTGGTGGTGGAGTGTGGTGTTGTTCTGTATGCATATAGAGCTTTCTTGAGGGTTTCCCTCCATGGTAGGGCATTGGCTGTGGCTAGTTGGATCACGCTTTTCACTAGTCTGTTCATTCTTTGCACTAGTCCGTTGGACATCGGATGGTATAGTGACGTAGTGATGTGGTTGATGGATTTGTTTGAGGAATTCCTGAAATTCTGATGATATGAACTGGGATCCGTTGTCTGATACTGTGTCTTTGGGGTCACCCTCTCTGTTAAAGATTTCAGTTAAGAAGTCTGTGACCTTTTTTATGGTTATGTTTGTCTCTACTACTCCCCATTCGGTCCATTTGGAGGTGTAATCTATGATCCCAATGATGAATATTTTCACTGCCTCTAGATTTTCAAATGCGCCCATGATGTCTTTTGCCAGTTTTGACCATACATTTCTCGGGGGTTCTATGGGTTGGAGTGGGGTTTTCCTTAGTGATTTTGATTTGTCACTGGAGGCGCAGGCACAGCAGTTTTTGACTACTTCTTCTGCTTCTTTCCACATGTTGGGCCACCAATAGTTGTTTCTCATCCTGTTTTTTGTCAAACTTCTCCCCAGATGTCCCTCATGTGCCAGGTCAAGTAGTCTCTTTCTGAGTGCTACGGCTGGAATTACTCTGTTGCCTCTATAGATGTGTTTTTCATCCATGGATATTTCTTCTTTGAAGGGTGTGAAGTTCGCTAATCTTTGCCCAACTCCTACCCAGTCATTTGCCACAGCTCTCCTGATTTCTTCTTTTTCTGTGTCACTGTCGGTTATGTTTGTCCATTCATCTGTGGGAATAGCGGGATTGATGATGGCTATGATGTCTTCTGCAGGATTTTCAGTCTCAATGTCTTGGGTATCTTGGTTTGTAGGTAGTCTGGATAGGCAATCGGCTACTTGGTTTTGTGGACCAGGGGTGTAGTAAACTTGAAGATTATATTGCATGATGTCAAGGAACCAACGTCTAATTCTTGGTGATATAAGGTGTGGCGTTTTGGATTGCAGAATGTTGACCAAAGGTTTGTGATCAGTTTTGAGTAGGATGTGCAGACCCCAGAATAGGTTTCTAAAGTGTTGTAGAGTCCATTTGACAGCCAGGGCCTCTCTCTCTCTCTCTCTCTCTCTCTCTCTCTCTCTCTCTCTCTCTCGATGGTGGAATAGTTCAATTCGGCGCCTCTTAGTACTCTTGATGCAAAAGCGATAGTTAGTGTTTCCGTTCTGTTGCTTTTCCAGGACTCTACCAAGGCCGATCTTACTGGCATCCACTGATACTAATGTCTTGGCTTTGTAGTCGAACATGCTTAAAGCTGGAGCTCGTTTGATGTCACATTTGAGGTTTTCAAATTTGTTTTTGCATTCTGTGGACCAATCAAATTTGTTTGTTTTCTTCATGAGATTCCTCATGTTTTTTGTCTGTTGGCATAGTTACTTACGAATTTGGAGTAATACTCCGTCATTCCTAAGAAGCTTCTCAGTTGGTCTTTATTGGTGGGTTCAGCCAAGCTCAATATGGTGTCCATGGGTTTCTTCTTGGGAATGATGCCACTGGCGTCGATGGAATGGCCGAGATAGGAGACTTGATTGCACTTTATGTTGCATTTCTCCAACTTAAGAGTGAGCCCACTCTTTTGAATCACCTGTAGGACACCCATGAGTTTGGCATCGTGCTCCTCCTCTGTTTTGGCTGATATGACGATGTTGTCTTGGAAGCACTGTACTCCATCAAGACCTCCAAAAAGATGTGACGTAAGCCTCTGGAACACCGCTGCCGCTGATGCGAGCCCGAAAGGCATTCTGTTGAACATGTACGCTCCCAATGGTGTGACAAAGGACGTAAGGGCTTTTGAGCTCTCATCCAAAGCAATTTGATGATATGCCGAGGAGAGGTCTAGAGTGCTGAAGAAGTTTGCTGGCTTCATGGTTGATAGAAGTTCAGATATGTTAGGTGCCTGTCTACCCATATGTTTTTGTTCAGGTACCTCAAATCGACACACATTCTTATGGAGTTGTCGGGTTTCCTTACCAAAACGATCGGGGCGAGCCTTTCAGAACACACTATGGGTTGGATGATGTTTTGATCGCACAGGCGTGTGAGCTCGTTTTTTAATGCCTCCTTAGTTCCGAAAGGAACTCCACGGACTCGATGGGCCACAGGAATAGCACCTGTCTGTAATACAGTCTTGTGCTGGAAGCCCCTAAGGATCCCAATTTTGCTACAGAACACTTTGGGGAATTGTTCAGCCAATGTAGATTTGATGTCGGTGCTACCTTTGAACACACTCATCACAGGAATTTCCTCCCCAGGGTGGATTTTCACTTTTAGGGCTGCTTGTTCCTCCCAACCTACCACCGAGGATCCGTTCCTGGTTACGAAAGGTTTACAGTATGTTTGTCTACCGTGACATATGAGTTTAATCCAAGTGTACCCAATGATGTCAATGGGGGTCTTCCCATAGCCAGTAGCTTTGACCAGGGAGTTCCGTAGATCGTGAACTTTACCAGAAAGCACTTTCAAGAATGTCTCGATGTCCACCATGGTGTAGGGGGACCCTGTATCCACCATCACTTGCAGGGGTATGTAGTTGACGTACATGCTGACCCAAGGACCCTTGCACTCCTGCAGAGAGGTGACAGTGAGGATTTGCACTTGTGGGCATGCCTGATTGATGGACAACATGCTGTCAGACACTTGATCGTAGTCTACTGTCCTCATGGACCCATGTCTGGTGAAAGGTCGTCTGGTGACATTACCAGATCTTCCGGATCTTCCTCGGGTATTTCTACAGACTTTGGCGAAATGCCCCAACTGGCCACATTTGTAGCATTCAACATTGGTTGCAGGACACATCTTCCCGGCGTCATGGTGTTTATACCACCCCCATTTTTGACAGCGTGCAGGGTTTTGACTGTCATACATCGAGACTCTTCCTCTTCTGGAGTTGAACCTTGAACTTTGAGGCGCACTTCTCACGGCTGCCACCAAGGCTCTGCCAGAGTCAAGTTTAGGGCTGCCTTCTATGGACTTCACCTCAATATTCTCTCTCAGGACTAGCCTTTCTTTCATGCAGTGGTCCCCAAACTCCATACTCCTCACTATTTCAGTGGCTTTGTCTAGCAAGGGATTCTTTGTCTGCCATAGCTTATACTGTATACGGGGATAAGCCACATTGAGTACAAGTTGGTCTCTCAAGTATTCATCACCAACACCCGTGAAATCACATGTGGACATGAGCACCCTGAGGGATGCCAGGTATGAATCGACCGATTCACTCTTCACTTGCTTTCTGGAAAAGAATGTACCTTTCCAGCACCACATTTGTCTTACTGCCGAAGTGCTTGGTGAGCTTGGCCAGGGCAATGTCAAACTTTCGGTTGCCGTCACCCCCCACATCATCCGGCTCCGGGAGTGCCCTGAATAACCTTAGGCCCTCTGTTCCTATGCAATTCAGGAGAGTCGCTTCCCTAAGGTCATCATTAAACTTGTTTCCTCCGATGGCTCTGAGGTAGATCTGGAAGCCATCTAGCCATTGCTCCCAAGGGAATGTCGGGGTTCCAGGACAAGGAAGGAACTTGGCCGGGTGCGGCACGTTCTGCATGGCTGGTTGGTGTGTGTGTGGGCAGAGAGGGGTGACAGATGAGGTGGTGCAGGGCACTGTGGGTCGTCCTGTGCTGCTGATGAAGAGGTGTGGATTGTGTTTCCTATACAAACCTGCAATGGCACACCAGTCTGTTCTGTTGTACCACACACTTGACAACTTGTCTGCAAACAACTGGGCTGCCACCACCTTCCTTCACTGTTGTCTTGCCACTGATTCACTTGTCACAATGTGTTATAGCACTTCCTCACGGGTCACTCAGCTGATTGAGCTCCGCGGCTTCGTTGCCATGGAAACAGGGACTGGGCCTCAGAAAATGGCTGCACGCAACCCCACGTAGCAAGGTCCTTTCCTTGAATCTCCGTTGGCCGGCGACCCGTAGGATGCACTGCTTGCCTCGATATAGAAAAGAATTAAAGGTACCTCTTCCGTCGTACCGCTGGGACCGCTCAATGCTGCCAGCCAGCTCCTGGGAGCGATCTGCGCTGGAGGGCGCCCTTGCCTCCTCTTCGCAGGGCGGCCGGCAGGATCAGGGGAGCAGAGCAGGAGTGGCGGTGAGAGCCGCCGCTGCCAACAGGCCGGCAGGGACACGGTCAGGAGCACTCCAGGGGCCTGGTCGGCGCTCGAAAGCCTCGTCGCCAATTGTAGTAACTGCGGACGTAAGTGTGAATACGAGCTTTATTGTATGGCCCCCGGAGGAGAGGACCGTCCGTTGGAAAATGCCATGTTACGTTCCTATGTGGATCGTGGTGGTATACTGACGTTCTATGTTCTATAGACTTATAACATCATAACAGAAACCTGCATAAAAGGCGAGGCTTTTTGGCTTGGAAGGCAGTCGACCACTGGATGAAGGAATCCGAAGAAGCACTTAGAAGAGACGTCAGCTGCAACTCCTCGACCGTTGGTTTGCCCGGTGAAGCCCTGCTGCTGTGCTGAAGCTCCGAATTCGCCTCAACTAGAGAAACCCTGCAAGGACGACTTCTCCCTTTGGGTTGATGGGATCAATTAACTCCAAAAGGGAACTTGTTTGGACATCCCCTCGGAGCTGGCTGTACGGAATCGAAGTGCCAAGGAGAGGAACACCAAACGGAGTGCATCACTTTTAAGTCGGACCCAAGCGCTAGGAAGATCCTCCCTACTTCCCTGATGCAGGACTGACCAAGCCTGAGCCACCTCAACAGAGTGCTGGACCCCCAGAAACAAGGAAAGTCTGAAGTGGTTTCCGAGAACCGCAGTGTTTCTATTTGCTGCCAGACGCAAGGAGCTGAAACTCCGAAGTGTCACTAAATTCAAGTTGCCCTTTTCTGTCGCTGACCGTCCCGCTGCATTGCAGGAGTCCCCAGAAGTCCTCCCTCTTGTCCTTGCGACTGAGGCACAGAAACAAAATAATCTGCAGAGATGCACAGGAACTGAAGCCAGCTGGAACCATTTCTTCTAACCAAAAGGTACTGTACAGTTTAAGAGAACTTACCTCTTGTTGTGTAGCCTTACTTGATCTCAGTTGAGACTTGTCTTGGTTGCTTCTGTAGAGTTGCTTGCATCTTCTACTGCTCACAAGCCTCCCAGCTTGGGACCCCACATTGATTCTACTTTTTCTACAAAGACATTGTGCAAGACTTTTATTCACCTACAAGAAGTGCTTCAACTCACCTAGACTTTTGTCCAATTGACATTGGCTGGCCTGGCTCCCTGAATAACTCTTCTTTCCTCTGACATTGTTTTTTTAACTAACCTTCCAGGAAGGGGTTAACTTACTTTGCATTGGGGGTTCAAAAGTACTTACCTGCTTCAGAATAATTGTGTGCTCTTGTTTTATTCTATAACCCTTTTCTTTGACATGCTCCTAAGTATTGCTCTAAATGCAACAGTGATATATTAATGTCCACAGTGTCCAAGCTATTTAAGTCACCTGATAGTGTAGAAAGTGTCTGTGTGCCTTCCCCAATGGGCGTTTGCTGATTTAGAGAAACTAAGAGTGTGTATTTTGGAGTGATTGTGTGTTACTATTACATTGCCCCTTCTGAAGAATTCTTAGTCAAACTGACTTAAATTCATAATTGTCTAATCAAGAAACATTGAGTTTAAGTGTTTATTTGGATACTTGTCACAGTGAATCTCTGTGTAACCACATTACTGCTCACATTGACCCCTCTTGAGATAACCCTGGCTGCTAAGCCACACTACCGCCCTGTGTAGTTCCAGGAGGTCGTGCTTGTTGTAGTGCACCCAGAGGGTACTGCTCCAAATCGTGCCTCACTCAGACCCACTGCAACCGCGCAATGGATCAGTGCTGAAGTCGTGTCAAAGTCAAGCCTGTCTCTGCCGTCCATGTCCTGGATGGGCTCTGGGCGATTGATGGCAATGATTCAAACAGTGGTGTACCTTTGCGAATGGGTAGGATTAAAAGTGCTACGTATTCTAGGGTGACACTTTCCGCTCTATCGCCTAGAGATGCACACTGGTCCCCTGCCTGGGCTCATAAATCTCTTCCTCCTTCCCATTCTCCATCGCTTTCACGTTTGGTCTACTATGAAATTCTCAATCACTTGTAGGAGATCAGCTTGATGTTTTTGAGCTGTTATCTACACAAGAGCTGGACTTCATTTGTGTCACGGAAACATGGATTTCCCAAGCCTCAACACCTGATCTTATTCAAGCTATTCCACCTGCTTACGCGATTATACATGTGGATTGTTGCCACTCACCCGGGAGGTGGTGTTGCGATCATATTTAAGAGGCACTTGCAATGTTCGATTATTTCTATTTCCCTTAATATTAAAATGGAACATCGTCTGGTTCGAATTTCCATCTCGCCTATGCCTACTACACATTTTCTGGTTATCACCCACCTGTTCTCTTCGCCCCCCCCCCCCCCCCCCCCCCTGACATTTTTGTCCCACAGGTCTTTGCAGACCTGGTTTCCAATCTACAGCTGAAATATGCCTGTCTGTCTGGTGTCGGAGATTCTAATGTCTGGCCCGATGATCCATTGCACCTCCATGCTACTAGGTTAATTACTGGACGATTTTCAATTGTTGCAATTTGTCCATGGGTCTGTCCATATTAAAGAACGTACCCTGGACTTGATTATTGCTGCTGCTAATGCTGTGAAGGTTCATTCTTGTTTGCCCATATTTTGGTTGGATCACATTTTAGTACCATTCACGGTAACTGTTCCTCAATTACTGATAATAGTCAGACCAACAAATCAATCTCGATGCTCCTGGAGGCTAGTGGATCTTTGTTTGATCTTCACGTATACCGGAACACTGTGAGCAGTCTTCTTTAACTGCAGTTTATGACCTTTTAGTCACACTTCAAGATGCATTTACAGAGCTGGCTCCTTTGAAAAAAGACATTGACTTTGTGTGGACATTGCCTAATCGAATCTTATTTGTTATCCTGTATTTTGAACCTCTGCTCCTCTCCTAGGAGCTGACCTTCACTGCTGCATCATTTCTGCCACTAAGAGAGACAGTGAAGGCTTATAAAACATTTGTAGTGTGATTTGTTGCACCATATGTCTGCATCTACTTATTTATATACAAAACAAGCTCTATACCAATCTTTAACAGTCAAATACAATGGGCTACTTGGTACAGCTTAGAAGTACGCCCTTCCCCACAGACTACTCATTGCCTGCACCCGTCCCTTTCATCTTGCATCCCTCCTTTATCCTAGCCCTACCCAATCACAACCCCTCTCTCCTATGTTATGCTGCATTATTCTGCTGTTCCTGTGAATGTAGGATCAGTTATGTGCTCTGCATTTTGCAGTATGATTGCGAGATGGGTACTGGAAATGAGTGGACTGTGGTCAGGGGCATACCTCTGTGTGGTGTGTGTGGCGGTCAGAAGAAGGACGAGGACTCTGATACACCATTTTACTTTTTTTTATTAAAGAAAGGGAAAAAGGCCGGACTATCCCTATTCTTTAAGGCTTCCCTACCTAACACAACTAAGGTGCTCGTCATTCGTCTGTGATTGTCCAAACATAAACTGTCTGCTGTTCAAATCTAACCTAACTGACTGTACCACTATAACAATAACTAAATATAGGAGAATTACTCTCTTCTCTTGTGGGGTGTCTTGCTACTTAAACCCTTTTACTTAAATAGGTCATTTTTGGTTATCTCTTGTTAATCTTCTTAGAATCACATGCTGTGCATATAGTCCGACATCTAGTGGTAACCGCAGAGTATTGCATCTTGTCTTTAAAGGATCGAAAGGGAACGTCGACATGGGCATGCCTGTAACACTATCCCTAACGTGACGTGTAGTGTTCCCAAAATCCCTCACGCATCGAGGTCCCTCAGATTGTTTTTTTTTTTCCACCCAGCTAGCTGGTCGCCTTATGCGGAGCTCTTAATAAAAATTGCGATATTGTTATATTTCTCGACCTCTGGTTGTTTTTCGATTATCATCCCATTCTCGACGGTTGATTACTGTACCACCGCCGAAGACCGCTAACAACAGAACTTAGACGGCTGGTGCTCCGGTCGACGCTGCCAACCATGTGGCCAGGCCCTCTGGCCTGCTTATACTGTAGGGAGAGTGGGGTCTGGGTGGTTATATTCTTTTCAAGAATTCTTTGCTTTTCCCCCCTTGATTTTGTCGTCGCTGTTTAATTCCTGAGCTATTGACAGGACACCATTTCGATTTTGCCCTTCATTTAAGGGAAAATTCCCATGGAAAGACGAGCAGCGTCGGTGCAATAAGTGTCTTCCCCTCGATCACAACGAGGTGTCCTGTGCGGCCTGTAAACTCCTACGTTCTAAGACTGTTAAGGAGCGTCGAGTAAAGCGGTGGGCGGCCTACACGATGTCGGGCCAATAGTAGTTCCCCTGCCGCCACAGCCGCCGAGTGTAACCAGGTTATTTGCAACGACCAAGGCTCCACTTCGGACGCCATTGACCTTAAATCGGAGTGTTCTCGCTCCGAGATGTCCGTCCCCGATGGGCACGATGAGAGTCCGGCTATGGGGAATGTACATCCTGGTGACAGGGACGCACCAGATACCCATACAAAGCACACAACCCCTGGTTCTGCTTCGGCGGTTCAGTCTAAGCGCTCCAAAGCGCCAACGAGTTCGTCAGATAGTTCGGCAGTACCTGCCGATTTTCCATGATCGGCAGCCCTCCCCGCAACCACGGCATGCGTCTGGGCCGTCCAAGGGTAAGGGCAGCAGCACCAAACGTCATGCAGACGTCGAGACGCCTCAGAAGAGAGCACCGATGCCACACAAAACCCTGGTTGTGCTGAAATCCACAGTGCAACAGTCTACGCAGCCCAAACACCTCCCTATAACGCCAAATATGAGCAAGAGTATCGCTAAAATCGTTTTCTGCAGTGAAACAGAAGGACCAGACTATGGACATGTCGAAAGACACGAGCAACGGAAAGATCACTCTGCGAGTCCTTTGTCTTTATCTAAGACTCTAGTTGAGAAATCTCGATGTTCTAGGGAGGAGGATCATCGGGGAGAGCCCTTTCCTCCTCTGGTTCCTCCTCATGGACCAGAGAGAAGTTTGGGGGTGCATGAACAGGCTGGAAAAGTTTGTTGAATTTTCTGAAAGATTTGCTCCTAAAAGGCCTTGTGAAGAGAGCCCATATACACCTGTGGCCAGGTTTGAGAGAACTTCTGATACACCTCATCAGGACGAAGTGTTTGACATCACTGATAAGTTCATATTGATCCATATGTACAGGATGATGATCCATTTTATGATCCTACTGATGACCCTACTGATCCCATGTAGCTATGAGAGGACTGCCAGCCGGTCGATAACCAAACTTGGGCGTCCCCTACCCCGGACCATAACACCTTATGTATGATCTCACCCCCCCCCCCCCCGACCCCCCAGTCCGTCAGGCATTACCTGTTGATGACCAGATGGCGTTTAATGCTATCTTAAAGAAAAAAGCTGAACATTTCCAAATTGCCACGCAGGAGGCAGTGCCAGATTCGGATTTTGTTGAGGACATCTTAAAAGGGAAGTCTCCTGACAGTCAGGCTATCCCATTACTGAACTCTATAAAAAGACACCTTGCTCTTTTGTTAACGACTGCACAGACCAAGGCTGTGAATCCAAATCCACGAGTGGAGAAGCTTTTTTGCCCTTCCCCTACTGACCTCCTCTACATTAGGGGGTACGACCCCCCCACCCTCCCTCAGGATTCTCTGGTGTTATGACAACTAGGAAGAGGGCAGGTATCCCCTTGTCCACAGGCGAGGCACCGCCTGACAAAGAATGTATGAAGTTGTGCGCAATGGGAAAGAGGGTTACTACTACTGCTGCAGCATACTCCACACGCATAGCCAAGATTACTACGCTGTTGCTAGCTACTCGGATGTTCAATGGAACCTACTGCAGGAGGGCCTTCAAGAGGTCCCTGAACCCATGCGGGCTCGCCTGCTTAAGATTGTATCTGAGGGCAAGCAGGTGAACCACAACATTCTTAAAAATTCTTTAGACGCTGCTGAGACAGCGGGAAGGACGTTAGCCCAGGGTACCCTACGAAAACGGCACACCTGATTGAAAAACTCTGGTTTCAAGCCAGAAACCCAGGCATCCTTAATCAACAAGCCGGTGGAGGACTCCAACTTGTTCGGCAAGGCTGTTGACGAGGCGCTGGAAACAGCAAAAAAGGAAGACCTTGAACCTAATTACTCAAAGGCCCTTTCAGCAGAGAGGGGGAGGTTCTCGTCTCTCCTTTCGTGGGCAGTCCTATTCTCGCTCCCCTCAAAACCAGTATGGTTCTGGAAACAATTGGTCCTCAGGTCAGTGATCTACCTCCACCACCCCGTATCCACCTAGAGGACAACACTGTGGGAAAGGAAAGGGTAGTAATTCCACCCCCAGAGGGTCCCCGGCCTCACGTTAGAAATGACTTTCAGATCTGGGTCCCCTCCCATGCCTCTCCGGTCGGGAGACGTCGAACATCATTTCTGCATACATGGGAGGGCATTACAACAGACCAGTGGGTGCTCAAGACCGTCTCTCATGGTTACTGCATCGAGTTCAGCCGACCACCTCGATTTAGACCTCCGAGATCAAGACGCCTATCACCAGAACGGTATTACCCAAATTCTTCGTTTACAATTGTTCGAATTAACAATTGACCGAATTTAAAGGGTCACAATTGACCTTTTCACAATTGACCGAATATATATGTATATGTGTATGTGTGTGTGTGTGTGTGTGTATATATATATATATATATATATATATATATATATATATATATATATATATATATATAATATGTATGTGTGTGTGTTGGGGGGGTTTGGGGTTGGGTGGGGGGGTTTCCCCCCACATATATGGTACAATTGACCTTCACAATTCAGTCAATTGTGAAAAGGTCAATTGTCATTCGAACAGTTGTAAAACGAGCAATTCGTATACAACCCACCAGAATACCTGAGGATCCTGCTGCAAGAGGTCGAGATCCTGCAGGAAAAGGGCTCCATCGAAGTCGTCCCTCTACTACAGGTAAACAAGGGTATTTATTCAGTTTACTTCCTTGTACCCAAAAAGAATCTCCCAACGCTCCCTGTGTTAGACTTGCGCCCAGCAAACAAATTTGTCAAACCTCAGACGTTTTTTATGGTCACACTGCAAGAAGTAATTTCCTCTTTTAACACAGGGATTACATGGCAACATTGGACATGAAAGATTTGTACTTTAATATTTCAATGTTGCCGGCACACAGAAAATACCTAAGGTTCATGATAGAGAACAAACACTATCAGTTCAAAGTTCTTTCCTTCAGCATTGCCTCAGCCCCAAGGGTATTTACAAAGGTGCTGGCAGTTGCAGCACTGCATCTGCGCAGGCAATCCAGTCCAGTTTATCCTTTCCTCAACGACTGGCTCATAACAGGGGTCTACTACGGAACATGCCTGTCGAACACTAAAAGACGATAGACCATTCAGTCTGGGATTCTCCATAAACGAGAAGAAATCCAGCCTAGACCCCAGTCAAGTCAAGCAGTTTCTGGGAGCTCTGATTCGGACAGAAGACGGCCTCATCTTCCCCTCCAACGAGAGGGTTCAAAACATGCTGTTTCAGATCCCTCAGTAAGCAGACAGTCGAGAGGTGACTGTATGCAAGACCATGTGATTATTAGGAATGATGGCGTCCTGCATTTACTTGGTTCCTCACGTACGTTTGCGCATGCGTCCCATGCAAGTGTGGCTCAACAGCCAGTGGTGTCAGACCAACGGACAATAGGGCGATGCAGTGGTTGTCTCGGCAGCCCTTGTTCTCACCATGCATTGGTGGTCGAGGGAAAACCTCTTGAAGGGAAAGTCCTTCACCATCCCTGCAGTAGAAGCCACTCTCAGGACGGACGCATCTCTCACAGGTGGGAGGCTCACCTGCTTCAGCAGACAGTGCACAGCGTTTGGTCGCCAGCGGTAACGTTCAACCACATAAATCTGTTGGCGCGGTTAGCCTTATTCAAAGCACTGAAAGCCTTTCAGACAGTTATAGGGGAAGACCGTCCTGATCCTTAGACAGCACCACAGCCATGTACTACCTGAACAAGCAAGGAGGCACTCCCTCTCGAGGGCTGTCCAAACTGTCCCAGAACATTTGGAAATGTGCTCTCTAACGCAAGATGTTCCTCTTGTCACAACACGTTCCAGGGGAACTCAAGCTTCTGGCGGATGTGCTCAGCAGAGACTTCCCACTGCCCTTCGAGTACGAATGGTGACTACACAAAGACATCGTCTCCAATGTTTTCGCCGAATGGGGCTTCCCAGAGATCGACTTGTTCGCAACTCTGGAAAACGCACAATGCCAAGATTGCGACTCCAGAACCGATCCAAGGGAACTGTCTCTGGATAACATGGTCAGGGAAATTTGTTTATGCTCAATTCCCACCCCCCCAATTCCCCTACTCAACATGATTGTGCACAAGATGCACCAGGAACCGGTCACCATGATTTTGGTGGCTCCGCCAACCCTGGTTCTCTCATCTGATGGAGATGTCTCTCTCTCGCCTCCAATGAAACACTTCACCCATGCTCGCAAACTCTGAACTTAGCGGCCTTGCTCCTGAGGTCACCTCCAACTTCCTCAGAGATGCATGGACATACTTAGGGAGGCAAGAAAACCCAACACCCGATATTGCTACTCCAATAAATGAAAGCGCTTTGTCATTTGGTGCAATTCCAGGAGCATCAATCCCATTGACTGCTCACTTACCCATATTGTGTTGTACCCGACTCTCTTACTAGACTCAGGCCTGGTTTTTAATTCCCTGAAGGTTCACTAGCTGCACTCTCAGCCTACACTACGTCCCAGCAAAAGGTGTTGTGGTGGAAGATACCATTTATTAAGGCTTTCATGGAAGGGATTAAAAGGATTCATCCCCTCCATTTCTAACCCGACTCCTGGATGGGACCTAAATGTGGTATTGACTAGACTTATGGGGTCTCCTTTTGAGCGTATACACAACGCAAGTCTCAAAGCTCTTGCCTACAAGACCTCCTTCCTAATGGCTATCACTTCAATACGAAGAGCCAGTGAACTACAGGCCCTTTCAGTTCTAGACCCTTTTGTTACAGTTCACAGAGATAAGACGGTTCTGCGCACTCGACCTCAATTTGCACCCAAATTTATTTCCAAGTTCCATGTGAACCAGTCTATAGAAATACCAACTTTTTTCCAGAACCCCACTAACGTGGCGAAAAGAATCCTACCCACACTAGATGTGCGCAGGGCAGTCATGTATTATCTGGAAAAGACTAATCCAGTTTTAGTGGCAGCTGGTAGAGAAGGGGATCCTGTCTCTAAATCAGCCATCTCGAGGTGGATTGTCACTTGCATCACACTCTGCTACACTCTTGCTAAGAGAGAACTGCCCTTCAAGCTCAGAGCACACTACTCGAGGCACTGGGGCTTCCATAGCATTCATTGCAAATTTTCCTGTATCCATTTGCAAAGCGGCAACCTGGAGTTCTGTACACACATTTACAACACACTATTGCCTAGACACTCGTTTTAGGTCTGACTCTCAGGTGGGACTAGCAGTACGTAGACATCTTTTCTCTACTGTTCCTTCTCACATTCCAACTCCGGGTACTGCTCGCTAATCTATGCACAGAATGTGATTGTAAGCAGATTAACAAGCATCAGAAGACATGCATTACTTACCGTGAAATCATTTCTGATGATTGGATCTGCTTAGATTCACATGCGCCCACCCTTCCGTCCTGCTCGGATGGAAGGAACATAGACATCTTACTACTACTACTTCTCTCTCTGTACTCGTTCACTCACGGCAGAAAAAATACAATCAGAGGGACCTCTACGCGTGAGGGATTTTGGGTACACTACACGTTACGTTGGGGATAGTGTTACAGGCACGCCCATGTCGACGTCCCCTTTCGATCCTCGAAAGACAAGATGCAATACTCTGCGGTCATCACTAGATATCGGACTATATGCACAGCATGTGAATCTAAGCAGATACAATCATCAGAAATGGTACGGTAAGTAATGATCTATATATATATTTGGCCCAAAGTCAGCATACTTCTGGGGTGTACTGGCGATGGTGGGATTTGACCAACCCCACCCATTCGCCCTGGATCTGGCCCTGTGCTATCAGTGTAGGAGGTTTCGGTAGATTGACAATTTTGCAGTTTTTCAAAAATAGGAAGTTGCGACACAACAAAATATGCAAGGCTATAGCAGACCCCCACATGCATGTCGGCTACAGACTCTTGCAACGACGGGTGGTACCGCTATAGTTCATATGACTTGACTTGCTTTTACTTTCCTGGGTTATGCTCCTTTTAGATTCTATTATCTTTCTGTTGGTTCTTCACACAAAAACCTGTTTCGAAGGGATTGTGTCCTCCGACGTATTCCTCATCTTAGATATATCCTTCCAGCTCTGCTGGCCTCGGAAAACTTTTTCTCCAGAGGGCGCTGCGCGTCGACGTCCCTTGAGTCGATGTCCTTCGACAGCCGCCGTATCGACGCTCGAGGTCATCCTGCCTATAAAGGCCGCGCGCAGCGTCCGTTCCTCAGTTCCATTTTTCCGCGCTACTCGGTGCCTCGGAATACCGTTGCTCTGTTCTTAGTCAGATAATCCTATTTACCTCGAGTTATTCGATCCGTACTCGATGGCTTCCTCGGCGGAACCGACAACTTCTCGATCCGGCTTCAAAAAATGTCGGGATTGTGGGAAAAAGATGTCGTTGACCGATCCTCACAGAAATTGTCTGTGGTGCTTGGGAGCCGAACACCATTGTTCGGAGTGCGAGGACTGTATGTCCATGACAGCTAAGGCCCTGAAGGAGCGTAGGGGGAAGCTGGAGAAAGGTAAGACTTTTAAAGCTTCTTCTTCGTCGACGAAGTCGAGACATTCGTCTCCTCGTCACCATTCGCGCTCCAGGTCTCGGAGTGGGTCTCATCACTCCTCGAGATCGAAGCACTCGAAGAGGAGACGTCGAAGATCCCCTTCTCCGTCTTCCTCTTCCTCTGTTTCGCCAAAAAGAATCCCTTGCCCCACGAAACATAGTTCCCGGGCTGAATGGGAGGAATTCAGAAAAAATATGATGAGCGTCTTCGAGAAAGCGGCCTCGACCCCCTCGAAGACTGCCGAGAGCGATGCTCTGGTCGAAAGACCCGAAGGTAAAAAACGCCGCGAGTCGCAGTACGCGGCGAAAGAAACCTCTCGAGCGCGTCTCGAACCCTCGAGTAGGACTATGACCTCCAAACCTTCCTCGAAGGTTCCGTCGACGTCGATGTCTTTGACGCCGTTGTCGAAGGGACCTTCGACACACGGGTCTGTCGCGTCGACGCCGAGAAAAGTCACGGTGACCACACATCCAGTGACGATCCCCAGGCCCTCGACGTCAATGGCGTCGATATTGTCGAGTAGAATTCCAATTCTGTCGAGGTCCTCGAGGCCTCCACCTCTGTTTTCGACGCCACGCTCGAAGCCTTCGACGTCGACGACATCGACGTTTTCGAGGCCAATAATGACAAGTTCGGCACCCTCTGCCTTGGAAATGGGATTTACTCCCTTTATGAGTTCAGAACAATTGAGAACTATATCCTCAATTTTAGAAGAGGGTGATTTGTCTGAACAAGACACATTTGCGTTACAGGGACCTGTAACCCCAGTTAGAGAGGAATTTTCCTCTGAAGAGCGCAGATTAAAGGATCTTCATGATTCTTTACATGAGGCAAGTGGGTTAGACACTTCCCCTGAGGTGGATGTTGCTAAGCCAGACCCGGGGGAGCATGCTGAAACCCCCTACAGAGCCTTAATGGCCAGGATTACAGAGTTCATGGGGTGGTCTACACCTTCACAATCTTTCCAGCAAGATGACCTCACGGATATTCTTGACAAAGGCCCACAAGAGGATCCAGTGGTGCCCTTTCATAAAGCTCTTCAGAGAAAGATCATGACAAACTGGGAAACCCCAGATGTAATACCAGCAGTAAATAAAAAACTGTCTGCAAAGTACAGGGTATCTTCCACAGACCCAGAGTTCTTGTCTAAACATCCATCCCCAGAAAGTCTGGTGGTACAAGCAGCATCCTCTACCGATGTCAAGACGGCATATCCTACAGTCCCACAGGACAGGGACGATAAAAAATATGATGCTATGGCAAAGAAAGTCTTTTCAGCATGTAGCATGGCGTTAAAGTCTGTTAATGCTACTTGCACCCTTGCTAGGTTCAGCCATACACTTTGGGAGTGTGCTTCTACAGCGGCTGACTGCATCCCGGAGGGAGAAGAAAGGGATGCGTTCCTGAATATTATACAGGACGGTAAAGACGCTATGTGCGAATCCCTCCAGACGGGCATTGATTCGGCTGACAGTATCAGCAGAGCAATGGCGGCAAGTACATCAACCAGGAGGTTCGCTTGGTTGAGAAAGTCGGGTTTTGCCCCAGATGTGCAAGCCAGGCTCTTGAACATGCCATTTGATGGCTCTTCTTTGTTCGGGAAAAAGGCGGATGACAGTTTAGAGAAACTGCAAACTTCAAAAGCAGCAGCAAAATCCCTAGGAGCTGCAATCCGTCAGACTCCTTTTCGTCCCACAGGAACCATCGGCATCTGCATCAGCCGCCCCAAAACCACTCTGAGGACTCCCCTCACAGGACACCTGTAGGAGGCAGGTTGACTCAACATCTGACGGTATGGCAGGCTATCACGTCAGATGCTTGGGCATTGGAAACAGTCGCCCAAGGTTACTGCCTGCCTTTCCTGCGTATACCTCAGAGTCATCCACCGGGAATCAGCTCTCAGAAAGCTCCAGATCCGCTCCTCTTGCAGGAAATTTTGGACCTGCTAGAGAAAGGTGCCATAGAACCGGTACCTGTAGCGGAGAGGAACAAGGGCTGGTACTCCCCTTACTTTCTCATTCCGAAGAAAGACGGAGGACTGAGACCCATCTTGGACTTGCGAGAATTGAACAAATTCCTCAGGAAAGACAAATTCAAGATGGTCATTCTTTCTCAGATCCTCCAGGCCCTTCAGTTTCAGGACTGGTTGGTATCTCTGGACCTTCAGGACGCTTATTTCCATGTGCCTATCCATCTCAAACACAGGAAATACCTGAGGTTCGCAATTGGCAACTCTCACTATCAATTTCGAGTACTGCTTTTTGGGCTGACCTCCGCCCCGAGGGTCTTCACCAAGTTAATGTCGGTAGTGGCTGCAAGTCTAAGGAGGGAAGGGATTCACGTCTACCCCTACCTGGACGATTGGCTGATCAGGGCTGTTTCTCCGGAGCAAGCTCGGATCCAGCTAAATCACGTGTGCTACTCCCTTCACAAACTGGGCTTCTCCCTCAATTTAAAGAAGTCTCAAATGATACCATCGCAGAGACTCCAGTTCATAGGAGCGATCCTGGATACTTCCCTGGGAAAAGCCTCGCCACCAGAGGTGAGGGCTCAAGATATTCTACAGATGGTTACCAAGTTCCAACATGCCCAACGTCTCCCAGCCTTCGACTTTTTGAGGTTGCTAGGCCTCATGGCATCCTGCATTTTCCTTGTGCCAGAGGCTTGTCTGAGAATGAGATCCCACCAGTGGGCACTGAGGACTCAGTGGTCACAATTCTCAGGGAGAATGACAGATCTTCTTCAGGTTCCCGGCAGGGTGGCTCGAGACCTTCAGTGGTGGGCCTGTCAGGAGAACATTCTGAAAGGAGAACAGTTTTGGCAACCCTGGCCGGGGATAACAGTAGTCACGGATGCCTCACTCACAGGGTGGGGAGCCCACGCCAACGACTTGACCATCAGCGGTCGTTGGTCTCCATCGGAGTCCAGACTACACATCAACCTGTTAGAGCTGAGAGCCATCAGACTTGCGTTGAAGGCTTTCCTGCCAGCTGTACAAGGGAAGAACGTCCTGATAATGACGGACAACACGGTGGCCATGCATTACCTCAACAAAAGAGGAGGCGTAGGATCACTACCCCTGTGCAGAGAGGCGATGCAGCTCTGGTTTTGGGCAATCCAAGAAGGAATCTCTCTATCGGCAGTTCACCTAGCCGGAGAGAAGAACTTGACAGCGGACGCTCTGAGCAGGCAGAACACAGTCTCCCACGAGTGGGAGCTAGCTCAGGAAGTCCTTCAAGAGATCTTCGCCCTTTGGGGAACCCCTCAGGTAGATCTGTTCGCCACCAGCCTAAACAGGAAATGCGACCTGTTCTGCTCAAGGGAATTTCCTCCGAGAGGAGCTCTGGGAGACGCGTTCATAGTGGACTGGGAGTTTCCGCTTCTGTACGCGTTCCCACCGGTCCCTGTCATTCCTCAAATGATCAGGAGGTTGAGAAGATTCCGGCGAACCATGATCCTAATTGCCCCGGATTGGGCCAGGAGAACGTGGTACCGGACCTTCTAGACTTGTCCATCTGCCCTCCAATTCGACTTCCTCTCAGAGAGAACCTACTCTCACAGAAGGGAGGTCAGGTTCTCCATCCAGACATCAAAACCCTCAACCTTCACGCTTGGCTTCTGAACGGCTGAGGTACAAGGATTGGGACCTCCCTGATGATGTTATGGAGGTGTTGCTTTCGGCAAGGAGGCCAGCAACAAAGTCTTTATACCGCTGCCGTTGGAACAGATTTTGCAGCTGGTGTAGAGAACAGAATATCGACCCATTTTCATGTGGTACACCAATGGTTTTGTCCTTCCTACTATATTTGGCAAATTCAGGCCTTCAAGTTGGCACCATTAAGGGCTATCTCGCAGCGCTATCTATCTTCAAGCGTACTGCGGAGGAACCATCCTATTTCAAATTACCCTTGGTAATACAGTTTCTAAAGGGGTTAACCAATGTTTATCCCCCAAGACCATTCCAAGTTCCCCTATGGGATTTAAACTTAGTACTAACTTTCCTGATGGGTACACCTTTCGAACCTCTCCATTCTTGTTCGTTAAGATTCCTTACCCTTAAGACTGTTTTATTAATAGCACTTACATCTGCTAGAAGGGTGAGCGAATTACAAGCTCCTTCTTGTAAACCCCCTCATACAATCTTTCACAAAGACAAAGTTGTCCTGCAAGTGAAGCCTAATTTCCTCCCAAAGGTAGTTTCTGAATTCCATATCTCTCAGAAGATTACCCTACCATCTTTCTATCCTCCTCCTCACCCGGGGAAAGAGGAAGAGAGGTTACACAGACTAGACCCTAGGAGGGTTTTAAGTTTTTACATTAGTAGACTAGCCAGGATAAGACAGGCAGACCAGCTGTTTGTAGGTTACGCAGGTCACAAGCTGGGGTTACCAATAACTAAGCAGACCATTTCCAGATGGATCATTCTAGCCATTCTGGAATGTTATAAACTGGCAGGGAAAGAGCCCCCTCAAAACCTTAGGGCTCATTCGACCAGAGGTATTGCAGCTTCATCGGCCCTCAAGAGGCGTGCCGATTAAAGACATATGTGCGGCCGCTACATGGTCGTCTGTCCATACCTTTACACGTTTTTACAATCTGGATTCCTCCTCTAGTCAAGAGACTAGGTTTGGAAGGGCTGTACTGCATTCTATTCATCAATAGAAGACAGCGTGAAGTCAGTACTCCCTCCTCCGAATATAGAATACTGCTATGGGAGCCTATCTAAAATGAGGAATACGTCGGAGGACACAATCCCTTCGAAGAACAAGTTACTTCTTACCTTGTAACGTTCTTTCGACGGGATGTACCTCCGACGTATTCCTCATCGACCCTCCCATCCATCCCCGCAGTTCTACTTCCCTTGTTGTTGCAGCGTACGCTCCTTCAGGGTGATTAGTCTAGTCCAGACAGTAATACTGTGGGCTACAAAACGGAACTGAGCAACGGACGCTGCGCGCGGCCTTTATAGGCAGGATGACGTCGAGCGTCGATACGGCGGCTGTCGAAGGACATCGACTCGAGGGACGTCGACGCGCAGCGTCCTCTGGAGAAAAAATTTTCCGAGGCCAGCAGAGCTGGAAGGATATATCTAAGATGAGGAATACGTCGGAGGAACATCCCGTCGAAAGAACGTTACAAGGTAAGAAGTAACTTGTTCTTCTCTTCCTGTGGTAAATGGTTGACACCCTTTATAAACCTCTTATTCTACTTTACTTTCTTGAATTTTACTTGTAGGAGCCTGCTTGGTCCAGTATCCAATCTTATTCCCTTCTTGAGGGTTTACTCTGGAGATTTCTTCTTCTTTGAGTTTAAATATTAAATTCTCTTTATTACTATTGGGACGAGTCTGATTAGCCCTATAACGATTTTCACCCACTCCTCCTTGGTTTTGTTACTTCACTTTCTCCTCTTGATTAAAGTCTCAGATTCTCTTTAGTTTGACTGGGCTGAGTATGATTAGTCCCATAATGTTCTTCCCATTACCTGGGATCTTTAGGGGCAACGTCGCTGGGGCTTCTTGTGGCTCGGGGTGGAACTTCTGAAATGTCAGGTTTCTCTCTCTTTCACTCCTTCAAAGCTTTCCTTTTTGTATCCATGTCGAGGATGGTCACAAGGTACTTCTTGTACCCTTTTGCTTCCTGCTTTTGCTTGTCTGGTGGTCTCGGCTTTGTTGGCAGACTCTTGATCCACCATGCTTTGCCCGTGGTCATGCCACCACCTGTGATGCTTCTCTTTCCATCTACACTCCAAGACACTCTGCATCAGTCTCCTTCTCCTGTTTCTCTCCGGTTAAGACACTGCTCGTCTTTCGGCTTCACGTTCCCTTATGGGCGAAGAATGCTGCGCATCCACTTTTCTCTGTTCAGTCGGTGAGACGCTGCATGTCTTTCTCCACCTTCTGCTCAGGCGCTGTCTCTCTTTCTCACCTTGATCAGAAACCACGCGTCTCATTATCCGTCTGAGAACGACAACAGCCCTGGTTTGTAACTTGCTGGCTTTTTCTCTTTCCAATATTCTCCCTCCTTCTCTCTGGCACATGCTTGAGCCTTCCCTGGCATACGTCCGGTTCGTTGTTTAACACACTCACTTGGTTTCTTCGTCCCAGTGAATGGAGATATTTCATTTAGGGATATCTATGGCTCTGAGTTACAATAGCCGATATTGGGTTTCTTCCTCATTCATGGTTCGACAATAGATGTTCTTATAGGTATGATGAAGAGGATTTTTAGGGAGTTCTTTAGAACGGGATTCCTTGTGCCCAAAATGGGGAGTTTCTCCCAGTGAGTTCCCACTTGCCTCTAGCCCTATGGAGGGTATTGCGGAGCGGGCTCACCTCCCTAGCCTCACAGGAGGTGGGGGATCCCTTTGGGGAGAAGGGAAGAATTCTTGCGATTTGTCACAGGTGCCACAGAGAATAATGTGCTCTTTAAAGAGCACTATGCCACTGTTATGAAAGATTTTATGTTTGCTACTTCTATGGGACACCCTTTCTTTTTGCTTTGTTTATACTCCTGCCTTGACTTTGGAGGTAGGTAAAGCCTTATGCTTTACTTCATTTGCCTTTTTGCTCATTCATATAGGGAAACTGATCAGTACTGAGAGACTTTGGACCTCGTTACAAGTTTGGCGGTAGCCTTGTTGGTAAAAACCAGCAGGCTGCGCCCCTGGCAATGAGGAAATACAGGGCCATTACAACCCTGGCGTGCCCTTTATTTCCCCATTGCCAGGGGCCGGAAACTTTTACTCCCCATTCCCATTTGAGCCGCATAGGGCTCAATGGGAATGGGGAGGCCGGTAGCACCGGCATCATTCAGAATGGTGCCGGTGCTACCGGCAGGGCCTGCTCGCAAGTGCCGGTACGCCTGCCAGGTCAGACCTTGCGGGCGGGAAGGCACCCGCGAGCAGAACTCGTAGTTTGCCGGTCCAGTAGCAATAGTACCGGCAAGCTTAACAGTACCATTGTTACGGACCGGAAAACCTGTAATGACGCCCTTTGTCTTTCTTAGTGAATTTTGTGTATTGTAACAATTGCACAGATCACCCTAAAGTGAAGCGGGTTAGGGTACTTGGTATCCTTACAGCTTATACTGTAATTGCCTTTTGGTTACTTTGACAGTGTGCCTAGGATGAGTTGGTGGTATGGGATTTTTCTTCTACTGTATTTTATACATTTCACTCATGCACTTTTGTAATTACTGTAATGGGCTACTAAATGTGGCTAGCACCCTATCATGGCTGTGCCACAAGGTTTTACTCGCCCTTTAGTCCTATTTTTTTTTTCCCTTTTTCCTGCCTTTCCAGGTCAGGAAATGCCATATATGAAATGTCCTTTCACAGGGAAAGCAGCTGTCAAAGAAGTGTTTTTTTGTTCGACTGTATGTCTATTACTGGGTAGATGTAGTGGCCAGTGGCCATCGATGATCGGATAGCCACTGCCCGTTTGAATTGTCAAATCCTTACCGTTGGTGGACCTGGGCGAGCCCCAGTCCAGATCTTGGATAAAAGGAGGACGTCTGCAGTCAATCCACAGATCATCGTTGGCGCCAAGTCTTCTACAAAGAAGAGAAGCCTATTGATGACCTGAGGATGGCCCCTGCAGCTGTCCAGCACCAACTCCAGTAAAGTCCTGCTCCTCCGCCTGATCTTAAGACCACCCTTACTGGTGCTTTGACCATGACCAGTGAGGAACGGCAGTCTTGCCTTTTTGATCATAACCACTGCAATCGTCCAGATCTCTTAAATCTTGGAACTGGTGACTTTAGGGCACACAGTTCTAAACCATCTTAGGGTTGGACTCACTAAGTGTTAGGGGAGCAATTCTGTGGTTATTGTTGGTGTCTTTACTGTATTTCATTAATCTGAGTACTTACCGGTGCTTACCAGTGTTTCACTGGCACTTTATAAACATTGCTTTATTCTGAGTTTTCCATCAAAGCCATATCGAATTATAGCAACAAACATAGTAAAATCAATAACATTAATTTAAAATACCAATCACAGAAAATAAGTGCTTACTTATTACTCATATCAGATAGAATTCATCAAGGTACTAATATATACATAGCGCAAAACAAAAATTGAATCCTGTGAAAAGTCAAATAGAGATGCTTATGCTTCCTACCAAGAATAGAAGCGCTTAGTATAAAGTGAAGAATACTGTGCCTAGAGGGGGGGTCCCATAGCAAGTCTTATTTAGCTCTCAAACTGGAGAGGATTACCTAACCATTAATTACCCAGATAATGCTAAATTAATTGATGTTAGTCAATAATATTGTAAGACATGCGCAATCACAATTAATGCTATAGAACGTGCGCAATTTTATTTTCTCATTTGTGAGCAATGTAATGTGCAATGGCTATCAGACCACAGTAAAATCAGAAGTGTAATATACATTGACAATAAAATACACAATAAAAGTATAAAAACACACCAGGGGAAGGAGTGCAAGTTATGCAGGTTTAGTCACCCGCGGTGAAAGATTCATTTTTCCCAAGCTATTAATAAATAGGATGCAATGCTTTTGGTGTGGGAATAGTTTTCGTTAATTTTGCATAGGTTAACTGCTTCATTAAAAGACCTTGTATTTTTACTTAGAAAAATTGGTTTGTCATTTTGCTCTTGCCGTTTTGTACAATGGGCAGAAAAACAAAAAATGAGCCTCTATATCTACTTCCTCAGTACAGAGATGTCAGTATGCAGAGTCACCTCTACCTCAATTTGAAGTGTAGGCTTGAAGAGGCAATATTCCAAGTCATAATCTCAGGGACACTTTCTTCTCATTGATCTTCAACTGGTCAAGATGATTTTCAAAACCTGAGTGAGTTTTGAGTGCTGTATAAAACCACCTATGGTGCGAGTGCCCACACATTGTGCTAATACTGTGTGGTGTACCCATTCCTTGAATGCTTCTTTGACCTTCCCCTTAGCACTTATACCATAACAGCCTGGATTATTCCACCGTTCTGAAAGGGTGAATTGTGAATAACATGGTTTTCATACATCCTACCCACGGCAGCTCTTTGGTCCTTGGAGTTTCTAGGAAGTCCTCAAGGATTGTGCAATGTGATGAGAGATTCTCGTTGATCCACATTCCAATTCAATAGACAAGGGGTTTATGTTTGGTGGTATAGTTAATGCCCTATAGTCCACTATTCCATCTTTGTCTGTATTGAAGGAGAGTTATAAGAGGGGCTCAATAGCCTCTTTTTATATCTTGCTTTCTTGAATTTCCAATGCATTTAGTTTATGTCCCCATAGTTCTGCGCTATAAACAGAGGTGGACACTGCTTAGGCCCTATAGACCTCCATAGCACTAAAAATAATCCTCATGTTATTTTGAAAACTTAAAACCGCCTCACCTTTCCTCTATGCGCTAAGATGTTAGTACTCTTGTCCAGTTGTGAACTGCAGCTTAATAGGCAATTTTGTTCTAATGCTGAGGTAGTCAAATGTGTTTATCATTTCCCCATCTACGTTAAATACCGGCTCTGGGGGCCTCTTCAAGCTCGGTGGGAAACATGCCATTGTTTTGGTTTTCTTACTGTTTAATTTTACGCTTCTAGCCTTAGCTGCCTTTGCAAAGGTTGTGATTACATTTTGCAATCCCTTGGTTGGTTTGGATTGTCTCATCAGCAAAAAGGAGGATTGTATTGTATAACCTCCCATCTGCGGTGTATCTGCCGCTATACCCATATCATCTATCAAAAAGTTGATGTACAATGTAAAAAGTAGGGGGTCAGTACGCACCCATGTCTAACTGACCCTAATGTCAAAGCGTGACCGAAGACCTGTCCTCCTTTTACAAATGCATAATTATCTCAGAAAAGTAACCTGACCAAGGCGATGAGCTTGCTAGGTATTAGCATCTGCTCAAGTATTTGCCATAATTTAGGGTGTGGGACAAGGTCAAAGGCTGTTTACTGGTCTATAAATGCCAGATAGGTTGTCTCTTTAGGAGGAGTACAAATTTGTATAACACTAATGATAATCCAAAGGTTTGGTTGAATGGTAGCGATACCTTTTCAGAAGCCAGTTTGCATGGGTGAAAGTATCCTATGCGCTTAACACCAGTCCTCCAACTGTTGCTGAATCAGCCTTCCCAAGTGTATTTAAAAGTGAAATTGGGAAGTCATTTTGGGCAAGTTCACTGGTGCCTTTTTTATAAATGGGTACTAAAATCGCCCCCTGCCAGCTATGTGGAGCCATTTCACTGGTTACTGAAAGCATTTGATTCAAACTTCTCCTAATGGTTAATGTGTACATATGTTTTATAGTAGGTGCGTGACAATATTTGATGAGAGGTTTTTCTTGCTTAGTGTACATTTTAAAAGCCTAATCATTGTCTATTTTTGTACTTACCCACCTAACCTTAATTATTGTGGTTGTTCTGTGTAGACTCATTGTAGCCCTAGTCCACATTTGCAGCACTCCTACCTTACATTGATTGAGTTTGGCTAGTCCTCAGTGTCACCATAATAGGCTGGCCTCCCAAAACCCACCCATAGGGTTGATTTCAGTAATCCATTTAACCAGCTTGCTAATCTCCATTATTTAAGAAAAAGTATTGTGAGCTTTGCAACTGGTCTCATTTTATCTGGTCCCCTTACCTTTTCTAGGAGGAGTTGGACATTCGCACTCTGCAAACCAAGAACCGGAAGTTGGCAGACATGCTTGACCAGCGTCAGGCCATTGAAGATGAGCTTCGTGAGCACATTGAGAAGCTAGAAAGGCGCCAGGCGACAGACGATGCTTCACTACTCATTGTTAATCGCTACTGGAGCCAGGTACGTCTTCCTCTCCCACCTATCTCTTTCACTCTTGACTCTACCCTTCTGTGTCCTCTCATTCATCAGTCCGTCCATCTATCAGTGAAGCCTTGTGTCGTTCCTTTACCTCCAGTTTGATGAGAACATACGAATAATCCTCAAGCGGTATGACATGGAGCAGGGTTTGGCGGACCTGCTGTCTGAAGGTAAAAAAACCCTTGTGGTTCCGGAACCTGAGCCAGATTCAGACAGCAATCAAGAACGAAAGGATGATCGTGAACGAGGTGAGTGAGGCGTCCTATCTTTTTTGTTTTTGGAAAATAGCTCTGCTGCATTTCAGCATATTTAGAGAAATAATGTTCCTGAAGTGCAATATTGCTCTACCTACTCAAGCATATTATGATGTCTTTAAAATACTTGATCACTCTAAAAGGACTTGTCCTGCAAATTATAGCTTTGAACTTAAAAACATTAAATACCAGCCACTGATTTATTTAGTTTAATGGCTTTCAGTCTGCCCAGGTAAAATGAAGTGATCCACATTAAAGGTTCTAAAGGCTAGTGTAGAATCTAAAGATGTTGCTCAAACTCCTTTGACAAATTCAGATATGTACCCAAGAGATTCACATATACTGTTTTGTTTGAATAAAACATTGTTTTGACTTCATGATGCCGGGATATGTGTGGTGTGGGTTTATTGAGGAAGCTTTAGCCTGAACTCATAGGAATGTTTTAGGCACCTCCAGCCAGGGCTAGGACATGTAATGCTCTGGGTGAGGTGTCCTGAGAGAAGCAGATATTTGATTGTCTAATCAGATCCTGCACGCCACCATCCCTAAACCCCTCTGTATACCTTTGCAGAGAAACTTCGAAATTACTTCTTGGTGTCCTTGGTTCCACTGCCCATTCCCAATGTCCCTGTAGTTCTCTAAACCTTTTACTTTTTTCTCTTGCCCTTTGCAGTCGAAGGGCAGCTGGAGCCAGCCTTCTCCTTCCTGGCCACACTGGCGAGCAGTAGTAGCGAAGAGATTGAGACCCAACTGCAGGAGCGTGTGGAGTCCTCACGCCGTGCTGTGGCACAGATTGTGGCTGTTTATGACAAAATGCAAGAGAGGGTGGAGACACTGTCACGGAACCTGAACAGCAAAGGTGAGATCTAAATACCCACCCAATGTAGGAGGGATTGCTGTCCCTTAGAGCAGAGGTGCAAGGTGCAGCCTTACTGCAATGGGAGAGATGCACTAATGGAACTTGAACCACAATGATGAGTGGTATAAATGTAGTTGAATAGAGAAGCTATCCCAAAATGCACCAATAAAGCCACAGAAAAGTAATATTTTATTCAGATTTTTACTGTGGGAATAAGGAGGTTGCAAGTGAGGTTTTCTTCCACTGATGAAATAAACGCAGGCAGTCTCACAGCGATACGTAGTGATGGAGACAGTGACAGGGATGAGTAAAAGAGACACACACACACAGTGAAATACCCAATACCCAATACCCACAGGGACACACACACACACACGCCCACAGGGACGCACACACACACTGATAGACTTGCATAGAGACAAAGATGCCAGAGACCTTTAATGACATATATGTGGGGGTCTGGCCTATCCCAAATTTTACTTTATTTATACAATCCAAACCCTTTCAAAGGAAAGTTCATTTAGTGGCAGCATTAAACGGGGTTCAGAATTGAGATTCAAAGAGCAGGAGATAAAAACCAGCTCCTGGGTGTCGGGCATCACCATGCATGCAGCAGCTACCGCACCGGTACCAGCAACTACCACAGATGCTCCTTTAACTTGTCCATTTTGTATGAACCTTTGTGTTTAAATGTGTATTAGATGTGTTTAATTTGTCTTTTATTAACATTCTCAACTACTGAAAGTTAATGTCACATTTACATGTTTGGAAGGCACCTGTTGGCTCTAGGAGCCAACAGTAGCTCGTGGTAGCGGTTGGTTTCAAGCTAATCTGGCTCTACTATGCTAGAAGAATGAGCTAAATAGCTCCCAACTCCCCTCAATTTCAAACCCCGATTAAAACATTATTGGAGCGCATAATTGGGCAATGTCTTCTGTCCCTCTTTTTGGGGCCTCCCATATGTCCTTAGTTCTCTTTTTGCCTGCATATGTGCATTTAGATATGATATGAGCAAGTCTGCCAGGGCAGTCTTTGTATAACCACTAACCCTATGGTCGGGCAACTGCACCCAACCAAAAGGAAAGCCAAACCACGCTTAAAGGCAGGTATTGCGACAGATCTATCAGGCTTGGCTCTCAGGAAGGGGTAGCAGGCTGACGCAAAGTTGCAGTAGTCCACACACTTACCCACAGAAAATACACCACACTGATCTACTGAAAACATATATACATTTATTATGTTACACATACATAACTCTATCTGTTCAAAAACGCCTAGTATCAAAACACATAGTACATTATTCAAACAGTCAATGGTCATTGAGGACTACCATGGCCCCTATACTTAAATGTGGGTCTACTATACAAACCTAAATTGACAGGGTGTGGGACCAGAATGTTCTCCTTGTGTTCCCCACCAGGAATAATCCTGGTGCTCTCCCCAGCTGGGCACCTCCTGGTCATTACCCCTTCTTGGGGTTTGTTCCTCTCACCCCGCCTTGAGGACTCTGCTCTCACCCCGCCTTGGGGGCCTTGATTGTCTCACCCCACCTTGGGGGGGGGGGCCTTGATTTTCTCACCCGGCCTTGGGGAGGAGGGGGGTCTTGATTTTCTCACCCCGCCTTGGGGAGGAGGGGGGCCTTGATTTTCTCACCCTGCCTTGGGGGGGGGGGGGCCCTTGATTCTCTCACCCTGCCTTGGGGGGGCTTTGTATCTTCCCTCGTTTGGGGAGTTTTCCTAAAGTACACATGGAGGTAAGACTCTATAAATCCCTTCGCATACAGGTCTCCAACTCTTAGTTTAAGTGTTTCTGATGCTTGTTAATCTGCTTAGAATCACATGCTGTGCATATAGTCCGACATCCAGTGGTAACCGCAGAGTATTGCATCTTGTCTTTCGAGAATCGAAAGGGGACGTCGACATGGGCGTGCCTGTAACCCTATCCCTACGTGACGTGTAGTGTACCCAAAATCCCTCGCGTGTCGAGGTCCCTCAGTTTTTTTCCGCCGAACATACTGGTCGCCTTATGCGGAGCTCGAACAGAGACATTGTTCTCCTCGACCCTTGGTTGTATATTGTAAAGTTATTAATTAATATCCTACCGTCCATTCCATCGATGGCTGTTTCGTGATCTACGCCGAAGCCGGTACCACGGACCTTCGACGCATAGTGTTCCGGGCGGTGCTGCCGACCACGTGGCCAAGCCTTCTGGCCGGCCTACACAGAAGGGAGAGTGGGGTCGGGGTCAACATTTCCTTTTCCGAGAATGCCTTTCCCTTTCCTCTCTGTTCCTTGGGTCTCTTCGTCACTATATTTTTCTTTGGCTATGGAGAGGACTTCTTTTAGGTTTTACCCTTCTTGCAAGGCCAAATTTCCTTCGAAGGATAAACACTATGTGTAATAGGTGTTTGCCCCTGAATCACGACGAGACAGCTTGTGCGGCTTGCAAGCTCCTGCATCCAAAGACACTAAAGGAGTGCCGTGTTAAGTGATGGGCGGCCTGTGGAATGTTGCCGGCCGAGTCTAGTTCTCCCACGGCCACAACCGCCGATTGTGACGAGGGGCTAAGCGACAAACAGGCCTCTGATTCAGAGGCCATTGCCCTTTCGGCGGAGCATTCCCGCTCTGTGTCGTCCTTGGTCCTGCTATGGGGACTGTACACCCCAGCGACAAGGACGCACTCTTTACACACTAAATACACAACCCCTGGGACGTCTTCGTCAAAACAGTCGAAACGACCCAGAGTGCCAACGGGCACACCAAATGGTTCGGCCGTGCCCACCAGTCGTCGGGATTGGCAGCCCTCCCCGCAACCGCAGGTGTGCCTTGCGACTAGGGCATTCTAAATCGAAGGGTGCTGCCTCCAATACTCCGGAGACCGTCAAGGCGCATCGGAAGAAGGCGTCCATGGTCGAGAAAGCTCCAGTCCGCCGAAAACAACCGTGCAACCGCAGGACCATTCTAGACACCCTTCCACTAGGATTATTTCGGTAGATTATCAGAGGCAACGGTCCAGGGATTTTTCGATACCGAAGGACAAACCTAGGGATTCGTCGAAATCCAGGGATAGGCCAAAGGATTCATCGGAACCCACGGAGAAGCCTAAGGACAGACCAAGGGACTTGCATCAACCGTTGGTCCCCGAAAGGGCTTTTCGGAAGGCACGGGAGGGATTTCTTCGACGTTAAAGGAAAAATCTCGACGTTCTGTAATGGAAGATCCATTACAAGAGCCTTTTCCAGCCCTATACTCCTCTGGAGCATCTATTTGGAGCAGGGAGAAATTTGAGGTATGTATGGATAGGTTAGAGAGGATTGTACAACTCTCAGAGAAGTCCACGCCCAAGAGGCCTCAGGAGGAGAGTCCCTTTCCCCCTGTGGCTAAACTTCAAAAAGTCTTTGATCCTTCTCAGGAAGAAGAAGAAATACTTATTACCTCACTGAAGTTGAGGTTCCTGTGGACCAATACAATCTGGATGAATATCCTTTTGCTGACTCTGAGGATGTTCATATCGACCCCACAGAGGGTTGGAACCCCGACCTGGTGATCCTCAGCCTTGGCAGGCACCTAATCCAACAACGGAACCTGATGCCTTGTGCATGGATTCCCCCTTGACCACACCCACTCGACAGGCCCCCCTGGTTGACGACCAAATGGCGTACAACGCCATATTAAGGAAAGCAGCGGAACATTTCCAGATTGCTACCCAGGAAGCTGTAACCGAGGCTGATTTTGTCGAGGACATCTTAAAAGAGAAACCTCCGCCAGCCAAGCTATTCCTCTGCTAAACTCTATCAAAAAACAGTTGGCCCCTTCATTATTGACACCTGCCCTAATTAGAGCAGTAAATCCTAGAGTAGAAAAAATGTTTAGACTCTTCTCCCTCTGACCCCTTTTACATCAGGGGCCATGCTACTCCATACTTACTGGTGGGAACTACAACCAGAAAGCGAGTGGGGGGTTCCCCTATCAACAGGGGAGGCACCCCAGACAAGGAGTGCAAGAGGCTATACGCTCTGGGGAAGAGGGTCACGGCTGCCGCAGTTTTTTCCCCCACACATCGCAAATAAGACGAGACTGTTGGCTAGTTTTGCTGACGCACAATGGACCATGCTACAGGAGGGCCTTCAAGAAGTCCCTGAACCGCTGAGGGCTCGCTTGCTCTCCACGGTAGCAGAAGGCAGACCAGTTAATCAGAGTATTTTAAATAATACTTTGGATGTGGCAGAGACGGCTGGCAGGTACTTAAACAAGGTATCCTCCTCGAGACACGCATGGTTACGAAACTCTGGTTTCAAACCAGAAACTCAAGCTTCACTAATAAGTAAGCCGGTGGAAGAGACTAATCTATTTGGGAAAGCAGTAGATGAAGTGCTCGAAACTGCTCAGAAAGAGCATGACACCCTCAAGACCATGTATCAAATCACCTAGAGGCCTTCCCCAAGGAGGGGGAGCGGATTGAGACGTTCCTTTCATGGCCAACGTTTCCCTCAGAACCAATACAGCTCGGGGAAATAATTGGTTCTCTCCCCAAGGGAGCCACCAGCTACACCACACCGTATCCCCCCAAGAGGTTAATGACATGTAAAAGGAAGGGGCCGGAATTCTACCCCTCGAGGCTCCCTGGCCTCAGGCCAAAAATGACCCGCAGATCTGGGTCCCTTCCCATGCCTCCGGTCGGGGGCCGGCTAACATAATTTCTTCAAGCATGGGAGGGTATAACTACAGACCAATGGGTACTCAAGACCGTCGCCTACGGGTACTGTATAGAATTTTGCCGGTCACCCCCCCCCCCGCCACACACACCTCCACGTTTGAGATGCCTGAAGCCAGAACATCTGTGCATCCTGCTACAAGAAGTCGAGACCCTGCAGGAAAAGTGCACCATAGCAATCGTTCCTCTTCCACAGGTAAACAAGGGTATTTATTCAGTGTACTTCCTTGTACCCAAAAAGGATCTCACCATGCGCCCTGTACTAGCTTTGCGCCCAGCGAACCCATTTGTGAAACCTCAAAAGTTTTGTATGGTCACCCTGCAGGAGGTGATCCCCCTGTGTGAGCAGGCAACATTGGACATGAAAGATGCATACTTTCAAATTTCAATGTTGCCGGCGCACAGAAAATACGTCAGGCGGCTCGTGATAGAAGACAAGCACTATCAGTTCAAAGTACTGCCCTTCGGCATAGCCTCAGCACCAAGGGTATTTACAAAGGTATTGGTACTGGCAGTGGCAGCAGCACACCTGCGCAGGCTATCCATCCCGGTTTATCCTTACCTCGACGACTGGCTCATAACAGGGGACTCTCCAGCAATGACAAGAAATCCAGCTTAGACCCCAGTCAAGTCAAGCAGTTGCTAGGGGCTCTGATTCGAACAAGGGACGGCCACGTCTTCCCTGCCAACGAGAGGCTCAAAAACATGTTTCAAATCCCTCACTATGTAGCCAGTTGAGAGGTGACGGTATGCAGGGCTATGCGACTGTTATGGTGTCATGCATTTATTTGGTTCCTCACGCAGCCTTGCGCATGCGTCCAATGCAGGAGTGCCTCAACAGTCAGTGGTGTTAGGCCAGCGGTCAATGGTTCGATCTAGTGGTTGTCTCGCCAGCCTTTGTACTTTCTCTGTGGTGGTGGTCGAGAGACAACCTCGTGAAGGGAAAATCCATCACCACCCCCGCAGTGGAAAGCTTTTATTGGTCAAAGGGTTCAGGGACCTTGGGAATGGCTCCCTGTATGCGCACAAGCTTTAAGCCTGGGCGAACACCCAAACACTGGAACCAGCACTCCAGCAACAAAGGAGAGACCGACTCTAGGTAAGTATTACCCTGAGCTCCACAGTACGTTAGGAGTGATGAAGTTGCAGCTGGACGCCTTCACGATGCAGCAGCGGTGGACCTGATCTCTTGGTCCTCGGTTGTGGTAACAAAAGGAGAACCCTGGAAGGAATTTCGCAGCAGCAGTGGAGAGAGAGGGGGCTCCTAGCAAAGGATTCTTCGTGCTCCAATGTAGGCCTGTGGTTTTGGTGCTTTTTCACAGACTCCAACGAAGAACGGTTCTCGTCCGGAAAATTCATCTCGCTTGCTCAGTCCTGTACTCTGGTGAGGGGACTTTGAGGAGGGGGATCCTCTGGAGGTAAGGAAGCAGTCCACCAAAGTTTTGTGAGAGTTGGTTTGCGGCAAAACGATGCACTGCACTCGGGCTCGAGGTCCGAGGTTATTGGCTGTTTGCAGCCGAGGAACGCTGTAGCTCATCATGGCATGGCTTGAATTGAAGGTCATCTTGGGACTGATTATGCCCACCAGTCCAAGGGAGCAAGTTGTCCTCTTTGGGTCAGGGCAGCAGCTGTACTTCAGCATGCTTCTCTGTTAGCTGGAAGGGGCTGCAGGCGTCTCTGGTCGCCTTCTTCGGTTGTTCTGTTCCAGTGGTTCACTTGAATTTTGTCTCGGGATCCTTCCCTTTTATCCAGGAACCCAGCCAATCAATAGTAATGCAACATTCAATCTTTGGTGGGGTGACTGTCTTTTCAAGACAGCCAGCCTCCCAGTTGGAACTGGTTCTAGGCAGGCAACCCAGGAGACAAAGCAGAGTTTCTGACTCCTCCTCTGCTTCCTGTCCTCCCAGACACACTGGAGCCTCTGCCGCCTTCACAATGGATTCCTGTCGAAGACCAAAGTCAATCCAGGACCTCCACCGCCCAGGACCGGTGCATTACAGCGGCTGTGAACACAGCTGTTATGTAAGAATTGATGCAGTCCAACTGGCGCAGGACTACACAAGACTTATCTCTTGGTATTAGGTGACCCACCTTTTAATATAGGCCTATACTACACAAGTTGGTATTGTGACTCAGCAGCCAGGCATACCTTAAGAGGGGTAATGTGAACTGTAGAGCTGTACAATTAAATCAGTAAATACAGGCATCCAAGTAAACACCTACACACTTAGTTATAGCATAAATTTGAGGTCCGTAATAACCCGTAATAATACTTATTTTGTATCACCTTTGCAGAGTTACAAGGGAGGGAAAGGTTAGGATTAGATCAGAACATAATGTTATGCTACAAAAACAGTTGGATTCTCCCAAGTGGATGCAGGCAGTGTTTTATCCCAGCAATAATAGTGTTCAACAATTAAAACCTGCAAGGAAAAAAGCACTGCCAAAGCCAATTGGTTCAGAAGGGAGCCTTTAGGCAGCCAGGACAGCAAAAGTCAATGGGCCAGTTCAATGTTCTGATGTTCTCTTCTTAGAAAATATTCTTAAATAGTCAGTAGTTCAAATAGAAAATCAAAGCAACTCAAGAGGAGTCACCTCGAAGAAGCACAAGCTGAAAGGCCTTTGCAAGTGAGTTGAGATCAACTCGGAATAGGGTAGAATTGCACTCTGCAAGGTAGGAAGCACACCAAATGGCAGAAAGTTGATGTACCCCAAACCCCATAGTACATGTGAACTGAAGAATTTGTTCCAGCGGGATGCCTTCTGGTTTCAGTGCAGCAGAACCTTGTTCCTGGTCCTTGGTCATGGTGACGAAAGGGAGGACGTCTGGCGGGCTTCTGTGGCAACACTCGAGAGAGGGAGAGGGACTCGGCAGCAATGGATTCTCCTTGATTCAACTGCTTGTTTGTCTATTTAAGGTCTTTGTGGTTTTGGCGCCTTTTTCTCAGCGCCAAAGAAGAACGAACAGCTCTGGTTAGAAGTTCCTCGGTCCTGGACTCTGGTGAGGGGACTCTAGATGACGATTTCCTGCTTCTGTATGGTCCTCTGGATGCCCACAAAGTTTTAGCCGGATTCGCACTTCAGAAGACAATGCACTCAAAGATGATCTGGGGTCCCCGGCTATTGGGATTCTGCAGCCTTGGAAAGTCACAGCAAGTCGAGGGTTGTGCCAAAATAGTTTGTCTTGAGGCTAGTTGGTCCCACCAGCCTAAGGGAGGACGTTGTCTCATACGGGTCTTCCCAGTCAAAACGAAAACGGGGTCCGCACAGCTGCAGGGCTTTCCCGGGAATTTCACGGTCCAGGAGGGTGCTGCTGGCGTTTCTTCACGTCTTCTTCGGATGTTGTCCTGCAGTGTTCGACTCTGCCTCTAGTCCTCAAAACCTCGCCTTTTAAGCACATTCCCATTAATTCACAGCCCTAGGCTGTCCAGCAGGCCGATCAGAACTGGTTTCACTCGGGCACACCTAGAGCCAAAGGATAGGGAAGTTTTGGGACCTTTGATCACTTCCTACCTTTCCAGACACACTGGAGCCTGGACGGGCTTCAGGGTTGAAGCCCGCCAAAGGCAAAACACACAAAGGACTTAAACCTGCATCAACTAACAGAGTAAAAGCCCAGATAAAACAAACAGAAAATGGCGAAAACAGAAGACCGCAGCCATTTTGGGAAAAAGGACACCCATGGGTGCTGTACTGCAGCTGAGGGTTCAGCCTGCTGTAAAAATGCACACTGGTAGTAAAATTATACCACTGCCACCAGCCATTTAGAGTATGTTAGTGTAACAAAAAAGGTTAACGCACAAAGGACTCAAACCTGATTCAAACAGAGTAACAGCCCAGAAGAAACTGACAAGAAATGGTGAGAAAAGACGACCAGTGCCATTCTGGGAAAATGGTCACCCTTGGGTGCTGTTTATTTTATTTATATAGCGCAGCCAAACCCTGGGGTAACTGGGCGCATTAGACTTGAGTAACAGCACAAGTTACAGATAGGTTGCACAACATGAGAGGAACGTACAGTGGGTAGCAAGAGGACCGGGTTACAATGTGATACCTCAGCTCTACTGCTGCTGAGGTATCAGCCTGCAGATACATGCCAGAAGGTAGTAAAAAAAGAAACCACTGTCACACTAACTCACTTGAATTGCAGGTGACAATGTTACGTGAGGTGTGGGTTAAAGGAGTTACTATGGACCCACAAAACAAGAAGTAAGAAAGACAGGGGTCAAATGACTATTTTTGGGAACAGTAGTTCACCCAAGAAAATGTAGTTAAACATTAAGAGAAGTCCAAAGGACTTTGCGCTGGCACTGCACAAAAGGTTCTGTGTGTCAATGCAAAAAGCAGATGACTATGGAGTTTACCAGACTCCATAAAACAGAAAAAACACAAACAGCCTAGTCAGAAAAACACCTGAGAGAGTGAGAAAGATGTCCCACTCACTCAGGAGTTCAAATTAAAAATCTGAGTCCAGCAAAAGAATTGGGGGTCTCCTAGGTTAAAGGGAATTGACACAGAAATAATTCTCCCACGGTAGGAAAAATATACAAAAGTCGGTAGGACTTGTCCACTGCCATCAAATGTTCAGGTATGCTTGTCACTGTAGCAGAAATGTTATAGGAGCAGTGAGAAAGGGGATACAATGTAACCCCTCTGCACTCCGTATAAGGTGGTGTATGCTGATCTCTCAAAAGAAAAGGTAAGGAGGATAAAAAGTATTCCCCTTATCACAGGGAAAATAAAAGCGAATAAAATGGAAAGCACAAAGGGCTCCCAGAAACACTGCACAAAAAGTGCTGTGTGCTGCAAAAGTGAATAACCGATACCTTACAAAATATGAAGGGAAGCATGACTCCATAAAATGATGTAAACGCATAATGAACCAGGGTTCCATGGTCAGAGCAAAAAGAATGAATGAGGGGAAAGGGTGTCCCCTCATTCAGGAGAACCAAGAACAAGATCCATGAGTCGAGCAAAAAGTGCTGGGGGTAGCGCAGGTAGAGGGTATTTGGCATAAATATGAACAATCGCCCTAACACCCTCTTTGGCAGCTGGGGGGTCCTGAATGCTAACAACTGCTAGATCACTGATCTCCCCGAAAACCTCCTATGGACCATTGATGGTGATGTTTCTTTGAATGCATTAAAGAGTGAGGTCATCTTTTTTCAACTTCCTATCCTAAACATGTTCTCATTGAAATGGCTCTCCTGATGAGCCCAGCCACAACCTCTTCATAACAAGTAAATAACCTTTGCTTTTTTTCAATAAACTTGCCTTTAATCCCTTCAAGAAATATCACTTCCAACTGCATACTATAAGGAAAATCATTGCCCACATGCAAATGATGCATACAAGTGAGGTGCCCAGAGCTGTAGTGCATTCACGACTTGATTATTTAAATGCCCCTACTTTTTTTGAAAAAATTTATTTTTGCATTTTGGTAAAGCATGCATATAAACAAGCCCAAACAGTGGGCTGCAAACTTGCCGCCGTTTCTCCCCCCCACACCCCCTGACATGTACACTTCACTCCGACAGTCCCATTATGCAGCAAGCTTCTATTGCGTTTTGGTTTTCTAGGGTGCAGTTTGTGGCGACTGAGCAGGTGACTCAGTAGGAACGGCGTTGGAAAGGAGGTATGAAATATACGGGCCCCAAATGTCCGGAGGCCTCGCGTGGAGGGGCAGTGTCTTTCTGAATTCCGTTTCTGTTTCTTGGCAATAGAGAATGTCTTTCCTCCAGTTCGCTAGTGTGGTGGTTGCACCTCGTCCCCACGCCATGGCTGTTCTTCTACGTGCCAGTACCAATAGCACGCTTGCTAGTTTTCTAACTGATAAGGGTTTCGTCAACCCTAGGAGTGCCACCATTGGGGTGTGCTCCACCCCCTCGCCGATTATTGCTTTGGTTTCACCAAGTACCTCTGACCAGAATTTGGCCACTGTCGGGCAGCTCCACGCCAGGTGCAGAAAATCAGTGTCAGGTGTCCCACATTTGTTGCAAGATGCGTTCGACTCAGGGTGATGTCTGTTTCTCTTTTTGGGGGTGTAATATGTTTGGTGCAGAAAGTTGAAATTAATTTGTTTGAAGCGTGAGTTAAGTGGCACTTTTTGGGTCTGTTGTAGTATGTAATCCCAGTCTTCATCTGGGATGGGCGTTTGTAGCAAAGTTTCTCACCTTGCTTTTGTTTTGGGGTTTGATGGTAGTGTGTCCATGAGCAGGGCTTTGTAGATAGATAAGACCAATTTGCCCTCCCCTTGTGCCTGAATTACTCCGTGCAGTAGCTGCCAAGTGGGTGGTGGTTGTGGGAACGATGGAATGAGGTTTTGTAGGGTTTAACGAACTCTGAAGTATATAAAAATATCCAGGGAGGTGGTGCTACCTTTCTCCTTCGCTTGCTGGGGTGTTATGAAGGTATCTTGTATGGAAAGGTCGCCTAGTGTGCTTATTTTGCATTTGTCTGGCCAGTTTAGGAACACTCAGCAGTGAGTGGGACCCCGGGGATGAATTTAACGGGGAGGAGAGGCGAGTATCTGAACTGTATCTTATACTTTTGGGCCATTTTCCGCCATATTGTGTTTGTAGATTGTTCAGTGTCGGATGTGGCACGGCCTGTTTACAGATGATCACGGCCCTCAGCAAGTTGGGTGAGGCCAATGTGCGTTCGACCTGTACGTGTGGTCTTACGAACTGGGGCTCATACCAGTGAATAAGGAACTGGGCTTGTGCTGCCCAGTAGTACCTTTCCGAATCAGGTAGTGCTAGGCCGCCCTTGGTGACAGGGAGCATGAGGGACGTGTATGCCACCCTTGCAGGTTTGCCCGCCCAAATGAGGTCTAGAACCAGACTTCTCAGATTTCCCAAGAAGCGCCGTGTCAACAGGATAGGGATGTTGGAAAATAGATACAGGAGTTTGGGGAGAATTACCATTTTTACCAATGAGGCTCTTCCCCAGAGGGTGAGCGGGAGAGTTTCCACCTGTTCAACTTTTCCCTTAGTGTTCACGGTGTGCTTTCGTAGTTGTCTTTGAATATGTTGTGGTGGTTCAGGGACATCAGGATTCCTAGTTATCGGATGTGAGCTTTTTCCCAATGAAAGTTGAAATCATCTTTAAATGTTCTGGTCTTTGTATATAAGGGAAATACGATTGATTTAGATTGATTGATTGATTTTCAACCCTGATACCAACCCAAATGTTATTATTTCACGCATAATCAGGTTGAGGTTTTCGCTGGGGTTTTGCATGTACAGGACTATGTCGTCGGCATATAGGGATATTATGAAACGGTGAGGTCCTATTTTGAGCCCTCTCTGAATTTGGCGTTCTCTGAGGCCCGCTGCTAGGGGCTCCATCACAAGGGCAAATATCATGGCGGATAATGGGCATCCCTGCCTGGTGCTGCGTTGGAGATTTATATATGCCGAGCGAGTCGACCCGAGGGTGATTCCCGATAGGGGCTGATTATAGAGAAGTTTAATATACTGTTTCCCAAGTCCGAGCTGCTGCAGCACGGCAAACAAGAAGGGCCACTCGACAGAATCGAACGCCTTTTCGGCATCCAGCAGCATTGCCACTGCCTGCTGGTCGGGTTCGGGTGCTGCCAGAGCCCCGAACATTCTACGTATCCCAAATGTAGTGTTTCGGCCAGGCACGAATCCTGCTTGATCTGCAAGTGCCAGTGCGGGCATTAGCAGGAGTAGTCTATTTGCGAGAATCTTTGCCAGGATTTTATTATCGAGATTGATTAATGATATTGGGCGATAGGATTTACATTCTTCGGGAGGTTTGTCTTTTTTGTGTAGGAGAATTACGTTGGCTTCCCTTAGTGTTTGTGGGAGAATGCCGGATTCAATCGCTTCTTTGAAGACATTTAGGAGAAGGGGGGCTATGAGAGGGGCGAAGTATTTATAGAACTCGCCGGTTAACCCATCAGGTCCTGGGGCTTTGGATGGCGGTAGACTTTTTATTGCTTCTTGGATCTCATCTAGAGTAATGGGATTGTTCAGTGGCTCGCGGAGTTCCCCCTCCACCCAATACAGTTCTGTGTCGTTGAGGTAGTTCCGAATCGCCTCGGTGTCTGTTGGGTGCCTGGCACTGTATAGTTCTTGGTAGAATGCTCTGAACACTTCGACTATGTCTTCTTCTTTGTGCAGCATATTTCTCTGCGGTGATCGGATACTGTCCACCCTTGTTGGTCTCCTATCTGCAGCTATGAGACGTGCAAGGAGGGCTCCAGGCTTCTGGCCTTCGCCATATTGTCTAATTCTGTGATTGTGGCCCAGAAATTTTAACTCCCGTTCCGCTAGGTTTCTGAAGTTGAGAAGTTCTTCTTTCAACATTGCCTGGATGTGGTCTGAGTTATTAATGGCTTGCTGCTTTTCCAGGTCTTTCAGGTGAGTTTCGTTGGTCCCTAGATCGCGTCTAAGTTTCAGAATTCCGTTTTCTTTGGCCAGACAGACGCCCCTTACATAGCATTTAAACGATTCCCACAGCACCCCGGCAGAGTTGACGGTGCCCTGGTTAGTTTCAAGAAAGGTGCTGATTTCCTCGCGTAGTTCTGTGGCGAATACTTGATCCGCAAGAGATCTGGGTTTAAAGCGCTATTGGGGGGACCGTGGTCTGGTGGTCGGTAAGCTGCATTCGAGTATTACCGTGGCGTGATCCGAGAAGGTTTTGGGGAGTATTTGGCAGCTGCCCCATTTCCATTTGCTGTGTGCGGAGACTAGCGGATAATCGATGTGAGAGTTTGTATTATGGATGCTTGAGTGATGTGTAGTCTCTGATTTCCCGGTTCTGGTTCCTCCATATATCAGATAGGTCGAATGCTTTGCAGATCTCCTGCACTTGTAGGCTGGCCTTGGATGAGTTCGCTTTTGTTGGCTGTGACTTGTCTTTCTGTGGGTCGAGATGTGTATTCAGGTCGCCTCCCCAGATTATGGTTGCGTTGCACACTTGCGCTAGGCGGGACAGTACCCAGTCAAAGTTGTTTGCGCCGTCTGTGTTAGGGGCGTAGGAGTTGACGAAAACCACCTCTCTCCCTCCACAATCCCTTGAACCAGGAGTGCCCTTCCATTGTTGTCTCTTTCCGTTTTGATCAAATGAAACCGTAGCGAAGAGTGAATGAGGATTGCGACTCCCCTGGCATAGGATGAATAAAAAGAGAAGTAGCGGTGGCGGCTCCAATTGTGAGCCCACAGGTGTTCATTTTGAGGTAGAAGGTGGGTCTCTTGAATCATTGCCACCTCTATCTTGTGTCGTCTGAGCAACTGCAGGATCTTGCGTGTCTTGGCTGGGATATTGCCCCCTCTAATGTTCCAGGTTGCTACTTTGAATTGGCACGATGATGTTTTATATGGAACCTGTTTGAGGGAGTAGTGGTGGACCTCTCCTCGGTGATGTCCCGGCACTTTGGCCGACTGGGTCGCATGGGAACTACATCAGATGGGAGGGTGCGTGAAGAGTGGCGGTGGGGCCCGGGGCGAGGCCTGCGGCTGGGTGTTGGAGCATGGCACGCACTTTGAACAACAACATTAGAACAACTTTCCTTACACCGACAACCCCCAACTCGTCCGTTTGGAACCCCCCATCTAGAACACAAAACGTGCTGTGCACGGGGCGCAGGCAGCCTTCCAAGACTTAGGCCCCAGCCTCCCGTTTGCGAAGATTGACCTGATGGCTTGTTTCCTTCTTGCTTTGGATCAGTGGCACGGGTGTTCATCAAGGCGTGACTCTCCCCGCCCTTTCTCTGCTTGCAGATCCGGACATTTGGTTTGCGGGTTTACATCCCTGCCTGTCGAGGAACAGTGTGGCTTCCTCGGGGGAGTTGAAGTGGGTATTTCCCTCAAGTTGAATGCGTAGTCTCGCAGGGAAGAGCATCGAATACGTGATTTGGTTGGCGCGCAGCCTGTGTTTAACATGGGTGAACGATCTCCTTTGGGCTTGGACTGATGGAGAAAAGTCCGGATACAACTGAATGTCGCCCCCATCGAAGTGGAGTTTGCCCTTTTCCCTTGCCATTCTTAATATCACGTCCCTGTCCTTTATAGCTTAAGAGCTTGGCAATGATCGGGCGGAGAGGTGTCCCCGGGACGGGTCTTGTTGCAGGGATCCTGTGGACTCTTTCCACCACGAATAATTGCGACAGAACAGCGGGGCCAAGTAGCTTGGTGCATAGTTTCTCGATGTGCTCCTCCATTTTGTTTGGTAGTTGTTGCTCTCTGACTCCGACTATCCTTATATTATTTCATCTGGAGCGACCTTCCAAGTCCTCATTTTTGGCCAGTACAGTTTTCATTTGGCCCTCAAGCGTGGAGACTCGGGTGGTGAGTGCTGATGCGCCGTTGTCCAGATCTGATACCCTTTGTTCGACGGAGTCTAACCTGTCACTGTGTTTATCGAGGCGGTGTTGCAGCAGGTCCATCTTGGACGAGAGCGAGTCTATCTTGCAGTCCAAGCCGCCTATCCCAGCTTTTAGTTCCATTAGGATTTCCCTAATGTCTGTTTGCTGCAGGTGTTCTTCCTCCGATGGATTAGTTGGGGATACTGGGCAGTGGTCCGGTCTGGGCATTTTGGGTACTGAGCCCACGTCAAAGTTGAGTTTTCTATGGGACTTGTCAGACTTCCCCATCTTGGTGTTTGCGGATATTTGAGTGCCGTTCGGTTGGTCGTCCTGTGCTGTCGGTGGCAGGGTCGGAGCGCCCAGTTTTTGCGTTTTATGCCTTGTATGTGAGGTGGGACGGAGCAGCTGTGCCCGGTTGCTGCGTGTGCCCTGTGGGGCGCTGGCGAAGCATGCACGGATGAAGGACCGCAGCGTAGTCGTGCCGGGACCAACTCGCATGGAGGATGACTAGTGGGGTTTAGTAGCTATCCGTCTTCGGATCCGTTCTTTTCCCCCAACTTCTTTGCCCATTTCCCTCAAGGGGTGTCGCTGATTTCTGGTGTTAAACAGGCAGATTTTTGCCGCTGCGTGCCGCACAAGGAGGGGCTGGGACCGCGCTGCGTGGAGTGTCGTTATGGTCTGTCTCTTAGCTGAAAAGGTGGGAGTGCCCTGGGGAACGGGGAACGGAGACCTCCGCGGGGTGTCCCCCTTTCTTGCTGGCCCTGCTTAGCGTTGTTGGCTTGTTGTCCTGTTTGTTTTGCGTGCCCCTGTGTGCTTTCGCGTGCTTCCCGCCTCTCACCTGCTGGTGTCCGCTCCGATACCGTCTTTCTGCTGGGTGTGGGCCTTGTAGCTGCTCTGTAGGGTCGGTGAAGTGCCACCACCGTCCCGAGCATCTCCTCCGTGCGCTCGGGAAGGCGGGCTGGGTGCGGCTTGGCTCGGGCGGGGGCCGGGGAGCCTCTCGGCGCTGCGGGGCTCTGCGAGGCGTGGAGGACTGCACGCAGCGGGCCAACTCCTGTAGTGCCTCCCTCTGCTGCCACCTCCCCACTGCTGCTGGACCCGACAGGTCTCACGGGTGAGTCCGCGGCTCCTCCCACCAGTCCTCGGAGGTTTGATGCAAGGCTGCCGGGTGTTCCAGGGGCCCGCGCGGTTTGCGATTGTGCGGCCTGTACCACGCTGCAGATATCTTGCGGAAGGCGAGGCCGATGAAGTGCCGCGCTGGAATAGTGTAATTCTTGCGTATTTGGTGATTTCGCCTCAGGATTGCAGCGATTAAACAGGATTCATGTGGGAGGTAGCCGAGAGCTTACAGGGGAGCCGCCATCTTGGTTGGCCCTCTTAAAAATGCCCCTACTTGAGACTGAACAAATACCAACAAGAACAGCTCCAACCTATCCAAAATAAGGCAGCCAGGCTCATAATCTGCATCAAACCGTAGGGCGACGTCTCCCCAGGACTCAAAAGCAGCACATTCCTCACAGTTGCGTGGTAAGGCAGAACAATGCCACACTTGGCACACAATTTAAGGTTGGAAACTGATTGGCTTTAGTCTGTTACTAAAGGAAATGTTGAACCAAACGCATACTAGTTCTAAAGTTTGCTGTAGAAAAAGTCTTTTTAATGAAAACGGTGTCAAGGAGGTGTCGGTGGTAAGTGGGGTTCTGCTGGTGTTCAACACCCTAGTTAAGTTAGTGTTTTAAATCGTAAAGCCCATACCAAAACTTGAATCATTGTCCCTCCTATGACACTGTAGTTTACAAACAATATCCCAAAAGATGTGGCCAACAGAACGTTTAAAAACCTAATGATTATTTTAGCCCGATCTAGCTACTGTGGTAGGTCAGACACAGAGTATAGGTATTGGGACATTTTTCAAAGGGTCTTAATTAAGTAAAGAAAGAATACCTCACCTACTTTTGAGGTGAAGGTTCCGTATTCTAGAAAATAGCAAAATGGTGCTTGTCACTACTTCTTGCATACATCAACCCTGTCCTCTGTCAAAACCTGTGCTACCCTGCTGGCTGTCCCCACCACTAACAAAGGAAGCAAAAAGACTTGGCCTAGAGAAGTTTTCTTACCACCCCCATTGCTTTCTTGGCGTCTGCTGGTTGTTGCATGATCCCCTTCCTTAAGTATCTCTCTCTAAGTCTTTTCCCTTGGTTATTGGGGCTTAGTCTGCTCAACCAGCTCACAACAAAGTTCAAATGTCTCTGTTTCTCTCTTGGTTTTCATGAATATTCTGGTTTTGTACAGTCCACAACAAAGCTCCTTGATTTTGTACACAAAAGAGACCTCCTGCCGCCTCCCAGCAAAGCCTTGTTTAAGTTAAAACGTTTGATCTTTATATGTACAATTTGACTCTGAAAATCCTTCAATTCAGGTTCACACAGGTTTGCGCACACTCTGGTTTTGGGTGATCCTTTGTGGGTTATTGTATTCCAGTGCACCCTCTCCTGAGTTTCTCTTGCTCTCAGGATTTGGGTAACTGCTCACTGGTTATTGGTTTTGGCTTCTCCCCTTGGGATGTTTGTTTTGCTCTCAGTATCTGGGAGCCCCTAACTGGTTATTTGGTTAATTGTCACTCCCCCTCCTCCCCCCCCCCCCCCCCACCTCCCCCGGGTGTTTCTCTTGCTCTCTTTTTGGTAAGCCTTTGCAGGTTAGTGCCTTCACGTCCCCCAACCCCCACCCCCTTCCCTCCTGGTGTGTTTCTCTTGCTTTCTGGTCTCTGATAACCTCTCATGGGTTATTGGGTTCAGTTCCACCCACTCAGGGTGTTTCTCTTACTTACTGGTTTCTAGTAATGCCTTGCGGGTTGGGTTATTGGTTTCGCACTTACCCCTTGGGGTGCTTGTCTGCCTTTTTGGTATGTTCTAGTCCCACAGGGGCCCCTGGATACTTTGTCTGGCTTCTTGTTATTCTTGCTCCCCTTGGGAGTGCTTCAGAGTACAGCCGCCTTCCTCCCTCTCCTCTGCCTGACCTGCATACCTGCTCGTCGGTGTTGCTTTTCAGCGGGGGAGGCAACAATTCCTGTAGTGTGGGACCTGTGCTTCTCGGGTCATTGGTTCCTGGTTTTGCTGCTGCTTCTGGGTGCTGCATACGGGCACGCTGGTATGCTGCTTTTGTGCCGGTTCGGTCCCACAGCGTCTGACACTTAAGTGTCACAGACTCTCAGCTCTACTGGGATCAGTGGTGTTCCGCGGGCCCTCCATCCACTATGTATGCAACATGGTCCCGCCTCCAGGATGTGCTGGCTCCACGCTGCAGTGCAGGCTCCAACGAAGTGCAGCGTTCCTCAGGCTGGCTCCTACTGTGTGGCTTGTTTGTTCCAAAGTGGCTCCTCTTTTCCAAGTAAGGATCTCCGCTCTTTTATGTCTCTCTCTGCAACAAAAGACACAATGCCATTGGTTCTGGGTTTCGGGCAGCACAGGAGGGTCAAGAAACCAAACAAAGCACATTTAAAGAGCCCTGTACATTTGTATTGTGAGCAGTCCCCATGTACTGTGGCAATAAGGAATGATGAGACTGACCAAGTGGTGCCATAGTGGTTGCTATAAACATTTATTTCAGAAACAAAAGGTAAACCTAGCTGTTCTTAACTATAATGGGGTTTCCCTACCTAAACTAAAGAAACTGTGGTGCTTGTCAGGGAGTCTGTGAAAGTCCAAATCAAAAGGCACTGTCCCAGTCAAAGGCTCATATTGTATCCCTGTTGCTACAATAAACAATAATAAGGTTCGGGCTCTGATTGTGACCCAAGATAATTACTTCCTTCTCCTGGGTGCAAAGGATGCCAAGTCTCCTCAAAGTAACAGTTCCAACCTTTTGATAACAAACACACACAGTACTACGAGATCCTTGTGGGGGAAGGGGAATGGCTCCCTTCTCCTAGCTGGTTCCCCCAATGTTCCTTCAACAAAGCTTGTAGTTCTTTCAATTAGAGTATAACACACTCTGCTCTCTTTGAACCCTTTTGCTCCCCCCCCCCCCCACTCGGACGACGAAGATGCTCCCCGAGTTCCTCTCCAGCACCACACTCTTGTGGAACTGCCCAGGCAATTGCGGTACAAAGTGGTGTCCTACTTTCTCTGCTTCTTCACGAAGTGCATTCTCAGATCTTCCCAGCCCCCTCTCAGACTTGCATTTGTTCCCGTTACCGTCTCCCGGGGAACTCTTCACTGGTTTCGCCAGGGGTCGTGGGTCCTCTTTGTGTGCTTCAACTTTTCTTTCATGCTACTTCTGCGACATGCTTCTCTCTGTGGCCAATTGTTGCTGGCAGTCTTGGCGCAGTTGGACCGCTTGGTCCACCCAAGACGGGCCATGCCACCACCATAGTCTCTTGTACTCTCCACACATTTGCCTACGTGCTCTGCTGTAAACTATGGTAGGTGGACTCTAGCAGCATTGTCGGACCGGATGGTCCACCCACTACAGGTGACGCCATCACCTTTCCGTCTCTCCAGGTTTACTGCGCTGGTTCACAACTGACTCGCAAGATGCTTCTCGGGCATCCTACTGTTAGTCTTTCACCTTGAAGACATGCCTTGCTGCAGTCTCCTGAAGCCCAAGCTCGACCTTGCGGGCCAGGTTGTTCTTCTTGACGTACAACAGCTCTCAGCAGACCAGAACCGCACAGCCTATTGACGGACGGGTCCTTCTTTGTTGTTGAGTTTAAATATTGGGGAGGGCCCCAGCATAACGTCAGTCCAGTTGACAGCTGGTGATCAATACTTCCTCCCACTCGATTGTAGCATCTTTCCCTGAACCAATGACATTAGAATGGTTCAATATTTTGCAATAAGACAAGGTTTCGGACGTGAGCTTACCTGTAGAAGATTCGGGCATTAACATCAGCCTGCAGGGTTAGGGTTTAAAGGGGCTGTCTCCCCCAATCTGGTCCTTATCCCCAGGAGAGGAGTCCCTCTCCATGAGATCCTCCCTCATGCTGCTACCCCCAAAGGGGCTATTGATTTGTGACCCCACTTCCCTAGCCTCATGGAAAGGGCCTTCCCGCTGGGAAGAGGTGATGCTATCTGAAAGATTGTCGCAATACCCAACAAAGAATTGAGACTCTGGTGTTCTAGATGCTGTAGAATTGTCAATTGGGCATTCCTTGTCCCCTAACTGGGAGGAGGGTCACTCCCAGTGGGATCCTGCTTGCCCTGCCTGCTAGGGAGTGTTTTGCATAACAGGCTCACCTCTCTAGCCCCGAAAGGGGTGGCTCCTGCTTGAGGAGAAGGGACGAACTCACTGGACTCGTCGCACTACCATATGCTAATAATACAAATGTTCCAAGATTTGCCCAACATGAGTTATCCAATCCTATTTTCAAATACCCATTCTAAGCTAATCAAAACCAAAACAAACCGTGCCTGGTAAGACTCATTTAGGAGTTACTCACAGTCTGAACTTTGCTTCAGCCTTTCTGTTTTCACCAAGCGTCTTACGTCCTCTCCTAGGTATTAAGATCCATAGCGTGCTCTTCGTTGGCCTCACCTGGGCCTTGCAATGTACACTGGTGGGCTTCTCCCCACCCTCAGATTTTTGAGGATTTGCAGGAGGGCTCTCCTTGGCCTTGGGTTGCACAAGTTTCCCAATAGGTCTCCCATAGACCCTGGGTTTCTCAGAATCCACAACAGGTCCCTCCTGGACCGAGGCTTTTAAGAGGTACTCCCCCAATTCGTTGAGGGCCAACTCGCAGCATTACTATAGACATGGGTACTTCCCAATTTGTTGTTGAGGCACCAGTTTAAGTGCAGGAAGGTGGCATACAGTGTACAACAAAAAAGAAAACTGGTTACCCCTCCCTTAAAGCCCCAGGACTGGGTCGAGGGTGACAATATTCAATACTGTATCCTGTTTCGGTATTGTATTCAACCAAGCACACTTATCAATATTTCAATTTATTAAGACCATTTCCATAAATATCATTTTTGTCAAAAAACATAAACACAACATACTTTCATAACATTGAACACAAGTATACGTTTTAGTCTCCATAGGTTGTGGCACTGTGGTGTTAGTATGGAATGTGATTTGAATTTTCTTTGGCACATACACTTTTTTATTGATAATCAACAATGTATGTCCTTCCATATCTGATTCACAGTGAAGGGCTTCTAAAAGACCTGTTCCCTGTCTTTAATTTCCACCGGGACGCTGGAGAACCAGCGCACAGGCTCTTCGTTCTAGCCTGGGAAAAGTCGGCATATGTTTCGGCCCCTATGTCTTATTGCGTTATCCCGAACGCTTTTCGGCTGTTGTTGTTGCGCCTTCTTCAGGACAGAGTTAAATTGATTCGGTAGCTTACTCTAAGAACCCACTAAGATGTTTGCACCAGCACTGTAATACAAACCAACATTAAATCTATTACTCTTATGCAACATGGTGCTTGGTTTTTGGTGGCAAATTTGAGGTTTTCTGATATGCCATGTCAGAGTTTGTGCTTCATTTCTGAAACTGTACAGCATCCATTCCGTCTATACCTTGGATCATAATGTCTGCCTGTAAATCAGCCCTGAGCCATTGTTTCTTCACCTACTTCTACAGGATTTTAAAGGCGCTCATCATGTAATGACACCAGGGCCTGTAGCCGCATCCCTTGTATTGTCTTTTGGTGTTGTACCTTAACTTGTAATACCTGTTGACTCCGAAGTGGAATTCCCGCGAGTTGGTGCTCTACAAAATACGAAATCTAAATATAATTTATAACAGAAATGAAATAAGATGACTCCTGTAGCCATCACACAAAGTCATTGATGGAGAGTGGAGGGAGTTGAAGGAAAAAGTCTTAGGAAATGTCCTGGTGATATTTTCCAGTTTATAAGGACTTCTTCTGGCTCCCTGGAGTCCGGGCCATCTAACCTTTTTGCATAGGTGATCAGTAATCAGATATCCACTGTATTGATCTTTCCTGTGGTCCTTGAATTGCTAGGGCATTTTCTTAAGACTGAATTCATATGGAAAGTTTAAGTGTTTGGCTCTGTGTAACCATACATGGGCGGTAAAGGCGTAGACAAAAAAAAAGACAAAAGCTACGCTAAGCTGGTGGTATGGGGAAGTTCTATGGGATAAAACTGTCTGAGTCTGATCACTGGCCAAGCACTTTGTCTTTTCGTCCTAGCAGTAGTTCAGGATTATATCAATCAAGTTAATTGGCATTCCATCTCATTTTGCAGATCCTGGCGTGGAGGAGCTGACCGTGAAGGAGCTGAATACACTACTGGCACATGAGAACGGTCGTCTGCAGGAGCTGGCGGATCTGCTGCAGGAGAAACACAAGGGCATGTTGCAGGAGGTAGATGAATGTTTTGATAAGTAATGGGGTGGGCCTGCAGCTGTAGGAATGTTTTAGTTCTAAACTATGATGCCATTGTTTTAACATATCAGACTTATTGTTTTGTGAGCATGTTAGTGTTTTCAATGAGAGTTCGACTCCAACAGTACCATGTCTGAAACCTCCACCATTACTCAATATGTGAACATACAATTGAAATACAGCTTTGCAATAAATGCAGTGGTACTTGCCTATTTGTCCACACTAATTAAATATATCACAATGCATTTACTTTGCTTTAAACAAGCTTTTGTTCGGTGCTAATCCCATGTTTTCTGATCCAATGCATCTTACAATTTGCAATATAGACACACTTGGGTAATATGTTCTAGATTATAAGATTAGCAATAACCGCTGCTAAAGAAAGCACAATCCATTAAAGAGCCTTTGTTTTCAAAGTTTTCCTTGAACAATTTGAAGACTTTCCGTTTCCAGGGTAATAACCATGGGAGTGCTGGAGGTTCCTGGTGGCTTGGCTGAAAAGTCCTTTTCTTCTAGTTTGGAATGGATGTGGATAACCTTTTGGCTATTTTGTTTTAAATTTAGGCAACCACTTCAGGACAGTATTATTGGTTCTCGAAGTGCCTTAAAACATGACACAGTGACATGTATTTGACCAGGTAGCAGGGGGCCTCCAAGTAATGGGTATATCTTTAAGTAATATCCTGTTCTTGCTTGGATGAATCTGGTGATCCGTGCCTTTTTGGGTTCCCTCTTGCCTGTCTCTTATCTGATTATTAAATTCTGTTTGACAATAGATAGGCAAGACTTGGCAACACATGTTGTGCTTTGACTTTGATTGAATGATTGGCTGGGCAATAGTGTTTATGGCATTTGAAGGAACCATGGGTTTGTGTTTAAGAGGAGGCCTTCAGAATTCAATGCATCTGCCACAATGACTCGTCAATGCGTAAGCTGTGCTTTACACATCATATTGCTTGCCGTTGTTGGGTAAGAATTAGTGCAGTCCAACTGGTAAGGACTACACAACACTTATCTGCTTGCTATTAGGTAACCCATCTTTTAATATAGGCCTGTACTACACAAGTTTGTAGTGTGACTGAGAAGCCAGGCTTATTTTAAGAGGGGCAATGTGAGCTGTACAATTGAAATCAGTAAGTACAAGTAGCCAAATAACACTTACATACGTAGTTATATATGCATATTTATTTATAATATACACAAGGTTTAAATAAGCATTTTAAAACTTTTACCGACTAGTAACAGTCAAAGTTTGGATTCAGTTTGTAAAAGACAATAACTGTTGGTAAATACTTTATGCTAACATATTTCCAGCACACGGATGTGACTTCAGTTAAGGTCAGTATACAATTCAATTATTGAGTTTGTAAAGCAAGGACATTTTAGAATTGGCTTTAGAGCATACTTTTCCACAGAGTAAAACAATTACAATCTCCTAAAGGGAGGCAGGTAAATGTTTATTCCAGCAATAATAGTGTCCACAATTATAACCTACGAAGGAACAAGTACTGCCAAAGCCAGTAGGGTTAGAGGGGTGCCTTTAGGGAGTCACAACCGCTAAAGTTAATGGACCAAGTCAATAGTTCTGATGCACTTCTTCTTAGGTAAAGCCTTGACAAAGTTAGTAAGTTCAGCAGAAATCACTGTAACTCAAGTGAGCTACTTGGTAGAGAGCACAAGCTGTTCAGGCTAGTTCAGGAGAGTTGGTATCCACTCTAAAGTGGAACAAAAGCACTTTGCAAGATAGGACGCACAACATATGGCTAAAGGCAAACACCCCATGCCCCATACTACCTGTGATTCGAAGAAAGATGTTCCAGCTGGATTCTTCCTTGCTACAGCTTGGCAGACTCTTGTTCCTGTACCTTGGTCTTGGTGATGAAAGGAAGGACGTCTGGTGGGCGCCTGTGGCAGGGTTACCAGACATTTGGTCGAAAAAAATTGGTCGACCAGACAAATGGTCGAACCAATTTGGTTGAAAAACAAATGGTCGAATTTTTATTTTTTTTATTTTCACCCTTTTTTTTTTTTTTTGGGGGGGGGTCCCCCCAAACCCCTTTTTTTTCTAAAAACCCATTTTTGTAAAAAACGAAAACCCGAAAAATAAATATATAATTAAAAAAAAAATTCGACCATTTGGTTTTCGACCAAATTGCGTCGACCAAATGTCATTCGACCAGTTTTAGGTCGACCAAATGTCTGGACACCCTGTGGCAGTACTCGGGCGAAGGACTCCTCAGATACAGAACTCCTTTGTTTCAGCTGCACTTCAGTGTTTTGGCGCCTTTTCCTATGCGTCAATGAAGAACGAATATCTCTGGTTGGAAGAAGCTTGCTTCCTTGGTCCTGTACTCTGGTGAGGGGACTCTGGATCAAGATTTCCTGTATCTGTAGGGTCCTCGGGATGCCCACGAATATTTAGCTGGATTCAGACGTCGCAAGACGATGCACTTGTCAATGGTCACAAGACCCCTGGCATTGGGCTTCTGTAGCTCTGGTGAGGCACAGCAAATCTGGGGGGAGAGGGGTGGCGCTGCAAGTGGTGCGCCAAATGGAAGTTTGTCTTGAGGCTAGTTGGTCTCACCAGCCCAAGGCAGGAAGTCGACCTGTACGGGTCTTCCCAGTCGATATGAAAACGGGGTCAGCACTTCTGCAGGGCTTCACCGGGCACTTTGGGGTCCAGGAGGGTGCTGCTGGTGTCTTGTCACGTCTTCTTCAGATGTTCCTTTCCAGTGGTCGACTCTGCCGCTAGTCCAAAAAACCTCATTTTTTTTAATGCGATTTTCCCATTCATTCACAGCTTATGCTGTCAATCACACAGCAGCGTGGCTGTCCTTTCCGAACAGACGGCCGGCCGGCCAGTTAGGACTGGTATCACTCTGGCACACCTTGAGACAAAGGACAGGGAAGTTTCGGGACCCTACCTCACTTTCTGCCTTTCCAGACACACTGGAGCCTGGGCGGGCTTCAGGGCTGAAGCCTGCCAAAGGCAAAACACACAAAGGACTTAAACCTGCATCAACTAACCGAGTAAAAAAAAAAAAGCCCACAAGAAACTAACAGAAAATGGCGACTGCCACCAGCCATTTTAAGTGCTGTGTGTCACTATACAAAAAGCAGTGTCACAGTCATGAAGTCGGGGGCACAGGCATGCAGGGGTCACATGCACAGGAGACCTGGGTGGACACTGTCCTGGCGCCAGGCTCATGAACAAAAACATCCGTTTAACACCAAAAAGCTTTTATTATGGACATAGCACTTCAGATGCATTCTCCTTGAACATTACATCCATTAAGCAGGATGCATTATCCTTGAACATTCCATCCGTTAAGCAGCCCCAAGTGTATTCTTGGGTGTGGCTGCTAATGAATTGCCTTCGCACGTGCTCACTCTATAGGAGTGGCAGGGTGTGACTGGTAAACCGGCCCTAATGGCCGTGCCCACGATCTCAGCTATATAAGCTTCCCCGATCCTCAAGACAGACGCTTCGCATTATTCTGCACTTGCAAGCAGCGTAATGCTCACTGTCACCTGAGGTCAGACATACCTTTTGAAGATCCTTCTTCCTGGACATCCTGCTTCCTGCCAGCATAACTTACCAACTGGGGGAAGCCGTTACATCTCTTTGGGGAACCAAGTATTCATCTTTACACTTTCCGGAATGCGAAAATCTTCATCTTGGCACTGCAGCACGACACGCTCCATCATTGACAGCAGCGCCTGCAAGGAAAAACAGAAGACAAGGTTAGACATTGAAAAAACAGTCAGTTTAAGGTTGCACTTCGCGCTTTTCCTTAAAACATCACTTACCTGCTGTCGAACATTGCAGTAGCATCCATCTTGCATCCGGGCGCGTATTGCGTCTCACAGCTGCATTGAGGCCGCATTTCCATATAAGGGAAGAAAACAGAAGAGGGACATTATTGCGGGCATAAGTAGGAGCAACATATAAAGACATTAAACAGAACGAACAGCATCACAAGAGCTCAAGAAAGACTTAATCATAAGGAGAAGCATAGTCGCAGCTGGACTGGACTAATCCTTGTCAGGGATCAGTGAAGGAACTAGATCCCATTCGACACGAGTAGCAGGACGGAGAGCTTATCTTCCATAATTCACAGGTGAGCTTTATGGGCCGGCATACGCTCACAGAAACCGTACTTTGGGGTGAAGGGTTCGAGAGGTACAACAGTCACAGATTGGTGCACTCGCACACTCTTATCTCCACACAGGAGCAGTATCAGCACGTATCACCGCTCACAGCTTTTCTACTGAGGGAGAGGCCCGAAGGGCATGATTGAAGTTCAGGGAGGGCTGCAACCGTGCCCCAACGCCTCTGCAGAGACCAGGTGAGCGTAACAAGCAGATGCCTATTGAGCTTGTCAGACTCCATAAAACAGTTAAACACACAAATCCTAATCAGGAGAAACGCAGGAGAGAGTGAGAAAAAGGTCCCACTCGGGTGGAATAAGTTACAAGCCCGAAGTCCAGCAAAAGAGCTGGGGGACTCTAAGGGAATTAGCACTGAAATGAAAATTCTCACTAACACTCTCCCCCCCCCCCCCCCTCCAGACTAAGGGACGGGAGGATTTAATCCACTCCTGGATGAATCTCTTCGTCCAGTCGGTCATACTTTCTGGGGAGACTGTCAGCATTTTGGTGATTGCATCCTCACCTATGCTCTATGGTGAAATCAAACCCTTGAAGGCTGATAGACCATCTTTAAAAGTTAGGATTTTCCCCCTTCATTTGCATTAATCATTTCAAGGGTTGGTGGTCAGTTTGAATTATGAAACTAGAACCATACAAGTATGGCCTAAACTACTTCAATGACCACACAATGGCAAAGCACTCAAGTTCTATGGTTGTCCACCTTGTCTTTCGGTCCTTCAGCTTTCTTCTGGTGAAGCAAAGGGGGATAACGTTGAATACTCTTAATGAGTATCGTAAAATGACTGCAGACCAGGTTCAGCCGCAATATGCAATTCTTTATTTTTAATTTTTTTTAAACTGTGGTTTTATTAACATTTTCTAAAGACAACAAGTGGGCCACGATGGACCCTAACAAAATTGAGAACCCAACTCCCTCTCCCCCACCCCCAATACATTGCCCCTCCAAACCAATAACAAAAAAAGAGCTGCTAATTAACATCTTTTCACTGGTGCTAGGGTGCTGAATTTTTATCACCGTCTGCATCACCTGTATAGCGTCCGACACGCCCCAGACTGAGGGCCGCCCCTTCTCAAGCGTGCCCAACACATTTTCGTCAGCAACCCCCCGGCCCAGAGACATCCCCCACAGTGTCCTTAAACCTCCCAACCCCATGTCTGTTGCGCCCCGTACCAGTTCGCTTGGATTGCACTTAAGTTATTGTTAACCATGGCTGTCAGTTTATCCATAATGAACATGTTCTTTAACTTATTAAACCAATTGTCTTTGGAGGGGGCCACCGGGCTCTTCCATTTCTGCGCCAGGGCCACTCTAACCCCCCTCAACATTGTCTCCCACATTCTTGGGTACCTGTGAAAATCAGCCTCTTCCGGCGGCAGGCCTAGCAGCATCGTCAATGGATTCTGTGGTAATAGTTCCTCCGTCACCTCCGCCATCCAACCCCAAATATGCAATTCTTAAAGATTCAGCTTGTGGCAACAGTAAAAGTGTGGTAACATTGTGGGCTCAATGTTGTGAAAAAACATTGACCGCCATAGGTGCAAGCAGAAGTCTTCTGCAAAACAATCCAAACAGTTAAATCCATGCTATGGTCAGAGGACTGGATAGACACTGGTGAGGTTCGATCCAAACATAGTTATGAAGACGGTCCCGACGAAGCCAGGAAGTACAATAGGCTCCAGTCATACCTTGAAAAGTTTCCAGGAAGAGAACGAAGGTCCTTTATGAAATTTTGGTTAATTCAATTCCACTCAAGAGAAACCTTAAGTATCCGGACAAAAAATGGTTCTGAACCACTTCCATCCGCCTATGTGGGGAAAATAATGAGACTCTGAAACATCTAACCCTGTCCTATCCATCAGGGGAGGTTTGTTCTAGCAAGACCTTCAATGAATGTTGATAACTGGCGGAGTGAACCTTTTCAAGATTTGGACCGAAAATTAACCACTGAACTAACTTTCTTCCTGGAAAAAAATGGAGGTAAAATTGACAAAGGTAAAAGATGATCTCAAATTTGAGATCTAAGACGCTTGGCACTATGCAAGAAGCAAACGAGGAAATACATTTTATCTACTTTACTATATACTTTAGTATGTTTTATCTCATCATTCTTCATTATGTATTGTAAAAATGAATAGTGAGGTGTGTTGTTCTGTTTCTTTCTTTTAAAGGTTTGTAACAAACCAAAATAAAAAAATAAAAGAAATAATTAGTGTTCTTCCTTGCTCATCCAGTTGACTCAAGACTGCACCTATCCCTGTATTGGAAGCATCTGTCTGTACAATGAAGGATTGGCTATAATCAGGAGCTCTCACAACTGGAGCTTTGCAAAGGGCTTGTTTCAGCCCTTCAAATGCCTTGGCACACTCCTCATTCCATTTGACCTTTTAGGGGAATTTTGGAGATGAGATGACATCTAGAGAAGCTACTATGGTCACATAGTTCTCTATAAAGTTCCTGTAGTACCCAGTGAGTCCTAGAAAGGCTCTCTCCTGGGTTTGAGTGGTGAGGGGTGGCCCAGTCCTGTACAGCTGGTATTTTGCTAGGCAAGAGCCTAATCTCACCACCACCTACCTCATGTCCAAGGTAGACCACTTTACTCTGACCGATTTGACATTTACTTGCCGTTATGGTCCAATGGACCTATTCAAGAGCCTGCAAAACCTATCGAAGGTGATGAAGATGTTCTTCCCAATTCCCAATTGGGGCTGAACACTGCACTGTCATCTACGTATGCCATGCAGAAGTCCTCTACTCTAAGCCATTCAGAACCTGGTTCACCATCCTTTGGAATGTAGCAGGTGCATTCTTTAGTCCAAAAGGCACAACCCTAAACTGGTATAAGCTTCCTGGGGTGGAAAATGCAGTTTTATACTTGCCATGGTCTGTCAGTGCTATTTGCTAATAGCCTGAGGTCAGGTCAAATGTACTGAGTAACTTGACAGATCCAAGTTTGTCCACTAGTTCATCTGTCCTTGGTAAAGGAGGGCATCAGTCTTAGTCACTGCATTCAGAGCACTATAGTCCACGCAGAATCTCAACTCTTTGGTTCCTGACTTTGGTACTAGTACAGCTGGACTGGCCCATGGACTGGTAGATGGCTCAATAACCCCAAGGTCAAGCATCTTATTGACCTCCTCCTTTATATGTGTTATGGCATAATCCGACATCCTTTAGCCCCTGCCTTTGACAGGGAGACTGTCACCAGTGAGGATATCATGCTGGCCCCAACTGGTCAAGTCTGGTGTCAGTGAAAACAGGGAGGCAAACCGACTTAAGAGATTTGCACTCCTCCTGTTGCTGCAGTGTCGGATCCGAGGAGAGTTTAACTCCCTCAATGGTTTCATCTTAAGGTTGTCCCATGAGGAGATCACTCTCCTCCTCTTGATCAGAGGCTAGAAGCAAAGCTCCTAGTTCTGGTCTGGAAACATAAGTCTTTAAACGATTATTGTGATAGACCATAGGGGCTTCCTTGGGGTTGCCCAAGTCCACTAAATAATGTACCTCTCCAAGTTTGCCTACAACCTCTAAGGTTCCAATCCATTTGTCATGTAAGGCCCTCTGCCTTTTAGGAACCATTTCCAATACTAACTGGTCTGGAGTAAACTCCACTATGTTGGTCTTCTGGTCATGCCAATGCTTGACCAGAGCCTGACCAGTTTTCAGGTTTTCTGATGTTTGTCATCATTAAGGCCATCCTCCTCCTGAGGTCTAGCACATAGTCAGTGACACGGACTGGCTGTAGTGAAGGAGCACCCTCCAACCCTTCTTGGATCAGGGCTGAGGGGCCTCTGACTGGATAACCGTAGAGGAGCTCAAATGGGTTGAAACCCGCTCCTGCTCGAAGGCACCTCTCTATAAGCAAATAAAAGGCATGGCAGTAGAAGGTCCCACTTTCTTCTAAGGGGTTCCTCTAAGGCACCTATTATGTTCTTCATTGATCTGTTAAACCTCTCTACCAACCCATTGATTTAGTGATGGTAGGCTGTTGAGAACGTGTAGGTCACTCCACAGTTCTTCCACATGGTCTGCATGTAGTGGGACATAAAATGTGACCCCTGTCGGAGATAACCTCCTTGGCAAACCCCACCCTGGTAAAAAAAAAATACCAAGCAGGGCCTTTGCTACTGCTTGGGCAGTAACGATCCTCGTAGGTATTGCCTCAGGGTACCTGGTAGCATGGTCTACCACAATCAATATAAATCGGTTGCCTGAAGTGGTTGGAGGGTCTAGGGGACCAGCAATGTCAATTCCCACCTTCTCAGAAGGGACTCCCACCACTGTGAGGGGCACTAAAGGTGCCCCATTCTTTGAACAACTTTTTGCCAGAGGTCTGGCAGGTGTGGCAGCTCCTACAATGTTTAGCAACATCTGTACCCATCTTGGGCCAGTAAAAGTACAGAGAAATCCTCTCCTTGATCAATTGACCAGCCAGAGGGATCTCGTGCTATTTGTAGGAACTTAGGTCTAACCTCCTGAGGTACTACCAGTCGTCTGAAGTCCCCTGGGATAGACTGTATGCTCACTGCAGAGGAGACCATCCTCTCAGTAGTCTATGCTTCCTTGGCTCTTGCCCTTCCAGCTGGGAAGCTGTCTGTTGTCTCAGACCTTCTAGAGAGGGACACTTTGTCCTCTTTTGAAGTCTGCCCTGGAGGGGCCACCTTCTGCAACTAATGTTTGCAACTCAGGATGGTCTCTAGGATCCAGATATCCTAAAGAGAAGGCTCTTCTCCAGTTCTTTGTCAACAGTCACTGGGTTTTCAGGAGTTGCTTGATCCATCCACTCCGCCTCAGCTGGGGAGGGGGGGTCACCGGTGTGAGCTGGGACTATCCTCTCAGGGAAGTCCAGGTTTTCAGTACAGGTTTGGGTTTGAGACCCGTTTTCTTTACTGAGACTCTGGATTTCTCCTTTGAGCCTTTCTTCTTTTTAGAAGTGGAAGGTTGGCCTGTCTGCTGGTTTGAGATGCTGGACACTTCCCTGATCTCAAACTGAGAGTCTCTTAAGGTTGCCTCTCTGGCCAATCTTGTCAGCTCCCGCTTATTTTTGCTGGGAGGCCTAGGGCACTAGACACTAAGAGTTTTCAAGTCAATACCCAACAGGACTCTCCTAGGTACTTCAGTTTGTACAATGACAGAGATTCTCAGTCATATTGTTGCACTGGATGAGGGCTGTCAAAATAAACCATTTGGATAGGGCCTCCTGTAAGTTTAGTGGGTCGTTTGGGTGCCTTAGCTACATCCTCAGGTTTGAAAAAAAGTTAATCAACCACTGTAATGCTGGCCCCAGTGTCTCTAATGGCTTGAGTTTCCTGGCCATTCATAAGTACACTGTCCTTGTAATGTTCTTTGGTGTTAGGTATGGTACTATAGACATCTATATTCTGTTCCCACAGACCCAAGGACACTAAAGAAACACTGGCTTGAACTCCAATGGGTTCTTCAACAGTAAGTGAAAGTGTACACTAGCCATTGGTGCTGCAACCTATGGGGTGAAGGCTAAGGAGGCAGTGTGGACCACTAAAGGTTTACCCTTCCATCTAGGATCCACTTTCACATGGTCAGTAGACACACAAACAAAACATTTACCAAATGCTTTCTGGAATGGGGGTTTCAGATGACCTCACTCTGGACAGGCTCCAGAGGGTTCACTAGCACTGTATGGATTACCATTGGATTTACCCTTATGGTGTTTGTGGCCCTCTTTTGGATGGTCGACATTTGAAACTTCTTTACCCTCTTTCTTGTGCCGCTTCCCTTCTTCCTTCTTATCAGTTGCCACAGAATCCTTGTGAGTGGCCCTGTTGGCTACCCATAATTCAGCAGCTTGGGCTAGTTTCTTAGGATCAAGTTCCTTGGAGTCAGTCAAGTGCTGTCTCAGCTCAAGAGAGCAGGCATCAAAAAGATTCTCAGGTAAAAACAGGTTTCTCATTTCTTCGATGGTGTTCACTCTGTGACACCTTAATCCAGCCTTCAAAGTGTTTCAAAACACTCACACACCCATATAGCCGAAGGGGTACTATCAGTCTTTGTAAGGCTTTTAAACCTTTTAAGGTACTGGGAAGGAGTCTTCCCAAATCTGGCTATTATTGCCAGATTGACTAGCTCATAGTCCTTCCTGTTAACTCCATAATAGCATCACAGCCATTCTTGGGGAGCCTAGATATCAACCATGCAACCAAATCATTCCCTCTCATCTCTTGCAAACCATATGTGAACTCAAATGTACGCAACCAATCCAACGCATCAAGTTGAGGATAATACATACTCCAGCCTCCTTTTGGTAAGCGAGGTCTCTTGGGACTAGCAGACAGAAGACCCTGAAAAGGAAGCAGAATCAAGGGACATCTTTTTCATCTCATATTCATGCAGCATTATTTTCTCTTAGTTTCATCTCTGTCTCCAGAGAGCACTGCAAGTTGTTTTAATTCCAGTACCAGTCTCATTCTTTCAAGAGAGATAGTCAGGACTTAGATTTTGGCCTTGTGGGGTCACAGTAGGAAGTGGATAAGGTACAGCAGGCACTTGGGGATGAGGATTGTTAACCCTTTGAGGATCCTCCTCGAGCAGATCGGAGTTAAACTCTAAACTAACATTCTCATCATCTTCCATATCATTCTTGGGAGTAGGTGATACAGGCCTACTTCCCAATTGTTGGTGATTTAACAACTTGGTAATCAATTCACTCGTTCTACCTTTTAAACTCAGCCCCCTGTTTCTACACACACCTTTCAATTGATCATTTGTTTGTTGTTACAAGTTGTTTTTCTTTTTGGTGGAGCTAGCCTTGTGGCTGGTTTATTTGGGCACAAGTAGAACCGATGGTCAATGTAACCACTCTACACCATTCCCACCCCTGCCCACCAGTGTTGGGTAAGAATTAGTGCAGTCCAACTGGTGAGGACTACATGAGTTTTCTGCTTGGTATTAGGTAACCCACCTTTAAATATAGGCCTGTACTACACAAGTTGGTAGTGTGACTGAGCAGCCAGGCTTATCTTAAGAGGGGTAAATCAGTAAGTACAAGTAGCCAAGTAACACTTACACACCTAGTTATATATAATTTAGAATATACACAAGATTTACATAAGTATTCTTTTAAAAGTTGTATCCATTAGTAACATTCAATCAAAGTTTGTATTCAGTTTAAAAGACAATACCAGTTGGTTAGTACTTTATGCTAACACATTTTCCAGCACACGGATGTGACTTCAGTTAAGGTCAGTATTTCACTTATTTTCAGTTACCAATTCAATTATTGAGTTTGTAAAAGGAGGACAGGTTAGAAACTGATTTAGAGCATACTTTCCACAGTGTTAAACAATGATCTCCCAAAGGGAGGCAGATTAACATTTATCCCAGCAATAATAGTCTACACAATTATAACCTATGAGGGAACAAGTGCGGCCAAAGCCAGTAGGGCTAGAAGGGTGCCTTTAGGGAGCCAGGACAGCTAAAGTTAATGGACAAAGTTAATAGTTCTGATGTACTTCTTCTTAGGTAAAGCCTTGACACAGTTAGTGAGTACAGCAGAAATCGCAGTAACTCAAGTGAGCTACTTTGTAGAGACCACAAGCTGTTCAAGACAGTGCAGGAGAGTTGGTATCAATTCTAATGTGGAACAAAAGCACTTCTAAGAACATTTTTCCAGCTGGATTCCTCCTTGCTACCACTTGGCAGACCCATGTTCCTGGACCTTGGTCGTGGTGACGAAAAGAAGGGCATCTGGCGGACTCCTACGGCAGTAGTCGGGAGAGGGACTCTTCAGCTACTTCTTGGTTTCAGCAGCACTTGGGTGTTTTGGCGCATTTTCCTCTGCGTCAATGAAGAATTAATATCTCGGGTTGGAAGAAGCTGGTTCCCTCGGTCCTGGACTCTGGTGAGGGGACTCTGGATCAAGATTTACTGTCTCTGTAGGGTGCTCTGGATGCCCACAAAGATTTGGCCGGATTTGGATTTCGCAAGTCGATGCACTAGTCAATGGTCACAGGACCCCTGGCATTGGGCTTCTGCAGCTCTGGTGAGGCACAGCAAGTCGGGTGGTGCGCCAAATGGAAGCTTGTCTTTAGGATAGTTGGTCCCATGAGCTCAAGGGAGGATGTCGTCCTGTATGGGTCTTCCCAGTCGATATGAAAACTGTGTCAGCAGAGCTGCAGGGCTTCACCGGGCACTTCACAGTGCAGGAGGGTGCTGCTGGCGTCTTGTCACGTCGTCTTCTTCGGATGTTCCTTTCCAGTACTCTTACATCCCGTCCCCTTTCCTCCACACTACATGGGCGTCCCTCGCGAGGGACGGGAGACGGAACCTTTTTCACCAGAAAAAACCTTCTTCCCCTATAAATTTAGAGGCATGCTGGGAGCATGCGCTGCCCTGTTTGTGTCATGATGTCTACCCCTGGGGCACCAGACCAGGTCCAGCAACCCTGGAAGCCGGCATCAAGTTATTTTGAGCAAGTCCAAAAACCCCTGCTAGGGGCTGTTTGGGTGCGGTCCTGGCGGCTATGGCGCCAGGCTCATATGGAGAGTCAGTCCTGGCGCCATAGGCGCCAGGCTCATAGAGTAGAACTTACCTGATGCAGACCATGCTGTAGAGCTCCAAGCCAAATGAGACTTGGAAGGGACGATTTTACCTTGGGACTATTTTTTACTCGGGTGGGGCTAGGGAGGAATACTTACCTGGGACTACTTTGGAGGCTATTTAAACCACGCCCGAAGAGCAGCACACGCTTCGCGTTATTCTGCATCCAGCAGCGTAACGCTCACCGTGTCTGCAAGCCTGCATCCAGTCTTCTGCCACGCCCGCCTCGAGTCTGCAGCTCCTAGAAAAAGGGAGGAACAGAAGGAGAAGTTGGAATAAGAGCAAAACCTTGGATCCTTACCTGAATTCCGGATCCACCGCACCTTCGAGCTGGAAGAAAGAAGCATTTTACGCGCGCCGCCTCGCCTGCTGCAGCGCCGCGCTGAACTCACCGGCCTTCGCAGCATCCTCACGATCCTTCTGCACGTTCCCGCCGTACTCTGGCACCTAGGGAGGACACAAGAACAGCAAAGGTGAGCCAAGGGAAGAAACGGAGGCAATAGGAACTACCCCCCATAGATTTACCTGATTACCGCCAGGGGTACTATTCCTCTTCACGGGTCGGCGCAGTCTCCATTGCATCCTCGCCGTACCCTGGCCCCTAAGGGGAACAAATGGACAAGCGGAACTCTTCTCACCACAATAGACTTACCTAATTTTACCGCCGGAGGCATTATTCCCGAACTTCATATTTTCTCTCCACACCTGAATAAGGGAGCAAACAACAGGTTACATTCTGGCCATATTTTATTGAACTGTGTAGGATAAGCCAAATCCTTACCTGAACTTTGTCAGCTACCACGAGGAACTCTTCGCTGGGGTCAAGCTGCAAACTGCAAGGAATCGGACAAGAGTGAAAGTCAGACATGTGAACTCTTACGAATTACATACTTTTCAGAGTCAATATTGTTCTGGAACTCACCAATTCCTTTGAGCCAATGAAGCAACTGGTTATCAACGCGCCCCTGTGCTCAATGCAGGATGGAGAGCTCATCTTTTCAAACCATCAAGTGAGACTATAAGAGGGGAGATCAAAGGTGATCTGTGGGGGAGAACAGCGGGGGTGGGGGGGATTTACGCTCAACCCCACGGGTGGTTAATTCCCTTTCTCCATTTACAGAAGAATATTCCTACGGGCCAAGCAAACGAAGCTAGGTGGGCCAGTCCAGTCCGTCATCTCGGCCCTACGTGTCACACTGGTGGAGACCGCAGCTGTCCAGTTCAGATCGACGCCTCTGTGGGAGCCAGGTGAGCGTAACACTCCACCCTCCGGCGCCACACCCCAGTCCCCTTTTCTGCATCGATGGGAACGGGCCAAATTCACCAGCGCTCCTGGGATTGGCTTCGGCCATGTAATTCCACACGCGGATACTTCTTCTCTTTGTCTTTTTTTTGTCTTTTTATCATGCAGGTACTCGGTCCTCGGGCGTCACGCTCCTCCCCGGCGCATGTCGACTTCTACAGGTTTCAGTAGGTGTCCATTCTGTGACAGGCTCTTCCCGACTAAAGACCCCCCACCTCCTCTGCCTATGGTGCGTTGGCCCTGACCACAGCTGGCAAGTTTGTACCGCGTGCAATGTGCTTTCCTCGAGGTCTTTGAAGAACAGACTGGCCAGGTGGAGGGAGCTCTTCCACAGATCGCCTCCAGAGGAACTAAAGGACTTTGTCTATTATCGATCTAAGCACAAGGTAGGGCCGCTCTTTTCCAGTGCACGCTGCTGGGTGGACTCCTTCCCAAGGACTCGCCTGCGCGGGAGGGACTGCACAGGTCCTCGTACCAGCACAAGTACAGAGGCTGTACCGGCTACCGGCCGAGAGGCCGAGGGATCTGCAGATCCTCCCGGTGCGGGTTCCTGAGGGACCGGAAGGTTCTTTTACTGGGTCTTCACCCGAGCGGCTATGCCCTAGTACTGGCAGCATGTCCGAGGGGGCGCCTTTAAGCAGTTCTACCTTCAGATCAACCGACAGGGTAACGCCTACTGGGCCTAGGCCTGAGGAACAGGGTAGGCCCCATGATCCACACTCAAGAGTCCTGGACGGGGTGGGGTCCAGTGAGCCGAGCAACAAGGCTCAGGGACGTGGAAGGCAGCTTGACAAGATGGCCGCCATGCCAGAAAATCCAGACATCCGGTCGACGCCTCTCCAGGGAAGGCAGGCGGATCACCTTGTGTCAAGGTGGGACTAGTGTCAACTAGGTGTGTGGCCTACAGTTTATCCTTCCTTTGCGCAAGGCAGGTTCCTGCTGCGTCCATATGGGCAGGGCACGCAACGGCTCCAGCTACCACCCGCTACCCCGTCAATATCGCCTACCACCAATCCAGCCTGTGAGGACAGGTTCTTTGAAAAGTTCCTCAGTGTCATGAAATCTCCACAGATGGGGGTCATAATCAGGGACACAATCAGGGCCGTGCTCCCTCCAATTTTCCTGCCGGCGCCTCAGGTCCCAGCACAGGCTCCTCCGTTCCGTATTCAGCCTCCGCAGCCCACTCCGGCCCCTCAACTGATCGCGCGGGCGGTTCTGCACCAGCCTCCGCTGCAGCCCCCGGCTCCTGTCCCTGTACCGCAGCCCCTGGCTCCTAGCACTCCCTCTCCAGTGCCAGACCCTCCAGATCCCCAGGTGGACACAGACGAGGAGGAGGAGGACCCCGAATCCACAAAAAGGGGGGCCACTCTATAGTGGCGTCGGTCTGCCCATAGGGAAACGTAACAGTCTGGGGCATGTGTATATTATATCCGAACAAAAAAGGTGCTGTTACGCAGAGGATTGGTCACTATGGTCAATTATTCAAAGTTTCCTAGTCCAACCTGTTTTCAAAGAGATCATATATACATTCACTCCCAAAGAAAAAAACACCATATCAGCCTCAAATGTGAAAAAAAAATAACATATTATTTTAGACAACAAATAATGTTAAAGTATTCAATGTGACAATCTGCCAATCAAAGAAGAAACGAGAAAAAACAACAAATGAGGCCCAGCTCATAACGGTACATAAACATATGCATTTTTTGAATCATGTATATAAAAATGTATACAATTGGCACAAAATAAAGAAATGGGCGACAAAGTCATTAATTGAAAAAGAGCATAATTACACAAAATACTTAAACATAGTTGACACAAGAGACAGTGAGATAACCGGCTCTAATTAGCCGTTATGTGAAGAAGACACACCTAGCCTGTGGTATATACACGCTAAATCGATTCGCCTCCTATTTAATGAGAAAACTGTGTTAAACCCAGACACTGTTATTCGAGAAACTAGTTTAAGATGAAGGAAGGAAGTAGATCCTTAAGTGTCCCAGAGTCAAAATGATACTTTATCTGGGATCGGGTCTGCCCAAACGACATGCCGTCTTCAGCCAAGGCCTTCCACAAACTACTGGCAGGGCTGGCAGAGTACTTGGGCCTTCCTCAGCCTGAGCAACCAGCAGAGGGGGTCCTCTCGGAAGTCCCCATGCTACGTCCCGTTGCCAGAACGAGGATCCCGATGCAGAAGGATGTAGTTGTCTTGGCAAGAAGGGTTGGCTCAAGCCTCACTCAGCCCAGCCGGTGAATAAACGCCTGGATGCCAAGTGCAGGCAGATGGAGGAGGATACACTCTTGCTATCGGCCCATCCTCAGCCACACCCCTCTGTGATCGCTGCAGCATCACTGTACTCGAAGCCTCAGTCGTCCTCAGCTGCCTCCTCTGCAGCACTGCTGGGCAAGGAGGAGAAGATCAGAGGCATACGGGAAGAAGCTGTATTCCAATGCGTCTTTGCACCTGTGTCAAGCCAACGTGGATACCATGCTGGCAGCCGTTAACCAGAGGCTCTGGCGCAGTGCCAATCGCGATTCAAGGCGGGATTGGCGGAGGCCAAAATTGCAGCGCTGGACATCATGGAGTCCTCCTGGCCCACATTGACACATCTGGCTGTGCCATCTGTATTGCCTGGACATGAGAAGAACAGCATGGCTCTGTGCTACGAAATTCAATCCAGATGTCCAGGAACACATACTGGATCTTCCGATCGAAAGGGGGGACCTCTTCCACTCCACAACGTACGAGGTGCTGGATAAAAAGAAAAACCGCTCTCAAACGGCCAAGTCTTTATCCATTCTTATAAAGACCACGCCCAAACCGTAAACCCAGTCACAGCAACGCTCGGAGAAGGGGCGTACATACAGAGGTTTCCGTGGCTTCCAAGAGCGGAGGTCCAGGCAGCCTGACTATTCGCCGTCCCAGCATCGGTGCAAACAACAAAAAGGGGGGCGGTGTAAGAGCTTTTTCCAGTCCCCCCTCAGCTGCAGCAGCCTCCGAGGGAACAAAGGCATGACACGCCCCTCCGAGTCCATGTGTCTCCAGTGGGGGGCAGGCTTGCTCTCCATGCACATTTTTGGTGCCAGAATTTCTCCAACCCCTGTATCCTCTCTGTAGTCTCCACCTCCATATCCCAGCCTCTCCTCCCACCTCCCCTCCACTCCGACAGGTTGGGACAGCAACTCTTTTGACGCAGATCCGGTCGCTCACCGAGAGCCAGGCAGTAGAGGACGTCCCAGCCTCCCAGAGAGGCTTGGGCTTTTACTCCAGGATTTTCACCATTCAGAAAAAGAACCGGGTGGGCCTGAGAGTTGTGCTGGACCTTTTCACCCTCAACCTCTCACTACCTCTACAAAAATTCAAGATGGTTACACCAGCTTTAATATCGGAGACAATGTGCAAGGGAGACTGGATGTGCTCCCTGGATCTGAAGGACGCGTACCTACACATCCCGATACGGCAGCCTCATCGTTCCTTTCCATGATTCAGGATCATGGGCTACCACGTCCAATACAAGACGCTCCCTTTCGGCCTCGGTCTTTACCAGGCTGATGAACACGTACCAGGCTGATGAACATGGTGCGGCCCGACACAGGTCGCAAGGCCACCACATTTACCCATACCTGGACAGCTGGCTTGTCGGGGCTACATCTCCGGAAGCAGTGAACCATACCTCCCACACTCTTATGAACACACTGCACAAGCTGGGCTTTTCGCTCAACCTCAAGAAGTCACAGCTGCAGCCCACTCAGACACTGATCATCTTGAGCCTCATTTGGGACACGTGCTCCGAGAAAGTTTTTCCTTCAGAGGACAAGATCACTGCACTCAAGAGAGCCACGGCGCACTTCCTCAGCAGAGATGTAACCTTGGCCTGGTGGTACCAACACCTACTGGGTCTCATGGCAGCAGTCCTCTTGGCCGTCCTCCACACAAGACTCAGGATGACCAGGATACAGCTGCACTTTGCATCATCTTGGAACCAGGAACGGGACCATCATTCAGATCAACTTTCCTCCGTCACTTCACCCAGACCGCACATGGTGGACCAGGGACTGCAACCTGCCGACGGGCAAGCCTTTCCAGTAACCTACACCACAGGTCACCATCGCCACGCACTCCTCTCGAGGATTGGGGGGGCCACTCTGGACAACCATTGCGTCCATGGCACCTGGACCCGGCAGGAGCAGGAGTACCACATCAATTGGCTGGAACTGAAGGCCATCTGGCTGGCGCTCAGGGCCTTCTTTCCGGTTATCGAAGGCAAGGTCGTCCTCATTCAGACAGACATCTCGACCAGCATGTTCTATCTCAACATACAGGGAGGTACCAGATACCCTCCACTGTGCAGGATGGCAGTCAGCATGTGGGAGTGGGCCCTGGAGTACAACATCTAACTCACGGCGGTCCACCTGCCGGGGGAATCAAACCTGGAGGCAGACAGGCTCAGCAGACTGGGAGTGGACAACTAAGAGTGGCAGTTGAACGACCTAGTGCTGCAGGAGATCTTTTGCAAATGGGGTCACCCTCAGGTGGACCTCTTTGCCTCCTGGGGCAACAGGAAGTGCCAACTGTTTGCTTCCTGGCAGGGTCAGGGCCCGTGCTCCATGGGAGATGTCTTTCAGATCAGGTGGGACGGAATGACAGCATACGCCTTTCCGCCCACAACGTTGATTCAGAGATATGTGCATGATCAAGGAGTCTCGCCACCTCTGCATCATTCTGATAGCTCCATTGTGGCCAGCCTCGCCATGGTTTTCGGAGCTGCTCAGCCTCTCAGAGGCCTCCCATGCGCCTGCCGACGGGCCCAGCACATCTTCTGGCACAGTAAGTGGGCAGGGTCATCCACCCGCCCCAGAGAAATTAGCGCTCAAAGCATGTTTCCTGAACAGGTCACGCTAGGACATCTCAGCCTCTCTAAAGCTAATCTAGAGATCATACAGGGCGCCAGGAGCAAATCCGCCAGGGCCCAGTATAAGAGCAAGTGGACCAGGTTCTGCCACTGGGCAGACTCTAAGGGCTTTAATCCTCTGGTATGTTCCCCGGACGACATGCTCTCCTTTTGGGCGCATTTTGCCCATTCAGGCGTGCAGCTGGACACTTGCCGCACTTACCTGGCAGCCATTGGGACTTACAGAAACTCTGAGAAGGAGAGTACTTCCTCCTCCAACCCGATTGTCAGGAAACATCTGACGGGTCTCGCCAGGCTCTACCGACCCATCAAGAAGCCACACCCTGTGTGGGACCTCAACATAGTCTTGGATGCCCTGGCGCACAAACCATTCGAACCAATGGCATCCGCAGACGACAGACTGGTCACTGTTAAGACGGCCTTGTTAGTCGGCCTCACCTCGGCTCGCAGAATCAGCGAAATTCATGCGCTAGTCGCCTTGCAGCCACACACTGTTTCACAAGGACAAGGTAGTCCTGCGGACGCACCCAAAAGGTGCCTTCTGCATTCCATCTGAATGAGGAAATTGTGCTGCCCATGTTTTGCTGAGCCCAAAGACGAGGCGCAGAGAGTTCTGCACTGCCTTGATGTTGGGCATGCACCAACATTCTACCTGGACAGGATGAAGAGTTTCCGCAAGTCGGACACTGTATCATCACCTTTGGAGGCTCAAGACCCGGGTATCGGGCATCCAAGGCCGGTGGATAGTCTCGGCCATCAGAGAAGCCTACAGGGGACAGCATAAGCCACCCCTGGCCAACATGCATGCCCACACGGTCAGAGCCAAGGCAACGGCCATCGCCTTCCAGCGGCATGTCCCCTGGCAGGTCATAAGCAGGGCGGCCACATGGGCCACCCCTTTGGCTTTCTGCAAGCACTATTGTTTGGATACCGGCTCTAGATCAGACGCGGCTTTCGGACAGGTGGTTCTAAGGAACCTGTTATCGTAAGGAGGGTCTCCTCTCCACCCTGGGGCTACATTCAGTTGTAATCGCCCATGCAGTATGGAGGAAAGGGGACGGGACGTTAGAGTAATTATAAGTTGGTCACCGCAGTGACTAACGAAGTTAGTCGCCTTTCCTCCATATGTCCTACCAACCTCCCCCCTGATAAAACTGGTGTCATTAGGCTATGTTAAATCTATGTTGAATCTATTGTCGACGCGTCTATGTGGACTGAGGTGTGGCGCCGGAGGGCTGAGTCAGGGCAGCGCATGCTCTTGGGGCCGCACCCCCGCTCCTCTAAATTTAAAGGGGGAAGGTTTTTTATGGTGAAATAGGTTCCGTCTCCCGTTCGTCGTGAGGGACGCCCATGCAGTATGGAGGAAAGGGGACTAAGAGTACGTTAGTCACTATGGTGAGTAACTTATAATTTGTCGTCTCTGCCTCAAGTCCGAAAACCCTTGCTTTTTTATGCGATTTTCCCATTCAATCACACAGCAGGGTGGCTGTCCTTTTAGGGCAGCCAGCTGGCCAATCAGGACTGGTTTCACTCAGGCACACCCAGAGACAAAGGAAATGGAAGTTTAGGGACCCTCCCTCACTTCCTGCCTTTCCAGACACATTGGATCCTCCCGGTCTTCAGGGATGAAACCCGCCAAAGGCAAAACGCACAAAGAACTTAAACCTGCATCAACTAATGGAGTAAAAGCCCAGAAGAAACCAAGAAAATGGCGGAAACCGAAGACGGCGGCCATTTTGGGAAAATGTACACCCATGGGTGCTGTACTGCAGCTGAGTGTTCAGCCTGCGGTAAAAATGCACACTGGTAGTAAAATTAAACCACTGCCACCAGCCTTTTAAAGTATGTTAGTGTAACAAAAAATGTTATATGAGAAGTGCGATAGGAATGACTAAGTGACCCCCAACACTCCACAAAGGGTGGTGTGTGCTGGTCTCACAAAGAGAAAAGTAAGATAGGGATCATCTTACTATTGTTGGCAACGTATTTCAAAAAACCTTTATCAAAACATTCACAGGTTACAGGCCATTCATCAACAACCAATAAAATCCACAAATTAACAACAACAAAAGAAATGTAATGCCACTAGTTGCTTCGGACGGTGAATGTAAGTGTGGAAGCAGAGTAGTCCCTGCTACAGGATAGGCCTCCACACGCACGATATGGCTGACCAACAAAGTTCATTGGCTTCTGGGAAACTAACTCGCTTGTGGTTCTGAAGTGGAAGGGGGCTCCCCCGGGGTCCGCTGCACTCTTCTTCACGAACAAAATATCGTGGTCGGCAGGACCTGCTACCACTATGACACTCTGTATTCCCTCCCCCACCAGGTAGAGGAGAGACAGCGAGGTCGTCAGCAGATGGGTTCGACCGACAAACCCCTGGCACCGTCAGTTCTCCCAGGGGAAGTGGGGGGGGGGGGTGGGGGCAGCACGCTGGTCACACTCAAATACACTGAAATACGCGGGGAGGGGGCCAGCTACTACAAAGCGATTCTCCAGGGAGCAGCTGTCCCATCCCTATCTCCCGTACGGTCTCCTCAGCTCCAAGTCTGTGTCGAGTCTCTCAGGGGGGTAGGCGGGCGCCTGTGGAGTCCATCAAAGGCAGCCCCGGTCTCAACCCTCATCCGCTGGCCTGCTCCTCAGAATTTTCCAATTCAAACTTCGGGAGCTCAAGAGCCCCCTCCTCCAGTGCCCCTAGTGGGGCTCCCGTGCTCTCGGGTTAGCCACGTTGCATCCGCTTGTACGCCGGAGACCCCTGGCCGGCCCATAGAGCCGAGGTTTGCTCCAAAGTACTTTAAGACAAGATAGCTGCACCCTTGAGATGGATGGGGGTGCAGATTTATTACTCCAACACCAATCAATAAGGACAACTCAATGCTTTGGCAAAGGGAGTCCGTTTAATGACAAGTACAAAAAACGGGGAGTCATGGTAATCAGTAGTGATGCGATTGTCCTTCTCGCTTCAACTCATGCGAACTTCATAAAAATCATAGCATGTATACTGAAAACTCGTCATAATTGACGTGTAATACTCAAAAGTTAATGTGCAATTTAACTTTAATATAGGTACTATATCTGTATATGCTAACGGAGTGAGGGGATTGGGTAAACAGTGTCAGGTGGCCGTCTAAGCCCATGCTTCAAAATGACTACTGTAGACGTCACTAAAAGTACGACGTCTCATTGGTTCTAATTATAGGACTCTAGATTATTTAGTCCATTGTGATTGTGTTGGCACCAACCCCATGCATACATTTCCACTTTGCTTAGCAGTACGCAGAACGCTCAGCCAGGTGCAGGGTGCCCCTTAGTTACCCGGCCTTCCTCCAATTAAGGTTACAATCCATCATCACTTCAGCAACTATGTGTCAATTAATTTACTGTGGTTGGCCTTGAAACTGCATTTTCTGTCTGGAAAAGTTCTGCTATCTCTGCCTGGGCGGATGACAAGCGTAGGTGTGAACCCGCGCTCCTTCTCGCTCGGATGGTCATGTGATAACCACACCGTGAATCTGTCTAGTATCTCTCAATTTGTGTATTTGATTCTTATTCAGCTCAACCACCTGGCTACGCTTCCTTATCTCGACCTTTCAGACAGGATATTCTGTTCTTAAGCTTCAATTAGATGTAGCTACTGTTCGTTCCTTCTAGTGGTATGACCTTGGCTCTCTTGGCATGAGTTGCATCTGCCGAATTTCGATTCAGCCGTCTCTTCTCGTTTAGCTAGAATATGAATCTTGTCTTGTTTGGCTTCTAGTAACCTGGGTTGATTCTGCTTTTCGTGCAAAGTGGAATCGCACTTATAATACGGTGCTTCATTTTGAGGTAGATTATGTATAATGGTGCTATAATGGTGCTTGCCGCACTATTCCGCGAGGAGAAGGCCAGAGGACAAGGCCTGCACTCCTCTTTGCAGCTCCGCTGCGAGTGCCTCCATCAGCTGTGCTCGATCAGCTGGCAGCAGAATTCCATCTGCTTTTCGGAGCTCCAGCTGATCTCGCGCACATTGCGAAGGCCCCTGCCTTGGAAGGCATTGGCACCGACAAAGCATCTTTTGAATTTGGCGCCGAAACGACACCGCTTCCCGCCCGCAGCCTGATACGATACGTACTTCCCGCCCTGCCGGCTCCACCCCCCCACCATAAAGAGAGACGGGGCTCACCGCCAGGCGAAGCCGCGAGGAGAAGGCCAGAGGACAAGGCCTGCACTCCTCTTTGCAGCTCTTCGCTGCTCGAAGTCTGCCGTTTACCACAGACTCTTGCTGGAATCACAAGGTAAGGAGTCCCGCACTCCGGAACTACCCCACACACTCGCAAAAAGGCGAGACCGTCTACGCACACATACTCTACCTAGCGTATTGGTCACTCTGCCCATCCCCACAAGTGCACGCAATGCACGACTACAGTCGAGAACCTTACCTACAACTAACCGAAAGGCCACCTCCCCAGTACTGCATCTATACCACAAACTAATCCACACAACGAAGCTGACCCCACTTATCAAGCACCACCGTGAGCCATTTGCATTGGATACAATGTCTAAGACTCTTGTTAATGTGTCACTCACACGTATGAATGAAATTACCGCTATTTGCAATTCTTCTACCACTGCCTTGCTACCTAATGATGCAAATGCCACTTTATCTGTGTCTATGACCCCAGAAAACATGCCCCCCACTGGTTTGAATGAAATTACCGCTATCTGCAATTCTTCTACCACTGCCTTGCTACCTAATGATGCAAATGCCACTTTATCTGTGTCTATGACCCCAGAAAACATGCCCCCCACTGGTTTGAATGAAATTACCGCTATCTGCAATTCTTCCACCACTGCCTTGCTACCTAATGATGCAAATGCCACTTTATCTGTGTCTATGACCCCAGAAAACATGCCCCCCACTGGTTTGAATGAAATTACCGCTATTTGCAATTCTTCTACCACTGCCTTGCTACCTAATGATGCAAATGCCACTTTATCTGTGTCTATGACCCCAGAAAACATGCCTCCCACCGGTTCGGATAGGCCACCCCCGACCATCAATGTCACCCCTGAACCGCACCTCAAATGTGCCCTCATCAACGCCTGCTCCATCAATGCGCATGCACTAGACATCCACGACCTTATTACCACACTAGATCTTCTAATGGTCACCGAAACTTGGCTACATGAAGCCTCAGGCCCCGCCCTATCCCTCGCTCTCCCACCTGGCTATGCCATCACGAGACAAGATCGCATGACCACTGGAGGCGGTGTCGCACTCATAGCCAAAGACTCAATCACCATCAGAAAGGCTGACAAAACTATCAACAATAACAGCGACTACCTTCAATTAAAACTCACCATCTCGCACCAATGCACCATCACCCTACACCTCATCTATCGATCACCAGGCCCCCTTGGAGACTTCCAGGCCTCCATCACCCACCTCCTGGCGGACAACCTCAAAAAGTCATCCAAAGCCATTCTCCTTGGAGACATCAACCTTGGCCTGAATGACGCCAAAGACCCTACAGCCAAAGCACTTGACACAGCTCTAGCCACCCTAGGATTCGTCAACACCATCAACAACCCCACACACGCCCTAGGCAGATCACTAGACTGGATCGCCCACCACAATTGCCCCATCACAGTCACGGGCAACACCCCCACCCCATGGTCCGATCACCGCACCATCACCTTTAACATCCCCACCACTACAACCACATCCCACCCCCCTCCTCCCTTGCCTCCTGCCCTTACAAGGAGTGCCCGTCAACTGACCAAAGAAAGACTCCTACCCTTCTTACAGGGACCTGCCTTCACAGCCCCATTCTCCAACGACCCGGAAACTCTGGCAAAAAATTATGATACGGCCATCACAGCAGCAATCAATACCATCGCCCCACTTAAACTTCAGAAAACCAAACCCACTAGACACGCTAATGCGTGGTTCACCCAAGACCTTCTAAAACTACGCTCCGACAAACGGGCAGCATTAGCTCTTTGGCAAACATCACGGGATGAGAAAGACAAACTCAACTTCAAATCCCTTGCAATTAATTACAAGAAAGCCATCATTAAAGCCAAAGCTAAATCCTTCGAAGAGAGAATTACTAAGGCCAACTCGAACACCAAGGAAATGTTCGCCATTTTCAGGGAACTTGAGAACCCCACACCCACCCCCCAAAACTTCACTAAGGACAAAGAATGGTGTGACAACATCCAAACAGGCATGCGCAATAAGATCAGCTCTCTCCAAGCCAAAATCTTGAACACCAAACTAACACTCTCCACCCACACTACACCCTCCCCACCACCACTGCCCCCATCACCCACTGAGGCCCCACCCACCTTCTCGTTTAAAACCGTCCAAGAAAACGACATGATCAACATTATGAAAAACATAAAACCCTCCAATTGCAAAGGCGAGCCCTGTCCTGCCTCCATCATCAAAGACTGCGCAGACACCTTGGCCCCCTTTCTAACAGCCTTCGTCAACGCCTCCTTCACCACAGGGAGAGTCCCCGCCTGCCTAAAGGAAGCATGGTTCCGACCCCTCATAAAGAAACCACACTTGACCCCACCTCCCCTAATAACTACCGCCCCATCACCACTGTCCCTTTCCTCCTCATGATTCTAGACAAAGCAGCCTACCTGCAGGTCCAGCACTTCCTCGAAGAACAGAACCTCCTTGGACTGAGACAATCCGGCTTTCGCCCTAGGCATGGGACAGAGACCGCCCTACTCGACCTAAAAAACCAAATGGACGACGCAAGGGACCAAGGCAAACCTGTCTTGCTCCTTCTCCTGGATCTGTCGGCAGCTTTTGATCTTGTAGACCACGACATCCTCTGCCACCACCTCTCCTCCACAGCCAACTTCTCTCAAGAAGCCATTACATGGATCACCTCCTTCCTCCAAGGCAGGACCATGCAGGTCTTCTCTGACCTAGCCACTGCATCACCCTCTATCATGCTATGTGGGGTGCCCCAAGGCTCCTGCCTCTCCCCCACCCTCTACAACATCTTCACCCGCCCCCTCTTCCTCATCCTTGACGCCATGGGCATCTCTTACACCAACTACGCCGACGACACACAGATCCTTCTCACTCTGACAGGCGACTATGTCACGGACTCTGCTACCCTTAACAACATCTACAACACAATTCAAATGTGGATGGCTATCAACGGCCTCTGCCTTAACTCCGACAAAACTGAGCTCCTACTCGTAGGCTCCCCTGACACCATCAAGAAACTTGACGCTCAGTTCAGCCATTTCACCATTGACTCAATCACGATCCCAGTACTTGACACGGTAAAAACACTAGGCGTCTACTTAGACTCCAATCTATCCATGACCAGACAAGTAAACGCCATTGCCTCCTCGGCCGCTTACCATGCAAAACTCCTTAACGCAATCAGACCTTATCTGTCAAAAGACACTTGCACTAACATAGCCAGGGCCATAACCCGCTCGCGACTTGATTACTGCAATATTCTTTTCCTTGGGACCTCCAACAAAAATCTTGAGAAGCTCCAAGTAATACAGAACAGTGCCCTACGCGCCGCACAAGGCATTGCCAAGAGAGAGCACATCACCGCTGCCAGAAAAGCTTCCCACTGGCTCCCCATAAAGGAGAGGATCCTATTCAAGGCTCTAAGCATCACCCACAAATGTGTCCATCTTGCCGCCCCAATGTACCTTTCCCAGAGGATCCACCTGGTCTCCTCCACAAGACCCACTAGATCACCCTATGCCAGCATGCTCTCAGTACCCAGGGTAAAAAGGACCAGAGCAGGGGGCTCCAGTTTCCCGTACCTCGCTGCCGTACACTGGAACACCCTCCCTAGCTCCCTGCGCTCTGAACCCTCACTGACCGCCTTTCGGAAAACCCTGAAAACGACCCTGTTCATCTAACAATTACATGGCCTAGCCCTCATAATTGTATTGTATGATGTATTATGTGGTATATCTGATCACAGGTCACTGCCTTACTGTAACCCAAGGCACAACCTGCTCACATTGTAACTAAGTCTTCCTTGCAAGTAACAGTGCCACAATGCCCCTGGGCTGCCTGCGCGCTATATAAATTTAATAAATAAATAAATATTCTTCTACTTAGCATAGCAAGCCGCACTGTTTTCTTAGCTTTCTTGCGGTTCCAAGCAGATTTACAGGTGTTAGCTGGTTGAATATCTTCATCCTGCTTACAGCTTAAACTTCTTTGTATTTCAACATCGTTCTCCCCTTTTAGGTTCACGATATCTTTATTCATGGGGTTTCGTCTCTGTGCCATTCTCGGGTCGTGATTTCTTCTATCTGTAAGTCTGTCTTGGTCCCCGTGATGTCACCATTTGTCTTCCATTAAGACCTTTTTGGTTTCTTCCAGGACTGTACTTGGGCGGTCTTCATTTCGTCTCATTTGCTGGTAGGGTTTTTTTAATGGATAGCTTACTGTCCATGGTTTTCTGGGTATTGGTACTTCAATAGGTGTTGCTTTTCTGATAGGTACTCTGCTGATTTATTTGCTCATCATACGTTACATATCTTGGTGTGAATGTTCCTGGTACTTCAAAATAGACGACTGGAGTGCAGGCTTTATTCTGGATCTCCTCTACACGCTCGCCAGGGAGGCTGGCTCGTGACCACCAGTGGCCGCATCTCGCGGAGGTCATCGAGTTTTTGTGCACTTGCCGGGAATGGGGTTCCGGCTCTGTGTAACAGCGGGGCCATCCACCAACACTCTACACAGACAGGACCCTCCCCGCTACGGTGAAGCGACAATGACTCCCTCGAGCTGATGATGGAAAGTTCGCGTGGTAGGAAAGGGCTCCCCAAGGCAAGCACCCACGCCACAGGGTGCTTTCTCCCCGGGGTGAGTGGGTGGACCCCGGTTCAGCAGGTGGTGGATCAGAGTCTCCTCAGGGGCCAGGTCACCTCAAGGCCTTGCCCAGTGATGGCGTGCAGGGAGGGGAACGCAGGATCTCTGCCTTCGCTGCACGTATGTAGATCTCAGCTTTCAAAGCACCCAGAAAGGTTGGGGTTTCTCTCCTCAGGTGCACCACCACCTTAGGGTGTTCCTGGGCGTGGATGGGGCGGGGTCAGATTCTCACTCCTGGGGGACTAAAAGGGGGACTCAATCCCTCAGGCCCATGTGGAGGAGACTAGCTGAGAAGCGTCAGCACATCTCAGTGCCCCCTGGTGGCTCCCGTTTTGCATTTTCAAGCAGACTCCGTCGCCCTGTATCTTCAGGTGCTCATTTGGGGTGCTTGATGCCCATGGCTCGAACTGGGAGCGCGATGGTGAGGCTCTGTGACACCGCCTCCTGTGTGACTCTGCCTCCCACGCACAAAGCTGCCCTCAGCCCTCTGAGCGCGGTACTTCGGAGCCACGATTATGCCCTGCTATGTTGCTGTCTCACGTATGTACGCATTTGCAATCCTGCATTTTCCTTTTGCTTTGCTATGTCTCAGCCTGATTTGTTGACCACTCATTATGAACTGGGGGTCTTGTGACTGTATTGCGGATGCCGCTTGCTGTATCTTTTGCATTTCTCATACTTGTTTGCCATAATCGCCATAATCTTTGCTCTACCACCAACTTCTGCCGCTACCGTTGTAGCCCATTGCATCTCGGGGTGAGGCTTTCACGGTTGCCCGGGACGATCAACGGACCAGCCACCCCCCTTCCGGGCTTCGCCTGTTTGGACCTATGAAACAATGCAAGTAAATGTACTCGCATTCCTGAGGTTTTCATCATGTACATTCCCCTTCCTTGCTGCAGTCCATTTACCTCCCTTGTGCCGGTCTATTGGCCTATGTAACCTGTCAACCTGCACCTAAAACACATCTTCGTCTCCCTCAGCATAAGGCAAGGCATTGCCAGCCTATTTTCTTGCACCGATTTTGTCTTGTTTGCATTCAGGAAGTAACCCCCCGCACCACGAGGTGAGGCTGCGCCAGTATGTTTACACACACCTATTGTGACCCCTTGCCTGTCTGCATGCATGAAGCAGCCCCTGCACCATTAGGTGAGGCTGTGCCAGTATGTTTACACACACACACACCTATTGTGACCGCTTACCTGTCTGCATGCATAAAGCCGCTCCCCCCGCATCATGAGGTAAGGCTATGCAAGTATGCATACACATGCGTTGTTACCTATATATGTTATGAACCGTACTATGTACTATCCTTGACTCTAACTAGCGCCTAGATGCCTTTGGGTTTTGTGCGCAGAAATAAGTGCATACATGAATAAATGAAATGGTGTTGGGTAGAATTTCATTTTTGTGAAATATTCTCCCCACCTGTGAATCCCTCAGCACTTTTTGCTGGTTTCTTGAATTTTTTATCAGTTTTCCTGGCTTTTACACTTCCTCTGGGAACCTTTTTCAACCATTTTGGTTGCATATTTTTGGAGTAATACTATCCTGCACCTTTTAGGGCATCTGCAATTTATTATTGCAGCGCACAACACTGTCTGTGCAGTGTTGCTGGGAGCTCTTTGAGCTGCCCTTTTTATTTTCCTTGTTATAACTACTGTTTCCAAGGAGAGGGGGAGTGCTTTCTATCCAACCTAACTTTTATTTTGTGGAATCGGCATACCCTACCTTATGTGTATCCCTTTTCCACTTCTCCTGTAACTTTCTAGTTACAGTGACAAGTTCATCTGAGTGGCTGGTGACAGTGGATATTTTCGACTTATTTTTTGTGATTTTATTTTTTTTTTGCACACAGGCTGCTGTCACAGCTGCGGTAAAGGACACATTGGTCACTATTGACCTAAAATGGTGCCTGCCTCTTTTATTGCCAACTCTTGATGACTTGTCCTTTCTTGGGCCTTATTATGCCTTCCTGGGTGAGGGAGGTCCCACTCACTCTTTTGTCTTTGCTGAGCTCTCATTGGGAAACCCGCCCGAAGGTGCCAGCGTGTCTGGGAGGACAGGAATCTGGGAGTACACCAAAAATCTGCAGGTCTTTGTCCTCAAGTGTGTCTGCTTGAATCCAGTTCTGACTGGGAGGATGGCTATCCTCTTGGGACAGCCACCCCCCAAAGTTTGAATGTAGCATGACTGATGATTGGCTGGGTTCCTGCATAAAGGCAAGGGTCCTGGAGCAGAACGAGTGTGTCGCCCCATGGAACGAAGAATCCGAGGAAGGAGGAGGACCTTTGCAGCCACTTCCAGCGACTGCCTGTGACTGCAAACCGCTGCTACGCCAACTTCTCTTCTGGTCGACCGGGAAGATCCAAACCTGATGACTTCCTCCCCTGTCCTGGTGGGCCTAACCAGTTCGAGACAACATGCATTTTGAGTGGTCCTTCGAAGAGCTGTGACCGTCCAGGGCTGCAATTCTCCAATACCATGGGACCTCGACCAATCTACGGTGCGTAGTCTCCTGAAGCGTGATTTCAGCTGGAACATCGTGGGCATCCTGTTGGGCCTACAGTGACTTTCTCGTTCTAAGACGTCCCCCCTTCCAAGTTGGTGGCTGAGAAACGGAGAGAAGCCTGCTGTGTGACATCGGTCACTGAATCGAAGCCTGTGTCGAGACCCAACGAGCCAGTATCGTGAAGATCGTCTGCTGGGCGTCCCATCGTAAGAAGCGCAACGGCTGCTCCCGCCAAAAGTTCCTTCTTCAGCCTCCAGGCCAAGAATTTGAAAAGGAGCTGCTATCGTCTCACTTGGGGACCCACCAGTGACACAACGTCTTTCTTCATGAAAAGGTACCGTCCCGCTCCTAAGTACTTACCTGGTTGCTTGCTGTGTTGGATAAGGCTCCTCCTGAGCTGTCAGACACATTGGGGTGCACAACCCAACTGTGTTCTCCCAGGTCTAAGGACAGTTGTCCTTTGGTCTACAATTCTCCAGGGGGTCTGCCTGACCTCCCTGAACCACCTTTTAACTAAACATTTGACCTTCCTGCAACATAGAAGAAACATGCTATTTTGACAACTTTGACAGTATCTGCCTTTCTTTGTTGTTCCACTTCAGGGCCCCGTTCACCCAGTGTCCCAGCTGACTTTGAGACTCTCATTCCCAGATAGGACTGGACTTAAAGTATAGGTTGCCTGAAAGTACTTGCCAGTATCTGTACAGTTTACTTTAAATGTTGGTTATAAGATTTGATTTGCTAAACTTCAATGCTACTCTTAACTACTTACCTGTAGATCATCTAAGAGTTTACTATTGAATAATGTTTAACAAAAGTCTTACTATATATAAATGTGAAAAAGGTTACTTAACCTGTTATTGTAATACTGCGTTAGCTGCCTTAGTAGTTGCAATAAATAATTGTTATAAAACTACTGTGTATAAGGGTATTCTTGGCTATAGGTGCGCTTCGTGGTCTTTGTACTTACCTACAGCCTTTCTCCCTCCTAGACCAAGCCTGGCTGCTCGTCCATTGCTACCAAACCTTTTGCGTAGCTCAGACCAAATTCAAGAATTTGAGCGCTGCACACTTAAGAGCGAGTCTTCTTCAATCATAGCATAGGTGGATTTCAGTAAAACTCCTAACAATGGTGTACTAAGATCTTTATAAATATTGGTGTTAAAGAGGGATGCAATACTAGCTGAGAGGGATTCAGCAAAGGCCGGAAATGTTAATTGTCCCTGCAGATCAGCGTTGCACTAGCCACTTTTGCCCCTAGAGAGTATCAAATACTGCAAGCAAAAAAATATGGAGTAAAATTACTGCTGACAAAAAAATAAGCAATGGAGCATATAAGTCTGCCTCGGTTTCCAGGTGCACAACACTAATTGCCTCAAGAAGGCACTCTTAATATTCTAACTGCCTGCTGTAATGCAGAAATTTGAGGTACAAGTGCATCTTTTAATTTGCATGAATATGTGCAAAGTAGTATGGAAAACAAAATGCTATATTTTCACTTGCTAACAATACCCTACTGGGAAAGTGAATCAGTTTTGTACTCAATAAAAATAATTTTACTCCCAACTAGAAAAATGAGCGAGTAAAATACTTGCACTTCAAATTTTCGTCTGTAGCCCAGGCTATAACCAACATAATGTTTCTAAGCATCAGAGTCGTAGAGGCTTCAGAGTTTTCACACCATGCGCTTCTTTGGTTCTCATGAGGGAGACAATGTGTCTTATCAATAGAAAACACAAATGATTGAGATTCACATATGTACGTGTCAAAGGCCCCGAAACTCCATATATTTACCCAGGTACAGATAAATATGTGCTTTATAGATCAGTTCTGCAACAAACATGTGAGTTGGCTGTTAGTCATGTGCTTTCTCAAGTAGCCAGGCCCTTGGTAGTTTTAACCATCCTGCCATTGATGTAAACCATAGCCAGGTACCAATGTCTGTTTCTTTATTGAGCATGGTCATCCGGAGAAAGTGTGGGAATCTATGCCCCTGATGACCTATACACTTCTGAAAATATTGAACTTGGATTGCCGAATCTCAGTGCAGTTCCCCAACCTATTTTGCCTTTAGTGCATTGAGGCTTTATTTAAAATTTGATTTACATAATATTTACATAACCAGTGGTATTCAGTAGAACCAAAATACTATTTTGTAAAATAAAGTTACTGGTCAGACACAAGCAAAACTAGGTCTTTTATTCAGAAAGACCCTGCACAAACGAACCAGCTCTCACTCAGGCTCCAAACGCGAACCACCACCTAAAGGTTCCACTTCTAGAACCATGGGCTGTCAGCATGAGCCAGCCTCTACATAATTTATACCTGGTTTTGCATAAACACGATTCCTCCTATTGCAAGCTACGTCAATGGCTGGTCCATTAGTGCATTTTCTCAAGGTCACTTTATCAAAGTAATTTTCCCAGAGAGCTGCACAATAGTAAATAACTTGGGTGACATTGGAATAGAAAATATGAATCCATTGATAGGCCTGCCTTCATTATATCCAGAGCAAAATCGCAACATTTTGCTGTTTGAAAGAGATGGCCTATAATCCGACCTAACTTCCAAATCTCTGAAGGTTTGTGGAGAAACTTGGTTCTGCCATCAATGCTTCTTCCCCCAAATTGCTGGTATGCAAAATCCTTTAGTCCTTCAATCCCCAATGCGGTTATACGCCATGAATTGAGCCTGATTCCCTTACATGCAAGACAGCAGTGGAGACAACTGATGATCTATTTCAAGTATCTGAATCCTTTGTTTAACTCTCTACGCACGCTTGCGCCAGATCATGATAAATGGTTCTGTTCGATCCGTCAATCTGTTTAGAGAGAGTATGCAAAATTTGCTGGCTCGTATCGGTGCAACAGAGTTGGAATTATTGGGCAATCCAGCTGCAGTAAAAAACACACATTGTTTAGAGACAATTGGAGATTGACTATTGAAGCTCTTCGTACAAATTCTCTGTATCAGGAATATGTCGAGTTTCTGCGCAGGATGGGCAATCGACCAGTCTATTTTAAATGTTTTTGCGCCCATAAGATCTGAAATGCATATTTGCGTTTCAGGTTACATTTATGTCACACAATAGAAAGGATTAAAAACTGGTCCATAACTGCCACTGAGGAGGCAGACCATTTGGTATGTTGCTTTTGCAGGTGCCCTTCGACACTGGAATGCTTGAGACACTGGATCTTGGACTGTAATACCCTGTCCGAGTTCAGAAAGATTTCATTTCACAAGGATGTTGACTGTTTTTCATCAGACTTCGAATGAGCTATTTTGGTCACGCCTTGTGGGGAGGAAACATTTCTTTATTACACTTGCTCGTTTCCTGAATGGTATTGAATTTATTTGACTTTGTCTCTTTGTGATGTACTTTAAATGTAGTTTCATGTTTTTTAAAATAAATTGTGTAAGGTTGTATGCAAACCGGGACAAAAAAGAAAAATCATTTAGTCCTGTGGGGGTTGGGCACTGTTCACATCGATTGCTGCAAGGAGATATTTCAAAGCAGAGTTGAATTTAAATCTCTCAGCCTGGGTCGCAAAGGACCTGTTCCAAAAATCTAACTAATGACACTGGAAAATTCCTATCACATGAGTAGAAGACTATGGTTGACCTCCGAAAGCATACTTCTTCTCTGAACGGTACTATCCAAATACTTTGGGTGGAGAACCCTTTGTCACTAACTGTTGGGTTAGAAAGTCCTTTTTGGTACTCCTGTTACTCTCCCGTCCCCTTTCCTCCATACTGTATGGGCATCCCTCGCTAGGGACGGGAGACAGAACCTTTTTCACCAGCAAAATCATCTTCCCCTTTAAATTTAGATGTGCGCAAGGGCTCTCCCCTGACTCCGCCCACCGGCGCCACTCCTCAGTCCTTTTTTCCGCGTCAATGGGAACTGACGGAGTACAGTTCCATTACTTGTCAAGAAAGGGGGTATACAGAGCGAATATCTCTGTGGCAGTCCTTCACAATTCATACCCTTACTTGAGAGCCAGTCCAGTCCCTAACATGAGTGGAGCCTTGTGCTTAAAAGTACTTTCGGTGCTGGCACATGCGATTTGTGCAGTTAAGTCAAACGGGGTCTCTTTCAGGGGCTGTAGCTACTCAGGAAGATGGGTGAGGCAGTGAAGAATAAGTTACAACTATTCAAGGAGGGTCTCCCCAAGAGGGCAGAACAGGATCCAAGAATTTGGAATAGCTCGGTAGCACAGGCGACCTCGAAAAAGAAGAGTGGCCCTCATGGGACACTCTTACGTAAAAATTGATGGATGCGCCAGGGGCCACCAGTAAGGGTTGCAAGTACTCGCCGACCCTCCGAGGTCCGGACCAAACAGCGGCAGTAGAGTCCACTTCAGTCACAGGTTCAAATCCTGCAGTTGTGCAGCTCTGCACCTTTACTGCGTTCCAGGAAGGAGTGCATGGCGGGACAGTGGCGATTTCTTAGCTCCTGGTGAAGGGATCAGGTCAGTTCTGCTGCAGAGAGTATCGGGGCTCATGGTGGCACAGCAGCAAGGCACCCATGAAGTTCACCATCACAGCTGGGCGACAGTGATCGCGTGTGCTGTGGTTCAGGCATACTCTCTGAATTCCAGACCTAGGAATGCTAGGTGTACCAAACTCGGCGGGAAAGTGCCTTATATCCAGAGCTTACAGTCTCTCAAGTCTCCACTCGAGACGGCGGTGGTTCCAGGGCAAAGGTTCCTTACAAGCTGGTCAGTACACTGGGCGGTGCAGGAACACTTCCGAAAAGGCTCGTTTACAGGAAGTTGGAGGTGCCGAGAATAGTTGGTCCCACTATTCCAGAGGGTCGAAGCGCCCTTGCAGGCCTTCTAGGTTCGATTTGAAGCAGGGGGTCCGACTGGACAACAGCGGGCTCAGGGTGCGAAACCTTCTATCGTGTCACCAGTGGTTCCACGGATCGGCTTCGTTGATTCAGGATACTTGGCTCCTCAGTGTGAACTCAGAAATTCGACCTGGAATGGGTGTAATATACCTTCTCTTATCCAAAATCTCCTTCGCGCCAAACCGACGAGAAACCAATGAGAGACCTACTCACATACAGCCATCCCAGACATGGACCAATCACGGACCACATTGGTCCCAGTCATCCCACCACACCAGACATCCTGGCAACCAGGGTGTGTATTGGAACTAGACAGCTCCAGCCCACATTCTGGAGGCACACACACAAGGCATGCAGAAGCCCGCAAAAACTTAGATTTGCGCAGGCATCTGTATGACCAAATAAGGAATTTCCCAGGTCTGCTCGACCTGGGGAAGGCAAAGGGACAAGATAGCCAAAGGACAGAACAAAGGACCTTATGGCATGGCATTTTAGGCACTGACCACTGTGGGCCAAACCTGGTATGGACCCATAAAAATGGTTGAAAACACATGAAAGGCAACGGCTGCCACCAACTCTGTCCAAGGCACACCTGTACATTCACTGAAAAATCCTTTGAGGATGTCTAGGGCCTTAAAAATGGAGAGGACCCCAACACACTTTACTGGAAGGTATTTTGTTCACTGATAAAATGTTGCTTAAGAAATAGCAACAAAGTGAAAGTCTAAGGGAAACAAAGTCTCCCTGTACTGACTGTCTTAAGGGCATGTCAGTTTCCCCATAACAAAATGAGCAAAAGCCCAGCGGAGTACAGCAGAAGGCTGTGCTTCACTGTCAAAAGTCGGGCTAGGATGGTCAGACAACAGCAAAAAGTTGAGGGGGGGGTACACAATTGGAGGGAAAATTGCACATAAATGGAAATCTGTCCTCACACAGGCCTTCAGTTTTATGGGACAAAGCGAAAGAAACAGGCCAACATTGTGCAACACAGGTATGGAGCAAGAAAAAGGTGGTACTTTTTCGTGCATGTACTGGTAGAAGGAACAGAGCCGAGCCCCCCCCCCCCCCATAATCCCCCTAAACTCATCACTAGGGCAGCATTGGCTCTTGTTAAAATCCTGGTAGGCCTCCCACCACAGGTTGCAAGGTGTCTCATCCCCTCTTGACTGGGTCAGATCCCGGACCCTGTCACTCACTCCCACCCATTCGTCTTATGTTCCCTTCCTCCTATGGCCCTGTAACTACCTGGGGATACCAGGAAAAACATTCTGGGTTTTCCTTCCCTTTTAACTCTTTTAAGACATTGGTTGAAAAGAGGAAAATCTGTCCCCCAAGTTCTTCTTCTCGGAGTCCAGGCATGACTATTGTTAGCACAAGGAGCAGTTTCCCTAGTAGTTGCATCTTCATGCTGGCTTGTGGGTACAGATCAGCGTGTCAGGTGAACACAGATTATCTGAGACAAGGATTTTAGGTGCAGTACTGATCAGATCAGCCTGAATGGCTTCCGCTTGCTACCTGATTACAACTGGGCTCTGGCAGTGATCCCCTGGACCATTTCCAGCAGGTGGATTTTTCAGTCTGTTTCGCCGGTAGTATAAAATGTCTAGTTGGATGATCCTGGCTCATCTTCCTTGTCTGGGAAAAGGTTGGCGAGATAGTCTTGTCAGTTGGCTGTTCCTGCCAATTCAGCGTGGCTTTCTCAAGGGGATTTGATACTCTTGGGGTCATGAGTCAGATCTCCATAGGCTCTTCTTTGGGTCGTTATGGACAGAACTTCGCAATAAGTCTAGGTTCTCACATGCATAATATCTTTCTCCTTCCGTGCAGGGTCCTGACCAAGGTTTGTTCCCCCTCTGCTGGTATGAAGGGACATTTCTTTATTTCGGGTACCTGTTGCCTGGGACCTGGATCTCTCACAGTCAGACTTACCTCTCGCCCCCGAATACTAGGTTTTAGATGACTGTTTTTCTTTGGTCCCATAACTGACTTTAGTGGGTACATCGCTCTTGAATGAGCATTAGCTTTTTGGATCACTTCTTTTAAGGTGGGGATCATGTATTTGCCAGACAACGTTTGGTAGATACAGGGGTAGGGAATTGATTAACTCCTCCAGGGCCAACATTTCATTGAGTTCTTTGTTGATCTTATTGGTTAACCATTTGCACAGCAGGCCACTCACTTGGTATGAATTCTGATGAGGAGATTCCCTTGTCAGAAACTTAAATGCCTTAGACATATTCTTTAGTGCTACATATCCTGGCCCATTCTCTCCTGAATGTCTTGTTTCCGTTTTTGTAAGGGGTCCTCCCATCAGAGTTAAGGGCATGGAATGCTGGTTTTGCTTCTCCTGTTGGGTGCAGGGTAATGTAATGGGCACAGCGATATCAATGCCAGCCTGCGCTCTCGTCCACTCTCTCAAAATTCACTAAGAAGGCAGCTGTGTCTTGCGTTATTCCCGTCCCTCCCGGCTGTTAGTCTCTTGATGTTGGCGGCTGAGCCAGTTGGCCCTCCACCAGGGCTTCTAATAGGTCTTCAATGGGGGTGCGGTGCTGAGCCTGCTTCCCTGGAACTGGGGTCCTTGTTGGCATGATGTGGGTTCCCTCTCCTCTTTTTCCTCATCTGGGCCTCTGGATTTCCTAAACTGCTGGAATGCAAGGCTACTTACTTGGGTGGCCTAGTAGTCTACCTCTGCTAGCTTGTTTCAACTGGCTGTTTCTCTCCTGGTCTTCTTGCATCTCCTCTAAGACTTTTTCTGCCAATATGGTGGATTCCTCAAGCAGGTCAACTCTGGTTGGGGTACCGTTGGATCCAGCTGATTCCCAAGAGTCTTCTCATTATTCTGGTAGCGGATTGTTAGGAAACATTTTCTTTTTGCACCTTTCCCTCCATGGGTTTATATGGAACCCCATTCTTTCTGCTTTTTTTTAACCCTGTCCTGAGTTTTTGGAGGTCAGTAAATCCTTCTACATTACTTCCCTTGCCCAATTTGTTCATTCTTGTGGGGAAACTGACTAGTCTTGTATTTTTGCAATGGCACTCATCACTTTACACACATCACCTTACAGTGATGTGCAGTTAGGCTACTTTGTATCCTTGTATCGGCCATAGGTGGTGGCCGCAGCTTTATGTAGAAATTATGTACAAAAGTATTGCATCCTGAATGGAGTGACGTTCTGCTTTGCATCCTCGAATTGGTCACATAAAGCTTTAATTTAATTCACGTAAGAGGCAAGATGGCAGGCAATGGAAAATTGGAATGTTTGCCAATGCTTTCACGAATAGGGTGGATTTGCTCCAGATACCCTATTGGCATAAATCAACAGACGCATGTTAAAATGATTAGTGTCAGGTTTGCGTTGGGTTTGTAATCCAACTTGCGTTGTTTCACAGGTCTACTGTATTTTTGCACAAACTATTGTATGTTGTCTCACTGTATGTCTTGGGTATTGCTGTTTGTTGGATGACATTAGTGTCCCGCTACAGGTCATTGGAGAAAGTGTTTCAGTATACATTGTAATGTCATGTTTTTTGTAGTATTGTATTTATGAATTAATTTGTGTAATGTTTTTCCTTGCAAAGTGAAGTTCTCATACTAAGAATAAATTACATTTTAAATACACTCATGCAGGTTTAATTCGCCATGGTTGCATTGGGCATCATACCCACATACCTAGATAACTGTCAACAAAATATTTTGACAATGAGGATACAAGGAAAATTGATAAAAAGAAAAATGGGAGATGCTTCTTTTGGTTTGATCGCAAGAAGACCTTTGTTGGTGCTTTGACTCCTGGGCCTGTGGAAAAAAACCATCTCGAGCCCTGCTCAAGGATCCATGCCTGCTGAGCCTTCGGCAACGTCCCTGGACTAACCGGCCGACAGCCAGCTTTTTCATGTCCTACCTCGCTGCAGCGCCATCGTTCTGAGTAGAGCTTTTGAACTTAGCAGATCTTCAGCTTGTGCCACAAGTCTCCTGCTCCTGAATTTTCAGCCGTCTCACTCCAGGGAAGCTAAAATGATGCTGCCCCTGTGTTGTATGGTCGCCTGTTGCTGCCTGACAGTGGTGAACTTGGTTGGATCTTGTCTTCATGTTCCTGAGGTGTCCCATGGCCATCTCTCCCACAAAAGTCTTCACTTCTTTGGGTCTTCAACTGGTAACTGTCTGGAATCAATTCCGAAGTACAGGATCTGATTTGAAGCTAAATTCTGTGAAACAAAGTATCTCTTCTGTCTAGATGTCCCTCACAGTAGGAACAAAGACAGAAGAACAAGCATGGAACAAAGTGTGAACCCTACACGTGGTATCCGGAGAACTCTTGGCCAGGGAGATCAATCAAAATACCTGTTGCTTTCTCGCCCTGTCTCTAATATGGTAACTAGAGCGTAATGTCCTGACCCTAACTCACTCTGACCTAACCTTTGTCTGTGGAACCTGGGTTAAGGATCCTTCCCAAGAGCGGAGCACTCACCTGAACTCTTCTTGTTTATATACCTTTTGCTAACTGTTTAGTAATCCTGGCCACTGGCACTACAATCTATATAAATTTACCTGAAGTAGTATATGCTTCAGAGCTTGTGATTTTTGAGCACAAGACCCCAAACCATCTTCGGGTTGGGTTTTATAAGATTGAGGGAAGCCATTTTGTGTTGATTTTAAAGAGTTCCGACTATTTCTATGCATCGGACTACTCACCTGTGTTCCATTGGTAACTGATTTATATGAAATCCTAAATCTTCTAAGGGTGGATGTGTATTGTAAGGAAGGCATGGTATCAAAGTAAGACACATAAGTAATCACAGTTCAAGGGTGTTTATTGAACTTTATCAGGGGTGTGAAAAACACCTATGTAAACCTAAATCTAAGATGGGAGCAAGGTACGACCATCAAATAATAATAATACAGTCCTAGTGGAGTCTAATCAAATAAAAAGGGCCAATAGTAAAAAAATTCTATATTGCCAATCCTTGCGGTTATGCTACAAAATAGTGTGGGATAATGTTCACAAAAAGAAATAAGTGTTCAAGAAATGATGACGTGTAGGCCGTTGGCCTCCCTTCCCCACGTTTTTAGCACGGGCCAAGGCAGGTCACTCGAGCACAGCACTCTCTTGGGCTTCCTCGGCACAAGGTCACAGTTCCTTTTATCGACATTTTCCAGTCTTTTTTGTTCAAAGTCTCTTGCTTCAGAGGGCCTGATTTACCAAAAACAACAAAGAAAGGTTTCTTTCCAAATAAGAAATTTGGGTGTTTTACTCTTCGCCCGGGATCCCCCTCAGCTGGGCTCAGATCCTTCTTTCACAATTAGCCTCCCTCAGTCGGGTTTGGACCAACTTTTAATTCGCAGGCATCCCTCTGTCGGGTTCACATTTGTCACAACAATATCTTCCAAAGGGAGTTTTACTCTTTACCCTGGATCCCCCTCTTCCGGGCTCAGGTCCCCTTTTTAAAAATGTGTCCCCCTGTTCTGGGCTCAGACCAATTTCAGTTTGTATATAATGAATCCTTCCCAATGTGCACAGGATTTAACTTAACCCGTTGCCGGACCACTTTGATTTTGCCATTCAGTATTCACATGCTCTCGTTGGACTGGGGAGGTCAAGGGGGGTCGAGTGTACCGAACGGAGACCTTCGAGTGAGCACCCACGCAGCACCGGACCACTCTGTTTCTGGTACTCAACTGGTTTCTCTTAAAGTACAAACAAACACAAGTTCTTTGTTCATACAATGTTGCCGCTTGCAACCTTGAGCATAACACAGTCTGGTATCGGTTTCTCCCGAATCACCGGCTGTGCTGAACTCGTTGGCGTTGCTTTGCTGTCTGAGACAGTACCACAGTGGTAATCGCTTCTCCCCGCCGTGGCTATCAATGCGGGAGGGCCCCGTGTACCTTTTGACGCACGCTAAACTGCGCGTCGGCTATAATTCCTGGTCTTACGTTTCTTTTCCTTGAGGCTTCCTGAAAGTCGTGTATCTTTCTTGAAAAGGGGAATGGTAACTCCCTCCTTTTCATCCTCTCTGGTCTCGCCGCCTTTCTCTTCTGCTTAAACTGCCATCCCAGAAACGCTGCTTCCTTGTGCATTTGGCCTTGCTCAGAGTGTGCTTTCGTACTCCGCCTTTCATCCGTGTTGGGAAGTGTGGAAGTGATGGACGTCAGGTGTGTGTAATTTTCAGTAGTTGCCTGACTCTGCCTGACCCTTGTGTTGGGACATGTCAGGTATACGGCTCTGGTGTTAGTCCATTGTCTCTCACGATGAAATGCCTAATAAATGGTTGTATTTTTACATACTTACTGTCTAACTTGAATTACTGGTGTTGCGCTGTGTGGACTCATTGTAGCCCTAGACCACTCTCATACCCTTTCTGAGATTAAGCCTTGCCGCTCTGCTACCTCGCCTTGATTGGGTTTGACTAACCTCTCTGTGTCTACCCTGTTTACCATAATCGGGTGGCCTCCTAAAATCCTCCCACCTCGGCTGATTTTTGGAAATTCATATCAACAATCGGTGAAAACAGGTAGGCTGGAAAGACAGTTTTTGACACTTGGCTAGCAAATGCGGCCTCACAAATGTATCACACATCAAAAAAGGCCAGCTCAACCTTTCTGTTTGGTGGTGCTTGATTCAATCACTAAGTAGGAAACTAACGCACCCATGCCACCATTTGAACTTTTAAATGGCTTTAACCAGTCTTCGGCAGGCTTGAACTGTTCGATAAAAATGGCAAACCCGGTAGTTACACATTGTTGCCTGAGGGATTCACAAATACGTATTAAATGTTTAGTCCACATTTTTCCTGCAATTTTAAATTGAAATGTTTTTGATGCTTTACATTTTATTATGTTCATATAAAGCAGCACTTTGAGCATTTATGATTGCTGGATATTCTATTTGTTCTTCGATTATCAGATTATGGACACTTAGTAAGACGTTTTGGTCATTTAAGATTTTTAAAGGTAAAGTGATCACCTGCCCTGATGCTGAAGGTCTCCTAGTTTATTCTTAACAAAAAACTTTAAGTTGCATATATATCATGTACTCCCTCTTTTAAACCCACATGACTGAATACTCCTGCAAAGGGCAGCCTCTCTGAGGCAAGGTTGTCGGTAGTGCTAGGGTAGTTTGTATAACACTAGAATTGCAATGATATATGCCAATATTCATGTTCCTGTCATATCTTCAGTTCTCTAAGCTGCAGGAGAAGGTTGAGACAGCAGAGTCGCGGGTGTCTGCGCTAGAATCCATGATGGAAGATCTTCAGTGGGACATTGACAAGATCCGTAAGAGGGAGCAGAGACTCAACCGTCACCTGGCGGAAGTGCTTGAGAGGGTAAGTGCAGCAAGTGAACAGAGAGAACACAGGGCATTCCTCAATCTAGTCCTGGAATAGTGTTTTTGAGAACTACCGTTGTACGTACTTTGGTTCCTAGGATGGTAGGTTGTTCCTGATACTCGCCCTCAGGGTTCTCTGTTTTAAAAGATCCATGCAGGTTGACTTCAACCACATTGTCCCCCTTCACTTGCATTGGGTGCTATGTCTCACTTGGCTTCACTCTGTCTTGGGGCTGCTCGGTCTGGATCCTGGATCTTTTCTTGGGGTGCTTCTGTGATGTCCCCTGTATTGTTTGCAACCATTGCTGCATCTGTTTGAGGGAATTGGGCCTTTCCTGGCTTTTTCATCACAACCACAGGTCATCTTACTTATTGTTTCTATTGATTTCTATGGGGCACGTTTGCAACACTAGAACTCCTACAAGTGACACTGAACTACTTCTTTGAGCTGTAACATTCTTCTAGGTTCCCGAAGGTTCGGAGTTCTCCACTAAGCCCTGGATTTTTAGAGATTCGCCCGATTTATTAGGAGTTTTTAAATCCTTGCATTTCACTCCTGCTTCAAGGTATACACCGTATCACTGTTACTATTGTTTCTCTCCTTGGTGTGTAATATGCCTTTCTGGTTCTAGGAACTGTCTTATCTAAATCCTATCTTGGACTTTAGTGCCTCCCCTTGCTGGGTTGCACATTGTGTTCCCCTGTTTACCATATCTAAGTTTTATCACTGTATTGTGAATGTGCATTTTATGCACCATACTTTTTGTTTACAGTGTAGCAAAATAGTCTCAAGTTCTGTGTGGCTTTTGGGTCCTGATTATGATGGTATTACTTTGTTGTTGTCTAGGGGTCTACTCTTAAGTTACTTCTGAAAGTCTATATCGCGTCTGCCACCAGGCATTTTAAGGTGAAGAGGGAGTTTGGCTCTAACTGGCTGTTTACTGTTTTATATCTACACTATGCACTTCTGCGTTATGTTTCAGCAGAGTACTTCTTTTTGTTATCATAGATTGAATGTGTGTGGCCTAGTAATAAAACCATAGATCTTTCAGTATACCAATGTGGGGTATTTTTTCTTTTTGTGGGACTATTGGGAATAGGCGTACCTTCTTGCTGGCCTTCCATTCTTCTGAAGGTAAGCATGACTGCTCTGCTACTCTTACTATAAGAGATTTCCTTTCCTTTTGGGTGACACACCGTTTTACCATTAGGTTAGATTGTTAGACAACCCTCACCGGACAGTTTGTCAAAAATCTCCCTAACCACCCCTTCGTCTTCAGGTTCTTGGCATGAATAGTCAATTGAAGAATGGCTGCAGATCCTCTCCTAAGATCTGAAATCCTGGGCCATAGGGGCCCCAGCCCGCCTGTGAGGGATCCTTAAACATTCAAACTCCTTGGTGGCTCTCAAGTCAAGGGCAGCCAGTTTGGTTACACCAATGACCTCGTGCAAGGTTTGGAATATGTACTGGTGCCATCTGCATACCCATTGTGAACCAATCCCTTAGACACAATGAGGCTACTTCCCTGGCTTTGGCCAGAGCATGCAAAGAGCATGCCCATAGACGGCTACATGGTACCCGTGCCCGGGAGGAAGATGGACAGCGGGAAAGTGGGGCCCAAATGCAGGACTTCAGACAACATGGCCAACTATTTTGAGAACTGTATTGCCCAATATGCTGCTCTGTGGTAAAAAAGGAATGTAGCACAGGATTGTGGCATGTGCCCAAAAGGTATCGCTGCCACCAGGCTGCCTGGACTCTAATAGTTTGAGAAATATTTCAAGAAAGTAAAACAAATGGGGATAAAAGGTTCCCCTGCACTACTAACCTTATGGGGAATTTGTGCTTCATCACAGACATAAATGAGTCCCCCTACACTGGTTCCAGAGAGACTGTCCTGTTCCTATGCAAAACAAAATAAGTTAACCCAGGGAGTGAGATGAAAAAAGACTGTGCTCCCACAAAGCAATCTGGGATCACATTCTGCTGGGTCATCGCATTGAAAGAGAAAGGAAGCGGCAAAAAGGTGGTTTTCTTTACTGCACATGTCAAACGATGGGGGTGTGAGAAAGAATTATAGATCCTATCTACATTGTTTGGGCATATAAACCTTGTTGAAGCATGCCCTGCAAGCCAGATTGTGGGTCTCTTCCACTTAACATTCATACCTTCCCATTCGTTTAGAATGTTAAAGCCAAACTGATGATTATAGTTCTTGGGCCCAGTTACAGTTGTCAACAAGTGGTACAGTACTTGCACTTCATATTGCATGGAGTCTGGGACTTCACAGTAGTGAGGGCTCCATTTGAGTGGCTGTTAGTAATAAATGTTATTGACCATTTTCCAATAGGCTTATTGTCTCTTTCCTGCAGGTGAATTCCAAAGGTTATAAGGTTTATGGAGCAGGGAGCAGCGTATATGGTGGAACCATTACCATAAATGCCCGAAAGGTAGGCATTCTAAACAATTATTTTTTGTACCTTTTTAATTTACTTGATGCACAGATTGGCCATATTGCAAAGCCTTGTTCCTGTGCCACCTGTTCAGTGGCTTTGCATTGTAGGACTTCTATTGGTGGTGTTGTCATGGATGTGGTGCTTTTGGGAAGGTTATAACCATGATGCTTTCTATCGCAGAGGTCTGTACCCCTTGTAACCAGTCTTCCGGATAAGGCCCATTTATAGTAACCCATTTTATGTTTCTGCCAAACCAGAAAAGATGATTTGGGGATTTTGGTGGACAAAAAAAAAATGTTTTCAGGATCAGCATCATGTTGTTGCTAATCTCAAATGAGCCCTGGCCTGAAGAGACCTGAATTTAAACTATATTCTAGATTGTGAATAAATCTTGGTATTGGATAATGGTGGTAAAAGGTCCGCTAGAACAATGGAGGAAGAAGGTGGAAGACTTTTTGTTGGATAAGATTGTTTCTGTAAACTTGCTATTGTCCAATCCAATGAATGTGAAAAAAAAATGATTGTGTAGGGACTGGATTTCCACACTGGATCAATGTAGTGGCTTGAGGAAGAATGAAACTTTGAACATTGAGGGGGGAAAGAGTTAATGAGCTGCCTAAATATATGGTTAAATTCCCTTCGCCCAAATACTGTGATCTACTTCTTGGATGTCGCTTAAACATCCTCCACACAAGAGAGATTTTACTTAGGAGAAAAGTTGTGGGTGTGGAAAATTCAAACTGTCGATATTGTATGAGTAACCTGCACGTGGAAACTCCCGAACATTTACTTATGTATTGTGATGCCCTGAATGAAACCCGAACATTTTCTTTTAAAGATGATCCCTCATTGATGAGATCAACCCTCGTAAAAGGGGAATGGTGGAAGTGGATGTTAATTGGCGAGAGGCCTAGGTTGGTTATTGCTGTGATGAAAATGCTGGACAAGGTGTTATCAACCCACGGGTAAACATTGAGGGAGGGGGGGATCGTGAAAGAAGCTTGGTTGGCCATTATTGAATTATTTGTTTGCCTGGATATGAGAATTGGGGAATATGAGACATGGAGACTTTTTGGGGGGAATTATATTGTTAAAGATTTATTATAAGTTGATTGTTTTATACATATTTGACTTTTAACCAATGAAACATTTATTTAAAAAAAGGATGTTCTGCATGTGTGCAATGTCTTTATTTTTAAGCACACACTGTTTTGCTCGACATACTTGCATTTTTACTTCGTTGAGCAGATTCGTCTCTGTTGTAGTCAGCAGGCTGTACCCCATAGTTGAGATTCCCTACTACTTTTATATCTGCGAGAAAACTATCAGCTAAGTTGTTGATGCAGGCAGGTTATCTTCTGGGGGAACCTTTAAGCTAGGGGCTCTGGAGCTATTCTTCAGCCTTCAGTTTTCAGTAAGGACTGTTCCTAGGGAAAAACTGACAGACAGGGGAGGACTGGCAAAATTTGGCCTTGGGGGCAAGTTTACTTTTCTGGCCCATATTGCAATGGCCCAAGCCCACAGTGCATCTGCCCCAACTGCCTGAACAAGTAAACTCTATACCAACCTCTCCCCCCTCCTACAGATTTCCAAGTACATATAATAGACTTTTTTACATTAGATTCCTTTTAAGCAACACAGTTTTCAGTTAATTTGTGGTTTCTTGGAGACCCGGACCCCTGGAAATTCTCCCACTTACCAAACAGTAAAATTATTTCACCAGGATGATATAAATTGGTGAAATGGGAAAGCTGGGATTTGAGCCCAGTTTAAATTGTGTCGCAGTTTGTAATTTGACAGCAGGCTACATCTCCTCCCATCTCAACCCATCTTTAGTTTTAGAACAATGTAAAGAGGCATCATAATGTATTAATCTTTTATAACCCACTTCAAACCGGAGGCCAGCCTCAGGACCGGGATTTTAACCTGTGCTGCTTTGCACTGTCTTGCTTCCAAGACAAACGTGTTGCCCCTGAGCGATCTTCCCAGCCTCGCAGTGAAGCTGGAGAATTCTTTGGTAGAGCAGAACCATTGTTGAGCTAGGGCGGGTCTGGGTTTGCTCTTGGAGCTAAACATGAGCCGGCATGGCAAAATACCCATACCTGGCTTTCTGCCCCCCCAGCCCACCACAACAAAAAAACATACCTGCACCCTGTGTACCCTTCCCTCCCACAACCTAAGACCCTCACTTGTCAACCTGCCTCCTCACCACTATGCTTAACATTAATTGTTAAAATTATAATTATTTATAGACTAAGACTTTAGAGTTTTAAACCCATTTGACTAAGGCTTTCTCTGCCGATAATTATGGAAAATAAGGCACAGTGAGAAATGTGATTTGCTCAGGATCGCATAATGTATGACGTGTGGATGATGGGGATTTAAGGCCTGTTTTCCTGGTTGCACAGCTTCCAATTCAGCAAGCAGGGGATACTTCATCTTCTCCTATTCCATCTTCAATATTAGCATCAAAAAATGCTTTCTTTTGTTCTGCAAGGGCTACACTAATATACTGTTCAATAAATCTGGTTTCAAAGCACCACTGTAGCTACAAGAGGAAGCCTATTCATAGTCTGTATCCTGAGGCAAATACATCTAAGAAACAGACTAAGATTATAATTATAATGAAAAGATACTGTAATTATAATCTTGATCTGTACAATTGTGTGTACTTCAAAGCACACAGTCGCATGATAAAGCAACCTGAGAAAATATGAGAAGTAGTTATTGAAACATATGTTATAAAGCAAGTATGCATCATTTCAGTTGTGTACCTCCGTCTCATTTACCCAATTTTCCTTACCCATCATCCTCTGGTGTCCTTCCCTTGCACCACATTGTCAATGCCCCCTGGTTCTTAAAAATACCTCTGTTCCCCCTTTGCTTGGCCTTTAACTATGAACTCAATACCCTTCCCTTACCGTGCACACACCACCTTCCCTTGCCCACATTGCTCAGTCACCAATTCATTGTCACTCAAGCCCTTTAATTGCCCATCACACCAAGCCCATTTCTTGCCCCTCACCACCTTCGGTTGCACTGGCTTAGCCGGGCAATAGACCGCCTTAATTTTCCAGTCAGCCTCTGCCAGACATGACAAGAAGCTGTGGTCAGGGGGGGGGGTCTTGTGGTCATTTTGTATTATTTGGGTCTGCACTTGGGACAATGCAGAGCAAAAGTTGCTGAGGGAATGTGGCTTTTTTTGTGCTGCCAAGTTGCACTTTTGGGGAAAGTGGGCTGCATATTTTAACTCGCACAAGCAGAGAACCGCAAGGGGAATGCACCTATGACCTCCTGATGTAGTGAGGGAGAAAGAGCTGCCTATTATATTTATCTGTGTTTTCAAATAAGGTGGTGTGTGTGTGTGTGTGTGTGTGTACCTGTGTTTGAGTGTATTTGTGACAGTGTAAAGTATAGTTGTAAGGATCTATCGGTTAATTTCACTTTATGTATCGGAATCTGGTGTTGATTTGCATGTGTCTCTTTTGTTGGTCACATAAGAGAAGAATGTTCTAGACAAGACAATAGAAAACGATCAAAGACTTATAAAGGGGCTCATTCAGAGTTGGGTGATAACAGTAAAATCATGGCAAATACCATTTGGTTTTACCCTACACCCAATTCAGGGTCTGATTAATTACCATCAGTGGTATTCCATGGGAATACTAGTGATGGTATTTTAGGCAGACCTTTTGCAGAAGATCCACCTATTTTTACCTCCACCTTCAAGGTGAAGGTAAAAAATCCAGAGTGGCCCCACATATTTTTAAATCTTGATTTTTTTTTTTTTAATTTTTATTGTACAGAACGTAATCACAGGTGCTTCCCTTCAGGAGAGTGAAAAATGTTTTTACAAAGTACCATGTTGAGGGGATAAAAAGTTGGGCATCTCAGATTGCTTCCTTTATGCATCATACCAATATAATGCATAAAAAGGCCAGAATTGACAATTTTGTGCCTAAAGAAAATGAACACTAGTGATATGAGCCACTATTGTACATAATTTTTCCATTCACATTGATGCTGAAAAAGGCAGAACATTTTTAAAAAGAAATGTTTTACATTACTGCCATCGGAGGTGGTATTTCCGAAATAGCACTGGATGTATTCCAGAAATACCCCTTCTGCGGATGGTTAACTTCGATTAGCGCAGATTTTCAGAAATACCACTGGTGCAGCTGGCAACCTTCTTGAGTGGTATTAAATAATCTGCCCAACTCTGAATGAATCCCTTAGTTTGTAGTCTTCTGATAATGAATATCTGAATATTACATCTTTCTATGTGTGTTTTTCAGCTGTGTCCAAAAGTAAATACCACAAGCAGTCGAACAGCCATTTCTATAACCACTATATAATTAACATCCATCGGTGCTACACAGGGTGCTAGTAAACTGTTTTATTATGAACACACGCAGCTGCAGATGTTAATTTCACAATCCTGTGAATTTGCGCATGCAGCCTCAGAAAAAATGACCGCTGCACTGTTTACTGGTTGCTAAGCAACTTGCGTCTTCGAGCTGCTCGCCTGATTGGCTGCTGCTCTGTATTTGTTTAGCCAGGCTCCCACCGGAACGTGTGAGCGGGTCTCCTTCCAAAGGCCCTCTTCATAAGGCCCAGAACTGTCTGTGCCTGTCTGGGCCAGAAGGGCCCTAGGGCCTCGTTTTACGGCCACCCGATCGCCCTTACCGCCAAGAAGCCGATCGTCACCCACTTTACGGGGAAAGTCACCAGTGCAGAAACTACTTGACACTATATGCCGAGGGTAAGACTTTCACTGAAACCTTCCCTTCCAGTAACCTTCTGAGACTGATTGTTCTGTGCCTGCATTATCTTCTGTCCCGTAGGCCGGCTAATTACTGAGCCAGTGTAATATTGTGGCCACGTCCTTAGTTCTGATAGTAAAATGACCGTACATAGATTGTTTCATTTGCAAACATGTACTGCACTAGCGGCCTCAAAGTACACCAATGCCTAGGAATTGCACGACTAATGTACTCTATACCGGTTTTAGATTATCTAAAGCGTTCATAATGGCCTCGCTATGCATTGCACTGTAAGCTACTATTTCGCTCCTGTCCAATAACAGACGTTACTACACCCTTGTATCTCATTGCACCGGAATGCTCCAGAATGTATAATGGCTGTCTAATACTGTTTCATTCTTAGTTTAGATATACAGATGACCACTCTATAACTGCCTATTGTCCTGTATACTATCTATACTAATAACAGTACACCACTCCGTAATGCTATCCATAGCATTGCACTGTAGCGCTGATGAACGTAGCGTTTTAGGAATGTAGTATTGATTGTAGCATTAAATGTTAACTAGCGTTGGAACTAGACCATCAGACTACTATGCATAGACTAAGTTGTTCCCATTGCATTCCAATCATGTCCCTGAAAGACTTATGGATCTCGGCCATAACTCTTGTGGCCTGTGCTTTTAGCTTGCTCCTGCAAAATAATCTTGCTGCCAACTCTTTGACTCTACCCCTGTCACTCACGCCCGATAACATAATGACTGCCAGAATAGCCTCCCCAACTCGTACCAAATCTCAACCTCTTCCTTGTTCTAATCAGATCGGACCTACAGAGTTCTTACCTCCCCTGTTTCCTACTCTAGAGAAACCTTCAACAGCGACCCATAACAACACTACACCATTGTGCTCCTTGACCCCTTCCCAGTTCATCGCTTTGCCAACAGACCCAAGCCTAATCACCCTTGCCCTACCAGCATTAGAAATCAGAGGCTGGGATCCAGTTTGAAATACTCTTCCCTACCTACCCTGCCCTCTGTATGCAACTTACTGATAATAAGAAATGCCTCTAATACGACCTCACAATTTAAACCGAAGACCATTGACAAAGCCAAACCTAAAATAGACACTATCATCCATCCTCTAGCTAAACCACAGCCCACCCTTCCTGACCTTCAGACCAAGAAACTGGCTATGATTAAGGGGGCACTTATCAATGCCAGATCGATGGTTGCCCATGCTACTGACATTGCGGACCTTATCACTGCCAACCAGTTAGACTTCCTAGCCATAACAGAGACCTGGCTTCAACCTGCAGCAGGACCTACCTTATGCTTAGCAATTCCCGACAACTACTCTATCCTCAGACAAGATGGAGAAACCTCTAGAGGAGGAGGCATTGCCTTTTGTCGCTAAAACTAATCTAGGCTTAAGGATCACCCAACACCCACCGTTCCCATCAGCTGAACTCTTGTCAGTAAAACTCCCATTAAATGCCTCTCATACTATTACTATGCACCTAGTCTATAGACCACCTGGCCCCATATCCACATTTGACAGACCTCACTGCCTTACTCACTACCAACACAAAACCTGGTTCACAAATTATAATATTGGAGATTTTAACTTGGGTCTGAATGATCCTAATGATGCAGCTGCTACTACTGTGGCCAACACTATTTCAGAGGCAGGCCTCACCCTTAGGATTAATATGCCTAACCATACCAAAGGTCGAACACTGGACTGGTTGGCTGACCTTAACTGCATGACTGCTATAACCTCCATCGAACCATATGCATGGAGTAATCACCATCTTTTCACTATTCAAGATCATCCTCAAAGGAACTCTAACCAACAAATGGCCCCTCCTGCCCTAACCAGAAATAAACGCAATATAACTGTAAACAACCTACTACAATTTCTCCTCCCCATCACCAACACTTCAGATCTTAGCACAGACCTAGTAGCGCTAGTTGAGCTCTACAACTCGACACTTAATCAGGCCATTGACAAAATAGCCTCTCTTAAATTATGTAAAGGGAAACCACGAACCCATCAACTCTTTTACTCCCAGCCAGCTCAGAACAAGGAAACACTTTCCAAAATATGAACTAGATATAAATCAGAAATCCTCCAAACAAAAAGATACCTTCAATGAAAGAATGTCCAAAGCCAACTCCAGCACAAGGGAACTATACTAAGAGGACTGAAATCTCCTGCCACCCCTACTGATACCTGTGCACAAAATAAAACTTGGTGCACCAACATCCAAGATGCCCTGTGCAACAATATCTCTAAGCTACAAGAAATAAATTGCAACCAAAAAAGCTAGCCTGTCACCTAAAATACAAAGATTCAAGCAGCCCTACACGTGCCCTCTGCTCAAAATAATCAATTCCATTTTCCCCTGTCATTATCCCAGAAGTGAAAAAATATATCACTCAAATCATCCAGCGGCCACAATCGAAGAGGCAACTAGGGACCTAGCCCCTTTTCATTACCAGGCTAATTAACTCCTCTTTCAACTCAAGTATCATTTGCACTAATCTGAAAGAGGCTTGGGTTCTCCCTCTTAAAGAAACCAAACCTAGACCCTAGGATTCCCACTAACTACAGAGGGATCACAACGGTCCCCTTTTTACTAAAAATATTGGACAACGCAGCTCATCTCCAGATTCAATCTTACCTGGAAACTAACAACTTGTTAGGGCTCCGTAAATCTGGTTTCAGGCTGAGATGTGGAACTCGAATGGCACTTATTGATCTAATAAAAACAAATTGATGCGTTGAAGGACAAAAGAGAATTGGCCATCCTTCTTTTAGATCTGTCCGCTGCATTTGTTTTAGTGGATCACAGGGTCCTCTGCAATCATCTGACCTCAGCTGCCCATTTCTCTAAGGAAGCCACTGCCTGGATCCAATCCTTTGGACAACCGCTCCATGAGTCTTCTCATCTACCGCAGTCAGCTGACCCGGTACCCGTTACCTGTGGAGTACCTCGGGGCTCCTGTGTCTCACCCACTATGCACAATATTTTTGCTAAGCCCCTGTTTCACAACCTTGATCATCTGGGTGTCTCCTACACTAATTATGCAGATGCCACCCAGATTCTCATTCCCATCACAGGCGACTACAAAACAGACATGGCACAGGTTAATAAAATCTACCTTGTCATTCAAGCCCGGGTGGCCACACATGGCCTTTGTCTCAATGATGACAAAACTGAGCTCCTGCTCATCGGATCGTCAGCCAGACTCAAACTCAGAAACCATTTTAAGACATCAGTATTGATGGCCTTAACATCAATGTCTCTAAAGAGATAACAACTCTAGGATTCTACCTGGATTCAGCACTGAACTTGAACAATCAAGTCAGTGCAACTGCTCCAGTCACCTGGTACACATGCAAACTTATCAGTGCATGTGAACCCTTTCTATCTACAGACAGCTGCATTACTTTAGCCAGAGCTCTTATACTGTCTAAATTAGACTATTGTAATGCACTCTACCTAGGGTCTAGTAAACATAATTTCAACAAATTGCAAACTCTACAAAGCAACGCCCTCAGAACTGCTATAAGTATCCCTACAATGCAGCACTTTTCCAATGCCAGGCGTTCTACAAAATGGCTTACCATAAAGGACAGAATAAAATGTAAATCCCTAAACCTGACTTTTAAATGCCCGTCTAATCTGGCTCCAAAATACCTTATGGACAAATTCTCCAAACACACCTCTGAATGCCCCATCCGATCCCATCACGCTAACTGCCTCAATGTACCTATCTTGAAACGCAAACAAGCAGGGGGCAGTAGCTTCCCAGTCATGGCAGCCCTACTGTGGCACTCCATGCCTGCAAGCTTAAGATCAGCCCTCTCGCACTACACATTCAGGAAAGAATCCAAATGTGGCTTTTCTACCCGGACCGATAAAAGGACGATGACCACCTATACTTTGCCTGAAATTTAATGATCGTTGGTAAATGACCATCATACTGTCTGCATTAATAATGTAGTTGTATTGTTAAATCAACCACGTGTGCATTCCTCTTTGTCTATACTCTGCTTTTGTGCAAAATTCGAAGTAACCCTGTAATATGTTATGCACCCAGATACCCTTGAGTTAGGTGCGCTTCATAAATAAAAAAAACACACACACACTGGTGATCAAAAGATTTACCAGAACACAGAAACAAAGTACAAACTCTAATAAGATATGGACCCTTAATTTCTTGGCAAGTAGGCATCATGATAGGCTGCTGTGGATACAACAATGGTGTATGGGGAGCAGTGGTGCCAACATTACCATCCAGGGCCACAGAATCTGTTATTTAAATGCATACATTGCCACTGGGAGTTATGAACATGCACCTGCAGCTTAGGCTCTTCTCACTTACTGTGAAGGCCCATATGTGGGGGCCTCCCAGGCATATCCACAACATTGCTAAAATCAAGGTGAATGCCTCGTCCCTTTTATATAGAATCTAAGCAGGCTTTGCAGCACTCGCTTCCTTTGTGGCATGCTAGATTCTGAAGGATTTAATCTTATTTTCATTTTTTTTTAAAAAACATTATTAACCTTTTGGGGCTCTTGCCCATGGGGCAACAGCCCAGCCAGCCTGGGGTGGGCAATTTCCCCTTTGACCCCTTGCCAGTCCTACTGACAGGTCCCTAAAGGAAGTACCCGAGCTGATGATATGAGACACGTCGCATACCAGGATGTTGGATCAGAAAGGCATTTTTCACTCTCCTTTTTCATAACTTCTTGATGTTTTGCTGACTTTTTGGATTTCTGGACCTTCTTTTCGCTGTTAGAGCGATATCTACTGATGCCCCCAAGCTGCTCCAACACATTAATGGTGTGCTCTTTGTAGTCCATATGATAGCAGCACCCTATTTTGTCCCTGGGTTAGTTTTACCACACAAAAGGTGTTGGAGAAGAGGTTGGTATTCGGTAGGTCAGATGCAGGTTTTATTTTTGGGATCACCATTTGCTAGGGAGATTTATCATTTTTATGCTTCATCCCCTCTTAGTGAGACACCCAGCACTTTTTGCTGGCCTTCTGGACCTTTTTCTTTAGCCCGGAATGATTGGTGCCTTTTTCCACTCATTCAGTCTTGTGGGCTCTGTCTTTTGGAACTCTACTCTTTGTATTCAACCTGTACTATGGGGTCTATTGTGCTCCATAGCTCTTAAAGGCATCTGTATTTAACTATTGCAGCACACAGCTCCTTATGGGCAGTGTTTTTGGGGGCCCTTGGGGTTCTCCTTTGAGATTCTTTTCTATATCCTCAAGTAACTACAGTTCTTAAGGATAGAGGGCTACTTAGCATCTCTCACAAAACTTTACAGTCTGAGAGATTGGCACACACCACCTTCTGTAGAGTGTGAAAGGGATACATAGTAACCACCTTCTCTCTGCTCCTGTGACTATTTAGTCATATAGACAAACTCCTAGTTATGGCTCGTGTCAGTGGACATATTCTACCAACTATTGTGTAATTTCTGTACAGCAGGCTATGTCCACAGCCTCGGTAGTGCACAATAGGGGCACCCACGTACCAACTTGGGGCCTCGCTTCTTTTTTTGCCATTAGCAGCATGGTTGTTCCTTGTAAGCCTTTCTACCATTCTGGGAGGGGGAGGTCAGTGTGTGTGTTTTGCCTTTGGCGGGGACCCTTGGGTGTGCCTGCCTAGGCTCAGCCTCCAGGGTGTTTGTGCAGGCAGCAAGTGGGGGAGCAGTTTTCCACCCCCTATCCTTTGTCCGCCAGAGTGCCTGAATAGAAACAGCTCCCACTGGGGCTCTGGCTGTCCTGACTGGACAGCCAAACACCACTTTCTGTAAATTGCTGAGAGAGATTGCAGAGGGGTGTGTGCTGGAACTGTATAAAAGGTGAGGCTCCTGGAGTGAAAAGCAAGTAGACCACTGGAAGCTGAAGTAACTGAAGAGGATGACCAGAGACGCCTGCAGACACTTTGCAACACTGTGAAGCGACTGCTGCTTGCTGTCCTGACCCTGTTTTCTGTGCAACAGAGGAGCGCCAAAGAGGACTCCTTCTCTTTAGCTGGTGGGAACAACCAGCCCCAAGACCAACCCTGAGATTCTGAGAGTTTCCAGAGCTGAGGAACCCTAATAACGGGAGATCTGCTGGCCATTTAGAGTGCATTGTCGTGGAAAGGCAGAATCCGTCCAAATCTTTGCTGAGCCCTCCAGGGATCCGATCCAACTCGCCCAAAACCCCCCCACCACAGTGTGGCACTGTGAGAAGCAAAGAAGATTGACCGGCGAATCCTGTCCTTTGTTTGGTGCTGCAGAAAAGGTGCCAAATCCACAGTGAGCCAAGAAGTTGTTGAAAGCCGTGCCAGAGGTCCTCCCGCGAGACTGCTGCCGAGAGATCCCGTCCATTGTCCTGCTTTTCGTCATCAGACCAAGGTATCCGGAGGTCGAGTCCAGCACATCAAAGAGAATCCAGCCACGTCGTCTTCTTCAAACCTAAGGTACTGTGGGGGGAAAAAGGTATTACTTACCTTGATCCGTGAAGTCACTCCAAAGTGTTGGAGTACACCCAGAGGTGTCCAGGGTACTCTTTCCTCAGACTGAAGCTGCTGCTTGTGTCCTTTTTAACGAGTCCTTAACAGGGTTTGAGTTGTTTGACCGAAGTGCAATTATTTGAGGTGGAATTGACCGTAAATTTTGCTGTGAATAGCTTTGCACTTCTGCCAGTCATACCCCAACATTGCTTACACCGTCCCCTACTTACCTTCTTGCTTGCCTCTGCTTCTCATGCAGCATCAGATCGTCCCTCTAATGCGTGTCAGATCTGATGGTGCATGTGCCCTTTTTTCTTTTTTTCCCCTTTTTTTGGGGTCCCCCGCCTCCTTGTAAAGTGAAGCGGGAAACCCCTGCATTCCCCCTCCCCAGACCAAAAATATCGAACATGAGTGGGGGACACCCTTGGAACCCCCGCTCCACATGTTCAGTATTTTTTATAATCGATACAATGGTACTTGGCGAATTCTGTCAAATGTACCATTCGATCGATTATAAACAAGCAAATTGGCTAATACCTCCTTAACAGGGCCTCCAACATTGGTTATTTATTACTGGTGTGCAGTTATAATGTCAAACATTTGGTCAAATTAAAAAAATGTAGAAAAAATGTCAATTATTTTTTAATGCTTTATTTTTTTATTTACATGTTTTTTTTTTTTTTTTTTGGGTTCCGCAAGTAAAAAAAAAAGGTTAAAACAGAAAAAAGGGGGGGGGGTTGGGGAGGGGAACCCCCCCCGAACCCCTCCATTTCGAACAAAAAACAAAGAAAAGACATTCGACATTTTTTTTTTGGTTGACATTTTGACTTTCTACAAAATGTTTTTCGAAATTATCACTATAAACCTTGTTTACTTGCTGCATCTTTAAAGACTAGAGACTTGAAGAAATCCACAGGAACTCTTTGTATTCTACTGCTTGTCAAGACTTTGAGCCATCTCCGAACTGTCTTTAGCTAGAGTTACGTTTATGGACTTAAAAGACATGCTTTGTTTGTAAATGTTTATTCGAATAATGAAATATTCATTAAACACATACATATAACACATACATATAAATATCACAGTCAAACATAATTCATTGGTGCATTTAAAATACAAAGATATTCAATACATTTTAAAACATTTGCTAAAACGGTTGCTGTTAAATACACATATTGCAGTATAGTTAAAATACGGCCACTTGCCTTCTCAGAAACCCACTTCTAAAGGCCCAAGCTAGCAATTTCGTTTCTGCCCTTAATAAAAAAAGACAGAGCTGTCCTGTGTTGCCGCAAATCTGTGCATCTCAGGATTTGCAATATAGTCCGCTCTCTGATGACCCCATACCCTGGACAAAATAAAATGGGTCAGACTTTCAGGTGGGGCGCCACAGACTGGGCAGCTCGGATCATCCGGGTAACCTGCCCAATTTGCCGTATTGCCCCTCAAGTTTAAGCAATCAAAACAAACAAGCCCTTCTAATGAGCCAGCCTTGATGGCCTACCCTGGCCCAGGCAAGATACGGCTGTAGAGTGGACATCCCACTTATATGCTGATGGTAACCATCTGCCTCAGTGTAAAACCTTAGTCTGTTAGATTGATCATCTGTCTGTGAGGAGATGATTAATGGTCACCCATACCTTTAAGTCCTGACAATAATGGACTAGGATTGTAACACAAATTTAACATTAGATCTTTTTTATTTTCATATATTCAAAAGTCAATAAAACATCGTTAGAACAACTTGTTTAAAAACACTTTGTGCCGCCCAAGATTATGACCCGCATGGTGGGTATAGCACCAATCTACTGGGAAAATTATACCACGAGCAATTTACAACATCAAAGATTTCACAGACACATAACATTTAACATCCGCTAAACATTTACACAACGTGTCGATTATCAACATATCCCGACATTTTTCTGTTCTTCAAGTTTTCACCACCATGTGATCCTGAGTAACCTGGAGCGATAATCCAAGCAGGGAGTCACCTGCAAATGACATCCAAACAACAAGCATCAGACAGTAAGCCATGAGATTATCATTATCCAAAGAGCCCGTCTAGACTGCACAGTTGCTGCCCAAAGTAAGGGCTTACCGAGAAAAACCACAAAATTGAGTCTTCCCCTAAAAACCACTAGCTACTATACCTCTATGAGTGTTGGTGAGTAGCGCTAGGGACGCCGTCCCATCAAATAGCATCAAAACTTCTTGTATCAAGTTTTCTTTTAGTCACTGGGCACTCCAAATCGCCCTTCTGGATTTACGACCTGCATATCCAGTTTAAAACAAATATAACATATTGTAACTACCACCGTTGCACCAACTGAAATAACAAACACTACAGGAAACCACACCATGTGCTCCTAAAATGCCATCTTTGAGAGATGTGCGCCACATATTGACACCCACTTTGTGAAAGCACCCGTGTATGCACCATCACCCATAGAGATACACATATATTACCTCTAGTCTTTACTATGGCACCCAGTTCTTAATGTCTACATACGGGAGACCGCAAAGGAGTCCAGCATAACCTTAAAATGAAACATGGAGGCAAAAGGGAAAAAGAACCATTCCCATCAGCCGTAGTCCACATACAAAAGACCTAATTGTCCAAGTAGCATCAAATCAATCAACTCCTAAGCAAGTATACTCAGCACATGCCCCTTACCTAGCACGTGGGACGTGAGCTTGCTTAAAGTCTCAGGTACCGCTCAATACACGTGAAATGTGTCCAAATACACTTCTAAGTAACACGGAAAAGCTTGCCTAACCATCGCTATACCAGTCGAGACTAATGTCCGCAAGCTACGTTACGTCGTCTTTGCGCCGACGTACAAACGTTTCAAAAGCAGACACTAAGATAGGACTAAAAGACACTCTCGTGAGGAGCAAGCAACACAAACAAAGGACTCTCGCTGTCCACACTTATCTCTCACAGCGTCAGGCACCTGAAAACACTTCAAAGGAGCCAGGCACACAGCCTATTCCTAGATCTTGTTCACATGATGGTGAAAAAAGTGTAACCACAACTAAAAAGGTATAAATGTACGATAAGAAGGATATGGATAGAATACAGCATCCAGACAACAGTGTGTGTTAACACACGGTGAACAGTTATAGATGTAAAACTTCGAAGGAACCCAACATGCGTCATCTTACTACATCCTAGTCACGTGGTGGTGAAAAGTATTAGAGCAGCAATCATTACATGTCTGTGTATACATTGTAATTCCAAACAAATATTTAATCACAGAATGTGCAATTATCGATGTAAAAAATTCAGTAAACCTGGACCACATGAAAATTAGACATTCTGTCCACTTGAAAACGTTTGCACAGTATGAGAACAGCAGAATAATATAAGTTCTATAAAAAAATGTCAGATTAATCAAACGTTTCACAGATGTACATGGTGCCACTCTACCTCCTCATTAAGCCCTTTAATGTGGCTCTGGCATTCCAATATCATCTTCTGTTCAAAGGTGGAAAGTCTCCTGTCTCTTGTTTGTTTGAACCATGGATTTTTTTTTAAGAATAACCCATTTTAGGTCCTCATGTATATGTCCCTTCTCTAGAAAGTGCTCAACCATCGGAGCCGCAATAACTTTATTTTTAATGCAGCTTCGATGCTCTGTCATTCTGGTCTTACACTTCCTATTGGTTTTACCAATATATTGTAGCTTATGTAATTCAATGCACAACATTTTCAGAATTACAATTCGTCTCATTAAGAAACCATACTTTTGAAGTATTCAACTGGATTTGTTTGGTCTCTGCTATATATTTACACATTAAGCAATTACCACATGGAAAAGCTTTGAAGCGCTATCAATGACGTCCTCTTTTCTACTATTATTCCGTTTTAATCTCAGAAATTAACCAAAGGGGAGGTTGGCTTTGATGTGATTAGCATGATGACTATTAAAGTGCAAAAGTGCATTTTTATCTGTGCCTAAAAAAGATCTAATGTTAAATTTGTGTTACAATCCTAGTCCATTATTGTCAGGATTTAAAGGTATGGGTGACCATTAACCATCTCCTCTCAGACAGATGAGCAATCTAACAGACTAAGGTTTTACACTCTTCCTCCTTTGTGTATATGTATTTATGGTCTGCCTCAAACTGTGGAGTTAGATTTTGTACAGGGTACAGCGATCTTATGTATAATGATGAACCATCTGCCTGAGAAATCCGTGTTCTATTAGAGTGTATAGCCACGATTTCCCTGGTTACCGCTTCCTTGGAAGATCTTACTTCCATAGTTTGTAACATCCTGGTGGCGGGAGGCATGACCACAAGATTCGCCTTACGCATCAGCTCTTGGACCGATTTTAGCCAAGGTATTTTATGCCACAAATCCTTGCTCAAGGTTACCTTTATTATAAAGTGGCACGACGAGGCATTGGTGTTGCCCCAAATTCTTAGCCTTGACTTGCTGCCCAATCGTCCTCCAAAAAGGTAATCCCCAATTCTCTGTGCACCGAGGCACAAGAATAAGAATTGTGGAGTCCCAATAACCTTTTGAAGCAACGGTTTTCTTTGGCCTGCATGTCGCCAGGCTTTTGATACCCCCAGAGAGCTGCTCCATATAGAGAGGCTGCCTTGACTTGCATGGTGTACACTTGAGTGCCCATTCCAAGTGTTGACCTTTACATTTAGTGGAAAAACGCGAGAGACCCCCCAGGTATTGACACATTTTCAAGAACTATTTTATTACATGTGCCTTACTTGTTAGACACTCAGAGAATCTGACACCCAAATAGTCGTACTCGGTCACCCTCGGGATCATGTCCCCCTTACAGATTATAGGGCGCATCTTTATAGACATCCTACCTCCACTACCGCTCATGACCGCTGATTTTACAGAATTGATTTTAGGTCCTAGGCTTGTCCTGAAGGAGGCATAAGCGTCCACCAATGGTAATGCCCTAGGGGTTCGGACCGAAAGCACTGTATCTTCGGCATAGGCCAGAACCGGGAATGGCCTGCACCCCACTCGCAGAAATTCCACATCAGTGTTCAATAGAGCCTGTAACAGCCCATTGATGTACAGAGTGAAGAGTATGGGGCCAATACACATCCCTGACGTACACCCAATATTATCTCAAACCACTCTGGCACCCCCCCTTATCCAAACCGAACATTGGCTTTGGTGTTTGAGTGGATCTCCTGCAACACTTCCAGAATTTCTACAGGACAACCCATGGAGTCAAGCACGGGCCACAACTTTGCACGATCAACCTTATCAAAAACCGTGCTTAACGCAAGGTAAACTACCTCGCCCTTACAGAAAACAAGGTTTGATACCAAGAGGTACAGGTTAAGTACCTGCTCCATGGTGCCCAAACCAGGGCGGAAACCAAATTGTATATCCGTTAAGATATCTCTCTCAGTAAGCCAACACTCTATATGGCCCAACAACACTGGACAAAGATTTAAAACACTGTATCCAACAGAGAAATGGGGCGGCACGAGGAAGGTTTAGTGATGCCCCCCTTTTTAAAAATGGGAAAGATGGTTGCCATCTTCCACGATGGCGGATAATGCCCTGAGCTTAAGCATACATTAAAGGCTGCAGTCCGCAGCGGGGGCAGCCATAGATCTATTTGGCTCATAAAGAGGTTGGCAGGTATGGCATCCAGGCAAGGTGCTCTATTTCGAGACTGCTGAAATTGCTTTGGTCACCTCCTCCAATGAAAAGCGTAGAGCCTCTCCTGCACATTGCTTTTTCTCTCTGAATCGGCCATCATTATACAAGGTTCCAAAATAAGAGACCCAGTCTGCAGCCCCCACATGGGTTCCCTGTGGACCTTGAGTTCCCTTGTCACGAGACCCCCTTGGTACAAATTCCCAGAACCCCTTTGCATCATTTACCCTAATGGCCTCTAGAAATTCCTCCCAGGGCGTGACCTGCAGCTCCAGTTTCCTTTGCTCAATCGTCCTGGGGTATTCGGTACGCGCTTGGACAATTCTGCGTCTGTCCACCGCAGGACGCTTTAGGGCATCTAAAAGGGCAGATTTTGCCATCCTACAATTTTTGTCAAACCACCCCCCGCTTTCCTTCACTTCCCGGTTGTCTAGGGACCACTGAGAAACCCCCCCGTAAGGGCCTCCAGGATACCCAGGAAGAGGCCCACCACTACCCGTTGGCTGTTTGATTCATCCATAATCCCCATTAAGGCAGTCCATTGGGTACCTAATATTTCCAAATCCAATCCAGATCCGAAAAAGGTCCCCCATTTGATTCTTCTTCGTGATGCCACATCACAGTCTACTTGACACAAAAAACTGGATATGGGTGCCACCACATCAGTTAAACACTTAATAGTTAATACCAATGGGTAATGATCGCTGCCAGAGCCCAAAATGCAAGCCAGAGCCCAAAATGTTCCCCCATTTGATTCTTATTCGTGATGCCACATCACTGTCTACTTGACACAAAAAAACTGGATATGGGTGCCACCACATCAGTTAAGCCCTTAATAGTTAACAACAATGGGTAGTGATCGCTGTTCCCCACTAAAGCAACTTCAAAACTCAAAATGAGTTTCCAAAGGTCCAGTGTAAGACAAAAATGATCTATGGTGGAAGAGCCCAGATGATTGTTGAACGTGTGTTTACAGGGAATATCTGGATTAATGAGCCCATTCACTGAGCGCAAGCCCCACTCAATGAGCCAGGTGCTCAACTGGAGACCCTTTTATCCTCCATTTCATGTTCAAGGACCCTGGACATTTGGTCCTCGATGGGTTCATAAAGGTCCTTAGGAAGACCACAGCCCATTTTAACATTAAATTCCCGACCCCAAATAAGTCTTTATTTTAATGTTCATTGGGTCAACCATATACATGTCTACAAATTCCTTTAGTTTGGACCAAACCTCCCCCTCTACCTTGTTTGGACTGTTGTATAAATGTAAAACATTGAACCCTTCGGTGCCCGGGGACTGAAACCTCAGGAGTTGTAGGAATTCCAACCTAGTCTCCACCACCTCCACCCTACAAGGTAAGGAGGCTTTAACCATCATTGCCAAACCACCAGAGCTTCGCCCGCTCCTGTTTTTTGTCAGGGATGCTATAAGAAGCATAGCCATCCAAACGGGGTAGCTCCAGCTCTCAGGATTCTTGCAGTAGTATGATCTCATGGCGTTTCAGAAATTCCACATTTTCATTCACCTGCAATTTACTCCTGGAGCCAGCTATGTTCGAAGAAACAAATTTGACTTCCTTATCCGCCGCAATATGTTGGAGCCCTGGGATATTCCCTTATCCCCATCCCCACCTGACCCCCCCCCCCCCTCCACCTCCCCCGAGGGTGAGCGCAGTGCTCCCTCCTGGTTCTCTTCCCCCCCCCCCCCCCCCCCGGGTGAGCACAGTGCTCCCTCCTGTTCGGGCCCGGCAGTATTCTCCACCCCCCTCCCCCACACCAAAGGACGAGCACTGCACTCCCTCCTGTCAATCCTCTGCGTCCATCGACATAAGCGTCTGAAATCGATTCTGTACAAAACCGTTCCCAATCGGTTCAACCCGCCCCGATTGGTCACAGCCATTTGTCCCCACAGTGACCCATGAAGACACGTGTTCCACAGAGGGGGCAGCAGATGGAACAACTCTATCCCAACACAAATCCCCCTGTAAGAGCCATTCCGCTTGACCCTCAGGTGGGCTGTCGCCACCGTTCCTTGGGGATAAAAAATGATCTAGGCCCACCAATATACTGTCTAATTTTGAGCTGTTGGCCTTCAGACCCCTTGTTAGGATGAGGTTGGGGAATGACGCCACAATACAGTCACCCTTGATTAACTTCTTGGTGTGGCCCAGCCAGCCCACTCTTCTAGCCATTAGCACTGATTTTGGATTCATACTAGGGCCCATTATATTTGAGTTCATCCAGTGTGTGGCTTTGTTCATCAATGATGAGGTTGTTTCTAAGGCACCCGTGGGTAGGCTCTGGACCCCCATTATCACGCCTACCGAGGTGGCCGCCTACAGGGGAGATATAATACGGTGCTAGCCCCGCCTTCCCACCCATTAGGCGTATTTTTAGACTGAACACACAGAGGAGGATTTACCCCCTCCAAAGATAGCCCTGTGCCAGTGCAACTTATTAATGCAGCTGTGGGAGTGGGCGCTGGTGGGATGTTGCTAGAGTCTATACCCTCCCTTTCCCCCTGCCCCATCGGACTACTTGCCCTGGTAGCGGTTGGCTCTAAGCGCAGTCCACTCCCACTGCTATTTTGAATGATGGCATTGATTTTAATTTTTAGATCTCTAATTGAGTCGTCCATTATCAGAGTTTCCATGACCCCTTTTTTTAAAGTTTGCAACCGGGCATAGGTGGCCTCAGTTTAGTTTTCCATTGAACATCCGGGGGAGGGCACCCATCAGATGCCCCCTGTTTGCATCCAATAATGAAAACGGGTTTGTTTATTGTCTAGTAGCACCAGTATCATCTTTTGTAGATGATACTATGGAGTCATCACTGGATAGTGATGTAGGCCCCCATCTACGGTCTACCCAGCCATCCTAGGGATGATCAGTGGTGTTACTCATTCTCCCCGGGCGTGCCATGTGTTTCTATGTCATTATTTACTGACGCTCAACCGTGCGCCCCCCCCTCCCCGGCCCCCACCCAACAATCCCTTGGGGGCTCATGATACACAGGTTGCTGGGGACAGAAATCTTTTCTCCTGTTTCACCACCTGTCATTACATTAGTGGCCCCTATTGGAAGAGTTGGCTTCCCAGATGGCTGTTTCTGTCACTTGTATTCTGTTCGCCAAATTCCCTGCCATGGTTTTTAAATAAGAGTCCAACGAAAGTTGGCTCACATTTTGTCTGGGTTTATGGGCCCTAATGGCAGGCTTTGTAATTGACTTAGGGGCTCTTAAATATTTTTATTTTTTGGCGCTTGTGGCCATAGATCCCTCCTCTCAATTTGCGCTTCACCATCCTTAGGTGAAATCATCTTGGCCGGCCCACAGAGGGACCCTTAAAAAAACTGATACAGAAATAATCAGGGGAGTGAGAATAAAAATGTCTTAAAATTCATTAAAACAGAGCAACCAGGTAAGAGTATATTAGCACCAATGTTTTAAGAAAAAGTAGATGCAACAATGCATGTAATATTCTAAAAACAAAAGGTTACACAATACATGATTTATGCCACAGATCAAATAAAATACATGTCCCACAGAGAGACAGTAAACAAACTGTAAACAAACTGCCTGCAGTTTTCCCAGAATCAAACAATGTGCTTAATATTGCACACTGCCTGGGTGAGAGGCTCTCCTAGACACGGGGGAGAGTTAAATCTCGCAGCCCCCTGAAAAGGAAATGACCCGTCACACAAAAAGAAAGAGGAAAACATTTCAGCCCTCTTTTGCAGACAGGTCTGTAAGAAAAAACTCTGGCGCACACTCAAATAGTCTTGATCACTAACTAGATGACTAAACATCAAATGTGAGATATTATAGGTCCAAAACTCACAAATAACCCAACGTGTGACCCAGAAAAATATTAGGTACAATGTTTAGACCTGCTTCATAGTTAATAGATTGGCAATACAATAGTGTGGCAACAACAATCAACAGTCATCAAGGCGTCCACAAAGGGAAGGAAAAATAGGAAGCACTATATAACACAAATCACGAACACACTACACGAGTACAAAGACAGAGGTGATACGAGATTGCTACGAAATTGCAACGGTAAGATGTCACAATAGCAATGTCCAATAGCAGTTTTCTTCTTTCGTGAATATGGAAACCTAGGCAGGGGAAGAGCTAAACACTGCAGATCTGCCACCTCCTCTCCCTCTCAGTGCCTAACTGCCATTCAAGATTGGTGTGCCGCTAATGATCTTTGTCTGAATGCCAGCAAGACGGAGATACTCCTCATCGGCACACCTTCACCATCCTTTCCCCTCACTCTCTGGCTGGCCTCCCTTTGCCCTCCTCCTTCCCCCACCTGCGAGGCTAAAAACCTCGGTGTCATCTTTGACTCCACCCTTTCCTTCTCCGCCCACATCTCTGAGGTCTCTAAGAAGTCACATTTCCTACTGCACCTCCTCAGGGGTACTCTGCCTTTCCTCTCCTTCCCCCAGAAGCTCATGGTATCCCAAGCTCTGGTTCTCTCTAGGTTGGACTATTGTAACAGCCTCTTTCTAAATCCAGCTGGCTCTACTCTCCGCCCTCTGCAACTAATCCAGAACAGGACTGCAGACTTGTCCTTGGCCTCAAGCCCTCGGATCGGATCTCTCCAGCTCTGAAATCTCTCCATTGGCTCCCAGTGGATCAGTGGATGCAAGGATTACATTCAAAACCCTCTGCATTGTCCACAAGGCTTTCTGGGGTCTGGGTCCAAAATAACTTCAGCTATCCCTCTGCAAATACCTCCCCTCTCCTCTACCTCCAACTCCCTCAGGGTCAGTTGTTTTTCAAAGAAACGAGCTGGGGGTAGATCTGTCCTCGGCTGGGGCCTCCCTCTGGAACAGCCTCCCTGCCACTCTAAAACTTGAGGAGAATCATCTCCGGTTCCAGATGCACCTCAAGACCTTCCTCTTTTCTTCTGCCTTTGCTCCCCCTCTCCCCTGCTGATCTGTTCACTCTTTGCACGTGGTCACCCTGTCCTCCGGGCCCAGGTACCTGCTCACCCCGCCACCCTCCCGCACTGCCTCCAGGCCACTCCTTGCACTTTGGTCTGTATCTGTACCCATACAGCCCCCCCTTTTCTTTCTGCACTTATCAGACCTACCCTGTGTGCTGCCTTAAACTTAGCACTTGCAAATTGCTGGCTGCACTACCACTGTTTGTTGCCTTTATTATTTATTTATTGTTGTTTATCTGTTTCTCCTCTGCTTCGCACTTTCCACTTCTCCCCCTCTCCCATGCACTTGTGCGTTCTCAATGTCACTGCGCCTAGTAAGATCGCTGTTTTGTTCTCCCCTGTTCCCCTCCCTTGCCTTGTCGCACTCTGAAACACTTGTGTATGAGCACGATAGAAATAAAATCTCAATCAATCAAGCCCTGAGGACACGCATGATCCCATAGAGGGCTGGGAAGAAAACCCAGATATGGGTGACCCTCAACCATGGCAGTCACCGGATCATCAAGACCTTGATGCCCTGTCTCTGGACTCTCCCCAGTCCACTCCACTAGGTAAACACCCTCACCAGTGGATGACCAGTTGACTTTTAACGTAATGTTGCGTAAAGCAGCTGATCACTTTAAAATTGCTACAGATGAAGCGGTCCCCGAAGCTGACTTCGTGGAGGACATCCTTAAGGAGAAACGGCCGGCCAGCCAGGATATTCCTCTCCTCTCCTCAATTCAATCAAACGTCTAGCACCCTCCTTATCAACACCTGCTCTCACAAGAGGTGTCAACCCAAGATTAAAAAAACAAGTTTTGCCTTTCTCCATCAGACCCCCTGTATATCAGAGGTCATTCCACCCAGACTCCCTGGTGGTGACTACGACACGAAAGAGGGTAGGGGTCCCTTTGTCAACAGGCGAGGCACCCCCTGATAAGGAAGGTAAGCGACTTTACGTCCTTGGGAAATGTATCTCAGTCACGGCAGCGTTCTCAAGCGCATTGCCAACAACACTACCCTGTTGGCCAGCTATGCCGATGCCCAGCAAGGCATACAGGAGGTTCCAGAACCCCTACGTACTCGTCTCCTCACCACTGTCACTGAGGGCAGACAGGTGAACCAAAGCATTCTTAAGCATACTTTGGATTCTGCAGAAACGGCTGGTCGATCCCTTGCTCAGGGCACACTCTTGAAGAGACATGCGTGGCTACGGTACTCTGGATTCAAGCCAGAGACGGCAGAGTCACTAATAAACCAGTGGAAGAATCCAATCTGTTTGGGAAGGGGGTCGATGAGACTGCAAAAAAAGGAGCAGGACACCTTAAAAATACTGGACCAGATTACACAAAGACCCTCTACATGAAGGGGATCTGGGATCAAATGGCTTTTTCGTGGCCAACGCTTCCCTCAACAACAATATTCATCAGGAAACAATTGGAATTCTACACAGGGAAATATCGGATACACCACCCCGTATCCCCAGAGGGGTCAGCGACATGGCAAAGGAAGAGGCCAGAACTCTACACCCAGAGGCTCCCCAGCCTCTGGTTCAAAATGACACGAAGATTCTGGTTCCCTCCCATGCCTCCCCGGTCAGGGGCCGGCTAACAGTTTCTTCAGGCATGGGAGGGAATAACTACAGACCAGTGGGTGCTAAAGACCGTGGCCCACAAGTACTGTATCGAGTTCAACTGGTCCCCAACATTCAGACCTCCATGAGCAAGACGACTGACACCAGGCCATCTTTGCATTCTCCTGCAGGAAGTCCAGACACTACAGGAGAAAGGAGCCATAGCAATTGTAGCTCTGTCATAGGTAAAATAAGGTATTTATTCAGTGTACTTTCTTGTACCCAAAAAGGATATAACCATGCGCCCTGTTTTAGCTCTGTGCCCAGTGAACAAATTTGTAAAGCCACAAAAGCTCTGCATGGTCACACTGCAGGAAGTCTTCGCATCCAACGAGAGGGTCTAAAACATGTTTCAGATCCCTCAGTATGTAGTCAGTCGAGAGGTGACTGTACGCAAGGCTATGTGACTGCTAGGAATGATGGTGTAATGTATCTACTTGGCTCCTCACGCGCGCCTGCGCCCAATGCAAGAGTGGCTCAACAGCCAGTTGTGTCAGGCCAGCGGACAGTGGGACGATCTAGTGGTCGTCTCGCTGGCCCTCGTTCTCTCGCTGCAATGATTGTTGAGGGACAACCTCTTGAAAGGGAAATCCTTTACCACCCCTGCAGTGGAAGCCACTCTAACCACAGACTCGTCCCTTACAGGGTGGGGAACTCGCCTTCTTCAATAAACAGCGCACAGAGTTTGGTCATCAGACGTAGCATCCAACCACATAAACCTGTTGGAACTATCGGCAGTGTTGAAAGCAATGAAGGATTTCCAGACCTAACCGCAGGGGAAGATGATCCTCATCCTCACAGACAGCACTAGGGCCATGTACTATCTGAACAAACAAGGGGGCACTCATTCTCCAGGGCTGTCCAAACTGTCCCAGAACATTTGAAAGTGGGCTCTCAAACGCAACATGTTCCTGTTATATCACAACATATTCCAGGGGAACTCAATCTTCTGGCAGACGTACTCGGCAGAGACTTTCCGTTGCCCAAGGAGTACGAATGGCGATTACACGGACACGTCGTCTCCAACGTTTTCGTGGAATGGGGCTTCCCAGAGATCGATTAGTTCACAACTCTGGAGAACGCTCAATGGCAATATTACGCCTCCAGGTACCCCAGAACTGTTCCAAGGGGAACGGACTCTGGATAACATGGTCAGAGAAATTTGTCTATGATTTCCCCCCGCCACCCCCCCGACGGAACTCTGGATTCAAGCCAGAGACGCAAGAGTCACTAATAAACCAGTGGAAGAATCCAATCTGTTTGGGAAGGCGGTCGATGAGGCACTCAAATCATCACAACAGAAAGTGTCATGGTGGAAGATACCAGTTATTAAGGCTTTCATGGAGGGAGTGAAGAGAATTCACCCTCCCATTTCTAACCCGGCTCTCGGACGGGACCTAAACGTGGTGTTGACTAGGCTTATGGGGGCTCCTTTCGAGCCCATAAACAAGGCAAGTCTTAAAGACCTCACCCTTAAGACTGCTTTTTTGATAGCTATTGCCTCCATCAGGAGGGTAAGTGAACTACAGGCACTCTCGATCCTAGATCCCTTTGTAACAGTTCACAAAGATAAGGTGGTTCTGTGCACTCACCCTAGATTTGCGCCTAAAATCATTTCCAAGTTCCATGTGAACCAGTCAAAAGAACTACCAACGTTCTTTCAGACTCCTTCAAGCCTGGGAGAAAGAACCCTGCACACACTGGATGTACGCAGAGCTGTCATGTTCTACATGGAAAGAACTCGACCACTTAGAAAGACTAATCAGTTTTTTGTTTCGGTGGCAGCAGGAAGAGAAGGAGACGCGGTCTCCAAATCCACAATCTCTAGGTGGATTGTTAAATGTATCACACTCTGCTACACCCTTGCTAAGAGAGAGCTGCCCTTCAAGCCTAGAGTACATTCCACTCGAGGCACTGGGGCGTCAATAGCGTTCATTGCAAACGTTCCCCTCAAATCTATTTGAAATACGGCAACCTGGAGTTCTGTACACACCTTTGCAAAACACTATTGCCTAGACACTCATTCTAGGTCTGATTATCAGGTGGGACAGGCAGCACTAAGACATCTTTTCACTACTGTTCCTTCTCACAACCCACCTCCAACTCCGGGTACTGCTCGCTAGTCTATGCACAGCATGTGATTCTAAGCAGATTAACAAACATCAGAAGACGTGCATTACTTACCGTAAAAGCATTTCGAGGGGATTGGGTCCTCCGACGTATTCCATATCTATGACATGTAATCACCACAGCTGTGCTGCTTCGGAAACTTTTTCGGCGTCTGCGTCCTGCCTCGATGACGTCGATGCGCCGCCGTCGAGGACCTCCTCCGACGTACGACGTCATCCGATGTGATAAGTAGGACGCACGACGCCAGTAGCCTCAGTTCCGTTTTTTCCGCGAACGTGTTGCTTCGTGTTTCTCGGTTCTAGCCTCGACTCATTGGAGTTCTGTTCTTTCCGGTTCTTCGAACCTGTTCGTTTGTGATATTCCTTCGACGATGTCTTCCACTTCGTCTTCAACCCCGCGTCCGGGCTTCAAGAAGTGCGGGGAGTGTGGGTCCAAGATGTCGGTGACTGACTCGCACGATGCCTGCCTCTGGTGCCTCGGGGAGGCCCACGACACGGATGACTGTGTCGACTGCCTGTCGCTCACGTCCAAGGCCTTACGCGAACGTAAGAAGAAATTGTCGGTAGGTCGGGTGTCCAAGCCCCGGAAGTCGTAGTCGGCGGGGCTTTCGACGGATGATTCGAGGGGTGACTCTCCGCGTCATCATCGGAAGTCTCGTCGGTCTTCTTCTAGGAGTCGGTCTCGCCACTCCTCAGCCTCTTCGAGGCATTCTCGGAAGCGCCGACTCCGGTCGCCTTCCAGGTCCTCTTCAGAGGACTCTGCCCGGCACGTCGGTTACCCCGCCAGCCGTGCGACACCGGAGGAATGGGCTTCCTTCGGGAAGAAGATGTTGGCGATTCTTGAGTCGCAGGGTACTCAACCGTCCGCGCCCCCGAGTGGGGTCGGCCGTGAGAGGTCGAGAGCCACCGCTCGCAAGAGTGGTCGGCGCGAGTCACGGGAGAGGTCCCGTTCGGACAAGGGGGCTCGTTCTCGCCGTACCCGTTCCAGGTCCCGGTCCTCGACGCGATCGAGACCGTGTGCACCTGTGATGTCTTCGAGGAAGACATCGACGTCTGAGGCGTCGAGGGCGTCGACAGGCTTTCTCGAGGCTCCGGCTCCGAGGAAGTCGTCGAAGCCGTCGACGGTCAGGTCGTCGAGGGACACGCTCGGAGCTCCGGCTTCGAGGGCTGTGTCGACGCCGCCGATACTGGAGGCGCTGCATCTGACGTCGACGCCGATTTCCTCGACGTCGACGCCGATTTCCTCGACGTCGACGCCGATCCTCTCGGCGCCGTTGCCGGTTTTCTCGACGTCGGCGCCGATTCGCTCGACGCCATCGACGCCTTTCGTGTCGGAGGTGCCCCGTGTCTCGGGTGTTCCCCCTAGGAAGGCTCTGGTTAAGAGCAGGCACTCTCGGGTGCCTTTCCACCACTTGGATTATATTTCAGAGGCGGATGAGGATTCGGATGGCCTGGTTCCTAGTCAGGTGCCGGATGACATTGTCTCGGGCCATAGTCAATTTGACGATTTGAGGCAGTCGCTGCATGATGCCAGTGGACTGGACACCTCTCCGGAGGTGGAATTTGGTCGGCCTGAGCCTGGCTCCCATGCCGATTCCTCATACCGGCGCCTTATGGCTAGGGTGTCTGAGTATCTGGGATGGTCTGCTCCCCCAGGGGAGTTTGTGCAGGATGATCTGACGGACATCCTTGATGTTGGTCCCCCAACTGACCCGGTACTGCCGTTCCATATGGCTTTACAGCGTAGGGTGGCGGCGGCTTGGACTGCTCCGGAGAGTCTCCCGGCAGTGGGCAGATCCTTGTCGCGAAATTACCGTCCAGCCAGTGGCGACCCCTGCTACTTGACCAGGCACCCCACTCCGGAAAGTTTGGTGGTGCAGGCGGCCACGGCCCCGGCAAAGCAGGCGTCGTACCCTACCATCCCTCCTGATAGGGACGACAAACGTTTTGATGGCTGGGCGAAGAAGGTGTTTTCTTCTGGTGGTATGGCGCTTCAGGCGGCCAACTCCGTTTGTGCCTTGTCGCGTTTCACGCACACTCTGTGGAACTGTGTTGCGTTAGCGGCTGAACATGTTCCCGAAGGGGTCGAACGGGATGGTTTCCTTGCTATGGTCCAGGATGGTAAGGATGCCATGTGTGAGTCCGTTCAGTCGGGTTTGGACTTAGCTGAATGCGTCAGTAGGTCCATGGCGGCGAGCACCGTGATACGCAGGTTTGCGTGGTTGCGGAAGTCGGGGTTTGCTCCTGATGTGCAGTCCCGGCTCCTCAACATGCCCTTTGATGGTGAACATCTTTTTGGCAGCAAGGCTGACGAGAGCCTTGAGAGGTTGCAGACCTCAAAAGCTGCAGCGAAGTCGTTGGGCGCTGCAGTTCGCCAACCTCCGCTTTTTCGTCCTAGGGGACAGCAGTGGAGGGGTGGCTCCTTTCGCTATTACTCGTCCTTTGGTAGAGCGAGAGGAGCTGGCTGTCAAAGGGGCCAACGCAGGGGTACCAGAGGTGGACGACAAGGTACCCGTGGTGCCAGGGCCGCTCGGGCAGTTGCCTCTTTGCCCTCAGGTAACGCCGCAGCCGCTCCTACTCAGTCATGAGGCCATGTACCATGGTTCGCCGGTTGGGGGAAGGCTGGCGCAGCATCTTGTAGAGTGGCGTGCCATTGCTTCAGATGTGTGGGTTCTGGAGATCATAACCCACGGCTACTGTCTTCCATTTCGGCACAGGCCTCGCGACAATCCACCGGGGAACCTCTCTTTGAAGTGTCCGGATCCGCTCCTTGCGCAGGAAATTCAAGCCCTGCTGGAGAAAGGCGCCATAGAACTGGTGCCTGTAGCGGAGAGGAACGAGGGATGGTATTCCCCTTATTTTTTGATTTCGAAGAAAGACGGGGGATTGGGACCCATCATGGACTTGCGCGGTTTGAACAAACTCCTCAGGAAGGACAAGTTCAAGATGGTTACTCTCTCTCAAGTCCTCCAGGCCCTTCAGCTTCAGGACTGGTTGGTGTCACTCGACCTCAAGGATGCTTACTTCCATGTGCCGATCCATCCCAAGCACAAGAAGTACCTGAGGTTCGCGGTTGGCGACTCGCACTTTCAGTTTCGGGTCCTGCCGTTCGGTTTGACCTCCGCCCCGAGGGTTTTCACCAAGCTCATGGTGGTGGTGGCAGCGCATCTCAGGCAAGGGGGGATTCACGTCTACCCCTACCTGGACGATTGGTTGATCAGGGGGAGCTCTCCCGAGCAAGTCCTGGATCATCTGTCCGTCGCCTGCCACTCCCTTCACAGGCTGGGCTTCTCCCTCAATTTAATGAAGTCCCATTTGACGCCAACACAGAGGCTCCAGTACATCGGAGCAGTGCTCGACACTTCCCTGGGGCAGTGTTTTCCTCCCCAGGTGAGGGCTCTTCACATTCAGCAGATGGTGCACAAGTTTCAGCATGCCCAGACGCTCCCGGCGTTCGAGTTCTTGAGGTTGCTCGGCCTCATGGCATCCTGCATTCTTCTGGTGCCAGAGGCTCGCCTGCGGATGAGATCTTTGCAGTGGGCACTCAAGACGCAATGGTCGCAGTCCTCCGGCAGGATGTCGGACCCGGTTCAGGTGCCGCCCTTGGTCGCCCGGGACCTTCTGTGGTGGGCTGTCGAAGGCAACTTGATGAAGGGGGCTCCGTTTTGGCTACCCTGGCCGGAGGTGACGATCGTGACGGATGCATCCCTCACGGGATGGGGAGCTCATGCCAACGGGCTGACAGTCAGCGGTCGTTGGTCTCCGTCGGAGTCCAGACTCCATATCAATCTGTTGGAGCTGAGGGCCGTCAGGCTAGCCCTGAAGGCTTTTCTGCCGACTGTGCGAGGAAAGGCTGTCCTGATCATGACGGACAACACTGTGGCCATGCACTACCTCAACAAAAAGGGGGGGGGCAGGGTCACTTCCTCTGTGCAGGGAGGCGATGCAGCTCGAGTTCTGGGCCATCCGGCAGGAAGTTTCGATCTCGGCAGTTCATCTGGCCGGAGACGAAAACGTGACGGCGGACGCTCTGAGCAGGCAGAGCGCGATCTCTCACGAGTGGGAGTTGGCTCAGGAGATTCTCCTGGAGATCTTCGCCCTTTGGGGGACCCCTCAAGTGGATCTCTTCGCCTCCAGTGTCAACCGGAAGTGCGAGAGGTTTTGCTCGCGGGAATTTCCTCCGAAAGGAGCCTTAGGCGGCGCGTTTGTGGTGGAGTGGTCATTCCCGCTGCTGTACGCGTTTCCTCCAGTCCCCGTCATCCCGCAAGTGCTGCGGAGGTTGCGGAAGTTCGGTTCCCGGATGATCCTCATTGCTCCGGCGTGGGCTCGGAGGACGTGGTACCCGGACCTTCTCGACTTGTCCATCTGCCCTCCACGTCGTCTTCCCTACCGAGACGATCTGCTCTCACGGGAGGGGGGTCAGGTTCTCCATCCAGAGGTCGGATCCCTCAACCTTCACGCTTGGCTTCTGAAAGGTTGAGGTATAAGGATTGGGACCTCCCTGAAGACGTGATGGAGGTGTTGCTTTCGGCCCGAAGGCCCGCAACTAAGTCTCTGTACCGTTGCCGTTGGCGTAAGTTCTGCGACTGGTGCAGAGTTCAGAATGTGGATCCTTTTGCATGTGACATCCCCATGGTTCTGTCCTTTTTGCTTTCTTTGGCCCACAGGGGCTTGCAAGTGGGTACCATTAAAGGTTACCTGGCGGCGCTGTCCATCTTTAAGCGCTCATCTGAAGAATGTTCTTATTTTAAAATCCCTTTAATTTCACAGTTTCTGAAAGGGCTCACTAATGTGTTCCCTCCGTCGCCTTTCCTGGTGCCCGGTTGGGATTTAAACCTTGTTCTTAGGTTTCTTATGGGTGCTCCGTTTGAGCCTTTACATTCTTGCCCTTTGAGGCTGTTGACTTTGAAAACTGCGTTTCTAGTTGCGGTTACTTCCGCTCGCAGAGTGAGTGAGTTACAGGCACTTTCTGTTAAGCCACCCTTCACTGTATTTCACAAGGACAGGGTTGTCCTTCGAGTTCGTCCTTCTTTTCTTCCAAAGGTAGTGACGGAATTTCATTTGGCCCAGAAGATTGTTCTTCCGGCTTTCTATCCTCCTCCGCATCCTGGTAAGGAAGAGGAGAGGCTCCATAGGCTTGATCCTAGGAGAGCTTTGAGCTTTTATGTTTCTCGCATGTCCCGGGTCAGAGTGGACGATCAACTCTTTATTGGTTACGCTGGTAAGCGCTTGGGGCAAGCTGTGACGAAACAGACTTTGTCACGCTGGATTATTTTGGCCATCTCGGAGTGTTACCGCTTGGCGGGTAAGGACCCACCGGCTGGCTTGCGGGCCCATTCTACCAGGGGCGTGGCTGCATCTACTGCCCTACAGAGGGGTGTTCCTATTCGCAACATCTGTGATGCTGCCACCTGGGCTTCAGTACATACATTTGTACGGCATTATTCCCTCGATTCCATCAGAGGGCAGGATCTGGCCTTTGGCAAGGCGGTCCTTTGCTCTGCTATTTGATTGGCTATTCTAAATTTTGTTTCTAAATTCTTTCCCTCCTCCTTGATTTGGTACTGCTTTGGGAGTCTGTCATAGATATGGAATACGTCGGAGGACCCAATCCCCTCGAAGAACAAGTTACTTTCTTACCTGGTAACGTTCTTTCGAAGGGATGGTCCGACGACGTATTCCATATCGCTCCCACCCTGCCTTCCCCGCTGCAGAATTTCTGTTGCGATTGCAGCTTACGTTCCGCAAGGCTTTGTGTCGGACTGGCAGTTGACTAATGTCACACGTTCTGGGGGAAAAAACTACAACTGAGGCTACTGGCGTCGTGCGTCCTACTTATCACATCGGATGACGTCGTACGTCGGAGGAGGTCCTCGACGGCGGCGCATCGACGTCATCGAGGCAGGACGCAGACGCCGAAAAAGTTTCCGAAGCAGCACAGCTGTGGTGATTACATGTCATAGATATGGAATACGTCGTCGGACCATCCCTTCGAAAGAACGTTACCAGGTAAGAAAGTAACTTGTTCTTCTGATGGTTGTATCTGCTTACATTCACATGGGCCAACCCTTCCTCCTGGCTCGGATGGAAGGAACATAGACGTCTTACTACTTTCTCTCTTTTCTGTACTCGCTCACGATGGTCATAAGGCTCCCTCACGGCAGAAAAAATACAATCGAAGGGACATTGGTGCGTGAGGGATCTTGGGTATAGTACACGTCACGTCGGGATAGTGTTACAGGCACGCCCATGTCAACGTCCTCTTTCGATTCTGGAAAGACCAGATGCAATACTCTGCGGTTATCACTGGATGTCGGAACACATGCACAGCATGTGAATCTAAGCAGATACAACCATCAGAAATGCTCTAACGGTAAGTAATGCATTTCATTATTCATGCAATTTGAGTATTTGATTCAATTTTGCCAGCTATCTGCCTTCTGTGGCTTATCTTGACCTTTCTGAGCAGAATACTCTGTTCTTCTTTTCATAAATTGTATCCACTGTTGGTCTATTTCAGCTGATACAACCTTGGCTCCATGGCACGATTTGCCTTTGTTTGAGTTTCTCGGTCTTTAATTCTTGATTTGTTCGCTGCATAGCTCTCCTCTTGAGACTTTTAGTGACCTTTAGTCGATTCTGCTCTTGTGCATAGTGGAAGTATACTTATATAAAGTGCTCCTTTTGCGGTAGATATGTATAGGTGGCGCTTGCCGGAATCTATCTTACTACTAAGCATAAGCAAGCCTCACAATTTCTTGCTTCTTGCGGTTCCCTGCATATGTACACGTTTAAACTGACTGAATATCTTCATCGCGCTCATGGCATAAGTTTTTGACATTTGACATCAATTATTCCACTTTAGAGTCGGGATGTCACTTATCCATGGTGTTTGACAATCTTCATTCTGTCTCATTTGTTGATATGGTTTTCTCAGTCGGTACCTTACTGTCCAGGTTTTCTTGGGTGTCGGTACTTCAACAGGTGTTGTTCTTCTGATAGGTACTGGACAGAGCCCAACTGCAGCTCTCTGCTTGTTTATTTGCTCATCATACGTCACATATTTCTGCGTGAACATTCCTGGTACTTCCATGGACGGTTGGATTGTGAATCGAGCTTGTCACCTCCTCCACACTTAGGGGCTCACATCCTGACGGCCTTGTCTATGCTCTACTCTTCCATTTCTGATACTCTTGATGCTCTTGCCCCTGTCATGAGGATCCGCTTGAAGCCCAAAGCCAAGTGCAACTCTTTGTATGAGTCTGACCTAGCTACACTTAAATGTAAGTGCAGGGGGGGCTGAGAGGAAATGGAGGGGTTCATGTTAATCATCTGACAAACTAGCTTTTTCACTTGCTCCAAAGGCATTACTGACTCTGTCCACACTAAGAGAGCCCACATCCAAGCCCGTGTCTCTGCGGCATCTAACAACTCGGCCGAACTCTTTAAAATGTGCAAGGAGCTGGCCAATCCTGCTGCAGTGTCTACCTCTCCTGTCGCCTCCCAGGCCCTCTGTACGACCCTTGCCACTCACTTCATCGCAAAAACCCAGGACATCCTGCCCACTCTCTCGTCCCCTCCCCCTCTGCTCCCCTCGCCTTCCGTTAACCCTGGCCCGCCTAGAGTCACCCCATCCCACTTTTTCGATTTTTTTCTCTTTTTTTCCCCAGACAAGGTCTCTAGACAAGTCAGATAAATGAAAGTCTCGTCAAAACAGGTTCTTCCCTGTTCCTCCAAAACCGTCAAGGACCACATTGACACCCTTGCTCCTGCCCTGGCAGATTTCTGCAACCACTCCTTTGCCTTAGGAGCCTTCCCCTCCAAAGCACTCTCTTGTGCACCCTCTTCTAAAAAAAAAACATAGCTGATCCTTCTTGCCTGGCTAACTATTGCCCAATCTCCTCCACTCCTTTTCTGGAAAAACATCTGGAAACTCTGGCCATCTCGCAGCTTAACCTTCACTCTGACTCTGTTGGTTGTCTCCATGACCATTAGTCTGGCTTTAGCATGGCCAGAAGCACGGAAACTGCTCTCCTGAACATCGGTGAAGACCTGCTCTCTAACATCCCCTCTGTCCTCATCCTACTAGATCTTGCCTGTGCCTTCGACACAGTCAACCATACCATCCTGCTCAACCGTCTCAGTGCCAACCTAATTATCACTGATCAGTCTCTGGCCTGGCTGACTTCTTTCCTCTCTGATCGACCCTCCCAAGTCCAACTTGGGTCCTTCCTGTCATCCATCTCCCTTTCTACCTGTGGTGTTCCCCAGGGTCTAACCTCCCACGGTAGCTTTTCAACCAATACCTGCCAACAATTGCCCACTGCATTGACATTTTCTGCTCCAATTTCCACTGCTATGCGGATGACACTCAGCTCATTTTCAGGCTTCCATCACCCACCTCTTCTCTCATCTCCAATTGCCTATCTGCCATTCAGGAGTGGTGTGCCGCCAATGATCTGCCTGAATGCCAGCAAAACAGAGATCCTCCTCATCGGCACACCTTCACCCTCCTTTCCTGTCACTCTTTGGCCAGCCTCCCTTGGTGGTCCTCCTACCCCCACCTGTGAGGCTAAGAACCTCTGGGTCATTTTTGACTCCACGCTTTCCTTCTCTGCCCACATCACCGATGTCTCAAAAAAATCTAACTTCGTACAGCACCTCCTCAGAGGTATTCTACCTTTCCTCACCTTCCCCCAGAAGCTTACTGTCTCGCGAGCCCTGGTTCTCTCTAGGTTGGACTATTGCAACACCTTTTTCTAAATCTAGCTGCTTCTACTCTCCTCTCCTCCGTTTGCAATCTTTTCCAGAAGAGGACTGCAAGATGTGTCCTTGGCCTCAGGCCCCCTCGGATCATATCTCTCCAGCCCTGAAATCTCTCCATTGGCTCCCATTGGCTGCAAGGATTAACTTAAAGACCCTTTGCATTGTCCACAAGGCTTTCTGGGGCCTGGGCCCAAAATACCTTCAGCTCTCCCTCTGTAAATATCTTCCCTTCCGAGCTCTTCGCTCCTCCACTCCCTCAGCGTCAGTCGTTTTTCTAAGAAGCGAGCTGGTGGTAGATCAGTCTTCGGCTGGGGCCTCCCTCTGGAACAGCCTCCCTGGCACTCTTAAACTTGAGGAGAACCATCTCCACTTCCGGAAGCACCTCAAGACCTTCCTCTTTTTTTCTTATGCCTTCTCCTCCTCTACCCTGCTGATCTGCTCTTTCTCAGCATTGTGCACCTGGTCACCCTCTGACTTTCAAGGCTCAGGTACTTGCTCAATCTCCCACCCTCCCGCACTGCCTCCTGCCAATCCCTTGCACTGGGGTCTGTATCTATAACCCTACAGACCCCCCCCCCCCACTCCCCCTCCTGTTTTTCTACCATGCACTTGCGCATTCTCAATTTCACTGGGCATAGTCTAGTAAGATCGTTGCTTTTGTTCTCCACTGTCTTGTCGCACTCTGAATCACCTGTGTACGAGCGTGATACTAATAAAATATCGAAGGGATCAACAAGTGGGTTCGATCTAACAATTAAAATATCATTCTTTATTCCACTAACAAACCATTTTCTTTCCCTAAAGTCACTTTCTTATATGTGTATGCAGACTGTCTTACCGTATTTCTGCTAAGAACCGCGAGTGCGCGTAGTTACCGATAATACAATAGCAATGTCTCCACTTTATGTTAAAACAAATATAACCGGGAACGATCACAAACTAAGAAGTGCCCTTTGAAGTGTATTCTAAAGTATTCTGAAGTTCCCTAGTGTAAACGTATGAAGTATTTAAGGTAATTCTGGTTTGAATATAATAAATATACTTTAATATAAGTTAAATATATAAGTGTTTCCTTGATGTACCTGTCTAGCTGTGTTCAGTGTTCTTGCCTACAGCTCACATCTTCCTCTTAGGATAAGCCTGACTGCTCTGCTACTCTACCAAGGTCCTGAGTTAGTACAGACTGATACTAAGAGTTTTGGATCTACAAACCACTGGGATAGCATACTAAAGTCTTATTACCAAGTAGGACTGAAAGAAAACTCCCCAAATACCATTTTTACTGAGTTGGTAGTCAAATTATCATTTATGGTGGTCATTGTGCTACCAATGTATTTTTAAAATCCCACACCCATAGCAGCCCGCATTTTCTTTTTTTTTAAACTTTCTTTGAGTGCTTGCCTTTACAACATAAGTAAAAGGTGGCAGCATTGACATTAAAACTTACTTGAAAGGAAGCAGCTTTGACAGACTTAAGTACAGTGCATCATAGTTGTTACATTCATGTTCTTCAGCGGCTGAGATATAGTTGACATTTGGTAGTGGCATATAGATTGAGGCTACAGCCTTTGGGTTTCAAGGTGGGGGCGGGGAGTTGTTAATCAGTGTTAGGCAGTTTGCATGCAGTACCCTCTGGGACCACTACACACAACTATGACTACAGGCGTAAGCAAAACCAACCTTTGGTATAAGTCTGTAACACACAGTTTTTGGTAGCGAGCTGAGCAGCCAGGCTTATCTCAAGAGGGAATGTAAGCTTGTAAGGGTGTTACACAAAGGTCTACAATGACAAGTATTCATATTGACACTTATACTCAAGGTTTCTTGGTAAAACACTTATTAATTTATTACACAATCATGTATAAAGCATTCACTAAATGAGGCAACCAATATCACACAAAAATTATACTATAGTACTGATTACTAAGCAGTCGGGCTCCCTTGAAGTAGGAGCAAAATAGCATTGAAGTAGAAGCAAAAAGGCATAAGCTAACCAAACCAATATTAGTTACTCTAAAACAGCGCAAATAGTTTGAGTTCACCAGAGGAGTTGATTCAATGCAATAGGTAGGCCAAAGCCAATGGGCTAGTGTCTTGTATAAGTAAATCGGTTCCGGTATTTAAACCGGAAAAGTCTTTGCCACGGTTCTTAGAAGTAGTTCACGGAAGAAAGGTTCATATGTCGGTTCACAAGCTGACTAGGCCTGCAAGTTGCCAAAGTTCCACAAACTTTTGCGGTGAGAGGTCAGTACTCTGTCGAGTTTTCAAAGTACCTTTTATTGAAGAAAAAGATGCAGCTGAAGACTTCTGTTCCTGGCAGTTCCTGCAGATCGCTCATTCCTGAGCCTCAGTCGTGGGGACAAGGACGACGTCGGGGGACTCCTGCACTGCATGGGGACTGGTCACAAAGCTGGCAAAATGGCAAATCTTCGATTCTGGTTGCTGTTCTTCAAGCACATAAGCTGGTGTCCTTCGGCCTGGTTAATCATAACCAGCTCCGAGAATGGTATCCAGGTGGCTAACGAGTTGATTGGTCCCATCAACCCAAAGGAAAAAGTTGTCCTTGGAGGAGCTTATCTGTCGAGATGAACTTGGCGATTCGGACCTGCAGCAGGGCTCCACCGGGCAAACCACGGTCCAGTAGTTGCAGCAGCCATCCTCTTCCAGCTCATCTTCAGTTCTTTCGGTCCAGTGGTCGACGCTGCCTTTGAGTCCAAGAGCCTCGCCTTTTAAACAGTTTTCTCCCATTCATTCCAGCCTAGCTGCCACTCACCCTGCAGGGTGTCTGTCCTTGCCGGACAGTCAGCCAGCCAATCATGCCAGAGTGCATTTGGGTTCTCCTAGGAGACTAAGCACAGGGAGTTTTGGGCACCTCCCTCACTTCCTGCCCACCCCAGACACTTCGGCGCCAATGGCGGTCTTCAGTCCTGAAGCCCGCCAAAGGCATAGAAACAAAGGGACCAAACCTGGTTTGGAGCGCAGAGACAAACTCTAGAAGGACATTTCCAAAAAGAAATGGCAAAAAATAAAGACCAGGACCTGTTTAAACAAAGGGGGCTTGGGTGCCATCTTGAAAAACATGGCTCCCGCGATTTTTAGCTAGCGGTGTTCACGGTCGGGAAAAATCATGGTAGTTCGTTGTATAACCACTGCCACCAGCCATTTCGATAGGAAAGGGTAGCATTTGACTGCTACATGAGTTTCTAGACATAGGGGATACTAGGTAACTCCTCCAGCACTCTATTGTAAGATTGTGTGTGCTGGGTCTAGGAATTTAAAAAGACAAGTAAAGTCAATTTAACTTTACATTCTCTGGGAAACAGTTTATACCAGAGGAGGTATTTAAACCTTGGGACAGCCTAAAATGCTTCCCTGTGTCACTGCACTGAGGGTGCTGTGTAACGCACATGAAAAGATGATGCCTATGGAGTTAGCCAACACCCCATAATCAAAGAACACGAGTAAAACACGCATCGAAATACATGAGAGAGTGGGAAAAAGGCTCAAGTTGCTGGGGGTCTCTAAGGTGAAGGGGATTAGCACATTTATGAGAATTCTCCTTAACACTCAGATACTGAACATTCGCTGTCACTTTCATACGTTTGTGTCAGGCGGGGCCAAATGTCAATAGGTTTGCTTCTCCATGGGCTGTAGTTAGGACCAGCGTTCATCTATATCTGATGCCAACGCAACTGCCCGTAGCCACTGCACAACAGTTGGAGAGGTGGGACGCAGCAGCAGTAGCAGCAACACACTTCGAATCACTAATGGCATACAGAAGCTAGCCAGTTTGTGAAAGCTGCAACGTAAAAAATTGATGAACCAGGCAGTTTAGTGGAGTGGGTATGAACTTGCAACCAAGCATTTCCGTCCCAACGTCACAGACCCCGTTCCAGTATTCTCCCAGCTTTGGCAGCTCCATAGCATTTGAAGGTAACCCGCCCCATCAGCATGACATCTGGGGCAGTGGGCAGAGCAAGTACTTGTAAAAAGGTGTAACCTAGCTGGCGTGTAGTGAAATCTATGCAATACTTTGAATTGTATTAGCCGAAACCTGGAATTGAGGGATACTGCACAGGTTTGTAAATCCATTGATTCCCAGATGTCGTCGGTGAGATTAGTATCTAGATTTATTGCCCATGCCTCTCAAAGCCTCACTAGGGGTTTGCTGCCACGGTGTTGCAGCAGATTATATAGAATGGCCACTCTGCCCTGTGACGAACTCCCTCCCACAATGGTGCCTAGCAGTGACTCGTCGGTTGGTTGTGATGGAAATTCGGGTCAAGCTTTTTTAGTTGCTTGACTGAGTCCAGCGTATTGCAGCCAGCACAGTGCCCTGCTGCGTGGGTGGCATGGCCGTTCTTGAAATGTTATGAAGGAGTCAGTGTTGTACATGTCACCTATAGTGATGTACCGATCAGCGGCCCACTGTCGTGTCGCCGCTTGGCTTATCCCAGGGAATGACGGGAAGAAGTTCCACAACAGCAGTCCTCTCTGGTATGGACAAGGGTTAACCACCATCTTTCATATCTTGGTCCAGGTTAGTGCCGTTGTGGCCACTGGGTCATTGGCTTCAGGATCTTTCCACTGTGGTGGTAACACCAATGAGCGGATAACGCGTGTGCCAGTCGCGATGCACTCAATTTGCAAGTGTGGGTGTCTTGAGTCTTCATCAAACCAGTAGGCTGCATAATACGCATGCGCAGTGACCCAGTACTTTTCAAAGTCTAGGGCGGCCAGACCGCCATGTGTGTAGGGCTTTGTCAAGGTATCCCATTTAAGCCGAACCGTGCCAGCATGCCACATGAAGGCGTTAATCAGTTTTTAGTGCATCGAGATATATTGCTTCCGGCCACATTGGTATGTTTAAAAAATAATATAGTAGTTTGGGGAGGATGACCATTTTGAGGAGTGACACCCGGCCCACTATTGTGAGTGGTAATTTCGCCCAAGATCGCAATTTAGCTGTTATTTGGGGTAGGTATACTCCATAGTTGTGGGTATAAAGGTGAGAATTGTCGTGTCACAGCGACACCTAAGTATTTAATTTCAAGTGGAGACCAGGTAAAGCCTATCAGGTCGGTAGGAGCAGTAGTCACATCAACGAATGGGAGTAGCTCGGATTTGGCACTGTTGACGTGTAATCCCGATAGGGTCCCGAAGGAGACATTGTGCGTGATTGATGGGAGGTGTTTTTCTGGGTCACGCACAAAAAATACATTGTCTGCATATAGTGAGATCATTTCCGGTTCTCCTGTTAAGCGGATCCCTTTCTGCGCATGTTTGCAACAGATTGCGTCCGTTAAGGGTTCCATCACTATGGCGAAGAGTAGGGGTGACAGCGGGCATCCCTGCTGAGTTCTGCTACATATTTCAATGGGGGTCCGAGAGAACTAATTTACATTCACCCTGGATGTGGGCAGTGTGTATAGTAGTTGCATCCATGATATGAACTCTGGTCCAAAGTTATATTTCCTTAGCACTGCCCAGATAGATTGCCAGGATACAGAGTCAAAAGCCTTTTGTATGTCTAGGGCCGCTGCCACGGCTTGCGCTTTTGGGTAATTCTGCGCCAAAATATTAAAAAGGCATTTCAAATTGAGTGATGCATATCGGCCGGAGACAAAACCAGATTGATCTGGGTGAATAAAGTCCCATGTAGGGGGATAATCGGAACGCCAGCATTTTGTCAAACAGTTTGACGTCAGAGTTTGAGTGAGAGGGGACGGTAGGAGCTGCATTGTTCAGGAGGCTTATCGGGTTTAAGCAACACTGTGATAACTGCTTCTCGTAGTGTGGGCGGGAGTGTGCCTGAGGCACAGGCCTCTTCCCAGAGTGCAGCTAATTTGGGTTTAAGGCAGGCTTGGAAGTGTTTAAAGAACTCTATTGTGAGGCCGTCGGGGGCAGGGGCTTTGCTGGATGGGAGGGCTTTGATGGCACGGTATATTTCTTCAGGGGTGATGGGGCGGTTGAGGTTTACTTTTCTTCGTAGGTCAGTACCGATAGTGGGAGACTATCAAGGAATGCCTCTGTCTGGGAGGGTTACTGCATCTTTGTTTGTGTATAGCTCAGAGTAAAATGAATGAAATACCTGGCTAACCTCTGTTGTGGTGTGAACCATTTTCCCTGTCGCATCTTGTATTAACGTGATCTGGTGCTTGCCCTTTGCTTGTTGTACTATCTTAGATAGTAACCTGCCGGGGCGCTCACCCTCGCCATATTTTCTTGCCAGGTTTGGGTTAGCCAGGAATTTCAGTTCACAATCTGCATGTGTCCTGAACGTATCAAGTTCGATTTTTATTTTTTTTATTTATTTTTTATTTTTTTTATATCTCCTAGGGTGAATTTACCGGGTACAGTTGCATATGTCTGTTGTAGTTGGCTTAGCTTGGTTTCAATAGCGTGTAGGTCTCTTCATATTCCTGATTCTGCTCATGGAGCAATGCTGCGTATGTATGTCTTAAACTTCCCTGAGGGTTGCATGTCCATCAACAGAGCCAGTATTTATTTCAAAGTATTTGTTGATTCGCTTCCCCATTTCAGTGGCAAAGGCTGGATCCAATAGCGATTGTGGTTTGAATCTCCACTGCCTTTGTATTTTTGGTGCTTCACCAATGGTTAGTGTCAGCGTAAACGGGGAGTGGTCTGAAAGTGTACTAGGGAGTATGTCGGTTCCATTAAGGCCACTCACAAGTCTGTCCGATACCCACCACATAACAATTCATGATTTGGAATTATGCACTGTAGAATGATATCTGTATTGACGTGCTGATGGGTTAAGCAGCCACCAGGCATCCACCATCTTGATTTCATGTAGGCCTCTATGTATCGCCAGGGTGGCTTTGGTCAGTTGCCGGGTCTTAGAATCAGACCTATCGAGGACCAGGTCAATTATGGTGTTGAAATCCCTTTCCCAAAGGTCGGGTATTAGTGGGTAAAGTGCCAGGAGATCCATTATTTCTATGTAAAAGGCGGCATCATCAATATTTGGACCCTAAACATTTAACAGAATTATTACCTAAGAGCACGCCATGCAGCAACACATAGCATCCCAGCGGATACAAGTGTGCTTTTATGTGTGTGTAGTGTATAGATTTGTGAATGAGGGTCATTACGCCTCTGCATTGGGGCGAATATGAAGTGTAATAGCGTTGTGGGCCCGAGTTCTTCACAAACCTCTAGCTGCTAATGGCCAACGCATGGGTTTCCTGCAAAAACAGGATATGCGTCTTGTGACGCTTGACGAACAATTGAAGCCGTAGCATTTTCTTCGGGTTCCCCAATCCCCTTACTGTCCCACTCATGAAATGTATTATTTCAGTTTCCATTTAGCCGATTTCATGTCCTAGATGCTGAATACCATCATGTTAGGTTTTGGAGTTGTCGGTATAGTCGCTGCCCAGTGGTGTCGCTTACTTTCAATAGAAATGCACATGTCAAGCACATTTTCCAGAACACTCGCTCAACTTCCCACCCCCATCCCTCTCCCAATCAGAGGGATGAAAACCCATCCCAACAGCCTTTGCAACTTTGTAAATTTGCATGGGGGCCGTTGGCCAACTGCTGCCCGGCATTGGTGCAGCTAGCTTTACATCTTCTGAAACTGATCACGGGTATATATTCTCAAAGTAAATGATACCAGTGTGGTACGCAGTGGTAGACACCGCAGAGTAGGCGGGCGCCGTATCACAAGCAGCAGTCATTCCTCTCTGCGCCTTGTTCAGGATCTGAAGCAAATAAAAAGGGTGTTCAAGGAAGCCGGCAGGTTCTGGGCGAGGTCACCCAGGGAAGTGTTTGTCTATGAATCTCGTGGACTCCTCAGGCATGGTGAAGAAGTACACCTTGTTGCAGTGTTGCACCTTCAGCATAGCAGGATACAGCATGGCATACTTTAGGTTGTGCTCGCACAGTCTTTTTTTTTTTTTTTTTAGTAGCCATAAAGGATTTACATTCTTGTTGCACTGATGTTGAGAAATCTGGATATCGATGGATCCTATTGGAGCCCAATAATAGTTCACCCTTGGCTCTTGCGGCATCCCTGTCTACTGTAGTTCAGTATGCGTGCTATTATTGGGCGAGGAGGGGCTCCAGGTTTGGGCTTATGAGCAAGTGTGCAATGTGCCCGTTCTTTTGCAAAATGCGGAGACAATTTGGGGGTGTCAAGGATTGATGAGAGGGTGTTCTCCACATATTCTTCCATGGGCCCTATAGTGTTGTTTTCTGGTACTTCTATTATTCGCAGGTTTTTGCGTCGTGATCTAGATTCAAGGTCGTCATTCTTCCTGCCAATGGTTAGTACTTGTTTCGTTCGTGAGACGACATCTGCTCTGAGTGATGATCTCATCTTCGTTGGTGCTCACTCTAGTTTCGACCGCCGTAATGCGAGTAACTGTTTTGTCCATGCAAGACTTTATCGAGCTGATCGTGCTGCTCATGTCATCCAGCTTGGTGTGTATGGCTGTGAACCCCTCTCGCATGTATTCTGTCATACGGTATAGTTCACTGGGATCTTGTCATTCTGCTACGCCGCCTAAAGTTTCGCCGGAATCGGTAGCTCCCTCCCCGGTTTTGGACACAGGCGTAGCAAACCTGTTTATTGAGCTCTGCTTCTTGTCGGCCCCCTTGTTCATCGTGCGTCTGTTGACCTGCGGTAAGGTTATTGCTGGCGGTAGTATTGCTAGGAGTGCTTGCATCTGCGGCCTATTCCACCACGATCGCTAATAATATGACCCTTCTCGCTAGTTACAGCGACGTACAATGGGGCCCGCTCCAGGAACGCCTCCAAGAGGTCCCTTAAACCATGCGATCACACCTGCTGGCGGTCGTCACTGAGGGTAGACAGGTGACCCATAATATCTTTGAAAACACACTAGACGCTGCAGGACACGCTCTGGCACAAGGGACTCTCCTCAAAAGAGACACCTGGCTTAAAAATGCAGGCCTCAAGCCGGAGACTCGAGCCTCCCTGATGATAAATAAACCTGTAGAAGAGTCACATTTGTTTGGTAGGGGAGTCGATGACGCCTTGGAGACGGCTAAAAAAAGAATGAGATGCTGATATCACTCAACCAGATTACAGTCAATCCTTTCCAACAGGGCGGGGTCAGTCCTTTTCCCAATCTCCCCATGGGCATCATGGCTCTGACACCATGGTCCTCTGGTCAAGGTTTATCTGGCAACAACCAGTATCGCAAAGAGGACAGCGCAGAGGGAGAAACTCCACCCCAACAGGCTCCCGGCCTCCACATCAAAATAACTTGCCAGTCCGGGTACCCTCCCATGCCTCCCCAGTCGGGGGATGGTTAACATCATTAATTCACGCATGAGAGGGGGATCACATCAGACCAGTGGGTGCTCAAGACTGTCACCCACGGTTATTGCATCGAGTTCCACCAGCCACCTCAATACCACCCTCCGAACAGCAGACGCCTACCACCAGCATGCCTGGAAATCCTGCTGGAAGAGTTGCAGATAAGGTGCTGTAAAAGTCGTTCCCATTTACCAGGTGAACAAGGGTATTTATTCAGTGTACTTCCTTATACCCAAAAAGGATCTCACCATGCGCCCTGTGTTAGACCTGTGCCCAGCGAATAAATGCCAAACCGCAAACATTCAGAATGACAACATTGCAGGAAGTAATCCCACTGCTGGTGCATGGGGATTACACGGCAACATTGGTTTTGTAAGATGCATTGTTTCATATTTCAATGTTGCCAGCGCACAGAAAGTACCTAAGATTCATTATAGAGGATACCCACCATCAGTTCAAGGTTGTTCTCTTCGGCATTGCATCAGCTCCATGGGTGTTCACGAAGGTATTGGTGGTAGTAGCTGCTCACCTGCACAGGCAGTCCATCCCAGTCTACCGTTACCTAGACGACTGGCTAATACCAGGGGATTGGTACGGAACATGCTTGACAAATACCCAGAAAATGGTAGATCTCCTCTTCAGTCTAGGGTTCTCAACGAGAAAATGTCCAGCCTAGACCCCCCAGCCAAGTCAAACAGTTTCTGGGGGCTCTAATTCAGACCAAATACGGCTTTGTCTTTCCCTCCAACAAGAGGGTTCAAAACATGCTGTTCCAGATCCCCCACTATGTAGCCAGTCACATGGTGACCATACGCAAAGCCATGCGACTGTTGGGGATGATGACCTACTGCATCTACCTAGTTCCATACGCTCGCCTGCGCATGCGTCCCATGCAAGAGTGGCTCTCGAGCCATTGGTGGGACGATCTGGTGGTTGTCTCGGCAGCCTTCAATCAGTCTCTGCAGTGGTGGTCAAGGGAAAGCTTTCTGCAAGGGAAGACTTTCACCACCCCTGCTGTTGAAGCCACTCTCACCACAGACGCCTCTTATGGGGTGGAGGGAGCTCACCTCCTTCATCGCACAGCGTATGGTCCCCAGCCGCAGCATCCAATCACATAAACTTGTTGGAACTGCTAGCAGTGTTTAAAGGCTCTGAAGGCCTTCCAGACACACCTCCAGGGGAAGATGGTTCTGGTCCTCACGGACAATACTACAGCCATGTATTACCTGAACAAACGAGGGGTCTCTCACTCTTCAGGACTACCCAAACTGTGACAGAACATATGGAAATGGGCTCTCAAACACAAGATGTTCCTCCTGTCACAACACGTTCCAGGGGTACTCAATCTTCTGGCAGATGTTCTCAGCAGAGACTTCCCCCTACCCGTAGAGCACGAGTGGCAATTACATAAGGACATTGTACTCAACGTCTTCGCAGACTGGGACTTCCCATAGATCGACTTGTTCAACGCTGGAGGACACAGAATGCCCAGATTACACCTCCAGGTACCCTTGAACCGCCTCAAGGGGCGCGGTCTCTGGATAACCTGGTCGGGGAAATTTGTTTGCCTCCCCTGCTCAACAAGATAGTGCACAAGATGCACCAAGAGCCAGCCAGCCCGATGTGGGCGTGCCAACCTTGGTTCTTCCACCTCATGGCGATGTCAGTCTTCCCTCCCAGGAAGCTGCCATGCCCTTACAACATGCTGTCACAAGACCAGGGGGAAACACTACATCCATGTCCTCAAACTCTCAATTTAGCAGCCTGGCTCCTGCGGTTATAGAGTTCGGGCACCTCCAACTCCCCCAAAGATGTATGGACATACTCGGGGAAGCACGGAAACGTAACACCAGGCATTGCTACTCCAGTAAATGGAAACACTTTGTCAGCTGGTGTAATGGCAAAGGCATCAATCCCATTGAATGCACACAAACACATATTGTCCTGTACCTAACTCACCCGTTAGATTCAGGTCTGGTTTTCAATTCCCTAAAGGTCCACTTAGCTGCACTTTCAGCATACACCACGTCCCACAATAAAGTTTTGTGGTGGAAAATCCCAATAATTAAAGCATTTATGGAAGGGGTAAAGAGGCTTCATCCCCCTATTTCCAACCCAGCTTCCAGGTGGGACCTGAGCGTTGTACTTACCAGACTAATGGGGCCTCCCTTTGAACCAATGCACAAGGCCAGCCTTAAAGCACTCACCTACAAGACCGCCTTCCCGGTGGCGATCACATCGATAAGGAGAGTTGACGAACTGCAGGTCCTTTCAGTTCAGGACCCATGTGTCACGATTCACAAAGATAAGGTGGTCCTGTGCACTCGTCCACGATTTGCGCCTAAATTTATTTCAAAGTTCCATGTAAACCAATCCATAGAACTACCCACTTTTTTTCAGAACCCCATTATTGTGACAGATGGAAGCCTCCACACACTAGATGTGATGAGAGCGGTCACCTATTATCTGGAAAAGACAAAACCACTAAGAAAAACAAACCAGTTTGTCGTTTCAGTGGCAGCTGGTAGAGAAGGTGACCCCGTCTCTAAATCGGCTATTTCAAAGTGGATCGTAAACTGCATCACGCTGTGCTAACTCTTGCCAAGAGAGATCTGTCCTTCACGCCTAGAGCACACACTACTCGGGGCACAGGGTCTACCTTAGCATTCATTGCAAATGTTCCTCTTGAGCCCATTTATAAAGCAGCAACCTGGAGTTCTGTACACACCTTTACACAACACTATTGCCTATTTACACATTCTAGGTCTGATTCTCAGGTGGGACACGCGTGCGAAGACATCTCTTTGCTACTGTTCCTTCACACATCCCACCACCATCTTTGGGTACTGCTTGCTAGTGTATGCACAGCATGTGATTCTAAGCAGATTCACAAGCATCGGAAGACATGCATTACTCACCCTAATTGCCTTTCTGATGAATGTCTCTGCTTAGATTAACATTCACCCACCCTTTCTCCCCTCATGGAGCAAAAGGAACTAGACATCTTGCACAAAAAGAAAATGCAATACTCTGTGATTACCACTAGATGTCGAACTTTATGCACAGCATGTTAATCTAAGCAGATATAATCATCAGAAATGCTGTTACGGTGAATTATGCATGTCTTATTAGGCCTTTAAAATAAGGAAGTAAAACCTTTATTCAAACATTGTCACACCAACACTAATTATTTTATTTATTTTTGTATTTAACAGGTATATACATTTACCCTTAGGATAAAAGGAATAGCAGTTGATTCAGTGATCACTGAAACACAGGTACGTACTTTGATGCATTAGAAATGGAAAGAACACTTCAGGATAATCCTAAAACTGCTTCTGTAGATCTTAGTAAGTCAAACTCTAAGATCGTTTGGGGCCTGGTGTCCTAAAGTCACCAGTTCCAAAGTAGATGCTTCATGGCTAGGTTTATTACGAGATTAGCGATGTCTATGATTAATAAGAGTCAAAAAGTTAGATAAAGTTCAGGAAAGTAACTCACTCAATTCCATGCCTTGGTAGAGTCCTAGGAAGGGATCCATGACCATGTCACCAATGAATGAATTCAGGAAAGAGTGATTTAGGGACAAGACTTTGCACCTATGTAACCTTATGGAGGACAGTGGGTAAAGAAATATGTAGGTTGATTTACCCAGTGACAATTTCTCCAGAGACCACTGCTTGTGTTCCTGAAATCTGTTCGGGACTCACTCTTCTGCGCTTGGTCCCATCGAGGAATGACCAGGGTTCATGGGTACAGAGGTCACTTTTGAATGCAGGAGTTTGTTTTGGTCTGTCGCAGTGCTTAGAAATTGGTACCAGACATCTTCCAGTAGCACGCACAAACAAGGAAAGATGAAGTCTTCTGTGGAGCAAACCACCTCTAGACACCTCCAGGGATTGAAGAAGTGTTGCAGCGAGAGTCGCCATGGTCAAGTGGTGACAGGCAATTGTCAATGGATGAACAAAGGAGCAGATAACCAATTGGCGGGGGGTGGTGTGCGGGGGAGAACACCAACCTTGACACTGGGTTGTATCATACAATGTAAAAAAAACAACAGATGTCCACAATCTTGTGGAACACTCCCATCCCCTGCACACCCTGTTATTATTGTAAAAAACATTCAAAACTGTTTCTAGTATGTTTTTGTGTACATTTAGTATAGGTTTAGAAAAAACAATCTTTGCATCAAACGTTCATTAAGATAATTCTTTATCAACAACGGAGCAGGCCAAGCACAGCTTTCCTTCATGCAAGAAGGGTGAAAATGCAGGAGCAGGCAATTTGTTGCACAAGTGGAAGACCCTCCAAGTTTCAAGAATGCACTCAAGAGTGGCGACAACTGCAGAGAGGTAGCCCAGGAGAGAGAGTTGGTCAGTCCACTGGTTGGTCCTGGGGCACTTACCAAGGCACAGATCTTCGAGTAGGGTTGAAGACTGGTTGGTTGTTCCCACAGGGCCAACGGTCGAAGCACTGATGAGGGTCTTATTGAGATCCAGCAGCAGAGCAGGGATTCACCGGGACAACACTGGAGCATATGCTGGTCTGCTTTAGGGATCGTACTCGGATCATCAGCAGGCTGCACTTCTTAGTAGCATTCTCAGCTCCAACAATGATATTTCGAGTAGCTGGCGAAGACCTGCTTTTCTCCAAGATTTTTGCTGGGAGCATGCCCAAGGCCACCAACTGTCAGGATCTGCACCATTCAAAAAAGCAGTGGCTATCCAATCACTGGCCACATCATCTGCCTTGCAACAGACATTCAGGCACCAGGCATGTGGATTGTGACTCGACAGTCCCAGCACTCTGCTCTGGTCACACACAAACTGTGACTTGGCCTGCAAAAGCCAACATGTTTTCCTGGGAAAGGGCATTACATGTAACACATTTCTTGACCTGAGAAGTCAGGAAGGAGACCAAAGAACAATATGGCCAAAGAACAAGCGAAAAACCTTGCGACACTGCCCTCTTAAGGTGCTAGCCACCTTTAGTAGCTATTCAAAGGCTCTCTCCTTCTGTAAACCTCTCTGATCTGTATATGCCCAGTCTGGACCCTCTTTACTCCTTCTGGAATTATCACAGTGCCCAGAGGTGTGAAGCAGATGATGACCGTTATCACTGTTCCCTTCAATCTTTTGAGCACCCACTGTCGTCACCCTTTTGTGCAGAGTTCACTGTCCCCCCTCCATCACCTCTGTGGCATCGTTTACTATCGCCACCTGTTGAGATGGATTTCTAGAATCTGGCCATGGTGGACAGGTTTTAGGAGGCCATCGAGAACAGGATGCCCTGAGAGGTTAGCCAAAACCCAATCAAGGTAGGTGGATGAGAAGTCAAAGTTTAGTCTCAGAGTGTGAATGGGGTCGGGGGCCCTCAATGAGTCCACACATAATGGCCACAATAATTCAATTACGAAAGTCGTTATAAAAATAGCTATTTATTTTAGGCCTTTAGAACACACTGAAAAATGAAACTAGCAGGTAGTATTATCACACAACACTCTATAATACAAATCTTTTCAATCGCCATTAGGTTCACTTAATGGAGGTCATATAATTTAATAACGCAGTGCATTTAAGTAAAATGCAGTTAATGATGGGAACTGATCACAAGAACAAAATCCTAAAATGAATCGGGCCTTGTGCCCAAAGGTCACAGGGTGCCATTGTTGGTAACCGGTATGAGTTCTCCTTAGAAATAATGCAATGGACCGGTGGTGGTGATTAGTTTCAAGGTAATTAAAAGTTCTACAACTATTTACCAAAGGAAAGGTAAGTGTTCTCATTTCTTCCACACCCAAGGCTAACCCAGGGGCAGGATACCCGACCCATGGTCGATGACTAAAGGGGAGTGCAATGGGAATAGGGGACAAAGGGTGTTGTTTTCAATGTCCTCCTATAGAGGGCAGGGGGTGTGGGGTGGGGAGGCATTAGGCACACTGATGCATGCTTACCCCCTGTTTCTAATTTTTCCATGTCTTTGTGGATCTTTTGGAGGTTGCTGGGAGCTCAAACCTCTGCTGTTTGTCACAGTGAGATATGCCTAGGAGTTGCGGATTCGAGGATTCTTCCGGTTGAATTGAAATGCAAGTTGCAACCCCTTTTGGTGAAGAAATGCAGAATCCAACGATGCAGGCCTCCATAGGACACTTCACGGGATGGAAGAAGCCAAGTTCCAGCAACGATCACCCGTTGCAGTCGACGCCAGGTGTCTTTCCAGTCCCGGTCACAGCAGCTGCTCCAGGACAAGTTCCCTTGAAGGTGGGAAGCTGAAATTTGCACAGAATGCTACTTGTGTGGCACAAGCTTGGTGTCTACCAAAGTCCCCGGCTTTCAGCTCGGAACAGCGACTGTTCTGGCGAGTTAGCCCACGAGAGAGCTGGTCATTACACCCGGCAGTCCAGGAACACTTACGAAGACTCCGAAGGGCTGGATTCTCGAGAAAGCGGTAAGACTAATTGGTTTCAATATTCCAAGGGCTGAAGCACCACTCAGGGTCTTCGCAGATGAGGCAGAGGAGATGGGATTCACTGTTCTGGCCACTGGAAGGGATGCTGGGCCACTTCAGGAATCTCCTTCGGGCCTTCAGCTGGGTGCTCTTCTTCGAGGGATTATTGTCTCCAACATATTTCTTTAGAATAGCTGCAGAAGTCGCCCTCTTATCCAAAATGTGGGCTGGACGCAAGTCCAAGCCCACCAATGTTAAGGATATACACCAAAAATAATGCAAAAAATGTAACTTCTGCCACCAGCTTGTCTTTAGGCACATATAAAGGTAACCAGAAATTCTCTGTAAAAAGATATGGTGATACAAATGTATCCCCCTTGCAATGCACTGTAAAATGCTGTGTGCAGTGTTAAAAATGCAAGAATTAAAAAGGGAAACAAAGTCTGAAGGACTGATCAGTTTCCCCATAGTATGTAGCAAAAGGCGAGGGAATTGAAGCTGAAGGCTTTTGCTTCCCCATCAAAAAGTCGGCACAGCACCAAAAACGGAGCAAAAAAGAATGGGGTACGGAAACTATGGAGGGAAAGTTGCAACAACAAACAAATCTTTCCTGACACCACCGTCCCTCTTACTAGTGTCTTCACTCTTAGCACACCACTCTACTGCTCCTTACCAGCTACTGCAGTTTTCTCTCCTGGGTTTTTCCTTCAGCTCCCAGGTTTCAGTGTGGCCCAGCCTTCTGGACCTCTCCTCCAGCCTCCTGGCCTCTACTTGAACGCCAAGTCCTCCTACTTTCTCCTCCAGGCTTTGCCAAATATGCTCCTGTTTGACAGACTCTTGTCTTCAACTCCAAGCACCCCCAATGGCAGACTGGAGCTGTGTGCTCTTCTGGTGTTGTGTTCCTACCTGGTTAAAGAGGTTTCAGGTATGTTAGCTAAAATAGCACCCGGCGTTGGTGCTCCACCCCTGGGGATGGCTTGCAGTCGTGAAATGGGATTTCCCGATATGGGATTTGAGATTGGCTCATCCCTTCCCGTGAGCGGCTGTGCAATTGTCTCCTGTTCTGATGTGGGACCTGAGGCTTCCTAGTCCTTCCTTTTTGGTTCGGCATCTCTCTCTCTCTCTGGATTTCACACACTAACCCCATCCTCAGAGTTGGATGGGATCTGATTGGTGGATGCCTGGAGTCTCATTTTTAAAAATTTTTATTTTTGCATTTATTACATTTATTACAGCGCACAAGATCCTGAGGTATCTAGGCGCTAGTTACAGAAAGTACAGAAAGTACATACAAAGATTACGGTAGGTGCATAATTAGTCTGGCAAAGCTACTCCTCTTGTTGCGGGGAGCTACATCAGGTTGCATATATAGGTCACATTAAGGTGCAGAATACAGTCTGGCAAAGCTACTCCTCTTGTTGCAGAGAGGTACATCAGAATGCATATACAGTTCTTAGTAAGGTGCATAATACTGTCTAGCAAGACTACACCACGTGTTTCCCGAAGCATACACAGGACAAGGTATACGTGTAATACAGGTAGTACAACAGGTGGAGTGGTAGGTCCAGATGCAAGTATGATGTGGTGAGTGAAGTATCTTTCAACAGGACTTCAGATCAATAATAACAAATACAGAATCTGTTTTTATTTACAATAACATGTTAAAACAATGGAATGCCAAAATGGCAGTGTCTTTGAGGTGATGTCTCATATATCATTGTGATGTACCGCCCCGATCACTGACCTGGTGTCGACACTACTGTGTTTGGGACATCTGAGAAAAAAGACCTATGCGTAGTACTGGTCTTAGCTTCAGGAGCTTTTGGCAACCTGAAATAACAAAAATGTCTTATTGTCTTGTCTTATAGATTCCTGTTTTATTCGATCTATATTTGTGTTTTTATTTTAATTCACTTACGTGTTGGAAGTCCATAACTAGATATTACTGTGTAAACAAGGACTCGCGCAAATACGCAAAGCCCACGAGGGGACTTTAGAGAGGGATAGTCGATCTGTCATTCTCTTATTGCACCTTAACATTCTCCCCATAGTACATATTCGACGCCCAGTTAACAAAAATAAGGGCGTACCCAATTCTTTATTTTCTCTTTCAATAGGAGTAAAGATATACCTCAACAACTGTGTGGCAAGATCTAGGACTAAATCTGGAGTCACTGTGATGGTGGGGATGTGGGGGGGGGATAATGATACGGATACGAAGGGGCCAAGGAGAAGGAGCGAGTCAAGAGTTGGTAAGATAGGCATTGGATGCAGCGGGGAGTCGTTGAGTTGCGATGGGGTCAAACGAGAGATGGAACAACGTAGGATGGACCGCAAGGTCGGCTGAATTGGAGATGAAAATTCAATGAGGGAAGTGGAAGAGGCAGCAGATCCAGGGTGTAAGGGTCGATGAAGGGGATATATAGTGTTGTGCTACAATCAAAATTAACATTGTCGGGAGGTTGTAGTCTTAGCAGCGGAGTGAGAGGATCCAGGAGCAATCGGGTATCTAGTTTTTGCTGAGTTGCAGGAGGTGGGATAGGGCTACCAGGGTCCTCCAGGGCCCAGACAGGCCCACACAGGTTTCCTCATGCCCCTTAAGTGCTGCCATTGAGTGGAGGCCTGTGTTGGTCATCCGGCTCCATTGGCTGCTGGGTATAGCATACAAGCATACCAATCGCATCAGCCTCCACGCAAAATGCTTGCAGACAAGGTCATGCGGTGACGGCCATCTTGGATGGGTGGATGCCTTTGGTGGCTGCCTGGCGTCTTGGATGGGTAGGTTCCTGGAGCCTTCGGCGGCTGCCGACCTGGTTGGATGGACACCTATCTGACCCTACTGCTATGAGCGACGTTCCCTGCCTAACCAACTAAAAATAACGATGCTTGTCAAAGTCACAAAGAAATAGTCCTTGGTCTAAATCCTATTATCTAACTAATCCCTAACACTTAAAAGAAAATAACAAAAGGAGGAGGCCAGAGCAATGGCCTTTCTCTTTGTGCTTCTGACTGGCCCAATCACTTGGGTTCCTTTCCAAGGTGTTTTAAAAGTGTGTCAATGTCCTGCAGCACACTTCACAAACTCTCTGCAGGTTTTGCATGCCAAATGCTAATTTTGTATCTCTCTCTTTCTGTTTTTCTGTCTCTCTCTCTCTCTTTCTTTCTCTCTCTCTCTTTCTCTCTCTCTATGGCATCTGCCCGCTCGGGTGGCTCCCGTAACCTTTGTGGCTTTCCCAGCCTTGACTATCACTGTTTGCTACCCAGTGTTACCTCTTCAGAGGCGTTTGCTTCCCTTCTGCTGCTTGGCTTGGCAGCTAATGCACTTCTTGTGCAGAGCTTGGAGATCCCGTCTCTCTGCTGCAGTCTGGTCTCTGCATCAGTTTATGGGCTCCAGGCCCACCACGGCTTCTGTGTGATTGTGCCCCTAGGCAAGACTGTCACTTTACCGTCTGTCTCGTTCTTGATCTTGGCTTCTTCGGCAGTCAGGATGCCAGCATCTTGTGAGCGATTTGTTCGCTGTCCACGCTACAACTGCCTCTGCGGGCCTCATGGTTTTATGTGCATCAGTGTTAGCGAAGGTTTGTATGCAGTACCCTCTGGGAACACTACAAACCACTACTACAGATATAGGAAACCCAACCTTTGGTATAAGCTTGTACTACAGTTTTGGTAGTGTGTTGAGTAGCCAGGCTTATCTCAAGTGGGGTCAATGTGAGCTGTTGGGGAGTTGCATAGAGATTCTGTGACAAGTATTCAAATAAACACTTGCACTCAAGGTTTCTTGAATAAACAATTATTAATTTATCTATCTGTCCGTTAGAGTAAGCCTTCTTCAGAAGGGAGCAATACCATAGTAACACTCAAATACACTTCAAAACACACACTCTTAATATTCTTTTTTTTTTTAATTGATTTAGCTGATTTCTCAAATTTTCAATTTTTTTACACAATTCATTAGTTCACATTAAAATATCTGTTATTTTACAATGTTTACATAACTTCAATTGTATCAGAGTGGCAGCAACATATAATTTCTAAAACGAATTACAGAAAAAGACAACAAAAGAGGAAAAAGCAGATGAAAACTGAGAAAAGAATATTATCCTACATGTCTCTTGCTTAAAACCCTCTGTGCTGCTAGAAAATGCTTGACATATAATGATTTAACAATGTTTTTTTTCTTTACCCAAACATAGTGCATTTAGAAAATGTATTGTAGCTAGATGAATACTTCTGTTTTGTGTTGCCAATATCATAGCCCATCTATGATCCGGAGATACATTTGCAATTTTGATCATATGTTTCGCAAAATATTTGCATCTCAAAACAGACAGCGTTGTACATTCTGTAACAAGGTGTTCGAGAGTTTTTTTAATTGAGTGATCAGTACAAAAGCGACAATAATTTTCCTCCTGACTGATCTGTTTCCGTTGGGCCATCACATCACGGGTAGAACATAAGTTCAAACGTAATCTCAAGATAGCAGTACGGATTTGAGGATTTGGAGCTTTAGACAAATAGAACTCTGTTACACCAAGTTTCTTTTCTCCCTAAGAATGCTGATTGACGTGTTTATATTTTAAGCTGGTTGATCTTATGGTTATCCAATCTTGTAGATAGATGATCTTCTAGGCTCTGTCGGGGTTGCTGAGCAGGGTCTCTAGTGATACGTCGGTTAATGCCATGATTTCAAAGAGATTACTAGTCCATTCTTGAACAAATTGATGTTTCGATGAGAACATATATTTTGCTACAGTTAACACTGTATCCGTGCAAGAATGCGCCAAACACATACGAAACAGGGCACACAATTTCCAATTATATTTTGCTTGTAAAGAAGTGAGACCCAGCTCATATCTCAGCCAAGGTCCTGGCGTACATTGAGGAACACTTAGAATTTGTCACCAGTATTTCGCTTCAAGTTTGAGGACATTTCTTTTAATAATATTACATGATTCAAGGCCATACAACAGCAGGAGCATACATGACAATTTGAGATTTTTTTTATATTAATGACAAGTTGATTATCATCAAAATATTGGGTGAGGGCTACCAGTAATTTCTGAAATCCAATTGGGGTCTTCGATATAGACGTGGTCATCAGCATACCAAAAAGCTTGTATCTGCATATTTTGCATTTTAGAAGAATCCGATTCAACACTCACAAATATTGTCATCACGTCATGAATAAAAAAGTTAAATGGGGCTGAAGCAAGTATACAGCCAGTCTTAATATTCTAAACCAATGGATATCACCCTCAGGTGACTTCAATGGCTAGGGTGCAGGTGACATTAATATATCACTGTTGCATTTAGAATCATGATGTAGGACTAAGTCAAGAGACAAGATAGAACATACAAGAGACCACAAATATTCTTAAGCAGGCAAATACTTTCAGATCCTCCAATAAGAGTTATTCAGTGAAATAAGGCTAAGCCAAAGTCAATAAGCAAAAGTCTATCTGAGCTGAAGTACTTCTTTGCAGGTAAGTAGAAAAAGTCTTTACACAATCTTTTAGAAGTCGTTGACGAAAGAAGAATCAAATGGGCCACAAGCTGTGCAAGCAGCTCTACAACGAGAGGTAAGTTCTCTCAGACTTTACAGTACCTTTGTATTGAAGAAAAGGGCAGCAGATGACTTTTGTTCCTGTGCAGCTCTGCAGATCTCACTGTTCCTGGGCCTCAGTCGTGGGGACTAGAGGGAGGACTTCTGGAGACTCCTGCACTGCAATGAGACAGTCACTGCTCGCAACTGGCAATCTTTCCAACAAGTAGCACTTTAGTGTTTCAGCTCCTCACGACTACCGCAAATAGCAACACTGCGGTTCCTGGCTGTCGAGATGGACTTTCCTTGCTTCTGGGGTGCCACACTCTATTGAGGGGGCTCAGGCTCGGTCAGTCTTGGTTCCTGTGAGTCCAGAGGATCTTCCTGGAGCTCTTGGCCAACTTAAAAGCAATGCACACAATCTGGTGTTCCTCTCCCTGGCTCTACGGTTTTCAGCACCAACTCTGTGGACATTCAAACTGCTCTGAGAGGGATGTCCATGTGGCTTACTTTGGAGTTGATTGGTCCCACCAACTGAAGGGAAGAAGTCGTCCTTGCAGGGGCTTCTCTGTCGATACAAATTTGGAGTTTCAGCACAGCAGCAGGGCTTCGCCCGGCAAACCAACGGTCCAGGAGTTTCAGCAGGTGTCCTCTTCAAGTTCTTCTTTGGTTCCTTTGTCCAGTGGTCGACTCTGCCTTCCAAGCCAAAGGCCTCGCCTTTTATTCAGTTCTCCAGCATGGGGACTCGCCTGGATTCACATACTCATGAATATTCCCCGTCGTCGGACTGGGAATCCTCGGTAAAGAAAAATCTATTTCAGTTTTGTTTCTGAACTGTCTCTACTAGTAACCAATCACTGGTCTCTGGGTCATATTGCCCGCAGCCAATGACTGCCCTCTACCTTAGCCCTTCCTCTGGCAGCCGTCTTCAGATTTTTACCGCACGTTCAAGTGTTGGGAGTCCTCGCGCGTTAGCTCTCGAGCTTTTACTGCGTTTTGCGTTTTTTCGAAGAGTTTACTCTTATATTTTCGGTCAATCGAGCCTCAAGCTCCACCGCTTCTACTTCCGATCAACGGGGACTAGTTTTCTGAACTTTCTACGCCCCTCAAGGGCATCTTTTCGTTGAGTTTCCACTTCTTGGAGGATTCCAGAAGATCTTTGAGGCCTACCCCGCGTGGTCATGGCCCAGGACAAAAGACGCATGATGCCTGTTGGACCCAAGCTATTAAGGAGCTGCCCTGGATGCGGGCTACAGAACGTCTTTGAGGATGAGCACTCTCGGTGCCTCTACTGCCTCCACAACAACAAATCGCACGTGGAGAAGGACTGTGCGTTTTGTAAGAACATGTCCGAACGGACAATGAGGGATCGTCGTACGCGACTCGCCAACTGGCTGGAGGGGAAGAGCCCAGCAGCAGGTGAGAAGAGGAAGAAGTTTGAGCGGTCTTCTAAGACCTTTGAGGGTGCTCCGGCGACGGGGGCCCAACAAAAGGCAAAGCACAGCAAGTCCGCGGGCACCGGGAGCACCGATCGGTTGGGTTCCCTGCCACCGTGGAGGGAATCCTCTTTTCAGCCCATCGATAAGACCCCCGTGAAACCCTGGGCAGAGAAAGAGGGGGGCGGTAGCCATTATGGACACAGATACCACTTCTGAAGATGAGCTGATTGGCGTTGCAAAGATCCTGGACAAGAAGTTCGAGGAGGTCTGGTCCTACGGGAGGGATCCCGACAAGGCGGACGAAGAAAGCAACGGCGGTGCCGACGAGGAACCGCGGGCCGTGGAGGGGACGGAGGATCCTACTCCCCAACCGGTGCTTATGCTACAAGACAACTCGGGGGCGATCTTGATGGCTATTCAGGCCTTGTGTATGGAGAGAAGAACAAGGTTGCCCTTGCCCCCAGCAGACGATCCAGCGGAGTCTGGACCTTCGGGAAGCCCACCGAGCAAGCGGAGGAGAACTCAACCCCCTCCTCCTTTACAGCCTTCACCTCCCTCCCCTCCTCCGAGGGATGAGACGGGAACAGAGACGGTGACGACGGGGACGGATGACGACAGTGGTGACGACTGAATGGACCTGCCATCACCACCCGCTCGGGCCTCCCCTCCCGACGAAATTGGCTCCTTCCACACCATGATCGCCAGGGCATCTGAGCTCTTCCAGCTCTGCCCCGAAGAGCAGAAGAAGTAAGGTTTCCTCTACCAACGGCAGGAGGCCAAGAGGAAGACTGTCATCTCAGTTCCGTTACTGGACGACATCTGGGACAAGGGACTGGTGCTCCTTAAGAACCCGTCCACGGCACCTGCTACGAGACCGGTACGAGAAGAAGTACTGGGTCCCGGACTCAGCCCCCATGTTCCTCAGGGCACAGCCGTCCTCGGATTCAGTCGTCTCCGCGGCAGCCAAGAAGCAAGCGGTAGGGGTGACAGCTTCAACTTCCCCGCTGGACGGCGAAGGGAAGAAACTGGACGCCATGGGACGGTGGGTTATCTCGTCGTCAGCGACGACTATTAAAGCGGCCAACGCCGTCGCGATTGTGGCACGCTACGACAGAGAGCTGTGGTTTAAGATCCCTCCCCTGCTGGACTTCCTCCCAGACGACAAGAGGGCTGAGGCCCTGGAAATCCTACAAGAAGGCGAGGCGGCTTCGGCCACGCCATTACGGTGGCCAAGGACATCGCTGACACCGGCTTTCGCCAGATGGGCAACAGAGTTTGCCTTTGCCGGCACGCCTGGCTCAAGGCCACCGACTTCCGCCAGGACGTGCAGACCGGGGTTCTGGACATGCCCTTTGAGGGGAACAACCTTTCGGCAAGACAGTGGACGAGTCACTGCAGGCCATCAAGGCGGACACCGAGACGGCTCGGGCCTAGGGTGTTCTTCAACAACGATGTCCGTCCTTTTGGAACTCCGAAGGCAAGCAAGGTGCCTCCTAAGGATTCGGCGGCGGTCCCTCGTCGTACCGCCATGCGGCCTGCTCCTCGTCTGCAGGAAGCCTACAGATGAGGCGGTAAGACAGGAGGATCTTGTCTTCGTCACCAAGACCGCGGCCAAGGATGACTGAACCGGCCGTGGCATCTGGCCCCCACCCAAGCACCCCGGTGGGAGGCCGCCTGGTGAAAGTCGTCAGCGTGTGGGAGTCCATCTCCACCGACAGTTGGGTGCTAGATGCCCTGGCCCGCGAGCACACCCTGGAATTCCAGAGAAGGTGTCCCCCGTGGCCAGGAAGGAAAACCACTTCCCATTACTACTTCTGGAGGTACGAGCGATGCTAAGGAAGGGAGCCATAGAACTCGTCCCAAAAAGGCTCCGGGCTCCGGAGTGTACTCGCGGTACTTCCTCGTCTGAAAGAAGACCGGCGGTTGGCGACCCATCCTGGACCTTCGTCTAAACAAGAACATCAAGTCTCAGAAATTCTGGATGGTCACCCTCCAGCATGTGCTGGGACAGCTGGAGGGAAGCGATTTCCTATCGTTGCTGGACTTGGAGGATGCCCACTTCCACATCCCCATTCTAAAGGGACATTGCAAATTCCTACCATTCGTGGTCCAGGGGCGGCACTACCAGTTCAAAACCCTTCCCTTCGGATTGAAGTTGGCGCCCATGGTATTCACCAAGTGCCTGGCACCAGGGGCGGCGCAGTTGCGCCTGCAGGGGATTCACGTCTACCCCTACCCGTCGGAGGAAACGACGAAGGCCATCCTGGGCAAGGTACAACAGCTGTTGACCATGGAGGTGGCCAGGGTGAGGTCCATCAAGTCCCTACTCGGCATGATGTCATCATGCATCTACCTTGTGCGCCTATGCAGGCTGCGGATGTGACCACTGCAGGAGTTCCTCAAAGCCCGTTGGATTCAAGCGGCGGGCAGTTTCAAGGACAGGATCTCACTCAACAAGACTTTCTGCCAAGCGATCCGGTGGTGGGGCACCCGCGCGGATTTGGCAGCGGGCATGGACTTCCAGACCCCGGCACATCAGACGGTGACGACGGACGCCTCCCTGGAGGGATGGGGAGGACACACCAGAGATCGCAACGCAAGAGGCCTTTGCCTCCCGGAGGAGAGGTCTCTGCACATAAATGTCCTGGAGCTCAGAGCCATGTTTTGGGCCCTCAAGTCGTTCCTTCCATCCCTCAAGGGCAAGGTGTTAAGGATCTTCACCGACAACACCACCACAATGTTCTACATCCGGAAGAAGGGGGGGGGTACCAGATCCCCAGCCCTATCCAAGGAAGCACAGGATCTGTGGCACTGGGGAGTCGCCAAGGGATGTTTCTGGTACCCTTCTATCTGGCAGGAATAAAGAACACCATCGCCGACTCACTCAGCAGGGAGCTGCGCTCGTGCCACGAGTGGGATCTGTGGCAGGATCAAGTGGATCTCCTATTCCGACGATGGCACAATTCCCAGATCGACCTATTTGCGACAGCGACGAACGGCAAGTGCCGGAGGTTTGCCAGCAGGTTTCCCCAGCCGGTGAGCATGGGCGATGCCTTCTCATTCCTCTGGGACAGCCTATTCCTGTATGCGTTCCCGCTGTTGCTGCTGCGACTCATCAGTCAACTCAGACCGTCCCGGTGCAGGATGATCCTCGTCGCACTGGCGTGGCCAAGGCAGATTTGGTTCCCGGACCTGCTGGACATGTCAGCGTCCCCTCCCCCCCAGTCAAACTGCCAATGGACGCGGATCTTCTCGCCAGAGAAGGAGGCGCCATCCTCCACCACGACCCGGGGTCGCTGAACCTGCAGGCCTGGCTCCTGCAGCGCTAGAGTTTCGAGGGTACAATATCCGGTGGACTGCAAGGAGGTGCTTGCAAAGGTCAGGGCGTCCTCGCTCGACTTTCAAGTGCTATGGACACAAATGGAAGAGGTTCTCTGTCTGCCGTGCACAGAAGATTACCCCCCTGCGGATTACGGCCCCTCAAGTGCTGCCGTACTTGCTATTGCTGGCCAAGGTGGGGCTGGCGCATGCCTCCATCAAGATCCATCTGGCAGCTATCTCCCGCTACACCAGAACTCCGGGGCGCTCGTCGTGATGGTCCCATCGCCTGGTGAAGGAGTTCATGAAAGGACTCTTCCGATCGTTCCCACCGGTGAAGGTTCCGGCCCCGGCATGGGAGCTTAACGTGGTGCTGACCAGGCTCATGGGGCAGCCATTTGAGCCGCTGCATTCGTCACCGTTGAAGTTCCTGTCGTGGAAGACAGCGCTTCTTGTGGCCATCACCTCCGCACGATGAGTGGGAGAGATCCAGGCCCTCTCCTGTAAACCTCCATACCTGACATTCCACGAGACGAGGGTGGTGCTGAGGACGCACCCCTCCGTCATGCCCAAGGTGCCGTTGGACTTCCATCTCAACGAGCCCTTGGTGTTACCTGTTTCCGTCCCGTCGCCTTTGTCGCCGGCTGACAGGACTTTGTACTCGCTGGATGTAGCTAGAGCGCTGAAGTTCTACGTGGACCGCACAAAGAGCCTTCGGAAGACATCACAACTGTTTGTGAACTTTGGACCTGTGAACCAAGGGAAGGCCTTCTCGAAGGCTTCCATTTCCAGATAGCTCTCCGACTGCATCATGCACTGTCACCGGTTGGCAAACCGCCGGTTGCCCGGCCGTCCCGAGAGCCCATTCGACCAGAGCGATCGCTGCTACCACAGCGTTCTTGTCTGGTGTCCCCTGCTAGACATCTGCAGGGCTGCTACGTGGAGGTTGACGCACACCTTCACAAGATTCTACTGCGTCGACCGGGATTCCAGGGAGGAGTCCAGGGTCAGCCAGGCAGTACTGTGCAACCTATTCGCCTGAAGGTGGGCCTGGTGAGGTAAGAGTTGCTTCATGTTGAGCCTTGCCACCTCCCATGGTTGTGCATGTGTGTACTGCTATGTATTCTTGTATTCATGAGCATGTGAATCCATGCCATACCGCGTGCTGGAGAAGTAACAAGTTACTTACCTGTAACTGTTGTTCTCCAGCATTGGTCTGGCATAGATTCACATGCAAACCCTCCCTCCTACCCCTCTGCGGCTCTTCTCTTGTTCCTACTGCCACTTTACATGCTACCAAATCTGAAGATGGCTGCCAGAAGAGGGGCTTAGGTAGAGGGCAGTCATTGGCTGGGGGCAGTATGACCCAGAGACCAGTGATTGGTTACTAGTAGAAAGACAGTTCAGAAACAAAACTAAAACTGATTTTTCTGTACCGAGGATTCCCAGCCTGACGACGAGGAATATTCATGAGCATGTGAATCCTTGCCAGACCAATGCTGGAGAACAACAGTTACAGGTAAGTAACTTGTTCCTACCCTCTTAACAAAAAAACTCCTTACCACCTATAACAGCTGCCCTCATTAATGCCAGATCCCTTCAAGCACATGCCTTAGATATCGCAGATATCATAACCGCTCACGACCTCGACTTTATTGCGATCACGGAAACCTGGCTACACACAGCCTCAGGCCCCTCACTGGCCCTTGCTATCTACTCTATCATTTGCAAAGATAGGGACACAAGCATCTCGAAAGGTGGAGGCTTGGCATTCATACAAAAAACTTCGCTAGACTTGAGAAAAACAACCAACCATCACATGCCTTCAGCTGAATGTTTAACTGCCAAACTAGCCACCTCTCCCACATCTACCATTACTTTGCATCTCGTTTATCGCCCACCTGGTCCAACCACCTCTTTTGAAAATGACATTTCACACCTACTATCTAACACTAAGAACATATCTCAAATCATGATCCTGGGAGATTTCAAACCAGGCCTTCTTGACCCCAATGACCAGAATGCCTGTACCATGAAGGACACTTTGTCCGAACTAGGCTTTTCACACCGCATACTGACACCCACTCACAACAAAGGTCACACCCTTGACTGGGTAGCAGACCTCAATTGTAACATTGAAATACTCTCAAACACCCCATGCGCCTGGACCGACCATCACCTTATCCGGTTCAACATTAATGATAGTCTCATCCACCACCCCCCCAAACGATTCAAATACCTGCCACTATGACCAGGAACAAACTTAATCTTACCTGCGACAAACTCACGACAAACTCATTCTGTTACTACAGCCGATCATTAACCCTACCACCACATCTCTAGATCCGACTACTAGTTGATTTATACAATCACACCATCCTCAAAGCAATTAACATGCTAGCACCTATTGAAATTACGTAAACCCAAACCACGTACTTGCCTCAACACCTGGTACACTCCTCATCTCAAGTCACTCAGGAAAATCAAAAGAACAGCCGAGTCAGCTTGCAAAAATTCACCAAATGCGGTTAACAAAGCCAACTTTACTGCAGCATCCTTTAACTACAAAATTGCAATAATCCAAGCTAAGAAAGATAATTTCAATGACCGCATCTCCAAACTAGAGTCCAACACCAAGCAACTTTTCAATATACTGAAGGAGCTGGAATCTCCGGCCCGCCTCAGACACCTGCATTAAAGATGCTCAATGGTGCACCAACATAAAAAACGCACTCAATAATAAAATTTCCATGCTACAAAATAAAATAATAATGAAGAAATCCCTCATCTCAAACAATGATTCTACCCCAATTTCTCAGGCATCCACTAAGACTTCTCAACCCCAATTTAACTTCTCGCCACTATCCATTAAAGGGGTCGAAACCATCATTCTGAAACTCAAACCGTCAAGGTGACGCATGTCCCGCACCCCTCATCAAGGAAGCGGCCAAGGACTTAGCCCCTTCCTTACAACAGTCATCAACGCCTCATTCAAATCCAGCACAGTCCCTAATAACCTGAAAGACGCCTGGGTTCTCCTGTTGTTAAAAAATAAATAAATAAATAAAAACTCCCTCGATCCTAACAACCCAGCTAACTATAGACCCATCACAACAGTCCCATTTCTTCTAAAAATACTGGACCGCGAGGCATACCTGCAGATACAACAATACTTGGAAACAAACCTTCTAGGCATGAGACAATCTGGTTTTAGACCCAGACACGGAACTGAAACTGCCCTTATCGACCTTAAAACCCAAATCCTAAATTAAGCTCTGCTCCTCTTACTAGACCTATCAGCAGCTTTTCATTTGGTAGACCATACAATTCTATGTAATCACTAATCCTCTGCTGCAAATTTCTCAGACCAAGCCAATGCTTGGATTGCATCCTTTCTCAATAATGGATCAATGAGGGTTTTTGCGCCGTCTGCGTCTGCTCCACCAACGTCCGTCACCTGTGGGGTACCCCAAGGTTCCTGCGTGTCCCCCACCCTCTACAATGCATTCACCAAGCCCCTTTTTGACAAGCTTGACCATCTGGGTGTCGTCTACACTAACTATGCTGATGACACTCAGATACCCAACCCGATCACTGATGATTACATTGTAGACAGTGAAAATCTCAGCAAAATGTACACCATCATACAAGCCTGGATGGCAAAGCATGGACTCCGTCTTAATGATGACCAGACAGAGCTGCTCCTTCTGGGCTCGCTAGCCAAACTGAACAACCTGAATGCCTCATTCTCCTCCTCCAACATCGATGGAAACCTAATCAAAGTCGCCAAAGTGGTAAACTCTAGGGATTTACATATATTCAGCACTAACACTAACCAGACAAACCAATGCCTTAGCTTCCTCATCTGCCTACACTTGCAAGCTTATTACAACCTGCCGATCATATCTCTCTCCAGCCAACTGTATTCCACTATCTAGAGCCTTAGTACTCTTTAAATTAGATTACTGCAATGCACTTTACCTCGGCACTTCACAACATAACCTGAACAAAATGCAGTTCTTGCAAAACAATGCTATTCGCGCAGCCATAAATATTCCTAAGAACCACCATATCTCGGAAAGCAGACAATCGCTGTAATGGCTCAATATTAACCAAAGAATAGCCTACAAGACCCTGTCTCTCACCCATAAATGCCTTTCCAATCAAGCCCCCATCTACTTGTCCAACACTATCTCTCGCCACACATCCTCAAGACCCGTTAGATCCTCGATGAGGCACAGTGTCATTATACCCAGATTCAGGCAACCACGTGCAGGCGGAGCAAGTTTCCCAGTCCTAGCGGCTAGAAAATGGAACGCCCTCCCCCTCGCCATCAGGGAAGAACCATCCTATCATGCATTCAGATATGTAAAACTAAAGCCTTGCTTCACAAGCAAGATTGCCACCCCATAGCCTGAAGCCTTCAATGATCCAGATACACACATCATTAATGCGCCCACTTACTGAACTAACGCTATCTGTATGTTATAAGGATTTTGTATATTGTCTGCCAAGGGCCACACACTGACCCTTGTATATTATATGTATATTCTATATCTCCTTCTGTTATTATATGTATATTGTATATTTCCCTCCCATTATTGTATAGCCCTTAATCTGAGTGTACTTTAGAACTGTCTATATCTGTAATATGCAAGATTAGCGCCCAGCTGCCCAAGGGCTTGGTGCGCTCTATAAATAAACTAAACTAATTCACAGCTAAAGTCGCTCGAGATTTCACAGCCCTTCTAAGGATTGCCAACCCAGGAGAGACGGCCACAGCAGTCGGTCAGCTCAGCACCAGCTCTCTGCTCCTCAGTCAGTGTGTGCAAGAAGTAAGAATGCCTCTCGAACTCTGCTTCAAATCCTTTTCATCAAACCCCCTGTCAATCAAGAGGACCTTCCTTTGACAAGAACATCCCACTAAAACCCACGTGATTTCCTCTGTGCCTTTCTCATTGTGCAAATTGCATTGCTGTAGAGAAAATGATACATCTCTCCTGCGCTTCCTGCACCGGAACAATGTGACGTCTTTAAAAGCATGCATCTTCACATTCCTCAGTTTACAACACCGATCAAGTCTGCACATTTAAATCATTTTGTTGCTCCATTTTCAGAGTATCGTGCATTTTGCTCAATCTGCATCCAGCTTATATCATGGACTAATTTGTACTAAATGTTATTATGGGAATTAGTTGCATGTTAAATGGGGTTGGGTTAATTAATATATTAGTTTCATGTTAGTATTATATTCTAGAACAAAAGGTTGAACGTGGGCAATACGTGGTTTCTCGGTTCCTTAATCAGGCTCGGTTAACTTATACTGATTGGTGAAGTTTTAGCCTGGGGCTATCAGTCATGAGAAGGTCCTATGGCATTAGGGACCAAATAATTATGAACAAAGAAAAAATAGAGTGGGTCCACCCTATTAAAACTGGTGCTCTCAGTTGGCCCTAAAACAGGGCTGTACACTTTAATTTTATATGTTCTGAGCGTGCGTTACAGTTCAAATGATGAGTAATCCCAACCAAATATAATGGATAGTTTTCTTGAAAGAAATGTTTATTCACATCTCTTAATTAATCTTTTTATCGAATATTTTACTTCATATTCAATGAGGACAGGCATAAAATACTGGCTACAAATCCTTGTACAATTGCCAATGCATTTCGATTCTCAAAACCTTCATCAGGGCCGTACATTAATTTTCATATGCCCAACAATTAGCTATGTTAAATAGTTTCAAAAACATATGGTGAGCCAAATAATTCAACAGTAATTCAAGATTGAAATGCATAAAAAAACACACATACCGGTTCCATGTATCATCAAAGTGTTCCAACAGTAACGTTGTAGTGGTGAAAAATAGAAGGAAAAGAAAGGAAAATGATTTTTCAAAGTCAATAGTGTGGCTAGCATCAACATTTTCGTATAAACATTAAGGTAATTGAATGTACCTTGTAATTCAAAGGACTCTTCAACTCGAAAATGAAGAATCCAGTCCAAGTAAATGCTCCTATTAACATCACGTAAAGGGTCATCAGAATTCAATAATCTTTTCAACACTCAGTAAATGGAATGTAGAAAGGATGCTTACCATTACTCAGCAGTACAACGCTGCGTGCATGTCAAACGCGTTCCCAGAGGCGCAAGCGCAAATGCAAGCGGCAGTATTTAAATGTTGCCATGGAGACCCAAAGGCGTTGCGCTTGGACACTTACGCCTTGGGTCCCACCTCCGTGCGAGTACGGGAGGCGGGAATGTCGCCATGACAACGTCGTACCAAGATAAATTGAAACTACACCATGCAGCTGCAAACGAGTGCGGAAAGGTTACTGAAATATGAGCATATGCACCTCGGCACTGTTCGAAGTCCTGATCACTAATAATTGTATTGAAAACACAACCTGTATGCTCGTGTTGAACAATATGAGATGAGACGCTGTATGGTGTGGAGCTATGGGTGTAATCTGGTAATCATGACGCAAGTGAAAGCCAATTAGCGGTGGGTGCAGGAATGTAAATGTGAGGGTTGATCTGACGCACATGATTATCACAAGGTGAAAAGCCGGTAAAGGACAAATGTTGATCTTAGGAGATGAAATTAAATAAAACTAGAAGGGACCTGTAACGGGTTGGAATCTATGAATAATCTAAACACATGCTGCTGGTTATCCAGAATGTGCATCAAAGTTGCAATGTATATACTTACAATGGATAATTCGCAAAAACATATATCAACCGTTAATGAACCAACATCAATTGTTAACAATGGTGAACCCATAGAGAGGGGGTGGGGGGGGGGGTTATCCATGGCGACCATGGTCTCAGTCATGATTGTGTCACTAGATACAAAAATAGCGAAACTGGATACAAAAGGGGTCAAACTGTAGTGTCTATTTGTCAACAAAACTAGTAGTGTGTGTTTATGTTCATAGATAACACATAGTTTATTTCTTCATTGATCCCCTTGGGTGTCAGAGAGCTTAGCCGGTCAATACAAAATGTTTCTCGTTGATCGAGTCTCTTTTGGAAATTCTCGTATTTGTTGAGTTTTTGGACCACTTCTAAAATCACAAATCTTATCTGTGCCAAATTGTGATGTTTTTCTTGCCAATGTCTGGCTACCGCTGAAGTAGCTGTATGATTCCTTATGCATGATCGATGTTCGTTCCATCGGATTTTAGCGGTACGTTGTGTCTGACCAACATAGAACAGCCCGCAAGGGCATTTAATTCCATAATCAATGTTCTGTGTGTCGCAAGTGGCATAGTTCTTCAGTTTAATTTTTGCATAAGATATCATACAGCTACTTCAGCAGTATGCATTTCAATCCTGAATTATTGTTGAATTATTTGGCTCACCATATGTTTTTGAAACTATTTAACATGGCTAATTGTTGGGCATATGAAAATTAATGTACGGCCCTGATGAAGGTTTTAATAACCGAAATGCATTGGCAATTGTACAAGAAATTCTAGCCAGTATTTTATGCCTGTCCTCATTGAATATGAAGTAAAATATTTTATAAAAAGATTAAGAGATGTGAATAAACATTTCTTTCAAGAAAACTATCCATTATATTTGGCTGGGATTACTCATCATTTGAACTTTAATGCACGCTCAGAACAAATGGAATTAAAGTGTACAGCCCTGTTTTAGGGCCAACTGAGAGCACCCGTTTTAATAGGGTGGACCCTCTATTTTTTCTTTGTTCAGTATTATATTCTAGTGCTTCTCAGCCTATTCAATTAGCATCATGGAGCAAAGTGATCATTTTCTATCATGTGCTCTGTGCATTGGCTTCTATTTAAATTCAGCCTGCGACTCATAATCATGAGTCCGTCAATGAGTCTCACACCCTTGGCCCTAGTTAAAGTTCAAACCCTTGCCTTAATGTGAACGATGAAATGCGGAGTCTAGATGTTGAAATCCAGAGCCTGCTTTCTTTTTACATAGCACAGTACAAATATAAATATATTTACTTCGCTTACCATATTGTGTGTACATTATACAGTTCATTTCAATCTTTGGCGAGGTATGTTCTGAACTCCCCCACCATATGACTTTAGGTCGGGGCGTACGTGTGAGCTCAGTGATATGTATAGTTCCTCACATTCATTCACCCAAGTTAAGTCTTTCAACCAGTCTTGTGCAGACAGGGGGCATTGGGACGCCTAGTTACTTGAGTTTATACGGCAACCATTGCAAAGGCAACGCCCCGTGGGGCCACAGTGTTGTCGGTAAGGGGGAACGCTTCAGATTTCCCATAGCTCACAGTAAAACCAGAGTACTGGCCAATGTGGGTGATGTCTTCCATGATAGCTTCTAGGTTATCATGGGTATCCCTAATATAAAATAACACATCCTCTGCATACACCAAGATAACCTTCAGTTGTCCAGATATTCAAATGACCCCCTTCCTGTGCCTTTGTCGGATCAAGTCTGCCATCTACTCGATTACCAAGGTGAAAAAGTATAGGCGACTGCGGGCAACCCTGGTGTGTAACACTACCAAGCATAAATGACTTCCTGTGTCATGTTGACCTGTACAGTTGTCGGTCTGGGACAAGTATAATCATTTATTGTACTGAATAAGCTGCTCGCCCAGATAACACTTACGCCGCACCATGAGCAGAAACGACCAGGAGACCATGTCAAATGCTTTTTGTGCGTCTAGGACTACTGCCACCGCTTGAGCAGAGTGTGAGATTTGGAACATGACATTGAATAACTGCCTGAGATTCAGAGACGTGGATCTACCTGGAATGAAGCTGATCTGGTACTGATGAACCAGTGAAGGCATCGGAGGCAAAAGCCGATCTGCAATAGCTTTAGCGAACATTTTAGTATCCACATTCGTAAGGGATAGTGGCCTATAAGAGCCACACTCCTCCCGGGACTTTTTGTTTTATTTACTTATATAGCGCTCTAGAGGTAAAAGGGCGCTTAGGGACATGGTTACAAGTACATTATATACAGTTACATAGTACATTATATGCAGTTTACATAGTATGTTATATACAGTTTGCAGATTACAGATATACGATCTACAGTATCCAGGTCAGGAGCATCATTTAAAGAAGTCTTTTGTCAGGGATGCTAGTTTCTGTCCAGTAACCAGCTGATAACCTGTTTTCTAAAGGATTGAAATGATTCAATGGATTTGAGGTTAAATGGTAGGGTATTCCAGAGTTGTGCGGCAAGGACCGTGAAGCTGGATCCTCCAGCTCTTTTTAGGGAGAATCTGGGCACTGATGGGCATATTGTGTTGCTGGATTAAGTGGATTTCAGGGTGAATTTGTTGGTGAGATAAGGTGGGGCTAGGTGGTTTAAGGCTTTGTATGCAAGACAAATGGTTTTAAAGTCAATTTTTTGTTGGATAGTAAGCCATTTGCATGATATTCTGGTGGTGGCAATATGCTCGCGCCTGGATATGTTTAGGGCTGCTCGCAGTGCATCATTTTGGAGCACCTGAAGTTTTTTTATTATGGATTGGTTTGCGCCTAGGTAGAGACTATTACAGTAGTCCAGTTTGGATATTATAAGAGCCTTGGCTAGCGTAAGGCAGCTATTTGTGGATAGGAACGGTCTGCATGCCCTGATCAGCTTACCTGTGTAGGCTGTGGCAGAGACAGTCATGTTAACTTGTTTGGAGAGGTTAATGTTGGCATCAAGGTAAAAATCAAGAGTTTTCACACTTTTGACAATGGGGATGATATTGCCATTGATGATAAAACTGTTGTAGTTGGGGCTAGGTTTCAGCAAGTTATTGGGTGTGCCGACAAGGAGAAGCTTAGTTTTCTCATCATTAAGGCCTAGGCCATGTGTGGCCATCCATGCCTGAATGATGGAGAAAATTTCGTTGATCCAGGTGAGGTTGGCGTTGTAGTTACCAGAGAGGGTAAGGAGTATCTGGGTGTCATCTGTGTAATTAGTGTCGGTGACACCCAGATGGTCCAGTTTGTCAAAGAGTGGCTTTGTAAATCTGTTACACAAAGTGGGAGAAACGCAGGAACCTTGTGGGACCTTACAGGTGATAGGGATGGGGTCTGTTGCGGCTACTGGTGAGAAAACCTTCAAAGTTCTGTTAGCCAAGAAGGATTGTATCCACATGATGACAGAAAAGGAGAAATGAGCTGCAGAGGATGGGTGGTTACAGAGGATTTTGGGATTGACCAAATCGAACCCCGCTGAGAGGTCTAAGAGGAGTAGGATGGAGACTTACCTTTGTTTTTAATTTCATCAATCTGGCTTTTAAGGTCGACAAGGGCAGTTTCTGTTCCATGTTGAGGTCTAAAGCCAGATTGATGTATTTCTAACAGTTGGTTAGTCTCTAGGTAAACCAGAATTTGCAGGTAGGCAATTCTTTCGAGTTTTTAGGTAGGAATGGGACCGTGGTGATAGGTCTGTAATTAGTAGGTATGGCAGGGTCTAAGGTTTGTTTTTTTAGAAGGGGGAGAACCCTAGATTGTTTCAGGTTGCTGGGGACAAGGTTAGTGGAGAAAGACAAGTTTATAAGTTTAGTGATGAAAGGGGATAGGTCTCTGGCTGCGTCTTTTATGATCTGGGCAGGTTAGCTGTCCCCTTTGCAGTTGGAAGGTTTTAACGAAGCTATAATTTTTTGTACTTCTGGTATCGTTACCTTTTTTAATGTAAAGCCTAGATTAGAGTCAGTGGATAGCGGTGTACTTGGGTTAGTAGGCTTGCTACTAGTGAGTTGATGTCGTTTATCTTCTATTTTAGTTTGGAGCCCAGCAATTTTGTTGGCAAGGGCGTTCTGGATGCTGGTGCACCAAGTTTTATCTTTTGTACAAGTATCTGTTGGAGGGTTAGGGTTTTCTAATTCCTTGAGTGTAGTGAAAAGCTCTTTGGTGCAGGAAGCCTGCCTGATTGATCCTGACGTTATAGGATTCTTTTGTGGTGTGAATAATCTCTTTTTTATAGAGTGAGGAGATATTTGTCAAATTGGATTTGTTTTCAGCAGATGGAGTTGTTTTCCATAGTATTTCGAGCTTAGCTTTTTTTTTCTCCGTGTTTTGAGTTTGGGGGTGTACCAGGAGTTCAAATGAGCTCTAGGTTTTTCTTTGCGCAATTTCATTGGGGCGATGGTATCTATGGCACTGGCCATAGAATCGTTATAAGGTTTGACAAATAGATTAAGGTTGGCAGTAACAGGGAGTGCGTTGAGGGTGGGCAGGACCAGAGGTAATAGTGCCTCGGCCCTAATGTTGCGCTTGTTCCTGGTCGAGCAGGCTGGTGCAGTAGGACATTTTTTTGGGGGTTGGATTAGGATATTAATCTCTAAGGGAACAAGGTAGTGGTCAGTCCATGCGAGACATTGGGGGGCTTTTCAGGTGATATTGCAATTGAGGACTGCAACCCAGTCGATAATCCTACCCTTCTGATGAGTAGGATGAGAACTGAGTTGTATGAAGCCATGCTCTGCTAGGGCATAGGCTAGGGAGGAGGCGGGAGAGTTGTTAGGATCATTATATCCAAGGTTAAAATCTCCAAGGATAATTTGAGCGGAGGGCTTAGAGTTCTCAGCTATAAGAGAGGTGATGACTTCCTCGAAGGCACCCGACTGGCCTAAGGGTCTGTATATTAAGTGAATGGCGATAGTGCTCTTGGGAGAGGTTTGCAGCTTAATTGTAAGATGCTCACTTGATTTTAGTACAGGGGAGGTGACTGCCCTGAGGTCTAAGGAGGATTTAAAAATAATGGCTAATCCTCCTCTGCTAGCATTGGGTCTTTCGGCTCTGAGGATGGAATATTCATCAGGAATAGCTAATGTTAGGTGTGGTCCTGCTGCTTTATGTAGCCAGGTTTCCGTTATGGCCTGGAAGTCAAGATCGTTAGTTAGGATGATGTCAGCGATTTCTGTGGGTTGGGCGACAAGGGATCTGACATTTAGTACAGCTCCTTTTTGGGGGGAGGGAGGGTAGCTTAGGTTTGGTGGAATTTATGTCATTGATGTTAGTCTTAATTTGGGGTTTAGTAGGATGCATACTAATCGTGGTAGAAAGTCTCATACCTAGTCTGCTTTTGCGGGTTATAAGGTTGGGATTAACTGTGAGGGTGTTGCCTAGGGGCTTGGTAGTAAGGTGTTTTGGTCTATCTTTAGTATTGTTAGGCTGGATACTTGGAATGGCGTTCCCTGTCAGGCATAGGACACTGGGTCTGGGGTGCCACAGGGTTCTGTCAGAGAGTATTGGCATGTGTGGCAGGTGGGTGGCCGATGTCTGTGGTAGAAAGATATTGATATTGATGGTGATTGTGTGGGAAGGGTGGAATGGTCGGTAGGAAGGGTGTAGGGTAGGGTGGGGGGGGGGGGGTGGAGTGTCTTGGGCATCCAAGTTTAGCAAGGCCGTTACTGAAACCTGTGGAGCTATTACCACTGAAGGGAACAGTATCTTGCATGATACAGAAGGGAAACATGAGTGACCCAGGTGAGCATTGCAATGGCTGCAATATGGTCTGGGTGGTAGTACTAGGATAGGCAAAAACAGTCTAGGCTATGTATACATGGATGGGCAAAGTCAGCTTAAGCTAGAGACTCACCGATGGGCACATTTGGTCATAGCTAGAAGCTCACCGATAAGCAATTCAGCTATGGCTAGGGTACAGTCCAAGAAGGTTCATAGATGGGTAGATTCGAATTTAACAAGAGGCTCACAAAATGTGCAAGGTCAATTGCAGCTAAAAGTACACAAATGGGCAGATTCGATTTTAGCAGAAGGCTCACAAAATGTGCAGAATCAATTATAGCTAAGGGTTCACAAGTAGCCAAATTGCATTTAGCACAAGGCTCACAGAAAGCACAGGTCAATGGTAGCTAAAAGTACACAAATGGGCAAATTCGAATTAGCAGAAAGTCTTAAAAATATGAAGAATCAGTTATAGTTAAATGATCACAAGTGGCTCGGTACAAAGGTAGTCAGAGTGATATATGCAAGATAAGCAGGAAGTGTATTTATGTGCGGAGTGGGCCCAGCATATGCTCTGAGATAAATACCGGCGATCATTCAAGTATGCCTGGGACCTCGTGGTCTACAGTTGTGGCAGCTGCACTTCGCGTGCCGAAAAGATGCCTTAATAACGCTTTGTGGCGGTGGTAGAGGTGCAAAATGCACTGGTACATGCTGTAATGGGAGTGCAGACAAGGTTCAGTATGGATGCGTATGGATCGGCAAATATGACAACCTGGTCACTATGTGGTGAACCAAATATGGCAAAGTACTTACAAGTTGCAAGACAGCTGGTTTGTAAGTGCAGGGGACCTGGCCGACGAAGCGTGTTCAGAGACACACTATTAACGTGAACGCCGTTTGGAAGAGGGTCCGTTTGCAAGAGAGCAGGATTCCTGGCAGGCGGCAGGGTCCGGCAAGGGACAGGCATGGACAGGCGCTGTACCTTAGTTTTGTGCCTTCGTTTTGGACTGGCTTTGCCTTCCGGCGATTTAGGATTGGGTTCTTGGCCAGTGGAGCGCCCAATCAGCTGGTGGGGCAGGCTGCTGGCAGGCAGTGCAGCAATCAATTACACAAAAATGATGGTGGCCATCTTGGAACGGATGGAACCCTTGTGGTTCTCTATGGCGGCGAGCAGGGACAGAGGCATTTCCCTATGTAGCTGCTTTCTAACAGGATTCTGTGGCCAACGTAGCTATAGCGCTACTTGTGCAGGCATTCTTGTCATTTTCTTCCGATGCGCGGATAATGCCCGAAAATGGGCATGAAAATGGTGGTGGCCCTTGGGCTTACCTGCAGAGCAGGCAAGTGTAGTTGGTACTGCTCCTGCAGTGCGGTGCGGACTTGGCAGGCTTCAATAGAACTATAATAGTGGCCTTCCAGAGCATCTCTGGGGGGAGCTCTGTCGGCAACGATTCCTTCCACACTTTCAGCAGGTAGGGAGCTCGAAGCACTCCATATTCAATATAGAACTCTGCTGTCAACCCATCTGGGCCTGTGGATGTATTTCTTGGTAGGTCTCTGATAACCTGTAAGTCATTCTGTTGTGAAGGGAGTGTTTATCTGCTCCCTGGCACTGTCGGAGAGTAGCAACATAGTGATAGCCTCCAAAAGGGCCTGTAGGCCATCATTCTTGTTTTGGTCTTGTGCCCTATGCAGTATTTTGTAAAATTGCGCAAAGATGTTGATACCCTGGTCGGAGTACTGCATCTGTCGGAACTCCTTACGCACTCCTAATCTATAGTTCGACCCTCTTTCCATCCGGAACAAACTGGCCAGCATCCTACTGGCCGCTGCTCTTCTCCATATCGTCTAGCCGAGGTTGGTTTGGCAGAATATTTCACTTCACGGTTTTAATGTCAGCCAGCAAGGCCCGGGTGGGTGCAAATGCAGATTATCTTTCCAAGGCTTGAAGTGTACCCTCACTAAGCGCTATGTTGCTGCGAATAGCTTTGAGCAAGCCAAATTCTCTAGACATGGCCATCCCTCTAGCTGTCTGACCTAGTAGACAGTTTAAAAAACATATGTTACACTTATGTATAGGTGTTATGACGTTAGGTGACACTGTGTTGTCGGCCTATGCCTGGCAGAGGTATATGCCCTTTTATTACACATCCTTCCTCGAAGGAGATTGTGGTGGATATTAGCACCTTACTGCATGTTGCACTTTAAGAGGTCCTTCTGTGTATTTATGCATATTGTGATGTTTTTTTGAAATTTCTGTTGTGTGATGTGTTGCTAATGAAATGTAAGCCAGCTATGGCAGCTCTTAAATAAAAAGTTTGAATACAAATAATTTTGGTATTCAAATGACATCCTCATTTTACTTTGTACAATATTTAGTTCCATTAGCCCTTTGAATAAGGTATTAGGGGCTTCCCTACCCATTAGTTTTTGCAGCCCCCTGATGAATACCTTAAACATCTGCCAGTGTGCCCTGCGTTACTACACTGTTGTTGTTAGTTCATAAAAAGTTGCGGATATCATCTTCTATGCTGGTACGGAACAATAGGTCCTGCAGGGAAAAGACTTAAATCACCACTTTTCACGGTCCCAGCTGGTCGCACCCCCCCTCAGGGAGAGTACTACAGGCGAGTGATCCGAGTGTGTGTGATGAAGTATATCTGCCTGAACTGTCTGTCCTACTAGACACTCTGAGATTAAAAATGTCTATTCTAAGAGGACATATCGTGCATGGATGAATAATAAGGGAACCCCCGGGCAGTCAGTTATAAGGTTCGCCATATGTCGCATAAGTTAAGGTCGTGCATGTGATGGAAGATACAACAGGCTGCTTTCGATAGTGGTGTCTGGGCGCTCTACTCGTGAAATCTAGGTCTAAATCCAAAAGGGTATTCATATCCCCACCCCATATGATTTGGCGTCAGCGGGTAGGTCATCGGGACCTCAGCTATTCCCACATGGAACGTATTGTCTACCAGGATGGGCCCATACGAATTCACCAGCAGCACTTCCTTGCCCAACAGCTTGCAGTGCACTACCATATAGCGACCATCCAGGTCTATATGTGAGTGCAGGCACTCGAACTTGACACTCGTATGAATTAGGGTCAAGAAACTGTTTCCGTTTTGAATTCTTGTATTTTTAACTTTGCACACAGCATCTTACAATGCAGTGCAGCAGGGATACTTTTGTATCAACCTATGTTTTTACACAGATAATTTCTGGTTTCTTTTATATGTGCCTAAAGACAAGCTGGTGGCAGCAGTTACATTTTTGCAATGTTTCCGTTATTTTTGGTGTGTGAATTTGTGTTGACTGCGTATGGCTACTAAACGTAGCTAGTACCCTAAAATGGCTGTGCCATAAGATTTTTTGCTTTTTCTTGCACTCACGTCAGGAAAATCCTTATAAGGTCATGCACTTGACGAGAAAGCTTCTGCTTTTGCGTACTAATGTGCGTGTGTGTGGTGCGGGTGGGTGGGTGTGTGTGTGTGTGTGTGGGGGTGGCGCGGGGGTGTGTGTGTGTGTGTGTGTGTGTGGGTAGGTGGTGCGGGTGGGTGGGTGGATCCCATGTGTGGCACCCAGGAAGAGGGCTTGGACTCTGTAGTCCCAGTCCACACCCCTGGTGCCAGAAAGTCTGCTTTTGGGGCGGACGACCTCTACAGCCATTCTTCAGATCTACATTGCAGCCAAGAATCCCTCAAAGAAGAGCAGACCGCTGAGACCCAAAGACGAGCCATGAAGTGGCCCAGCAGCCCTTCCTGTGTTCGGCCCATTGAAGCCCTGCTCCTCTGCCTGATCTCTGAAAATCTTGAGCAGCGATTAAACCTTTAGTCTAGTGAGACCAACTAGTCTCAACGCCTTCTATAGGGTCCTGCCCATCAGAGCTTTCTGAAGTGTCCTTGGACTGCACAGTATTCTGGCTAGCTCTCGAGGGCTACCTCGCCAGATCCCTCGCCGTTCGTTCAGAGTTGAAGTCTGGAACTTTGTTAGTCGCCAACTTGTGCCACAAGCCGCCTTCCTCCTGAATTTTAACTTCCCACCTGAAGGGAGCCCGTCCTGGAGAAGCTGCTCTGACCGGCACTGGAAGGACGCCTGTAGTCGCTTGCAAACGGTGATCGTAGCTGGAACCAGTCTCCCTCCATCCTGTGAAGTGTCCTAAGGAGGCCGGCATAACTGCATTCTACATTTCTTCACTGACTGGTTGCATCTTGCATTTCCATTCAACCAGAAGAATCCTTGAACCTGCAACTCCTAGGCACCTCTCACTGGAACAGTGAGCACCCAGTGACCCTCACCCCACCCCCTCCCCCCAACCCTCCCCAGATGATCCACAAAGACATCTGGGAAAATCGGAGTCGGGGGTTAAGTAAGCCTCAGTGTGCCTGTCCACCCTGTTCTCCATAGGATAACTTTGGGAGCAAGTCCCTTTGTCTTCTACCTCCATTCACATTTGTTTGTCGCCCCTGGGTTGGGTATCCTGCCCCTGGGTCAGCCTTGGGTCTGGAAGAAAGGAGAAAACTTGGGTTTCCTTTGGTAAATTGTTGCATAACTTTGGAATAAGTGTGCATCCTTTCTAAAGAGACTGGTAAGAAACACTGTGGGCTTCATTACAAGTTTGCCGGTAAACTCACCGGCACCCTTGTCTCCGGATGGGCAAACTATGAGACTGCCTGCCGGAGCCGCAGTACCCGACAGGTCTGGCCATGGTAGGCAGACTCACGGGAGCACTGGCACCATTACGAACAGTGCCGGTGCTCCCGTGTCTCCACTCCCATAGAGTTCCAGAGGACTCTGAGAATGGGGATTAACAAACATACCGGCGGCTGACTTCCTGGCCGCCGGACTCGTAATGAACCGGTGGCACCGAGAGGTCCTGCGCCTGTAAATCATTCCGAGTCCGGCTGCAACCCACTTGTAGCACCGGCAGGTTTAACGCCAGACTCGGAATGAAGCCCTATGACCTTTGGGCACAGGACCCCATGCATCATTGGGCTTGGTCTTGGTCAAGTTAGAATGTTGTTCTTGTGATTGGTTCCCATCATTTACTGCATATAACTAGCCTGCTTTGCTTGGTGAAGTTATTTGATGTTTATTAAGTGAACCTATGGTGATTTGTATATATTTTTATTATAGATTGTTGTGTGATAATAATACCTGCTAGATTAAATTTTCAGTGAATTCATAAGGCCTAAAATAAATAACTGTATTTTTATAACCGGCTGTCTAAATTGAATTATTTTTTGTGTGGGCTCATTGAGGGCCCCTGACCTTGCTCACTCTCCTAAGACTCGGCCTTGACTGCACATCCACGTACCTTGATTGAGTTTTGGCTATCTTCTCAGATCTCCCTGTTCATCCTAGCTAGGGTGACCTACTAAAATCTGTCCACCAGCCCATATTCTAGAAATACCTCTTCACAGACTCTGCTCCTCAAATATAAGGGCTACTTCCCCTAGTGAGTCCCTGTCCCTAATTTACACCATGTGACTGTCCCTTGCCCTTAGACTGGCACTTAGTGAATCCTCACTCTATCGCCCCAAAACCACCATCTATTAGCCTGGTGAGGCATCTGCCCCATTTGTCACCCCCCTAGAGCTCCCAAAAATAAGGCAGGGGTCTTTTTCACAGTTCCTACATACTTATTTGTTTCTGTTTTTAATCATGATTCGTGGCTAAATAAATTGATCTATATTTCTTACAGTATATTGTTTGTCATGCGTTTATTGTTAGGAAAGTTTCTCTTTTTGCTGCTTTCCCTCCATGGGTATCAATGGGACCACAACATTTTGCTATTATTGGTTACCTGTTATGACATTTGGATCCAATTGAAGCCTTTTTCTAAACTTGCCTGGCTAAGCTCATCTGTTTTTGGAGGCACCAACCCTGTGACTATCAGTGCAGGCTAACTCTGGTTTAGTTTTCTTTCCAACTTAATGCTTACTTGACTAATATGTCCAGGATGGGTTGTTGGCAGTGGATACGCTTTTACCATTTTTGTTATTTTCTCGTGCACTTTTGCTTTTTGCCACTTAATGCCTAATAGAGTACTATATACTCTAAAATCGCTGTACCCCAAGATTTTTCCCTGTCCTTTGGCCTGTATATCATTTTTTTAACCATAGTAAATTACTAAATGACTACAAAGTTACTTCATGGGGAAGTAAAAACATACATATGTATTGAGGAGTCAGGGGCATTGGATGTGTGGGACGGTGAAAGTGGGTTTATGGGCGGCCACCCACATTTAATAAATACGTTTGAAGTGAAATACCACAAAGTAATTCACTTTTATTAAACATGGTAGAACCCTCCGGCCATCTTGTTGCGTGTCCTCCTTCCTGCTCTCACAGGGCCGGATTTCCATATATGTTAACCCATTTCCCAGGGAAAGCTGCAGCTTTCACAGGAAAAGGGCTAGTGTGTTTTTATGGGTGAATTTGGTGGTTGAGAAGGTCTCGTCTGTCATGACCGCTGCCTCCAAAGAGTCCGATCCAGCCCAACATCCTTGGAAGCAGGGTCACAACTTCCATTCCAGGCACCAGTCGGTCCCCACAGGGGCCTCTTGGACCTTGTCCTGGCGCCAGTGGCGCCAGGCTCATAAGGGAACCCAGTCCCGGCACAGGAAGCGCCGGGCTCATATTGAGAGGAATGGTGCTTGGGTGGACCTACCTGCTGCAGACCATGCTGCTCACTTACCTGTAGGATGATATCCTCATCCATTCCTGGCTGGAACTACTTTACCTTCTGGGTGTGGCCAGCACCGCTCCCTGGGACTGGATACTGGAACTGTTCTGGAAGCTGGAACTTCTTTCTTGCCTGGGCCACACCCGATCAGTGCAACGTGCTTCGCGTTATTCTGCACTAGCAGCAGGACGCTCACCGTGTCAGCTCCAGAGAATCTTCAGCTTCTGCATCTGTGAACAAGAAATCTTCAGTCTTACCTCCCGGAAAACCAGTCTTCAGCAGCGTCTGAAAGAGAACAAGGACACCAGGTTAGGACAAGGCAAAACCAGCGCTGCACTTGCCTCGTCCATCGGTGCATTCCGAGGCCGCATACCGCACTCTTCATACTCCGGCAACCCTGCGGAAACAAAGAACATTGATTAGTGAACCTCTGTGATAATTTTGCTTACCTGTGCCACGTACGCCTCGATCTCCGCCAAGCGCTGTTAAACCGCACCTGCAAAAACAAGAAGGACATCATTAGGGGCACTGTACGCCATCACTACTCACGTGCCTTCTAGCTGTAATCTGCTTGCCCATACTCCGGCACGTACCTCGGCGTCCATCTCCAACGCCGGCTGCTACGGCTACCTGAAAAAGGGAAAAGAGACATTAAGAAGTGCATTTAACTTCGAATAACATTCTTTTGCTTACGTGCCTTCACGAGCTCCGGCATTCTTCTCGCTTACCTTATCTGCATACCGGACCTGCAAAGGCAAGAGACATTTAAGTGGACATATAAATCTCCATATTCAAGCAATTACCGTTCGTGCGGCTAACGACGGCCTTGCTCCCCGACTTCATCCTCTGCAATCAAGAGGCTGGGCTATTAACCAGTGAAGCAACTGGCATTAACGCCCCTGCACAGACGCAGGATGGAGAGCTCCGCTTTCACCTATCTAAGGTGAGCACATTCAGCCTACGAATAACGTGGGGAGTCCAGAAAGGGGAAAGTCAGATTGGCCAATCAGACATACATTAACCCCTTGTTCTCCTACTTGCAGACACCTCACCCTTCAGGTCAAAATTACGGTGAGGAGAGGGCCCATCCAGGGTGTTACCAGAGGCCTGCGCGTGACCCTAGAAGACACTGAAATCTCCCAGCCCGGACCTGAGCCTCCGAGGGATTCAGGTGAGCTTTACAGAACGCGAAGCCTACCGCACATTTCCCACCCATGCGCAATGGAAACCTCGGACACAGATCAATTGGCCCAATTGCTTGGGGCACTGAGAGCTGAAGTACAGGCATCCCGCCAAGAGACAAATGCTTTACGAAGGGAGTTGATCGTTTCCAAAGAGCGAACGGATGATCTGGCCAGACAGTTGTTACAAACACAAGCGGGACAGGCGCCTCTGCCTGCCTCGGGAGGGAGCTACACTCCTACAACCTCAAATAATCCGGTGCAGATTAATCTGCCAGGGAATGTGCCTTTGGCCCCGCCCGAACGTTTTTCAGGTGATCCAAAACGGTTTGCAGTATTCATCAATCAATGCCGCTTGCACTTTCTGTGTAGACCCGCCGCATTCCCAACTGACCAAACCAAAGTAGCGTTCGTACTTTCCTATCTTAGCGGTAGTGCTGCAGATTGGTCCATTCCTCTTGTGACACAGGATGATCCGATCCTCCATAACTTTCAAGATTTCCAGACCAGTATGGAAAAGTTGTTCGCAAGACACTCACAGGGGCAGGCCTTGGACAATGATCTCCTGGCATACATAGCATCTTTTAACAGACTGGTGGTTGAGACTAGGTGGCCCGAGGATAAGAGAATCACGCTTTTCTACAGTGGGCTGCGTGGAGAACTTAAAGATGTCTTAGCACAGGTGGTGAATCCTCCGCAAGATTGTTCCGATTTATATCGACCTAGTAGTCCAATTAGATCACCGGCTACAGAACAGGAAGACCGATCGTTCCAGATTTGAAACCCAAATATTTTCAAGACCTCAGAGCTCCGCTAAAGGAAAAGATTCCGTGGAGCCCATGCAGATAGGGGTTGTAAAAGGACCATTAACCCAAAAGGAACGGGAAAGGAGAAGACAATTACAGCTGTGCCTCTACTGTGGGAATTCCGGACATTTCCTTCGTGATTGTTCAGTGAAACCGGTCAAGAAGGCTGTAGGAGCTTCCGATAAGAATGCTGGAAAACTAGAATCGGGAAACGACCTCGCCCGACAAGTGTAGAGGTCCGCTTGCCGAGCGTTAAAACCAGTTCCTTGACCTCGCATTTGGTAATGCCTATGGTCCTCATAAGTCCAGATCGACCAGATCGCATGCATGCTATTAAAGCATAAATTGATAGCGGAGCGATCGGTAACTATGTAGATCAAGATATGGCAACCAGGATGAATCTTCCTCTATGTTCTAAGATGGTTAAAGACGTAATCACTACAGTGGATGGTACAGAAATAGCTTCCGGACCGTTTTCTCACACCACCATGGAAGTGACGTTGCTATGCCAAGATGGACATCGGGAGAAGATCGTGTTTGATGTAATCAAGGCCCCGCAGTTTCAAGTAATCCTGGGAATTCCTTGGTTGGAAAAGCACAATCCTCAGACTGGCGAGCCAAGGTAATCCGGTTTCCAGAATGCGCCCAAACTTGCTATCCTCGACCCGATATCAGGCTAGCAGCCATCGCTTCCGAGAGCCCCCAATTGCCTCCAGAATACCAAGAGTTCTGCGACGTCTTCCAGAAAGATCAGGCCAACACCTTGCCCCCGCATCGGTCATACGACTGCCAGATCGACCTAATACCTGGATCTACTCCTCCGTGCAGTAGAATATATGCTCTCAATGAGCCAGAAAATCTCCATCTCAGGCAATACTTGGACCAGTATCTGGCTAACGGATTCATTCATCCCTCGAAATCTCCAGTTTCTTCAGCTTTGTTCTTCGTTCCGAAAAAAGGTGACCTGAGAACATGTATCGACTATCGCGCCCTGAACCGGATTACAGTCAAAAACAGATATCCTTTGCCTCTGATTCCCAAATTATTGGACCAAGTTAAAGGTGCCTGCATATACACCAAGCTAGATCTCAGAGGAGCTTACCACTTGGTACGCATTAAGGAGGGTGACGAATGGAAGACGGCCTTTCGCACTAAATACGGATTGTTTGAGTATCAAGTAATGCCCTTTGGACTATGTAACGCTCCGGCCGTCTTCCAGTTCTTTATGAATGACGTTTTCCGAGAACTTATTGATGTATGCGTAATTGTTTATATCGATGACATCCTGGTATACTCATCCTCAGAAGCTGATCACCGAAGACATGTCACAGCGGTTCTACAGAGACTTCGCCAACACCGTTTGTTTGCTAAATTGGAAAAGTGTACTTTTCATGTAAAGGAAGTCGAATTCTTGGGGTTCATCTTGTCACCCAATGGAGTTCACATGGACTCAAGAAAGGTGGACGCTATCACCAAATGGCCGTCCACAACTTCCGTGAAAGGAGTACAGAGCATGTTGGGCTTCGCTAATTTTTACCGGAGATTCATTCCAGAATTCTCTCGAGTAGTTCAACCCATCACGGCCCTTCTGAAAAAGAATAAAAAATTCGAGTGGACTCCAGAGGCCGAACAAGCCTTCCAAGAATTGAAAGCCAAATTTATCTCTGCTCCAGTTTTAAAGCATCCTCGTCCACAACTTCCTTATATCGTCGAGACAGACGCATCCAGCCTAGCAATGGGGGCTGTGCTATCACAAAGAGATCCCGAAACACACCAATTACACCCTTTGGCATTTTGGTCCCGCAAATTTTCGGCCCCCGAAATCAACTATACAATTACGGACAAAGAACTTCTGGCAATTAAGTCCGCCTTTAAGGCCTGGCGGCATTATCTCCTGGGAGCCCGCACACTGTCACTGTAATCACTGATCATCGTAACCTCCAGTATCTGAAGTCAGCCAAGGCCCAATCTTCGAGACAACTCCGCTGGGCATTATTCTTCGCGGAATTTGATTTTGTGATCACGTATCGGCCAGGCAATAAGAACGGAAAAGCAGATGCCCTTTCCCGAATAGGGGTAGACGAACACACAGCTAATCCAGAGCCGGTACCAATAATCCCCGAACAAAGGATACTGGGAGTAATCAACACGCTATCCCTTGAAGATATCGAAGCGAAAGTCAGTCAACTAATAACTCCTGAAGATTCATTGAATTAGCAACTGAAAGGAAAAGATTTTACAATAGATCAGAATCTATTGTATTTCCAAGGAAGAATATATTTGCCATGTGTTGACTTACAGAAGCAGGTCCTCACCTGCTACCATGATTCTCTAATAGAAGGACATCCGGGAGTTGCCAAAACCTTGGAGAAAATCAAAAGACATTATTGGAGGAAAGATATTAAAGATTTTGTGGCTTCTTGCGGCATCTGCGCACAAAACAAGAGTCAGAAGGAAAGACCAGCAGGTCTGCTACATCCAATAGACGTTCCACCATGCCCTTGGCATACTCTCTCAATGGATTTTATCACAGATTTACCCCCCTGCTCCGGATACAACACAATTCTAGTAATCGTGGACCTTTTTTCAAAAATGGCTCATTTTATTCCACTGAAAGGTTTACCCAAAGCTCCCGTTTTGGCCCGAGAATTCCTTGAAAACATTGTCCGGTTGCACGGTTTCCCTTCAGTGTTAATCTCCGATTGAGGGAGCCAATTTATTTCCCATTTTTGGCGAAGTTGTTGTCGTTTAGCGCAAATTGATGTACGACTTTCCACCAGCCATCCCCCCCAAACTGACGGGCAGACTGAGAGGACTAACCAAACTCTGGAACAATATCTACGCTGCATGTTGCAACAATCGGAGGGCACTTGGAAGGATGTCCTTTGGATTGCTGAATACGCCTACAACAATTCAATCCATTCAGGAACTGGAAAAACCCCTTTTTTTCTGCTGTATGGGATTCATCCTCAAACCTCTAATTTGGATCCACCTCAAGCTCTCCGAACGCCCGCTGTAGACCATCTGCATGCGACAATAACTCAAGCATTTAAGGAAGCCACAGCCCACCTTCAACGAGCCAAGGAAATGTATAAGAAAGGAGCGGATCAACATCGAAAAGAGGCCCCTCAATACCAAGTAGGAGATCAAATCTGGCTGTCCACTAAGCATTTATCCCTAAAAGGACCACGCACCTTCAACCCAAGGTGTTTAGGACCCTACACGATCACGGCTGTGATAAATCCGGTGGCTGTGAAATTGGAACTACCTACTCGGATGAAGATACATCCCGTTTTCCATGTTTCTCTCCTAAAACCTATGCAACCCGGAACCCGTTTGACTAGACCTCCAGAGCCAATCCAGGTTGATGGAGAACTCGAATTTGAAATTCGAAACATCTTGGATTCCAAAATTTCCAAATCGAAACTGTACTACCTGATTGATTGGAAGGGATTTGGCCCCCAGGAGAGATCTTGGGAGCCTTCAGAATATGTCCATGCACCTCGTCTAGTCAGGAAGTTTCATCGGACTTTTCCCAACAAGCCAAAGCCTCCGGAGAAGACAAGCTTGGGAGGGGCCTTGAGGGGGGGTGCTGTCATGACCGCTGCCTCCAAAGAGTCAGATCCAGCCCAACATCCTTGGAAGCAGGGTCACAACTTCCATTCCAGGCACAATTCGGTCCCCACAGGGGCCTTTTGGACCTTGTCCTGGCGCCAGTGGCGCCAGGCTCATAAGGGAACCCAGTCCCGGCACAGGAAGCGCCGGGCTCATATTGAGAGGAATGGTGCTTGGGTGGACCTACCTGCTGCAGACCATGCTGCTCACTTACCTGTAGGATGATATCCTCATCCATTCCTGGCTGGAACTACTTTACCTTCTGGGTGTGGCCAGCACCACTCCCTGGGACTGGGTACTGGAACTGTTCTGGAAGCTGGAACTTCTTTCTTGCCTGGGCGAGGCTGTGGAAGGAGACACCTAAGCACTCCAGTGGCCTATTTAAACCACACCCGATCAGTGCAACGTGCTTCGCGTTATTCTGCACTAGCAGCAGGACGCTCACCGTGTCAGCTCCAGAGAATCTTCAGCTTCTGCATCTGTGAACAAGAAATCTTCAGTCTTACCTCCCGGAAAACCAGTCTTCAGCAGCGTCTGAAAGAGAACAAGGACACCAGGTTAGGACAAGGCAAAACCAGCGCTGCACTTGCCTCGTCCATCGGTGCATTCCGAGGCCGCGTACCGCACTCTTCATACTCCGGCAACCCTGCGGAAACAAAGAACATTGGTTAGTGAACCTCCGTGATAATTTTGCTTACCTGTGCCACGTACGCCTCGATCTCTGCCAAGCGCTGTTTAACCGCACCTGCAAAAACAAGGAGGACATCATTAGGGGCACAGTACGCCATCACTACTCACGTGCCTTCTAGCTGTAATCTTCTTGCCCATACTCCGGCACGTACCTCGGCGTCCATCTCCAACGCCGGCTGCTACGGCTACCTGAAATAGGGAAAAGAGACATTAAGAAGTGCATTTAACTTCGAATAACATTCTTTTGCTTACGTGCCTTCACGAGCTCCGGCATTCTTCTCGCTTACCTTATCTGCATACCGGACCTGCAAAGGCAAGAGACATTTAAGTGGACATATAAATAAAACTCCATATTCAAGCAATTACCGTTCGTGCGGCTAACGACAGCCTTGCTCCCCGACTTCATCCTCTGCAATCAAGAGGCTGGGCTATTAACCAGTGAAGCAACTGGCATTAGCGCCCCTGCACAGACGCAGGATGGAGAGCTCCGCTTTCACCTATCTAAGGTGAGCACATTCAGCCTACGAATAACGTGGGAAGTCCAGAAAGGGGAAAGTCAGATTGGCCAATCAGACGTACATTAACCCCTTGTTCTCCTACTTGCAGACACCTCACCCTCCAGGTCAAAATTACGGTGAGGAGAGGGCCCATCCAGGGTGTTACCAGAGGCCTGCGCGTGACCCTAGAAGACACTGAAATCTCCCAGCCCGGACCTGCACCTCCGAGGGATTCAGGTGAGCGTTACATCGTCCCAGTCCACTTCGATGCCAAAGGGTGTCTGTTGCCTGGCAGAACTTGTGGCTAGAGTCTGTCCAGGATGGCGTTTGCCATTGTAAATGCTACCAATCCTTTATATTGCTGGCCTTGGGGGTGATTCCAGCTCTGATCCTGGGTTAAAAGGGGACGCTTGCCTCCATTCAGTAGATCGTCGTTGGATGCAAGACCCCTACGGAAAGCATCATCCAGCTGAAGACCTGTAACTAATCATTAGATGCCAACTAGCATTAATGTATTAAACCATCCCGGTGAGGCCCTGCTCCTTTTGATATCTAGAAGGCCTTCATTGGTGCTTTGGCCCCTGGATCAGTAGGAAAAAAGTCTCAACCCCTCCCTAGGAAGCTTTCGGAAGTGTCACAGAACCATTCTGTGCGCTGACCAACTTCTTCCTGGGCTACCTTGCTGCATTGGTCATCGTCCTAAATTGAGCCATGGGACTCCACAGATCCTCAATTTACACTCCCCCTGCAGTTACTGCCCTTCAACATGAAGAAGGGGCCTAGCAGGACAAGCTTCTTTGTTTCTGCCACAAGGGTCGACCTCCGTGGCTTCATCGGAGTGGCCATCGCTGATCGTTGCCTGCATCATGTCCTGGGGTCTTCTGAGGTCGCCGCCGGATTGGTGGACCTTTCTTTAATCCAGTAGAGGCGTCCAGCTCTGATCCATCTGAGCACTGAACCGCCAACTATCCGGACCCAAAATCCGATGCTAAAAATTACCTCTGCACCACAGACCCCTGGACTTCCTTCATTGTACCCAAGCCACAATAAATGGCCCAGAAATTTCAGCAACTTCTACGGTGGTCCTTAAGTAAATTCTGAGTAAAGGGGGTTAGTAAACATTCCTATTTCGACTCCACCTTCCTCCATGGCTAACCGTGATTGGTGGAGTTCTGATCAAGGGTCTTCCCTGAACGTGGTTGGGTTAGGAGATGGTCTGCTAAGAACTTTTCTTCATTTAATTTTCATTCCATTTTTATTGAATTTATATAGCGCTCTTTGCCAAAAGCGCTCATACAAATATGATACTGCAAAACAGTACAATCAAATGAACAATTCAATCCAATTTAAGAACACAAGAGGGTAGAAGAGAAGATTCAGTTATTAGAGAGAGCAGATAAGAAATGAGCTTTGAGATTAGACTGAAAAATTTAGAGAGACTGAGAAGCGTTGACAGGCAGAGGGTGCAAGTTCCAGTGTTTGGCTACAAGAAGGCCAGAAGACCGGAACCGAGATAATGCACATGGAGGCTTAAGAATTGATTCTGGGAACAAAGCGATCGAGTAGGGGACTAGAACAAGACAGTGAAGAAAGGAAAAGAGCAGCAAGACCATGGATAAGGCAATCAAAAGGAAATGATAAAGAAGACGAAGGCTCATGGGGAAGGAGCGGTATAGAAAGTAAAGATGGTGTAATTATAGAACGGTCAGAAAGAGAAGACGAACTGAAGAATTATAGATGGAACAAAGGGGGAAAAAGGTGAGGAGCAGGAAGACCAAGGAGGGGAGATGAACAGTAGTCAATACGAGAGAATACCAGGCAGAAAAGAAGTTTAGTAACATGGAAAGAAAGATAAGGTGAAGCACAAAGAATATTGAACCAGAGCATATGAGCAGTAGCCAAAATATGTAAAGAGAAAGAAAGAGAAGGGTCAAATATTGCACCCAGATTATGAGCAGAAGAATAGAACAGTAGAGGGGAAGGAGGAAATGAAAGACTGGGGATGAAGGGTAGGAGCAATCGTGGTAGCAGGAAAGAAAAGCACCTCAGTATTCGAGGGATTGAGATGAAGAAAGTGAGAGGACATCCAGTTTTTAATTGCAGAATGACAAAGTGTGGTATTCAAAGTGGCATCAAAGGAAGAGGAGAAAAAGAAGATTTGAATGTCTTTCGCATAAAGATGAAAGATTAAGATTAAAGGAAGACATAAGAGCAGAATGCAGGGCAGTACAGAGTGAAAAAAGAAGTGGACCAAGAACAGATCCTTGGGGAACGCCATAGAGAGGAGGATGTGGAGACGTAGCGTGTTCTTGAATTGTTTTCTAATTTTGAGACCCTTACAAACTGCTTTTGCCTATTTGCTAACTCTTGTTCAGGCTTTTCAAAAGACTCATGTGCCTCTTTACGAGGTCAGTGGTAACCCGCTGATGCTACCGACGGGTTGCCACCGACCTCGGAACACCCTTTCTGCCACCTGATATTCCGGTGCCACTGGTATATTACAAGTCTTGGAGGCCCCGTATGTCAGGCGGCGGGAACTGCAACTCCCCATTCCCGTGGAGTCCCACAGGAATCCACTGGAATGGGGACACAGTGGTATTGGCATTGTTGCTACTGGTGCTGCTGCTTCTGTGGAAACCATGCATGCAGGGGCCGGTGCTCCCGGCAGGTCACACCTGCAAGCATACTCGCAGTCTGGTGATCCGAAAAGAGTACCGGTACGTTGCTAACGGCACCCTTATTTCCCAACCACCAGACTTGTAGTGATGCCCATTGTCGCCTGAAGAGAATTGCATTGGGTCCTGTGAATCTAGGGAAGGGTTTGTAAGGTGTAGCCTGGTTTTAATTTTCTTTTAATGGTGTTTTGAACTTCTTTTTTCTACACATATTAGTACTCTGATGGCTATTGACCTTGTTCTTTTTACTCACTTGTTTTGCTTTTTTACGGTATTCTGAAAATTATCGAACGGTATTGTAAAAGTAAAGTGTCAGTGCTCTTAGCAGAGCTCACCAAATTAAATGTGTAAATAATAGTACATGGTTTAATTTATTGTGTTTTAGTTTAAAACAGAACTTTTCACAAAAAAGACATTAAGAAAATACATAATACATAATACATAGACTTTCTACAAAATATTACATGATTTCAGCAAGCTTTTAGATAATACTGGTAGAGCGTTCGTATTTGCATACTCTACAAACAAGCTCACATGAATACGCTCTAAAAACAGTTTGCTGGTAAAGAATTTAAACACTGAAATGCCTTGCTATAAAACTTCACAATCGGTAAAGATCAATTTGAACCACGTTGAAATGGGTATTTAAACAGTAATTCCAGAATTCATCAGTTTTGATGTAATCGTAACGTGGACACACTTTCCCAGGATGTTCATATACAAACAAACCATTTTGGAGCATTCTGTAAAAACATGCTTTGCTGTTTCCAGTTTATCTGGTTGCCTGCACATTCAACAATATCTTTCATCATTACTGAGCTTTAACTTTGTGCCCCTTAGGGCCAGTAACAGTATTTTCACTCTGCGCAAAGCAGAGTCTGGACATTGCAACAAGTACCTTTAGAGGACGTTTAAATATGTGCGCTACATTGGATACATACTTGAAATTCCTCAGCTGAGTCAGAATGTTCTAACCTACGTAATAAAGGGCACGTTGGAGAAGTTTTGGACTTGATAAACCATTCTCCCCGCCTTCTCAGGGCCATACCTTTCAAAGAGTTCCACCCCAACTCTAGCCACAGGTACTCCATAGGTGTGGAGGGGGGTAATCCCAAGACTGACCTCCAATAATAGACCTCTAACGGGTTCAACCATTCATAATCTTTCATGGAGAGGGCATCTAGACCATAAAGAATTGCGGGACAGAAGTATTGCTGATAGAAGATCAGTAATCCATCTAAAGCGTATCCTGCATATGATCGGACAAACCTACCCACCAAGTGAGTGAGATTCTTAGCTTCAGTGTCTTGGAGTCTTGGATTCTGCTGTATTCCGCCTTATGACACATCTCTAAGCCCGAATACATATAACTAGTGTTATAGTTGAGGATGCCTAGGACCGATTGCATGGCTGTTCTATTTACTTGATCGAACATGATCACGTCATCAGCTTACAGCATTGTTTCAATAGCCGCGTCACCAATTTTTGGTGGGTAGTGAGCAACAGCTCTCAGAAAACTGGGCAGATCAGCTAAGTATATATATTCAAGAGCAGGGGAGCCAGCACACAACCTTGCTTGACTCACCTGTTGACCAATACAGAAGACGTACAGAAGACACCCCACACCCACCCACCCACCCACACACACACCCAATCTTCTCATATTTCCCCACAAGATGGCATGATTCACTTGATCGAAGGCGGAGCTAAAAATCAACATATGTGATATACAGTGAAGCTCCTTCCTTTCAACAAGCTCCTCCTCAGATTGTCAAGTAACCTGATGTTGTGAACTGTAGAGGATAGCCAGTCTAAAACTGGTGTGAAATATTGTTTTCATCAACCCATACAGTCAGTGCTTTCAAAACGTAGACAATAGTTTCCCTGAGGCATCGGGCATGGACAGCAGTTGATAGATTTCCAGCATTTAACAATCTCCTTTTTTTAATACCGGAATGAACACCGACTGGCGCCATTACTCTGGGATGCAGTGTCCACCCCAAACCTTTGTAAATAGAACATGTAAAATCCTGGCCCATCTGTCCGATTCTTTCTTAAAAAGAACATTCGCTAGGTCGTTTGGTCCTGGAGCACAGGAACTTTTCAGCATAACTATTGCTAATTTCACATCTTCATGATACATGTTCAAAGACCAGTATTCACTTTCACTAGTGTCCAGGTTCAAGGGGGGGCGGGGCGGGGAAGACACCTTAGAACTGATACATTGGCACAATTTTTCCTCGGCAATGGGATTGATGATATGAACAGAGCGGTCTCCTTTGACATTGCCCAAAAGGTCCCAGATCAAGCGAGTTTGAAGACTCGTAAGTGCTGTCGGCATTCTTTGCCACCCTGTCTTGATAATTGACATTCTGTACCTCTTCACCCAATTTCGATAGTGATTTTGCTTTTTCCTAGTCTTTGTCAATATTTCACTTTTGGAGCAACCAATGGTGTTACTATATCTAATATTCCTGTGTAATTTTGGCTTTGCATCGCGAATTTCGATGTCAAGAGTGCCAGCGTGCTGTTTCCTAGGTGTTAAACATGGTTTAATTTGAACACTTCCCACAGTTTGGGCAAAGTTTTTAAACTGACCTTCAATCTCATCAGCGGTAGAGTGTGAGCCCTCCAACACTGTTTCCCCATAAATCGAGAGTTTGTGTGCATGCTTTTTCAATGTTGGTTTGCATCCATGTTATGCGGTTTCCCGCATTAACCACAACTCTACCCACAGCATACACATCAGCCTCTCTGGCACCGAGATCTCGATTCAAAGCCAAAATAGCATAGTCTCTATACATGGTAGGAATCACTCGTAAATCAGTGACCCGCTCTGTAAAGCGTTGCTACGAAAATAATAATCTAATGAGGCTCTCTTAGATCCACTATGCCAAGTGCTCTTTCCAGGGTTGTCACCAGTCGATCGACCGTTTAATTGCTTCGTATCCCATTCATCCAAGAAACTCGACCACTGTTTTCCCCTTTTATTGCTATGTGTGTGGATGATAACACATCTTGCTGCTACCTTCTCATAGTGCGGAATTAATTGAGTGTTCATATACTGAGCATCAAGGTCACCCCCCCACCCCCCAAATAAAATGTCATTTGTTATAGATTTCACTAAAGATGCCATTATATGGTCAATGTATTCAAATGTCTGCTCCCTGACAAATTTGCTCGGCACAGAATATACATTTATAATTATCTTTTCTTCCTGATCTTTTTGTCTTACTTATATCGCAATTACATTCTGGATTTGCTCATCAGGCATTGCACGTTCTGAATACAACCCTTTTTTAATACCCATCAACAGTCCTCTATAAGCGCATCCTTTATTGCCCTTCTTAGCACTGACACAGTGACAATGGTAACCATCTAAATAAATGGAGTCTCTCTGCCAGGTTTCTTGGAGAAAAATGATGTCTTATTACAACAACAACTCGGGTGAGCCGCTCCTTTAGGTGGAGGTGGGAGTGGTCTTGCATATTGTAACGATTTCAACGACCATAGAGGGCAGGGACCGGAAGAACCCTTTTCCACCCATCCCACCCCCTCTGATCTTCAAACTTGAACGTGGCTGGCGGAATCGGGGTACTTTCTTTATGCACCACCTTTGAGTCCTTTTTAAATTTCGAACAAACTTTTGAAGGTTTGATATTCTTTCTCATCTATTGCATAACCCAGATAATTCAAAGATGACCGATTTGAGCGAATTAAAGAAGTAGTTTTAGGCAGTATACAGTGGATTTACGAGGTACAGCCAGTTAACGGCTCGATAAATACAAAAATCGCAAGATTTTAGAATTCGCGGAGTCAGTATTTTATTAAACAAGCCCAGTAAATCAGAACGATTTTATACATTTCTTTCAAATTAGCAATGGGCTCAGCAGTAATTGTTAAAACTATAGAATCAAGGGAAACTGCTGCTTCATTGTTCGCTCTTTGTGACTCTGCTAAAGTTAGTGCATTTGTAACTGCCCGATTGCCACTATTAATGGCAACCGTCAGAGGTAAATTAACAGGCTCATTCCGGGCATCGTTAATCTATGCGTTTGTTGCTCGAGTGCCTGCATTATTAAGTCAGCAAGCTCTTTCTGGGCAACAGTGTTTTGCCACCGCTGGTTCATTGTCATGTGCTGAGTCTTTGATAAGCCAGCTGGTTAGTGTACCTGCACTTTGTGAAGACCTGCTTTTCTGATGTTGTTCTCTCTTACGTTGCCTTTTCGATCTGTGACGCATCACTGGAGTCATTGTGGAGTTAATGGGCTGCTCAATGGATTCAATGATTGCTGATTGTTTGGCTAATAGCTTTTTCCAGCGTTTCTGCATGAGTCTTTCCTTTCGGGTGGGGTAGTGAATAGAGGAATCAGCTGGTTCGTTTGACGCATTGTCGGCTTGAGTCTTAGAAAGATTAATTACGTCATCAGTTACCGGTTGCTGAATTTCTTCACAGGGTGCACGCGTGAGCAGGCTTTGCAGGGGAGGATGAGACTGATGGTGCTTTGTTTTCACTGTTAATCTGTGACTCTTGTGCCGCCTGCTGTAAGGAGTAAAACATTTTGAGCAGAGAACCGTTAAAATTTCATTCAGCGTTTTGATTATGCCGATTGTGTTGCTCGACAGTAGGACCCAGGATATTTGCCACCCTTGCTTGAACAATGGGAGGTGCCTCATTCTCTTGTCGAAAACAATGCAGTAATTTCTCCTCGATCGAAAGGATCTTCAGCTAATTGGGTTGATGAAGAGGGAACGGGACCACTCGATATTAATGGGTTGTGTGTTGATTCGTCGTTCCAATGTTTTTCTTGTATGGTTTTGATTTCCTCAAATTGTACATTTTCGATTTATTAATGACTTTACCAGGCATCTCTAATTACGGTGCCACAGAAAAGGAAGGGTTAACCGCTGTTGCTGGTCTGTCAGGAGCCTCTGCCACCCCTGTCCCACCTATGGACAACTACAGACCACTTGTGCAACCACTTGCACACCGCGCCATACTGAAGTGGAACTTAAGTAGTAGTCTAGTAGAGCACTGCTGGGAAACTTCTCCTCCAAACACGGTAATGGTGAACAGACTTAGGCTCCTGCCATTTCATCCATACAGACCTTTTGTGCAACCACTTGCACATAGTACATGTTTTAGTGTATTACATTACTGTTTTTTTTCATTGCCAAGAGTTTGTCTAAGACATAAATAAATGACTGTATTTTTATACATTGTGCCCAACTTGTATTGTTAATAGTGCTCTGTCTGTGCTTTACCAAACCCTTCATCACTATCACACTTCCAAAGTCTAAGCTTTGCTGCTGAGTCACACTACCTGAATTGTTTGGCTAGATATTAGTGCTAAGCAGAATAGGGTGGTGCGCATAATCTATCCACAGGGACGATTCTGAAAATCCATCCTAACAATTGTATGTGTTTGTGATTAATTGTACTAGCCCAACCCCTAAGCACGAAGATTGACTGCTCTCTTGCACATTAAGAGGGCTGTGGTTTAACTTGGTGAACACCCTGTTTTCCACTTAGGGAGATTATTCACAGCCCCCTGGTGAGGGGGGTCTGATGAGACCTATCCTAACACGGGACAAGCAGCAAGGCTTTTCTGGGACCAAAAGGATCTTGGTGGCTTTTAACCCACCTAGTATTGCTGGATTAACAGGAGGAAATGCCACTTGTGGTTACCTCTGGTCAGTTGAGAAGGTTGGAATCCACAAATCCCAACAGCACTTCACCTTCAAATCGTTCTCCTCTGCATTTCTTCCATGCTATTGTCTTTGGGTTACAGTTGCTTCTCAGTGACCTGAGACTACCCTAGATTGACAGTGGGTGAGTTGTAGGTTATCCAATCACAATCTCATAGAAATATTGTAAACTGAAGACCAATTCAGCCTCCAATCAAAATCATCCATCCTTTAAAACATATGATGCCTAACCAATCATCCGGTCAGCTTTCTACCGGGCAAAAACACAGGATGTGGATTTAGACTTGAATTCAAGTCTTATTTGAATACACTCCAGATCTGGTCCTGGCCATTTCTTCAGCTTTGTATGCTTTTCAGTGACTGCACCTGCTCCATCTCAGGCAGGCACCCGATAAGGCGTCTGCGGACTAATCACTGATCCGTCTGACATGACCACGCAAGCATGCGGCTGTCGATTTGCTTCCTTTTTTCAAAGACACACCTTTTGCATAGGTGCTTCACCAGCTGTGCCGCTGATGCCACTAGTGTGAGTTAAGGAATCCCAGAATTGGGCTTGGCCAGTATGATGAATCCTGCAGAGCCCTCAAAAAGACCCTTCCTAAAGTCTCCTTCCCAGGTGGCCAGGGAAGGCAGCAGCTACCCGATCCTAACCCTGGGAGTGCTATTAGCCGGGAGGATCACTTGGGAGGAGAAGAGCCCCAATGGAATCGGATGACTCCATTAGGTGAGTCGCGGTATCTGTCTTCCTCAGAGTAAGAGATGTCAGTGATGCACAAATTATCTAATGGCTTGTTGTCAAAGTGATATTTTGTGTACCAAAGATATTCATCCTGGGGGTTGCAAAAAACTGTCCTAGTCAGGCATTTATTGGACGTGTGGCTGCCCATCAAGTATTCCACATTTATTATGGTGAACACTATTCTAGCTGCAGTTGGAGAGTCTTCCTAAAGCCTACTGGCAGGTGAGACTCTATAAAACTATCCCTTGGTATACATGCCCCAATTCTTAGTACAAGTCTGTACTAACCAAATGTTTGGTAGAATGGCAGAGCAGCCAGGCTCATTTTATGAGGAGGATGTGAGCTGTAGGTAAGTACAGTGAACTCAGTAAATACATAGGCCGAAAGAAACTCACACACTTGTAGTTATATTAAAATAAACATGTATTTTATATACACAAGGCAAAGTTATATTCAGGTAAGTAAATACTATTAGACTAACCAACACAAATGGAAAACATAAGCAACACTTTTTCAGGTAAACTCTTCAATAGTAGTGGCTTGCACCAGTGATGAACACAGTTCAATGGTAAGTCAATTCACTTTGTAAAGTCACTCAGATAATGTTCTGTTGTAAGGAAAAGGGCTTATTCAGCCCTAGCAACAGCAATATATTACTTTGTAATACTTTTCAATGATTCCAATAGGTGCACAAGCTGTTAGGCCCGGGCAATGGATATGGCTCAACACCCAAACTCTGGATACAGCACTCCAGTTACACAGGATTGACAAATTGGCTTGAGGTAAGTAGTACCTTGAACCCCACAATATTTTAGGAGTATTGAAGATGCAGCTGGCTTCTTTCCTGTGCAGCAGCGGTGGACCCGGTCTCCTGACCCTTGGTCGTGGTGATGAAAGGAGGGACTCTTCACAGCAGCAGGCGTGAGAAAGTACCCTCAGCAAGGAATCCTTCGTACTCCCATGTCGGTCTGTGGTTTTGCCGTCTTTTTACAAATAAACATGTATTTTATATACACAAGGCAAAGTTATATTCAGGTAAGTAAATACTATTAGACTAACCAAGCTCCAACAGTGAACGGTTACAGCCTGGTCGATCTGCCTCAATTCTGCAGTCATGCACTCTGGGGAGGTGACTTTGAAGGGGTGGGGGATATCTTGTGTGTGGATGTCCAACTGGAGCTCACCAAAGTTCTGGGAGGATTTGCTCACGGGAAGGCAATGCACTGCAGTTGGGTCGGGGGGGATTGCTTGTTTTGCAGGTCGTCTTGAGGCTAGTTGGTCCCACCAGCCAAAGGGAAGGCGTTGTCCTCTTCGTTGCTGCTCTGTCGATTTGAAAACTAGGTCAGGACATTAGTGATCTCTTCGCGGTTACTCGAAGGGTATGTCAGAGTTTCTGGTCATCTTCTTGATCTTCTTTTCCAGCGGTCAACTTGCCTTCTCTCTCAGGAAACTCACCTTTTATCTGTTTTTCCCTTTCATTCCTCTGCAAACTCTACCTGCATTTTACAGAAAGGGGTGGGTGGCTGTCAAATCGGAACAGCCAGCACCCCAGTGGGAACTGGTTCCATTCAGGCACATCAGCACACAATGGGTATTGGTGTTTCAGGCTCCTCCCCAGCTTCCTGTCCTCGCAGACATATTGGAGCCTCGGCGGGCACACAAAGGGTTCCCCGCCAAAGACAAAACTCTCATCAAGACCTCTGCCTCCCAGGATGGCAGAAGAAGGGCTAATAAAGAATAACCACACAAGAAATTGTGAAAAAAGAAGGCTTAACGTGAGAGACAAGGTTGTGAAAACTCTGATACCCACCACACCAAGAGGGGAGCCTAACCAACGTACTGTATGGAATACCTCCCCCGTCAAGGGACATGCACCATGTGGCAATTGTTCTGTGTGTGGCCAGACCTCCAGAACCACAGAGGTAGACATAGGTTGGAAGACCCCCTGGAGACAGTACACCTTCACTAATTGCAACACAAAGGGTGTGATCTATATGATCACATGCCCTTGCAATCTAAGGTACATAGGCATGACTACTAGGCCAGCTCGCACACGTATGATCGAGTATCGATCATGCATTAGAACCAACAAGCTGACTGCTCCCTTAGTGCCACATTTTGCAGCTGAGGGTCATACCGCGGACCAATTCAAATGGACGGTCGTAGAGAAAATCACTACACCCATAAGAGGGGGTAACTTCCACAACATCTTGTTCAGGCGTGAACAGATGTGGATTTTCCGCCTTCAAACATGCTCCCAAGGCCTCACCGAAAACATACAGTGGCATGACCTAGCGGTGTTGGCATAGCGCTCTTCACCTAGCCCAGACCCCTACTAGTCATTTGTTTTCCATCCAACACTCTTGTAGGGGGCTACTTGGGCCTTTCGCCACACCGTTTCTACACCAGCTTTTACAAGAGGTGCCCTGTTGCCATTTTTTGGGCACGGGCCAATCTAGGGCTCACATCCAGCCTTTGGGGTGCAGCACTGCCCACTTGCCATGTTCTGGCGTTGTCCCCCTTTGGCTTACACTTGGGTTTCCCTTATGAACCCCCCTATTTTTACCACTGGCAGTCTCTTGTGTTCCCCATCCAGCACCCATGTTGTGATGCTACCCTGGCCTTTTTCTTCCTCCTCTACAGCTTGTACATGAGGTGCCCTGTTGCCTTGCTGCGCACATGCACAAATAGAGCCCCCACCCAGCCTGCTGGGTGCAACACTGGTCTTTTGCCATGTTTTTGTTTTGTCCTCTTTATGCCCCTACTGGGGCATCCTTGTGATCCACCCTTCCCCCCCCACCCCATGGCCCCTCTCCTGCCCCACCCTGGCTGGCCATATACTGATACAACATGGTACACGCATTCATCCCTTGTCCAGGATGCCATTTCTAGGGCCAGGAGCACGACCGCGCTCCAGGACTGTTTCTGGAGGCGATCGGGTGCTTTCTCAGAGAACGAGCACACCGCTCACACAGGGCGTTACCTAGACGCCCGCTCGCGTTTTTGTTTTTAAGGCGATCGGGCACACCAATGCACGTACGCCTCCTGAGCTGTACACCGCAGTACAGCACCTGGCGCACACGGAGCCAGTAGATGCAAAAATAAGGTAATCTTTGTTGAGTCTGGTCGCACTAGACTCAGTTATCTACCCACATCAGATCATTATTGACCTCCATTTACTCCTGTTTCTGCAGCCTTTTGATGCAACACTACTTGACAAGAGCAGCACCCCCGTTACCTGTGTTCCATTGTAGAGGTATTTCTTTTGATTAACCAGACTGTCCAGCATGTCCCACCTGCATTAAACAGCCACTGCACCGCCACCCTACTCCTGTTCATGCTTGTCAGAGCGGTGTGCCTCTGCACCACCGTATGGGGACCTGGGTTCACTCCTTCGCACACCCCCCTCCTCCACACCCCTCTTACCTTTTGACGGTGAGCCCCATTTCACTGGTGATCAGGCACCTTAAACCAGTCCTGTAACTTCTTGCCAAACTATTTGGTTCTCTTTTAGCTCCTTCAGATGAAGGATGACCACCACTCCCCCTGAGGCGTGAATTATTTGCCCAATGTCTCCTGACTCCCCTCTTCTTTTTCCCCCCTCACCCCTCGTTTTTGTCTCCTTACAGGAGACGCTGGTACCTCACAATGGTATCCTTAGTTCAGTAAACCTGAACTACTCAATCCATTTTTCAGTTTGAATCACGGTCCTGAAGAAGATGGCTTCAACCACCAACGCCATTGAAACCGGTCGACCCCTGTGGTCATGAGGGCTCTCGTGACCCATCTTTGATATCTCCCACCATAGTAGTGAGATACTGCCTTACAAGTGACTTGCTTGCACACTCGTATGTACAGAGTGAGCTGGTTTTAAAAGAGCCTTTTTAGCCTTTCATCTTCTCAGCTGTTTTAACCATTGTTTGCCAGTTGGATTTCTATTTGTACTTTTTGCATTCCAACTATTGTGACCCACGGGCTAGATTAAAGTTGAAACTTAGTATGGAATACAAACAGGTGACCTGTTTTCAGGTTGTCTCCACTCAGATCAAGCAGCGACAGAATCTTAATTCACACTTCTGTCCACTGCTGAAAAACCCATTTGGAAATTTCACACAATATTTATTTTTGCTATCTGTGTCCACTACCTGACAGATGCCACTAGTATAAAAGATTAGGGACAGCCCTCTCCTCTATTACTTTTAGATAGGTGATGCACCACGTGCCACCTAGGGACAGGCACCCCTGATAGGGATAGGGATACGGTGTTCTTCCCGAGGTTGAGTTACGCTTAGCCGGGTGGCCCTCCTCCCTTTCTTGAGTCTGAGCATTCATATACCTAGTTTCTCATTTTTGAATGCATGTGAATCCACACCCTCCTTAAAAAAAAAAAAAAAAAAAAAAAAAAAAAAAAGTTTTTGTGCTACCGAATAAAGAAAGGAGACTCCATGTTGGAACATAGTTGACCCTCTTGTGCATAACCGAAGCTGTGAATACAGCTTGCGTTGGAAAATAGCACAAGAATGGGTAGAACACATCCACTGCAACCAGCCATAACTATAGGGTTGTCACTGTAACCAAAACGTTCCAGGAGCAGAGAGAAGCGGGATACCCGCTATCCCCTCAGCACTCCACATAAGGTGGGGTGTGCTGATCTCTCAAAAGTAAAGTTTTAGGAAGGATAAAAAGTATCCCTCTTTCTTTAAGAACAGTAGTTTTTAAGGAAAATGAAATAATATAACAGGAGAGCTCAAAGGGCCCTCATCAACACTGCAAATAGGGGGTTGTGTGTTGTAAAAGTAAAACACAGAGGCTTTTAAAGAGCTATGGAGGAAAGCAAGAATCCATAAAATAAGTTAAATAAGGGGAGCCTTTTCCCCTCATTCATTCTTTTCTGCTCCAACCATGGGGATGTGGTTCTTTAGAGTTCCCATGGTTGGAGCAGAAAAGAAAGAATGAAAGGAAAAAGGCTCCCCTCATTCAGGAAAAAAAGGGAAAGGTCCAGAAGTCCAACAAAAAGTGGCCAGGGTCTCACTAGGAGAGGGAATTAAGCATAAAACTGATGAATCTCTGTTAGGGAAGATTTTCATAATCATGATAAATCTTCCTGACGTGTGTCAACCCCAGAACATGTTGCTTGGACTTGGTAACTGTTTTACCTTGTCCCTAGGTGGAGGGGAAACATTTTCCCCTCTCACCTAGTGTTTTACTTTTTTTATGGGTGACCTGTGTATGTCTCTCCATGGTGTATGGTAGAACTTAGTTTCCTACAACTTTTGGGCTTCGGTTGGGTTGCCCCTTTGGGCTCCCCTGTTAATTTCTCTTTCATATACTTGGGTGAACTACTGTTCCCAAGTAATTGAGGGATTTTCATCCCCTTTATATTTTGTATAAGTGAGTCAGCACGCTCCACCTTATGTGGAGTGCTGGGGGTATACAATGGATCCCCTTACTTACTTGGTAACATTTTGTTTCAATTGCACATTTACTTGAATGGCTGGTGGCAGTGTAGCTACTTGCATTACTTTTAATCACTATTACTCGCAGGCTGTTTATTCAGCCTCAGTAATGCACAGAATGGTCACCATTTTTGCTAAAATGGTAGACTCCTGCTTTTCTCGCCATTTCTTGTGTGCTTGCTGTTTCTGAGGTCTTCCTCTGCCATTCTAGGCGGGAACGACCTCAGTTGAGGTTTTGTCTTTGGCGGGAATCCTTTGGACTCCCCGTCCAGGCTTCAGAGAAGGCAGGAAGTGAGGGAGGAGTCCAAACCTCTACAGCCCTTTGTCTTCCACCTTGCCTGAAAGGAACCAACGCCCAGTGCGGGCCGGCTTTCCTGATGGGAGAGCCAGACCGCCCTTTCTGTAAAATCTAGGGGGTAATTGCAGAAGTTTTGCTCTAGTTCCTGTTAAATACTTCAAACCTGGAAGCTGCAGACAAGTCGACCACTGGAGCTAAACCCGAAGAGGCAGATGAAGAGACTACAGCTGTAGTGATTTCCAGCAACCATAGATCCTGCTGTGTAACCAGAGTCTGCTGTAGCCCTTCCTTCCAATCGACCAGCGGTTCCCGAACACGACTCCTACCCAGAGCCTGGTGGGATCCACTAGTCTCGGGTAGACCTGCATTTTGAGCCATCCCATGGCGAGCTGTGACCTTGCTCCGCTGCAATACCCCAATACCATGGGACTTCAAGCCATTGTGCGATGCACAGTCTTCTGAAGCATGCTGAAACTTTGGGGGCATCCTGCTGGACCTCCTTAGACTTGATTTGAGTCCTTGAAGTTCCCTCACCAGAGTGCTGGACAAGATTAGCGACGAGAATCTGACAGGCGATATTCAGTCTTCTTCTGGTTCCTGAAAAGGGCGCAAGCACGATCCAGCTGCATCCAGCCGCATGGAGACTCTTGCCTAGAGCCTTCCCCGTTGATCCCTGCTGCAAATTCCCTTCCAGTCTCCTTTCTTCAGTCACCATGACAAGGAATTCAAGGACCAGGATTTTGGCTGCAGATCCTGAAGACGTCCTACTGCAAACTCTTCTTCTGTGCTGAGGTACTGTGTTGGCTTGGGTATTACTTACCTTAAGCCCTGTGTGATTCCTGTGAAGCTTTGGGGGTGATTGATGTGATTGGGAGCTCTCTCATCCGGTTCACCGAGGCCCAATGCTGGAATTGCCTTTAGGGTGTCTTCTCTGAAGTGCCTGGACCCTAACTAACTCTAAAGTGAACTACTTTCTTGTTTTGAAGAGATTTCCACAGGAGCTCTTACTTTTCCCACATCTGTGCCTACCCTGACCTGTCGGCCACTAGACCAATGGTGACCCCCTCCTCCCACTGAGAACACTCCTACTTCAAGAATAGGGAAAGACTTATAAGGTTTGGGCCTTTTGCCCTGAAATGTAACAAGTGTTAAAAGGTTACTTAATTGTTAAAAGGTTGGTTTGGTAACTGTCCCTCTAAAATATGAACAGTTACAGAAGTTCTTACTTACCTTGGGTGTTCTGCCATTCCTAAAAGTATGTAGAGTCATTTACCTACCTGTGATTTGGATCCTCCTCTTCTCAAAAGTAATACTGTTGACTCCACTTTATTTCTGTTAGGAATAAGTGTATAAATTCACCAACTGGGTTTTTGCTTCCCCTGACTTGCTGTATATCCTGTCTCGAATAGCTCTGCCTTGAGTTTCACCTACCTTCAATAGCTGTGATCCATTCTGAATAAATGTACTGTGGGTTTTACCTACATTGGTCTGCCTGGTACAATCCTAAAATAGTAGAAAGAGTTATTGCTTACCTTAATCTGTGTTTCACTGATCTAAGAAGCAACTGAAATCATTTATAATGATACTAGGTTTTACTCACTTGGTATAACTGAGGTTTATCCTAAATGTAGTTATAGGTTCATACTGTTCCATGAATTTGTGTTCCACTATTCTGAAACGTATCGTGGTAACAGTTCCACTATTCTGAAACGTATCCTGGTAACAGTTCCACTATTCTGAAACGTATCCTGGTAACAGGGTTGGTTTACTATGTGGTTTCTTAACTGAGTGTCACTGCATGACTGACAGGGTCTACTACCCTTGAATTACTGACTATATTCAAAAGGTATACGTAACCTGGTTTTACTCCCCAGGAATAGCTGATTGCGTTCCAAATGTGTTATAGTTTACCCAACCTTGAACTGCTGACTGCTATTCTTATTAAGGTAATAATTTGGGTTGTATCCCTGAAGTATTCAGTTGATTTTTTATAATTGTGTTTATATATAATGTGATAGTACTTATTTACCCAAGATTCATCTTGGTTTACTTGTATTTAAATAAACCATTTTATTTTTACAATACAAGCTACAGCCCTCTCTCCCATCTCAGATAAGCCTGGCTGCTCTGTCCATGCTAACTCATTCTCGGGTAGTTCAGCCTTAAACTAAGGGTGGAGCTTGAGCTTATGTACTGCCTTAGATGTATGGTTTGTGTGAAGTCTTGGTAGGACTTTAGAAAAACTGTCCTAACAATCTCCCTAACAGTAGCCAATAAGAGAATATTCAATATAGACATCAGAACATTACCATCTTAAGTTCTTATAAAGCCAACTCTCCTTTAACTCCAAATCAATCATTGACTCCTTTTTAAATTCCCTCCTAAAAATGTAGTCAATAATAGAAGTGAAGTAAGTTTATCTAAGAGCAAGGAACAGCAAGAAAACGATAATTTGAACTTTGGGGTCTTCAAGACCCACAATGCCCAAAGTACTGTAACATGGAAGAGGGATTAGGAGGCATTGGACTGCAAGGTGCAGTCTAATGATTCTACTGACCCACACCTGAGAGTATCTGGTGAGTAAAAAGGAACCCCTCAGATGCAGGCCATAACGAGAAGCAGAAGGTGGAGACTCCACGATGCAGTAGCAGCACAGGTTGAAGGGAAGCAGAAACGCCAGGACCACCGTTGGCTGTGAAGCGGATTGCGGTTTCGAGTGGGTCTCTAATCGTGATGAGCCTGTATGCAGAGGCTTCACGGGGGAAGCGTTGTTACAGTATGCTTTTCCCCTGGTGGCTGTGAATGCAGCGGTTACGCGGCAGGAATCGTACATTTCGCAAGGCCTTCCCGAAACCGACTGGTCGTCTGGTGGCAGATGAGCACATTTGGAGCAAGGAACGCTCCTCTCCCGAATGGCGCGAGCGGAGAGCAGAAGAAGCGGACCTCAGAGTGGCAGATGAGCGAGCGGACGCTTATGGGCACCCGGTGAGTTCACTTATAGCACGTGACCCTGAAACGCTCCGTAATTGCCCACTGACACCTAGTGCATATGTTGACTACCGAATAAATGTAAAGAAGAGAAAGTGGCAAACTACAAACAATGTCGAACTGATACAAAAAAAACATAGTGGCAGAATAAGAACTTTGAAAACAGGTTACAATTGTAATTACAAAGATAGAAATTACCTATTCCAAAAAAAGGCAAAATTGAAAGACAGCAATAAACACTACAAGAACCAATATTGCCAAAGCCAAGGGGGGCAATTCAGAAACAAAATAATTGTAAACCCTTTTGCTTAAGAAAAGAAGAGGAAATATTTGATAAAGATCCAAACAAGTATTGTCTAAGCCAAAGAAGAGCAGGGGCGATGAAAAGCAATTTTCAACAGTTGGTTGTTGTAAGATTGGGAAAACAAGAGTGACAGCAAGGCTGCCCTCCTGACAGAAAGCATTCTGGAGGAGATGAGCATAATCTGCATTGCATGTGGCATAAACCGCATCCATGTCTCATGTCCTTTCGGAAGAAATGATTCATTGCTGATGTTGAAAGTCAAAAGACTTTACTGAGTTGTTGAGAACTTTACCACAGAAGTACTTCTAATGGTGTTAGAAGCTTTTAGTCCTGGCAGTTGAGTACACCGGGGCAAGGGACCTTGTAGTGGTAGACCTGGCAGGTAAGTGGACCAGGTAGAAGTTGTTTAAGTACTATATTGTGGTTAAAAACTTTGACGAAGTGGCAATGAACACCATATTATCTTATGAAATCATCCTGACAAAATATTGCTATTGCTAAAGATGAACTGTGCAAGTGTTTCTTGAGAAGAGGTTTTGTTGAACCTTTTGATACAGGAGGAGAAACAAAGAGTTGTCATTTCTTTTGAACTGTTGGAAAGTCCAAGTGTGAGACTTTTGGAGCAAGAAGAACCCTATCACCAAAACTTTTATAGAATGGAACTTTCCTAATTTTGAACAATTAATACAAATTCCTGCTTTGAATTTGGGCAAGGGAACATTAACCAGGTTACAAGGAGAAACAGTCGTTAGGTTTATGTTGGCGGTAACTGTGATTTTTTTGTTATATTTGAATTGACATATATTCCCTTCATATGTTTGTTGTATGTATACGTATGAGGGACGGATTCCTTTGGTTAGTGTTTCCTTTAGTTTATTTATGCAGGAAAATACTTTTTAGGATGGGGATATTGAGACATTTATCTGAAACACTTTTTAATAAAATGGCATCTTATGAAAAGCCTTCACAACGTGGGCTGCCTCACATATCTGCCCCCTCACAGGAGGCAGACTGGGTGACTACTTTGTGTGGGCTGTGTGGTGGATGATTGGAACCTCAGTTTGAATGTCAAGGAGAAGGATTTTGGTTTGAGGGGGGTTTCTCCAAGGCCTCACTTTCCCTGTCAATCGGCTCTGCCTCAGTCACCAACTGTCGGCTCTCCTCCCTTCAGAGTTCAACTTCATGCTAGTCAAGCCCTCTGTTTGTAAAGCAGATCAATTCCCAGCCACGGCCATTAATGCTTGCTCGGAATCCCTCATTAGTTCTATTACGAGGATTGTTAACACCTCATTTAAGGAGGGCAAGGTTCCCACGAGATTGAAGGGCTCTTGGGTCACCACATTATTGAAAAAATCTAATCTGGACCTAAAAAATGCTGCTAACTATAGACCCATTTCTAATCCACTGTTCATTCTAAAAATTATGGACAGAGTAGCCTATGATCAACTTTTACGGCATATAAAAGACCAACAAAGCACAATCGGGATTCCGGCCAAGTTTAAGCACAGAATCATTCCTGTTAGAACTAAATTCGAACATGATGACCAATATTAATGAGGGGAAAGCAATGTTACTGATGTCCCTGGATCTATCCTCAGCGTTCGATTTAGTGGACCATCTTCTTCTATTGGACAGATTACAAAATTTAGCTAATTTTAGTATACAAGCAAATGATTGGCTGCAGTCCTTTTTGGGGGTTGAGGACCATGCGCATCTGCAATAAACGAGCATAAACCAAACCCGTTTTAGTCAGATATGGGGTTCCTCGATTTGCAGCACTTCCCCAGTTTTACATAATCTTTTCACAGCCCCCTTTTTTCATCTGCTGGAGGAAAAGATCTGTTCTCGAACTATGCAGATGATTCACAATGTCTTATTCCTCTTACTGGCGATTATGTGAAGGACACAGACAGTCTTGGAGATATATGATCTCATTCATGACTGGATGGATAGGAATGGCATGGCACTGAACCATAGTAAATTGAACTTATGCTGATTGGAACTACACCCACCTTAGCTAAATTTACGACAGAATATAAATCATTGCTGATTGTAATATTCCGACAAAAGATAAAATAAAAATCTTAGCTGTAGCATTCAACCACACACTAAGCATGACCAATCACGTTAACGGGCTGGTGTCAGCATCAGCCTACTATATCAGGCTGCTTGCACACATCTGTCCATTTCTATCCCAAAAGGGTTGTGAAACCATTGCCAAAGCTATCCTCTGTTAACATTGACTACTGTGGCTCCCTCCTTATTGGAGTGGGAAAAACTGAGCTAGCAAAACTCCAAGTGGTGCAGAATAGCACCCTTAGAGCAATTATGGGCTTACGAAAATCCTCACATGTCACAGTTAAGGAGAAAACGACACTGGTTGCCGAATTGCAGAGAGAATTGACTTTAGACTACTTGTCATTACTTACAAATCTTTGATGCACCGTTTCCCGGCATATATAGCCAAAAGACATAAAACCAACCAAGTGGTACAAATAATGACAAAGTTGCACATACCAAAAACCTCTTTGGAGTTAGTAAAAAAAGGGTGCCTTTTGGGTGGCATCGCCAATCTAGTGGAATGCCCTCCCCTTAGTGTTTAGAAATTGCCCTACAGTGGAGATCTTTAAGAGCAAACTCAAAACTCACCTATTTAAATAAGTAGTTGCTGCTGTTGCTACATATCCTCACGACTGTCCCTCCTACTAGGTTTCCGCGCCCGTATGCCCCTGGGCCACCTGGTTGCGCTCTACAAATAATATAAAGTAAATGGAAATCCTTATTAGGTAGGTATATTGAGGCATTTATCTCAAACACTTTTGATTTAATAAAATGGCATGTTATGAAAAGCCTTCACAAAGTGGACTGCCTCACATTAGTGCCCCTTCAAAGCAGGCAGACTGGGGGACTAGTTTGAGGGGGCTGTGTGGTGGATGACTGGAACCTCACCTCAGTTTGAATGTCAAGGAGAAGGAGTTTGGTGTGGGGGGGTTCCCACAAGGCCTCACTGTCCCTGTCAATCGTCTCTGCCTCAGTCACCAACTGTAGGCTATTCTCTCTTCAGAGTTAAACTTCCTGACATTCAGATTCGAATGTCCGATTAGCAACCGTGTTGTAGGTGGGGGACCCTCACTTGAGCCCTTTCCCATAGACATTGGAAATAACCCTTTTCAAACAGTCCAACCTTTTGCATTTTTCAAATTTAAATACTACAATCTTCTTTCCCTGTGATTCCAGTAGAATAACACAAAAAAGATTATCAGACACCACTTCTAATATTTTCTTTGCACATTTTCATAACGTGATGCACTGTACATTTAATATACTCTTCGAGGGAGTCCCTCAGGATGTTACATGGTACTGTTTTTAATTGTTAACTTGTGCTTCCATCCATAACATTAATACATATTTCAATTATATATTTTGGTCCCAACTTGACATTATTTTTGCCTGTGCTGAGGCGGCTCTCCTGCTGCAGGGTGCAGGGGTTGCATGCAAGCACAATAGAGATTTTACATGAGCACATGTTTACATTACTCACCCTGAGAAGCATAGGATCTTTCAGAGTGCACAAAACACTCTGTTGCACCCTTTTTTAAGAAAATAATGCACAAGTAATGTTTAACTTGGTTTCAATTCCCAAGGTTTTTTGTTTACTTTATTCAAGAAAAAATGCAATATCGAAAAGCATATTAAACATTTCTTACAACACTATGGCCCATTCACTTTACCGTTCATTCACATTCATACAGTTCTCATCGGTCTTTCATTCCACAATTTGTTCTTTAGAAAAATGGTTTATATATAAAAAACAGTTAACATCTGTTATATCTCCATGTGGTTATAATTCATTGTAAACTATCCCCACGCATTTGGGGTATCACAACAGTCTGTGTTCTCTTATTCACACAGATTCACATCGACATGTGTTTCAGTTGCTCTCTGCGAGCATCACCATTAATACTCTCTCTGTACGGCAACCTTCTTCAGGACAAAACAACCCATTTTTCAGGCACAAATATTGGCATGGGCCACACCATCTCCTATCCAATGGAGTCAGGAGGGGCAGGATGTAGTATTCAATTTCAATACATCATAGTTGGAATCTCGAGGATGATTGTCCTCTGATTCAAAAAATGGAAACAGCCGTAATTTGCAGTGTTGATTTGTATTTACTGGAGCTTATAATGCCAAGGCTTCCCTTCTTTCCACAGATTTGCTTTCGGTTCATCTAGTGGTTGGGTTTTCACAGGCACGTGAGTCTGACTCTCGCCGTCCGAGGGATTTCTCTACCGGGTGCACCGCAGCGTTCAAAATGCAGCCGGCAAGCACGCGTGATACAGCAACGTTCAAAATGCAGCCGGCAAGCACGCGCGATACGCTGCGGTGCACCCGGTAAATACAATGAACACTGCAAATTACGGCTGTTTCCATTTTTTGAATCCGAGGACAATCATCCTCGAGATTCCAACTATGATGTATTGAAATTGAATACTACATCCTGCCCCTCCTGACTCCATTGGATAGGAGATGGTGTGGCCCATGCCAATATTTGTGCCTGAAAAATGGGTTGTTTTGTCCTGAAGAAGGTTGCCGTACAGAGAGGGTATTAATGGTGATGCTCGCAGAGAGCAACTGAAACACGTGTGAACGTGAATCTGTGTGAATAAGAGAACACAGACTGTTGTGATACCCCAAATGTTTGGGGATAGTTTACAATGAATTATAACCACATAACAGATGTTAACTGTTTTTTATATATAAACCATTTTTCTAAAGAACGAATTGTGGAATGAAAGACCGATGAGAACTGTATGAATGTGAATGAACGGTAAAGTGAATGGGCCATAGTGTTGTAAGAAATGTTTAATATGCTTTTAGATATAGCATTTTTGCTTGAATAAAGTAAACAAAAAACCTTGGGAATTGAAACCAAGTTAAACATTACTTGTGCATTTTGTCATCCTTAACTCTGTCTACTAGTTCTAGTTCTTGTGTATTTTCTGATTGATTGACCTGTAGAACTAGGGACGTTAAAACAGTTACCCCTTTCATTGTGCACCCTTGGTTAAGCCTTGGATGTGGACTTCCTAGGAGACAAGCTAGGTGAACCAATACAGAGCAGCCCTGTTTAGAATTTTCTATATAGTGGTTTACTTTGTAACTCACCGCTTCTCAGGATGTGTACTTATTCTCATCACCTCTGTGTTTGTGTTTTTAACACGGCTCTTGGGTTCAAGTTTTGGTTGCTTTTCTCTACCTCTCAGGCTCAAGTGCTGTCAGCACTTTTCATTTGCTTAGCACTTTTCAGGTTCACAATTCCACATGCCTCTTTGAACCTCCTTCTTCCCAACCCAGACAGTGACTGCCTCTCTGAGTTAGTTGGGCGTCTGTGACGAATCTGGACAATTTGTCCCTTCTCCCCAGAGGGGAGCCGCCCCCTTTGAGGCTAGAGAAGTGAGCCTGTTAAGCAAGACCCTCCATAAGTGGTCTGGGCAATTGGAATCTCACTGAGAGTGAATCCCCTTTGGGGACAAGGACTCATATTCCTATAAGGAACTCCTAGTCCCTAACATCCTTTCTGCCTATATAGGTGTTGGAAAGACTGTGGCATCTCCCGTTAGGACTATAACCAACAAAGAACTTTCTTGTACTATTTTGGCTTCAGGTAATGCTGAACATTGTCTGAGTGCCATAATCAAAGAAGACGGACACAAATCTGTTGGTACTGATGATGTGCATAAGAATAGAATGGAATGGACTGCAAATGGAAGAGAGACTCCTACTGAGGGAGGAGAGCAACAGCTACACATAGGCGAGCCTCTGTAGAACAGATGTCCTGGAGGGGCAGAGCTATACCAAGCTTTGGAACCAGCGGTGGTGTGGTGGAAGCGAGACCCGCTAACTGGAGGCTGGAAGGTAGGCATGCTGACCGAGCAAAAGAGGCTCCAGTCAGGAGAAGGATGGAGACTGGAAGACAAACGTCTACACTGGTGGCGTGACCACTGAAGAGTAGTGGTGGGCCTGGTGCCGGGCAAAAGATGCAGAGTCCAGATGAAAGAAAGGAGCAGAGTCCCCGAGCTCTGCATGGCAAGTGTCTTTGCCGCTGGGACGAGCACCAACTGGGAAACAAACGCTCCCGACGTGAGAACACCTGTGGGGGCTATGAACTCTTGTTTCAGAAATTGCCAAAACCGAAGAGGTTACGGAAACCGAAGAAACACAAAAGGACAGAGTTATGGCTCGGATAGCCAACAAAACTACGAGAGCCTGAAAGAAAGGAACGGGCACATGCTCGATGTACAAAATAGTGAAAGAGATACGAGCACTGTATATCAAGGCTGGAGAAGGCAACAAAAGTATGAGAGTATGAAAGAACTGAACGGCACACACCCCTATGGAAAACGTAGTGAAAAGGATACATGTGCTTTATACCAAGGTTGGGAAAGCTGACAAAGGAACAAGGAACTGATAAACTCGTACAAGCATGAAAGGAGTATGAACACTCTGCAAAAAGGCTGGCAAAGCCAATTAGATGACGAGAACCTGCAATACCCGAGTGGGCAGACACCCTACGTTTATTAAATCTATTGAGAATCAAAACACCTAACAAACAGAGACCAGACTTTGGGGAGTCCCAGTGCCACACAGGTGAGACACAGAAAATTGTGTTAAGTGATCCGGTGGATTCGAACGCTTGTAAAAATCTGAAAAAGTAATCTAAGAAGAATTCTTCTTTTCCAAGGGGGAAGAGAATACAATACAGAAGATTTATAAGTTGTGTTGCCATAATCTACAAAAAATACTGGGAAATGGATCACCCTGTTCTAATGGATATCTTAGACTGAAAATAAGTAATCTACAAGTTGGGCCAAGAAGAAACTCACACCGAGGCTGTTGCTAGAGCCTCCCCTTTTCTTTTTAGTTAGATGTTCTAAAGTTGTAGGGCCAGTTAGTCGACTAGGATTTGAACTCTGGACTGTTTATTTCGTACTTCGACAAGCACCCTTAGTTTTGTTTTAGAATATAGGGAACTTCCCTCATAGTGATGGGGCCAGATAGGCATTTCTCTTTTGATTTTTAAATAAACACCCTTGAATCGTGACCCATTTTAGTACGAGTCCTCCTTCTGGTTCGCTAATACTCTCATGTGCATCTGTCCCATCTCTTAATCCAACCTCCTCCTTGAGTTAGGGTACATCTGTTTCCATCTTCTAATATCAGCAGGGGTTGGTTATTTATAAAATGTCATCAAAGATTATACTGCGCGAGTTACCACTATAGTGGTCTCCTCGCGCTCTTTTAGTCTGGGTCATTGTATTGCAACAGGAAGTGATAAAATGGACTGAAAAACTTTCCGCTGCAGACCGCAATTGTTCAGTAACATGTCACATCTGTAGTAAGATGAAATCCTTATTTGTTTGCGCATTCAGCATTTACCTCTTGCCAGATTCCCCAGACTGCCTGCTATGCCACCAAGCATAGTTTAATTTTGACAGACTACTCTGTGTTTTGCTTTAGTTTACACACCTGCTGAGATTGTACACCAGAACCCTACTTCACATCCTAACGAGAGCCTTCCCTCATAAGACCCTCAAACTCACACCCACTTGTGGACATTCTATCCAAGTGTACAAGTAGCACCTAAGTAGCAAGGCATGGGATGGGCTAGTATAGATGTATCTATAAAAACAGGATGGATACTAATGTTAAAAATGTGAATCTAGGTGTGCAGTTGACTTATATTGTATAGGCAAAACTCAAACATTCAATAAAATTAATTTTTATGAACGAGATGTAGAGAGAATGTCGGAATTGTATGTAATTAGAAATAGATGTAATAGTTTTCTGCATCAAACTTATTTTAGAGCCTACAATAAATACTATAGTTGCTCATAACACAGCATCTGTACATTTTGTGCAAAAGAGCATCATAGTCCAAACCAAATTCGGCATTGCTAGCATTCTATACATTGGTCTACTGAAATTCCACCTGCAGATGCTTCAAATCATATTCCACTAACAAATGACAGCCTCACTCATCTGTTATGGAAACTGTACACATTCCAAGGCAGACCTAATACAACTCAAACCCCTACTTGGGCCATCAGAAACCTGAGGATCACCTGTGCTTTAGAATAGCATTAAAACGTGTGTGTTTCCCTAAGAGCATAGCCTCACCTTTGTTTTGTTTCATGTTACAAATACCATGGTACCACTTTGTGGTGCAAGTTGAGCCCAATGACAAATAACATAACTGCAGGAAATTGTTCTCTATCCCCCTAAAAGACACCTTCCCTTAGCCAATATTCCCTTTCGCGCCACTCTGTAGCCCAGGGATAGAGAACCTTTGACATGCAAGCCCCCATATACTGTGGAATAGCATCTTCCATCAAATTCGATACCCCCCTTATTCCATGCAGAGAAGCCCTCAAGATCTTTCTCTTCAACAGCAGCCATAAATCACACTCCTTACACTCACTCCAACTATTTCATGCATATTAGCAGGCAATGGATATTGTTTGAGATTTTTAGTTTATTGATATGCGTGATATTTGCAATAAACAAAGCTCTCATGTTTCTTGGTTGGAATTCTGACATCAAGTGGTCACTCCTGGTGCAAACCCCTGAACTCCTGACATAGTGCTCTATTACTGAACCAAACGTGCAACTTCATTTGTACATCTTCTTTTACCCAAGCTAACCTTCAGATTCTGTGTTGGATAGGCTTACACTAATTTGGATTTAGGAATGTTTTCTGATGTGCTCATCCCAAAGAAGGGTGTTTTTCTTAAACTGAGTGAGTTGTATCCCATCAAAGCCACCTCTAATCTGATTGTTTCTGGTTTCCCTTCCTGAACTCTGCAATCTCGGCCCTTTGGCATCCGATCTCTACCCGTTCCATCACCTCCAAACTTTCTTACACCTTCGTTACCCATTGGCTTTTTCATACTGGGCTCAGTTTGAAGAGATGAAGGTGGAGCTTGAAGAGAACAAAGAGCTTGCAGAAAATCGTCTGACTGAGCTGGAGAAATTGCGACAGGACCTGGAGGAGGTCACCTCTCACAATGATGGACTGAAGGTAAGAGCCACCAGTGGTCTGTTGTCGATCTCCCTATCTCATATGTCAATGTGAAAGTTCTACGAAGGAAGACTTGGTCACAAAAGGCTGAATGTAAGCACACCTGTATCCAATGTGTGTTTGAGACCTGTGTTGTAGAACTTGGGCAGTAGCCTAGTTTTACATGGAATATCAAAGTTCTATAGCCTTTGCATGGCCATTCACATTGTTGTAGGCACTGTGGAGTTCTTTCTCATCCATGGAATGCCATTGCTAGTGGTTGAGTTTACATTCTGCCAGGGAGCTTTGTCTGACTCCCTCTGGATCCAATGTGTGTTCATTTTGGCAAAAGAAAACAAAAGGGATGCATGCTTTGATTTTGCTTCTGTTATGAAGTATATCAATTCTCACGCTCTGTTAGTGCTTTCAGGAGGAGACACTGAACAGCCATTCATAACTCTCTCGCTAATACGTTCTTCCATCGGGCATAGTGAGAAACTATTAATGAGTTAGGAGGTCTGCTGACTCTAAGGGCTACAAACTGGAATGCAGACTATGCTTCAAATGTTGCCATTTAAAATATTGTTCCCTGGAATAAGCATAACATGGGTAATTGTGGAATTATTAACAATCCCCTCTGATTAAATGTTCATCTATAGATCCTTCATTGACAGGAAGTAACACTGTTAGCCAAAACATAAGGGTGTTGGGTAGAAGTGGGATAAGCTTTGCAGTGGATCGGAGGAAAGGATAAACAAAGGATTAAATAGAAATAAAAACTAATGTAGCTTGATGGGTTTCAAAGGATGACAACTCCAGATGTCCAGGTGCTGCTCAGGCTCAGAAGAATCTTTAATCCAAGTATTTAAGCAATGTAAAACATATGATTAAGTTGTTGTATTTCATCAGTTTTAGTAGAATGTAACGAGTCAGCATGTCTTTAACGTTGTGATTCGCTTCTCCAGGGCACCAGAATGAAATCTGTAGTTGATTTGTTCTTTGGTGTAGAGTTCTGAAAGGTGGTAAAAGAGAATGTGAGTGAAATAAAGTATCTTCTCTGTTCTATAGAAAGTAAATTGATGGGCGGAGATGAAAAATATAAAGTTGATACATGGTTCTCCTTGCACATTACATATGGCTGGCCTTCAAGCCTGGGTTTCAGTTGCTTCCATATTCAATGTAAATTATAGGACTCCTTATGTCTGTCTAACATGGCTGTCATGAGTATGTGAGATTTCTTTGTATGTGATATGTTAGGATTAAAAGACAGTTTAGTTAATGTCACTAGTATGTTCCCTGCATACAGGATCACTTGAAGACTGAAAAGATTGTTTTTTGGGTCTTTTGAGAACCATTTTTTGTATTGAATTTGCAGGTTCACATTTCATATGGGCTGGACATACAGTTCTCCATAATGTTTGTCATTATATGTCATACATGTAGACTCTCTCTGCATGCGAGTGGGTTCCAGAAACACTTCATCAGCAATATTTGAATTTGAAATCTAGCAATTGGCAAGTGTTTTCTAGTTTTCCTTTCCTTTTTTTACACTTACAGGGAGTCATATAAAGAAAGTCAGCAAAGCCAAAGTACAATGCTTGATTGGTACATGAGACACTGATTCTAAGAGCAAAGCTCACAACAATTCCCATTATGCACTGAGGTGACAGTTGGCTCCTGGTTTATTTATTTCTGATCCACGTAGAACAATCACTAAAAGCCACTGGCTTTTATTCTATTTTTCACTTTAAATGCTATCGCTTATTTCATGTAGTTCATTCTTCTACATATTTTGTCGATTTCGGTCCTTTGTAACAGTTATTGTGACTTTTATTTTCAAATATCTTGCTTTTTCGTTGCCATTTGCTTGATGTCTGGTTTTAAAATGGAAAAACAGGATTATCTTGACATGTTCATGTACTGTTTTAACAGAAGACTACCTCATTGTGTTGTGCCAGGTCTGCCAAGACATTCTCTATAGAGGATTGCAGGAATGGGAGACATTAGGCAATTAATTAATAATAGCCATGCTAGGATATCACTCATAAGAGGCTTCCAGATCATCATGCTTGTAATGTAAGTGAGGCGACCATTTGATAGCTTGAGTAAGTCCAACCTGAAACCCTTTTTGGTCCAGCAGCTCCGTCTGACTCCTTAGAGGTTGCTCTGCGACTCCGATGTCAAGAGCCGCACTGGTGCGGTGTTCCCCATCCTCTCGGCATTCCAGGTTGTTGTCTGTTTCAACATCAAGACATTAGGTGTTCAGAACCTATGCAACATTTAAACACTCAACTACGTACTATTGGTCAGGAAATTCTAATGTGTCCTTTTCCGTCTCTGCATCTATATTTTAGGCTGATTTTCCACAGCTCTATGTTGAGTGTGCTAGGAAGACCTACCACATCTAGGAAACAGAGTTTCTTGAAGCCTGCTTGTAAAAATGTAATTTAGGCTTTGCTCAGGGCCGAGGTATATAAATCTACTTGGTTTATAGGGTGTTTCCTTTGAGTGTCTGACTCTCCAAGTGGTAAAATGACCAGAGTAGACAAAGCAAACCTATGGAAGACATGGACGGGGTTAAAGGAACAGTAAATACTTTTGATTGTTAGGTTCTTTAGAATCATGGGTGTAGCTTTCTGGGAAGCTAACCACAGTGGACTCGCAAAGGTTTCTGTTAGGACAGAATTTCTTTTTGGAGGTTTTGCGGTCTCATTTCATAGGACCACTAAGCAGTTCGTTTTTTTCCTGTTGGTTTTCTTTACTCCTTTGCCTTACTGTTTGGCCAGAGGGATTTATACTGATGTCCATCGGCCATTACAACCCTTTTATGTGCTATCCTAGGGTAACTGACCCCAGCTATTTGCCATGGCTGGATCCCTGTACTGACCTTTGGAGGTAAGTAAAGTCTTTTTGCTGAACTCACCTATTTTTGGGGGGCCTGCTCATCCTATATGGTTACCAGTGCAGGGGGCTCTGTCCCCTGTGAAAGGTTCCTGGTTACTATGTTGCCTTTTTCTTTTTCAGTAGTAACATGTTTGTAACCTTGTTGATATGCTCAGGGGAGGCTGGTGGCTTCAAATTGTGTTCTACTGTTCTTTCATTTTACTTGCATGCATGTTTGTTTTGCCTCATAATGCCATTTTGAGTACGATTTACTCAAAATGGCTGTGCCTTATGGCATTGTGTCCTTATCTTTGGCCATCTTGTTCCTTAGCCTTCTCAGGTTAGGAAATGCATGCAATTCAGTGGGCCCCAGCTGAGAGTTCCTGGGAAATGTGGGTGTGTGTGCAGCCTAGCCCGATGTAGGGTATGGGGACTGTCTTGTCCCAATCCACATTCAACCGGGGGATGTCTGATGCTAGGCAGAAGTGTGGCCAGAGGTTGTCCAGTATTGGACAGCCCTGGGCCATTTGAATGTCCCCAGCTCAAATTTGGGTTAAAAGGAGGAGCCTTTCTGCTGTCCAGTATCGACCACAGGAGCAAAAACCTCAACGAAAAGGAGCCCATTCAGAAGACCCAGAAGACTGCTGAAGATGACTAGCATTACCAAACTCAAGTCCTGGGGAAGCCCCATCTCTTGCTGCAATCCTAGAAGACCCTTGTTGGTTCGACCTTTGGGCTGATGGGATCAACTATTCATTAACCCCTGCTCGAGAAGCCCGCTGCCAGAAACCTCCAGAAGTGCCATTGGACTATCCTATGGGTTTTCCATCTTCTGCACTTGGCTCTTTGCTGAACTGGTTACTGTCCCGAGTTGGTGATTGGGACTCTGCATGTCGACAACTCCTCGGCCTGCTGCTACTCGCCAGAACAAAGAAGGGCCTGCCTGGAGCAAAGTCCTCATCATCGCCACTTGTCTTGCCTGCTGCCCCTGATTGGGGTGAACTTCCCTACTGCCCCTCTATGACGTGTCCTGGGGTGGAGGTGGGGGAGGGGAGGGTCTCCTCTCCTCATGAAACCAGCTGCTGTTCTAAAAGTGCCTGGGCCATCCTGCTGAAAGATGTTCAGAACTTCCCATCTGACAGTTTAACTGGCTTCTAGCCAGAACCAGTTCACAGCATCTGTGACCTTGTACCCCCTGGAACTGTACCAACGGCAGACGTATGTGATCCAAGCGATTCCGAATACCCTAGGGGGTTGATCACCCCGAAGGTCGGAGTTCAAGGAGTGAGCTTGCAAACCTCGCCCCCCACTTTCTCGCTCCCCTCCCGCATTAAGAATTGTATGGGTGTAAAGTCTGCTCTCTAGCTCTCCTTTGCCTGCTCTTAATTGATGGAGTTTTGGCCAAGGATCCCCCCAGGGTAACCTCTAGTGCAGTGGAATTGGGAGAGGACACCTGAATCCTTTTTACTTCCAATCGAACTTCCAAATTCTTGTATTCTGGAAGTGTACTCACCGGTTGGCTATGACCATGCTTCTTCATGGGGGGCTTCTAAGGCTTCCTACTTTACCTGCTTAGAGTTTTAAAGGCCTAATAAATGTGTATATTTTTGCACTCTTGTGTTGCTTGATTTGTGATTAACTGTACTATTACACTACCCCCATATCTCCCGAAGTCCAACTTACTGCTCAGTCTGTTACCTTGATAAGAGTTTGGCTCGACTGAAGTGTCAGAAAACCTGTTCACTAATTGAGTGGTGGGGTAGAGGAGGGAGTAGTGGTTTATCTGTGGACTTTATGCCATTGGTTTATATCGGGAAAACGTTTACAAACTTTTGTACTACTGAAAACTAAATGAACACTGTTATACCTACCTGAATTTGGACAGTTCTTTGGATCCCAGGAGTTCTACACCAAATATTAGAATATTATGCTATTATTCTAAAGTCCCTAATAGGCCAAATGAACATGTGGCTAATTAGGGGCTTTTGGGTAAAAAATTATTTCACGTTGTTACTGTCCATAGATGGTAATGGCACCACTGTAATTGTAGGTAACATTGCTGCTTCCTTTTCTAGAATAGAAATAGTACAGGGGCATCCATAATTCTATCTGACATTTGATGGCCATGTGGGCATTGTTTTACCCCTCTTATCTCCTCTAGGTATTACACTAGATGTATAGGATTAACCTGTGACTTTCAGTTATTTTAATGTCGTCCCAGTTGGATCAAAGAATACTCAGTCTCAGAATGTTCAAGGGTTTATCTTTTGATCTTTTGGTTCAAGGGTTTATCTTTGATCTTTTAGGACACAAAGGCTGCGGCCCTCCCCTCTAGTCTACAAGGCACCAATCCTCCTTAACCCAGGCGTCCCTACTCCTCAGGTTAGTGTATAACAAATATTGACCCTACTGTCTAGATTCTCACTTATAACTAGAGGTAAAGACCTAAAGGCAAAATACCTTTTCTGTCTATATTTCCAAATGGACTCCCTAGACCAGTGGTCTTCAAACTTTTTTGGCCGGGGCCCCCCTGAGCAAAATTTGGGCAGGTTGGGACCCCCCAGAAATGCCAAATGGACAGTATATATTCCGCGCCGTCACCTGCTCCCTTCAGTCGCTGGGCTCCCTCATCCCACTCCTACCCAGTCCCTGGTCTCTCCCCACCCCATCACACACCCTGGGCTCTCCCCACTCTGCTCCCACCGCTATTCCATGGTTCCCGCCCATTGTGATCCCACCATAGTCCCTGGGTTCCCCCCAATCCCGTTCCCAACAGTCTGAGGGCCAGTGGCGGCTGGTGATTTTTTTTTTTTTTTTTAAAGTGGAGGGGCATAACTATTTCCCCCAAAAATGCCATAGCGACCGAGCATAGTGAGGGAG